>NC_080671.1:339294404-339906228 GCF_030247195.1 Topomyia yanbarensis
TGTTGATTTTCTATAATTTATTCAGTTTATTCGAGATTTTATTCGTGCAAGACTAGAAACTGTTTTCATCCCACCTCTAGTTGGGTGCCTACTTCTCATGAGTTCTGCAAACTACTCCAATAGTGATATGTGTAAGAAATGTCTCATCTCACTGCTAGGTGGATTAAATCGGTTTTTTATTACACTAATCATTCATATTTAATTAACATTATTTTTTTTCTCTAACATTTTTTAAAATAGCAACGGAATTTCTCAAAAAATCCGCATTCAAGAACATCGTTGTGGTACGAAGTAGAGTGAGCCGTACATCGAATATTCCATTCTGACATGTGTTTCAAAAAGTAGCGTCCAATATATAATTCAATAACAAAATAAAATAACTGTTTTACAATCGAACCTTTACCAGAAATGTACCTGATAATGAAGGTTTAACATAACAGAATATTTTTTAAGCTATTAGCCCCCCACCCCCCACCTAATGGAAAAGGCTGCGCACGCCTATGGTCCCCCGGTACTTGCTTAGAAACTTGATTTTTCGAGTAATTCAATAGTAATTCTTCAAAAGGGCTAATGAGACTTTTGTAAACAAACATATTTCGCTCATTATTCCGCTACCGAGTTGAATTTCATGAAAAATACACATGAATCAACATCTGTATCCTTGGTAGAATCAATTTCAAATATTTTCTGTGTTGAAATGATAACAAATTAGGAGAAATCAGCAAAACAAAAGTTTGTTTACAAATCTTATTAGCCCTATTCAAATGTTGATATGGAATTATGTGTGAAAGGCAAAACTGTTTTTTTTCTCTACTAGAGTTATAAAACTCTCTGAAGACTCATTTTAATTACCAGCTCATAGTGCATTCACCAACTTATTCATATTTTTATAATGCTAGAAACATTGAAAATCGATTCTAAAGAAAAACTCATTTTCCCTTATTTGTAAACTTCTCATATCGACAGTGGCATCCATCAGTGACTTTTCTTACCCTTTCCGTATTAGTTTCAACCCGAGTTGGGTCATCCATATATTAAGCTGTCGATTATTACCATTCGAAACATATGCATAACTTCGAGACAATAATAATCGACCATCGCCGTCACCCATCCCGTGCTCATTTATTATCTTTCCTACAAGTTGAACAAATTCCTACAACCAGATCCGGACACCTCGGCTGGACGATCGGATTCGTGCTTCGTACCTACGTGGCAGTATGTATATGTAGAAAGGGATGCGATAATAAATGACCGGCAATTTTAAACTTTAATCTGGAAGAAAATATTTTTCCTCCAGCCGAAGCTGCGAAAGCCAAACATTATCACTTCCTTTCTCGAAGACTGTGGACTGCGGTCCGGTCGAGGAAAGGTCCTTTTCGGACAACAATCGCACATGCATAGAGAATGGCAGGATTTAGGTGTAGGTATGTATATTCAAAGGAAGGGGAAAACTTTGTCCTGTTCGATGAGTCCAAGCCACAACCGGTATGTCCTTCGGTGCGAGAGCTGTGAATCGTATAGACTCATCAAGGTGGCCGGGTAAGGCGAGGAGGGGCAGCGGAAGGGGCAACAATAGTGGACAGTGGCCGGTGTGAGTTTTTTTCCTAGTTTCTTAGATAGCCGGGCTGGAGGGTTTGAGGATATCGAAGGAATGTATTCGGCTGCGGCTCTAATTTATGTGAATGGATGAGTTTAAAGTTTTGGTTGGTTGGGCAAGTTTTGCGATGTGTGGGGACGGGGTTTCTCAAATCTGATGGTGAATCGTGTGGATAATTAATTCCGAACTGGTGAGATTCGGGTTGTTGTCGCTGAGGGGAACGGGCTAGCGGTCGTAGTTTCGGGTTCGACAGGAAGGTAGTGTTGGCTTCTGGGAAAGGGTCAGTCCAGATGGTTCGATATGTTGTTCCGACAATCATAAATTATATTTTTAAACAGAAAACCGTTGCTAATGCCTTTCCACTTTTTGTTTGTAGAAGCTGCCTTGGTTTGGTTGGATGAGGAATTTTAAAATTAGTTGACCGTTATTGTTTTGAACAGTTCCTTGCTTTAAGCATTTTTCAAAACAGTTAACAATATTTCGATAAGTAAAAAGCCAACAAAAACCACAGACCTTGAAAAAGAGCCCTTCGGCAAAAATCCGTCTGACAACTTGCTGCAGACACTCGATACTAGTGCCCCTCATCTGTCCCATAACTAAATAATTAGCTCAACAAAAAATAACTCAATTGCTACAAAATAATCGGTAAAATCCCCTTCCATTAGCACACAAAAGCTCATTGTGTCAAACCGACAGCAGCTTCCTAGCAGCGTAAACCGCACCAAATCTCCTAGCCCGGATTAACCCCTTCGAATATAATGCACCCATAACCCGGCATCCCTTCGTCGTTGGTTAACCATCGGAAAAAACATACACACAAAAAAGAGAATCAATTCAATTTTCATCTCGTCAGGCTACGCGTCATCATCCGGGAGACACCAGGCGTACAAACAGCGTCTGCTACGACTTGAGCTTCGAACGAAGCCAGAATCCAATCACCCCGAGGCCAAATTAAATGAGCGGCCTAACTTTTGCACTCCCATTAAAGGACAGCATTTCTGTTTGGTCTCGGTCTGACTCCTCGTGACATCGTGTAACTGATGTGAAGAAGTAATCAGGTCCTTGCCAAGCAATTCACATCAGCAGCAGGGAGATGCTGAGTGAGTGCAACCCCTCTACCCCTTTAAAAGAGATTTTTTAATGCCCAAGGAATCGCAGATGTGTCAGATGACGGTGGATTTTGTTTGGTCTTGTGCGAGATGATCTTTCTGGTTGACATCGGGTTGCATCAATGAAAAGGGGATTCCGGTTTGAGGGACGTACGGGGCATGGGTTCCTCCTTTCATGATCAGAAATTTAAATTTCTGAATTTTTTTAAATTGGAAATTTCATTTGTCCACAATCTATTCAAAAGATTTCAGACACAATTTTGTCAACTTTTTAACTTTCCGGAAGTCGCGCTATAATCTACATTTGGGCGACTGTCAGCAGTTCGCTTGAATTTCAGAACGTTGCACACTCAGTGCTCTGCGCAACTTCCGGAGGGTTAACCCAATTTTGTCAGTCTGTTGGCGATCCGGCAACAAATGTGTAAACATTTTTGCAAAGAAATTTGAAATTTATCAAATATCCAGCTAGATTTTGTAAGGCTAGGCCGACGATAAGCTTCAATTGCATTCAACCAAATTCGATGTTCATAAACTATTTTTCATTTCAACAATTCGTCAAAGACCAAGGTTTCCAAGATTGGATATTATTTAACGCTTATTCGACATTGTCAAAGACAACTCGAGTTAAGCCCACTGTACCTGTAACGTACGACCTCAACGATTAACGAAGAAGGACAAGTGAGCGGTTTTCGAGACAAATCCACAATGCAAGTCTTAAAAACTTTTCTCCCATAGCACTATTCGGATAAAAAGTAGTTGTGACTGACCGTTAGACCAAAGACAAATAATAGACTGCCTAGAAAAATAATAAAACTCAATCGGCCCACCCCTGAGTCGATTTCTAGTCCCACCAGGAGTACTTGCTCCAGATTTGAAGCAAATCAGACAAGTCTAGCTACCGGACCAACGCTCCTGAAGTTTGTATGGAATTTTTTGACAATTTACATGGAGAAAACCCACTATCTCGCATTTTCACCGCTAGGTGGCACTGTATACATCGTATTATCAATGTAAGTGAAAATAAGAAAGATAATTTAATTGTCTATAACATTGTCGAAAACTGCTAGTCAATCCGACTTTGTTAAAAGAAGTTACTAAACTTTTAACGAAGTGATGTCTGAGTCAGTTTTGCATGGGGCCTAGCAGCGCATGGTTTTGTATCAGTACTCGATTCCTACGAACTATAATTTTTTCTGAAATAACGGTTAGGTTTAGCTCAATAGTATGTTCAGAAGAATTATAGTAAATAATACGAGTCATATTTTGGTTAGAAAATTACAGTTCAACCTGTGACCATAGAGGGCGCCAACACTAACTTTTTATAGAAGAGAGATAGAATATCAAAATATTCGGAAGAATTACTGCAAAATGCCCGTTCTACAACTTTGTAGAAGACACCTAATTTCTATCTCTCCCATGAAAAGTTTGTGTTGGCGCCCTCTATGCGGTGACATGTAGAACTAAAATGTTCTAACCAAAATATGACTCGTATTATTTACTATAATTCTTCTGAACATACTATTGAGCTAAATCTAACCGTTATTTCACAAAAATATTTAGTTCGCGGGAATTGAGTACTGATACACAACCATGCGCTGCTAGGCCCCATGCAAAACTGACTCAGACATGACTTCGTTAAAAGTTTAATAACTTCTTTTAACAAAGTCGGATTGACTAGCAGTCTTCGACAAAGTTGTAGGCAATTTAATTATCTTCCTTATTTTCACTTACATTGATAATACGATGCATACAGTACCGCCTAGCGGTGAAATTGTGAGGTAGTGAGTTTTCTACATGTGCGCGGTACAACTAAGTCATCTACCATCTGGTGAACGATGTAGAGACAGCTAAAGTCATCCAAGAATCAAAGGCCGGTTTCCACAAGCCGGCACGTTTTAGACATTTAACCGCCATCCCGCTTGACCGGGACGGGGATCCCCTCATTATTCCCTTCCGATTATCCTGAACTCCGAAGATGTGATCGATCGACAAACCCTGCTGATGAAGGCAGCTAACGAAGACGGACAAGAAGAACAACGCTTGCCATCGAACCTGTTCTTGATCATGCGTTCGGTACGAGATGTCCTCCAAGCCGACCCGACCAAACTGGTCAGGGCCACCAAAGAAGCGCGTGAAACTAGATATGTATTTCACACTTCCTCTACAATGGTTTACAACGTCCATATATAAACTGAGAAATGGGGCATACATCCTGCCCTTAATTTAGTACAAAGGGTTAGTTAAAATGTCTTACTAAAGGAACTGCAAGACCAAGGCGTAGTGCGGATCCGTTGGATCACCAAAGCGGTTGGCAGTAGCCTGATGAATACACCACTCGTAGTTCCTTCATTCGCTGGTTCCAATCTCCCGGAAAGCATATACCTCGGAGTTCCTCGTACCCATGATGTGCAACAACTGCGGAAACTTCGGGCATGGCAGTCGGTCCTGTCCGAATCAGGCAGTGTGCCTCAATTGTAGTCAAGCTCACGATTTCAGCAAAGAAAATCCATGTGTTATCACCAGCAAATGCGTAAATTGTTGCCAAGAACACCCAACTCGCTACCGAAAATTTCCGAAGTACGTGAAATAAGAAGTCATCAAGATCAAAACCAACAGAAACCTGACCTTCCCTGAAACTAGGGCATTGATAGCTAAGAAAACCTCCGACATGAATTCTTCCAATGCAGTTCGCGGAAAACTCAAACCCGACAACCGGGACAAAACTAGCCAAGTCCTCCGTGAGGAAATCCGACTACTGAACAGAATGAAGGAGAGGGAGACTAACGTCGACGGCCTGAGAAAAACTCGCAGCCCCATCCATGAATATGAGCATCTAGCATGAGTCTCTCGTCCGGCATTAAAGCCAGTCTGTGCTGGCCAGGTCTAGCTCCACAAGCTCCATCAGTATGTTTAGCAAAGAGAGCAGCTCAGACATAACAACGCAATGCATAAACATCGAGAAAAACAATCACCCGATCCAGAGCAACAGGACAATCAATCCCAAACAAGCCAGCACCTTTAATAGTTCCAAGGTGAAATTAAACAGCCCCTTCCCATACCGGCCCTGACCGGGGATATTCCGAGTAACACCAATTCTCCCTCATTCCTTGCTAGGCTTGCTTTTGTGCTCGCCTCTACCATACCATGTGAGACTGACTTGGATGCTTGTTCGCGCCTCTGTTCAGCGCTAATCACTGCCAATTAAAATTGTCCACACCATTTCATTATTATCGAGAAACATCTCCAACTAGCAAGAACATTCTCGAATGAACGCCAAATATTCCTTTCGCGCACGATCATCTCACACACAGCAGTAGCAACAACAATAGCAACAGCAGCGATACGCGCGGCAATGCATCATTCTCAACAAGCGTGAATGAGCCAAATATACAATCGCCCGATGCGGAAAGGAGACGAAGAACAATTGATGTGTGACATGGCATCGACAAGCATCGCGGATGAGCCACGCGTTTCTAGAACGTGTGGCGTGTAATATAAATACGCGCGTCCTGCGCATCGCAGCAGTCAGTTTTATTTCAACAAGTGTGAAGTACAAGTGAAGAGTGAAAATAAAAGAGTAAAGTGTGAAGTGTAAAACAGTGCTTTCCATTCTGATTAATCACATCCAGTTGCAAGTGGTTTTCCAAAATACAGTCCACATAAGTTGTTTGCGGTTTGTTTTGAGTGGTCCATCCAAGAGTTTATTTGTCTGCGGACATTTATAAACATTGCCAGCCACCAACAGCAAACTGCAAATTTCCCACACCAAGGGCCACCCCTAGGCCCAAACATTGGTCCTTCGAGCCGGATATTAGGTCCATCGTTCCTATTGCCACCGTGACTTCTGGTGTGATTAGTGAGTGAAAAAAGTGCAAAATGACGAAAAGAACGCCAGCAAAGAAGGCTACCCCATCGGAAGGTGAAAAGGCCGAAGAACAACCTGTGAATGCGTTGATCCACAACCGTGGAATGGCGCAACGGATCATCAGCAGAATCAGAAACATCCTGCAGAAAGCTGAAACCGAGCAAACAGAGCTAACACCAGCTCAGATAAAAGTGTACCAGAAAAGTGTTGAAGGTGCATATGTCGAGTTCACTAAGCATCACCAAGAGATCGTAGCCCAAATCCCAACAAGTGAACGTGATGAACAAGATGAGTGTTTCATGCAGTTCGTCGATCTTCATGAAGAAGTTTCAATTTTTCTGGAATCCTGGCTCCAGAATTTCGCCCCACCAACAACTCAGCAGCCGCATCCACCAGCAACCCAACCACCGTTGCTAGTCCAACAGTCCCTACATTTGATGGCAGGTATGAGCACTGGGAAAAATTTAAGGTGATGTTCCGGGATGTGGTGGATCAATCCAACGAATCCAACCGCATCAAACTGTATCATCTTGAAAAATCACTCATCGGAGATGCAGCAGGTATAATAGACGCAAAAACTATCAGCGATGGAAACTATGAGCGGGCATGGCAGCTGCTCGAGGAACGCTTCGAAGATAAAAGACGCATAGTTCATCTACACATTGAAGGTCTCATTAACACGAAGAAATTGTCCAAGGGGAGCTACGATGAATTGCGAACGCTCGTCGAGTCTTTCATCAGCCATGTGGAGAACCTCAAATTTCTTGGCCAGGATTTCACTGGAGTTTCAGAGCAGATGCTGATTTACATAGTGGCTAGAGCGCTAGATGACGAAACTAAGATGCTTTGGGAGTCCACAATCAAGCGAGGAGATATGCCCAGCTACGACGAAACCATTGCTTTCCTGAAACACCGTGTCTACGTACTAGAGCGATGCCAAAACCAACCACAACGCAACGAATTTTCCATCAAGCCACAGCATGTCAATCCCGTACCACAAACCACCAAGACATCATTCCATAGAGCCTACACAGCTACAGCACAGCCAAAACAAGGATCTCGGTGTGACTTCTGTGAGTGCAATCATTTTAACTTCAAGTGTCCGTCATTCAGAAAGTTATCGATCAGCCAGCGTTTCGCAATGGTGAGGAGGAAAAATATTTGTTTTAACTGCCTCCGAGTTGGACACCGATCGATACAATGCCACTCCACTAAGTCATGTTTCAAATGCCAAAAGAAACACCATACCATGTTGCACTATGAAACTCCGTTGCAGAATGTTGCGTCACAGGGAAGTTTTGTGAGTCAACCAACAAACTCGTCGATAGCACGTAAATCGATCAGCAGTGAACGATTTGGTAATGAGCCATCTTCGCACAACCGCTCCCAGTTACAGAAAACTCCTATGCTTCTTACGGCCGTCGTCAATGTGCGAGATCGCAAAGGAGGAGTTATTTCTTGCCGCGCCTTGCTGGACAACGGTTCCACGGTAAACCTAATTTCTGAATCAATGGCGAACCGTTTAGGTCTGGAAAGAAAACCAGTATGCATCCCTATTACTGGCATTGGAGAATCAAAAACGTATGCTAAAGACATCATCCTTGCAGAAGTTCGATCCAGAATCAGCAATTTTAGCATGGAGATAGAATGCTTGGTCGTTTCCAAAGTAACGGAAGTGATTCCCACAACAAAGATCGATATATCCAATTGGCCGATACCAGCAGGTTTTAAAATGGCGGATCCGCAGTTCCATACGCCCAACCATGTTGACATACTCATCGGTGTATCCAAGTTCTTCCGTTTGCTAAAATCGGGATTCTTCCAAATGGCTGATGACCTTCCGGATCTTCGAGAGACTCATTTCGGATGGGTAGTCGCTGGAGATATAGGAAATTCATATTTGAGACACCCCACCTCGAAGCCATTAATCCTTCCGATTGAGGACAACCGGTTTTCTAAGTATGAACATCCTAATAATTCTGGGAATCCATCCCAGCCCGGGGGAGTATGTTCGCGCCTCTGTTCAGCGCTAATCACTGCCAATTAAAATTGTCCACACCATTTCATTATTATCGAGAAACATCTCCAACTAGCAAGAACATTCTCGAATGAACGCCAAATATTCCTTTCGCGCACGATCATCTCACACACAGCAGTAGCAACAACAATAGCAACAGCAGCGATACGCGCGGCAATGCATCATTCTCAACAAGCGTGAATGAGCCAAATATACAATCGCCCGATGCGGAAAGGAGACGAAGAACAATTGATGTGTGACATGGCATCGACAAGCATCGCGGATGAGCCACGCGTTTCTAGAACGTGTGGCGTGTAATATAAATACGCGCGTCCTGCGCATCGCAGCAGTCAGTTTTATTTCAACAAGTGTGAAGTACAAGTGAAGAGTGAAAATAAAAGAGTAAAGTGTGAAGTGTAAAACAGTGCTTTCCATTCTGATTAATCACATCCAGTTGCAAGTGGTTTTCCAAAATACAGTCCACATAAGTTGTTTGCGGTTTGTTTTGAGTGGTCCATCCAAGAGTTTATTTGTCTGCGGACATTTATAAACATTGCCAGCCACCAACAGCAAACTGCAAATTTCCCACACCAAGGGCCACCCCTAGGCCCAAACAATGCTCACCCTATCACCTGGTTCACTCTCGATCGTGCCACTCTATTATACCCCTGTCACTCCCCCTGGCATCCCATGTGGGACATTTTTCTTAGGCCCCACTTCTGACATACCATGTGAGGCTGACTTTTGTGCTCACCCTTAACATACCGTGTGAGACTGACTTGGATACTCACTCTTTCACTACTCTGCCACGCCACGAGGCATCGATAGCTAAGTCCCAACATAATACGCTACGACCCTCCCATCTTGGCATGAGGCAGTCCACTTATACGCCTATACACTTGCTCTTCTGCCTTGCTTCGGGGAGGCTGGGTTTACCCCTTACGCGGTTGCCAGTCGCTGCGCCAAACCTGCCTCAGCATTAACAGACCATTCACTCACTTTTTTTGCGCTCGGCCTTTTTCCGCTCCAACTAACCAATCACTAGTTAGTCGTGCCCGTCGTCTGTTGCTCGGTTCGCCAGATTACCTGTAGCCTACAGGCAAACTGGGTGGTAGCAGCCGAGACTGCGTTCCACTTCTCCACCGATTGACACATCCGCTGAATAAGGGTATCAGGGGTTGTGTCCCAGCCACAGACGTCAAGCATTGCTCTTCTTTCGACGTCGAACCGAGGACATACGAACAGTATGTGTTCGGCAGTTTCGTCTACACCTGGGCAGTCCAGGCAGGCTGGGACCTCCGCGTGCCCGAACCTGTGGAGGTACTGTCGGAAACAGCCTGACAGGAATTGTGTCAGATGGAAGTGAACTTCCCCATGGGGTCTTCCCACCCAGCTCAATATGTTAGGTATCAGCCGGTGGGTCCACCTACCTTTCGAGGAGTTATCCCACTCACGCTACCATCTGGCGACCGAGGTCATCCTGGTGCGCTCGCGGGCTCCTATATTTCCACGTAGCTCGAAGCACTCCTCGTCTTCCCGGATGACCAGCCCGACTGGCATCATATTCGCTATCACGCAGGATGCATCGTGTGATACCGTGCGGTAGGCAGATATCAGGTTTGAGGCACATCACGCGGTAGGTGCTCTCCAGTTTCTGTAGGTAACTGGTTACCCTCAGTGGTCTTGACCATGACGGGCCGCCGTACCTGAGGATAGATACGGCAACGCCTGCCAGTAACCTACGTCTACTGGCGCACACCTTTGAGCTCTTGGACATCATCCTCGATAGAGCCGCAACAGCAGTCGACGCTCTCTTGCATGTATAGTCGACGTGGCTGCCGAAGGTTAGCTTGTCGTCTATAATGACTCCGAGAGACTTCAGACTCCGCTGTGAGGTGATCGCGACTTCTCCCACATGGATAACTGCATGTTGTGCCGACTTGCGGTTGTTGACGATAACTACCTCCGTCTTATGATGAGCGAGCTCCAGGCCTCTCGCGCTCATCCATTCCTCCACCGTGTTGATCGCGTGTTCTGCGGTTAGTTCTACCTCAGGGATTAGTACCTCCAAGGTTACGTCGTCAGCAAAGCCCCAGGAAGAAACTTCAGTCTCAGAACCCCGTCATACATGAGGTTCCATAGCACCGGGCCTAGGATCAAGCCCTGCGGGACTCCGGCGGTAATCGGAACCCTTTTCTGACCGGCATCGGTCTCGTATAGCAGTACGCGGTTCTGGAAGTAGCTTTCCAGGATCCGGTACAGACCCACCGGTAGGCTAAGCCGGTGTAACGAGAGCTCGATGGCATCCCAGCTTGCGCTGTTGAATGCGTTCTTCACGTCAAGTGTCACTAACGCACAGTATCGAATGCCTCGCCTTTTTCGTTGGATCGCTACCTCGGCAGTCTTTATCACTGAGTTGATAGCGTCCACTGTGGACTTAACCTTCCGAAAGCCAAACTGATTGCTTGACAGGCCGTCCGTACCTTCTGCGTAGGGGGTTAGCCTGTTGAGGATAATCCTCTCAAGCAATTTGCCAGCTGTGTCGATCAGACAGATTGGTCTGTACGCCGATGGGTCGCCTGGCGGCTTCCCGGGCTTCGGCAACAGCACTAATTTCTGCCCTTTCCATCTATCGGGGAAGCGGCACTCGTCAAGGCATCTCTGCATAGCTAGCCTGAACATGTTCGGGTTCGCTATGATCGCTGCCTTGAGAGCGCTGTTTGGAACTCCATCCGGCCCTGGAGCTTTGTTCATTGCTAGGGATTTAGCCACTGCGAGTAGTTCTTCATTCGTCACCGGAGCCACCATTTCGGCCGTGCCCGCACTGTCTCGTAGTGCAGGTGGCCGGGGGGCTTGTGGCTCGAGACGGGAAGAGTACTTCGTTAATCGTCGCCAACTGGTCGGGAGACTGTTCTGGGGGTGATGAGCCCCCTTTGGTCTTGGCCATCACGATCCTGTAGGCGTCACCCCACGGATTCTGGTTGGCACTCTCACACAGGTTTTCGAAACACGCTCTCTTGCTGTTTTTAATGGCCTTGTTAAGGGCCAATTTCGCAGCTCGAAACACTTCACGGCGGTTCTCTCTTGCATCCTCGGTGCGAGCTCTTTACATCCTACGTCTAGCTCTGAGGCAGGATGATCGTAGAGCTGCAATCTCGGCACTCCACCAGTATACCGGGCATCTGCCGTTTCTTGGCAGGGTTTTTCTCGGCATAGTGGCGTCGCACGCGCGTGATAGAACGGCTACCAGCGCATCCCCGCTTAGACTGTCGGTGTTGGCCTCCAATCCCAGAGCCGCGGTGAAAGCTTCGCTATCGAAATGATTGGACTTCCACCCTCGTACCTGACAGGGATCTCCCGCATCACTAAGGAAGAACCGAATCAATCTCACTCTATAGTGGAACAAGAACGGTCTTAGAGACGATTTAAGGGACCTACAGCTGCTGATCGTCCAATCCCAATCAATCTGTCTGGCTCTGCAAGAAAGGCACATACGAAACAGCATTGATCTTGATCCGTGGTTGGGAAACCACTACACCTGGGATGCCACAATTGGAAACAACATATTTAAGACTAACGGGATTGGTATTCGGTCTGGTGTTCCAACAAATCCGACTGAGCTTGATGCGGAGCTGATAGCCGTCGCGCGAATCTTTTCCTATCCAGTTAAGTGCACGATCGTTTCATTGTACCTCCCAGCCGAAGCATGCAATGTTGGTACGAAACCAAAACAAAAACATGCTGGAGCAACTCGAAACTCCATTTTTCGTGATGAGAGATTTTAATGCCCAGCACACCTTGTGGGGATCCAACGGGGTAACCAGATAGCCGAGGCTACGAGGACTGCAATGCTACCATACTGAACGATGGAAATCCCACCTACATTCAAAGCCAATACATTTTGACTCTGGATTTATCCGTCTCCTCCGTCGATTTCACTGGAACATGCAGGTGGATTGATCTGTCACAGGATCCGTCGTCGCCGCTAGATATACGACCGCCCAAACTGGAACGGATACGAGGACGCAATTTCCGACGTTCTAGAGCTAGATTCGATTCACCATACATTTCCGAGCAGCGAATGGAAATCTTCGCCCTAGTAGCCGAAAATAATAAACCTCAAACTAGGGGCAAGCCATCTTCTCGGCCCATACATTGGTGATATTCAGAGGTCAAAGTGACTATCCGAGATCTGCGCACGACCCTAAGATCTGTGACAAGGACAACTTTAGATCACCCACTGAGAGAACAGAGAATGATAAACTTCTGCTTCGCCAGAAACGCAGCTAGAAAGTCCGTCAAAGAAGCAAAAGAGAAGAGCTGGAACGCCTTTCTCGAGGGCATCTCCTCCGAATCGACAACATTCGAATTGTGGAGGAGAGTGAATGCTCTCAGTAGAAATAGGAGAAGGCAAGATGGTTTCTCACTCATTACCAACGGGAACAGTATGACTTACTCGCAGGAAATGGCTAACGAACTCGACACTTCTGCTTTATGTCCGCCGACGCTGCTCTCCCGCTGACTTTCCTGGCACGCCTCCAGAAACGAGATAGAACCCAGGTACCATTCGCACCAAACACTGGGCAAAACTTCAACACGGCATTCTCAGGTCATGAATACACAGCAACCCTCGCCGCTGCGCACGAACAAACTGCTGAACTCGATACGGTCGGACACGCTTCACTGGCCGGGAAAAGAGTTTTACTGGAGTGTCTCAACCGTATCTGGGATTGGCCTTGATAATCCTTATCCCCAAGAGAGAGGGAGCTTAACTTCCGTGCCTCGAGAAGGTTATGGAACGGATCGTCAATAAACGCTTTATGGCCTTCTTGGAGGAGAACCACCACCTGAACCAGCGCCAATTTGCCTTCCGCAAAGGAGCGGGACCGTATCCCATTTTAGTGCTTTTGGAGTGATACTTCGTTAAGCTCTAGTCAACGACCAACACGTAGAAATCGCTATTTTAGACATTACCAAAGTATACAACACAATCAATCGAGAGGAAGTTCTCGTCAGCTGGCCAACTGGGGAGTTGCCGCAAACTTGGGCAACTTCATAAAGGACTATCTCTACGACCGCACATTCTGTGTAGGAATCGGTGGTATACGCCGATGACATCATTATCGTAGTAGTTCAGAAGTCAACGACCAGAGTAAAAATAAGTGTCGGCTTCTGAAGAGACGAAGTTGAAATGCACCCATGACTAATAACAGAGTAAAAATAAAATTGCAGACTGTGGTGAACGCTATCGGTCCGTGGGCCGAAAGAGTAGGGTTTAACCTCGCAGCTGCCAAATGCTCTATCGCTCACTGCTATAATTCGCACCGCATTGCCACTAGTCGACCAATCAAACTAAATGGCACACTGATTCCCTTCAGTCGGGAACCGAAGGTCCTCGGTATCACTCTGGATCGCCACCTCACCTTCATATCGCCCTTTCAATCCCTCAAACGCGATTGCGAAAGCAGGAAACGGTTAATCCGGACCATCAGCTACCGGCATCCGACTTGGAACAGGAAGATCGCCCTAAGCGTCGGAGGGGCTCTTATACATAGCAAGATCTACTATGGAATCGCCTTACTACAGTCCGCCCAAAACATATTTCGGGAGTATACCAGTACGGAACTTCCTTAACTGGCACGTCTTCATAGAACCTGGGACAGCTCCTGAGGCGAAAGTTGGCCATGCACGAGCACCAGCTTATCTAGGTCACTTGGCGCTGGCCCTTCCCAGAGGTAGCCCGAGCTAAGTTTTACCAGCTAATGAAAGATCGGTTCACAAATCACGCCCGGATCTACACAGATGCGTCCAAACTAGTCGACCGAGTTGGGGTGGCTGTCCGGGGGAAAGGTACAGGTCTCGCCTTTCGGCCTCCTCCAATTTGTTCAGTTTTCTCAGCAGAAGACGCAGCTATTAGCCATGCGCAGGCCAACAAAACAGATGGCACTCGGACTGTCATGCTATCCTCCCTGTCGGTTATCACCGTCCTGGAAACATAGTCTTGGGATATAGCCACGTGATTTCGGAGTAAAACAAGAGAACATTTCATCGCTTACTGGAGGAACCATTACGGTAACCCCCAAACGGTTGAAGGGGAGCTGGCCTGACCGCCTCAAAAGAGTCGAACAGAGAGCCCTCGACACAATCACCAGGGTCGTTCCACCAGAGTACCAAACAAGGCTTTCTGTGGGATTTTTCTTGGTGAACTTCCCGTAAATTGCCAAATCCGTATTCTGCACCGGGTCCCAATCCTAGCAGTGCGCGAAGGAACCCTAATCTTCTTTTTAAGAGATGCGAGACTTCTCGAACGTATCTAGAATACGACTTAATTACAAAACACTGCGGGTCTAACGGCCAACATCTGCAGCGAACAAGATACGACACAGGGTATAACTAAATGATACACACTTGTTAAGGGTGTGCTCTTATATAATTGTGCAAAAAGTACGTAATGTTTGATAACTTTTTGTTGTAGAAGTAGAATGACTTTGACATGTGCGCTATTCTGCAAAATATTTATTAAAGTTTCATCTTTAAAATGAAAATTTGCGAGTGTAATGTGTCAAACCTGCCATCCAAAATGGCGGCTCCAGCAAAAACCGACCTCATCTGTGGGTACGATACAGGTCGCAATTCGTCGTTTACAAGCAGTAAACCAAAATGATCTTGAAGGTTACATCCCATAGAGGCACCCAACCCAAAAAACATGAAAGAAATTAGTTTTAGAAACAAGATGGCGGCCACTTGAAAATAAAGTATCGTTTTTTCGCATGGTTTTTCCACTTTGGCCGGCTGTAAAAAATCGGTAATCATCAAAATATTGCGATTTTGTAGCTTACAGTGCCGGAGAATGTTGTTTTCTTTTAGGCGCCTGCCTGCCTGTTGTCTTCTTTTAGGCGCGAAGTTGATTGGTTGAATGGTTCAAAAACAAGAATACCCGAAAAATTTTGTTTCGAGAAAACGTGTGACAAAGTTTGAAAACAGTTTTTCGTGTACAATTTAATTTACTCGATCTACTAGTCTAAGAATAAGTGAATTTATAGTATGCTAAAGTCACTAAACACGAATTTTAGGTTAGATTTGGAAAATTCAAAATGGCGGATCCAATATGGCGAACTAAAGAGCAAAATATTTATGAATTGGAATGAAACTTTGTATATATGGGTTTTTGGGGTCGTTGGACACGAATTTGAGGTCAAATTTGTCAAATTCAAAATGGCCGATACAATAAAGCGGACTAAAAAGTGTAATATGTATTAATATCAATGAATCTTTGAATATAAACGTATTTGGAGTCGCTGAACACGAATTTGAGGTGTGATTTGAAATATTTTAAATAACGGATCCAATATGGCGACCAAAAAGGTATCCTCAATAATGTTCATGAAATTTTAATCAAAACAAGTGTTTTAGAGAAGTATAAACAAAATTTTAAGATTAGTTTAGAAAAACTTAAATGAACAACTGGATTCGATTTTCTCGGTTAGCAATGACTCCTGCTTTTTGAGCGCTGGTTAAACGCTGTTCAGCCTTCTTGATTCGATAGTTGTTCACCCCTGTACTCCCTCGACCATATTTGTATGGCCCTCCCGTTTCCTTCGAAAACGCTACTCTGCTTTCACGAGATCACTAAATTTATTGACCAGGCCACACCGGAAATTTGTAAACGCACCAATAAACACTACTGCCCCCTATAGAATTAATCTAGACTACCAGAGTTACCTTCAGTCGGTATAGTAACTTGTTTTAGAACGTGCGGCGAACTTGTTTCTGAGCGTCCGTCAACGCTCAGGTCATAGGTCCGTTCAAAGTTGTGTGCGACGAAACTAATGCTGTTTTCGGTTTTAGAATCGAGTCGCCCTAGGTTCGCTCTAATGTTTACAGTTTCCAAATAAAAGTGACAGCTCCGAGCGAACCTAGAGCAACTCTGATTTAAAAACGAAATCAGCATAATTCACGGATCAAAAAATATTTTACTAACATATTCTAGATCAGTGTTTTTCAACCGGGGGTGAATTCACTCCCAGGGATACGTCAGATTATGAATTATTTCGGGTAAATTTCGACTTATTATCGTAATATTTCCATCGAATTATTGTCTCTATCTTATAGAGTCAATAATTCGATGGAAATATTAGGATAACAAGTTTAAATTTACCCGGAATAATACATAATCTGACGTACCCCTGTGGGTGAATTCACCCCCGGTTTAAAAACATTGTTCTAGATACTTTCAGCCTTCGATTTATAAAATAAAAAAATCGATTCTTTGAAAAAAAAACATTAAAAGAGAACCCCCGCAATTCGATGTAAGATAGCTCTTCCTTTCTAATGGACAAATAACCCAAATAAAAAAATACTAACTGACATTGTTAAAGAAATTGTTTAACCCTTTCATGTCCAACTTTTTCTTATGCTTGTAGAGTTTCAAAGCTATTTTTCCTTGAAAACGGTGAGATCAAGAAACAAGAAAAGTCTTTTTTCATAAAGATAGGTGCTTCCCTTGCAGTGCTAGAACCTACTGAATTATTACCTTCCAATGCCCAATACAATTCTCCTAGAATATTTACAATAATCCAATTGCATGGAAAACGTAGCCAAAGACAGACTAAATTGATAAGTTTTATCAGTTTTTGAAAATATTCCACCATTATGAAGATATATGAAAAATTAATTTTCCGTCGTCCGCGTAAACTGTCACTGGCAGCATTACTCCAGCGGAATCGAATCAAACTAATTGCAATAACTTCAGTTCTAGAGCTGATCTTTGTAACTGTTAATGCTCAAATGAAAGGCAATAGTCACAGTCAGCCTTACTTGTTTTTGCGAGCAAATCTTGCCTCAATCAAAAGTTATAGCTGTTTACAAACCCCACAAACAACATGGGCATGAATGGGTTAAGACACACTAAATCAGTATTTTAATAATATGTCTACGTTCAACAAATGATTTAAATGTCGATAATTTTTTTTATGATATTCAGTTTCGGAACAAGGGGGGTTACCTTTTATTTAACAGATGGCTACTCTCCATATCTTCTAATTTCCGAAATGTTGTCACAAAAAGATATCATTTCCTAAGAAAAAAAACCTACTTACTTTTCAAAATCCTGATTCCGTTACATTCAAAGACTTCCGAGGGCTACACAAAATCTTCCGACCACGCAAATCAAACTGAAAAGATCAGCGAAGATGATTTGCTCCCATTCAAAATCCATCAAATCAAAATTGACATTTCTTTCTCCAAAGAAAGAGGCTAGAGCACAAAAAGAGAATCAATACCTCAACCAATACACAACGGCAGGAAAAGTCTCGCGTGGCATATGTTTTGGACAGACAAAGCACCTAAACCCAAAGGACAAAGACCATCCAATCCGCCGTAACGTCTTCCACCGGGAGTCCGATCTTCTCATCTACGATCGGTGAAACAAAGTATCGTTTATCTTGGCGCAACATCCAAAGCATCCTGGAAGCATCCGTAAAGCGTAATGGTAATCGAATATACCAAGTAGGCCAAACGAAGCATTGCCGGAAAAAAAATTGTAGAGCTGTCAATCATATATTGATATTTTTTAATTAGATTTTTTTCATAGGTTCCGTGAATGGTTCCATTCATCATTTGGTTGGCTCCTTAACAACCGTTGTAACCCACTGACGGAAGCTAGAAAGAAACAGGGCGAAAGGCACCTTGATGGTTCGACTTTCACTTTAAAGAACCTTTCCCTGAGTGAAGAACGCACCAGGAAATGTGATAGAAATCAAAGTAAACTGTCAGGGTTGCTTTGTTTGATCTTCCGTTCCGTTCTTCTGTATGGTTTGTTTTCTCAGGTTCACTCATGGGTGTCTAAGTTTTTTGCCAAATGTTTGTGACTTTTACGCAAAGCGGAGCCAAAAAGGCGCGCGCGTGCCTACCGTGCACCGATGGTGCGAGCAAATGTCATGTCCTTGTTTTGGGGTGGAAGGAAGATGCGGTACGATTGAGCTGAGAATCCTAAACAAACTTTTTATCATCACCGCTTGAGTTGAAGTACTTTAACTAATTAGGCGGGGTTTCATCCGATTGGTAAACAACGAGACATCTGTGCGAACTCCGCTCATCGATCAGACTGAAACATTCCGAAACCCTCGCATTTTGCTTCGCAGCTTCGCTGCAATTATGCAATCAATTTGTATTAATTAAACAACTTCATTGCAATCGAGCCCAGAGTGCAGCATGGTAATCCTTTCGAAATCATACGGCTTGTTTCCCATAAAAGCAAATGATTCGTCCGCATACCACAACGTGTACGATTCGAAACAAAATCGTCACTCATTTCATTCGGACCCCCACAGCTTTCACTGGACAAATAAACGACACAAACGGTAATTTTCCAATAATCACTACCCGGTCAGGAACTTCCTTTCCCACACCAGCCGACCAAAGTAGATATTTATCGAACAGTAGGCTTGCGTGAGTAGCGCCAATCTAACGCCCATTCGCCAAACCTGCCATCAATCCATCATGCAGTGCAGTCCTGTCCGGATGGTGAACTGGTGAAACTAGCCACATAAAATATACAGGGGCTAATGACTTCCTGCGCAACCTCCCACAGGAAACACTACGTCCTGAATGAGGTTGCCAGGGGTGACAATTTAAGTGTAGATTGCCCGTTTGTTTTAGGCCATCAAACTATTATTTATTTTACGATTTGGGTTTATTATTTTTCATCCTTTTTTGCTCTATCTTGGATTTAATTTCAGTTATAATTGAATTAGATAGTTAAATACTGTATCAGTTAGATTGATTCGAGCACTGTATAATATATAACGTAACACACGAAAAAAATTGTTCCCAAAAATTATGAGTTCTGGAATAAATAAGTGTTTGCGTTACGAAAACAGGACCACGTACAAAACTTATGTGACTTATAATTATGTTCAATTTCCCTTCAATAACGCCAGCATAGCACTTTTATTAGTGAAAATATTTGATTTTGTTTTGTAAAGTTCAGTCATGGTTACCAACTAGACTCTCTGTACGTGAACTAGTTTACAACTTTATGAACATTATTCATAAACTAAAGCTTGACTGGCAATTTTATTCGTAGATTTAGGAACATCATTTAGAGTCTGGCTATGCGACGTTAACTGATTCATGATTTGTTACATCTTGATCGTAATCTGGTTTTCTCAGTTATTAATTAGTTCACAATATCAAAACAACCTGGATAGTTTCGCTTGAACTGTTCCACGAAGCTCGGAATATTATTCGGGTATCCCTTCATTCCTTGTTAACTAATTCCTAATATATTAATCAGTAGTCGTGCTCGTGAAATAGATCATAAAATCCTAATATATTATTCAAGTATTCGTGAACTAGTTCATGATCCCTGGTATATTAGTCACAACTCACCATTCGTGCATTTCGCCGAAAGCTACTTCGTCGAAGGTCATTTTGCCGACTGGGTCGTTTCGCCATATGTTAGTTTCAATTGAATGTTTGTGTTCCAAAAGGAATTTCAATAGCTAAATAATATTAATGATGAATCGCTATTTAAATTTGATCGCATTCAAGGATTTCTAAGGATATAATATAGAACAAATGTTCAAGTCATATATATTTTTTCCAGATTTGCTCACAAGAACCTGGGTGTATATTTCCGTACTAGGGCTAGTTTTAATGTTGTACTGTATTTATGGTTAAAGCAAAGGTCTTTATACCGATGTCGGTTGTGGACCGAGAATTGACGAAAGTGGTCTACCTACCTGATAAGGTAGCACGGTGTGCCTAAAACAATTATTAACAAAAAATGGCCATCAATTCCGCATACGGCATTCAAAAGAGCAACTTCTCAGTGAATTACAAAATGATCCATCGAGAGATTCGAGATGTATGACGATTTGAAGTTTTATGACACGTTTCAACAGGCAACCAGCAAACACCCACAGGTTTGGTCTGATCTTTATAAACAAAAACGTATTTGTCTACTCATTTGGAGCCAAACGCATTCGAAAGATGTAGTATTCAAGTATATTCCCTGCAATTTTGAAAATATTTCATTGACGGAATCGAAAGTTATAACAATTTGAATGTGGTATGCGGTTATAAATGGGATTTCCACCAGACTTCAAGTGTGAAGCCATGTTTGTCCATTGGCTATTTAGATCGTTTATACGTGTCGTGGTTTTAAAGAAAAACCTTACAATTTAACTACATAAATATAGTGTACAAACGGTGTTATTTATATGCTGTACTGAAAAAATATGAAAATAGGGTTGTCTACCTAACGTTAATTATAACGTGTTAATTAAAAAAAAACGAATAAAAGTTGGAATGTGGTTTGTTGACCGATTCTCATTATTTTTTTTTATTATGGAACAATAATTTTCATTAAGAAGATTATAAAATAGAGTTGCCTACCTCAAATAATAGACAATGTAATTGATCTCAACTAGATGTATTATCATTATTTAGTAAATATTTTTGTATTAAAAATGGCGACCTATCCATTTTTATACACTAGTTTTTATAAACTTCATAAAATGTGTTCTAAATCGGTTTCTGCTAAATAATTTTTAAGTTCCCCAAAATCATAACGTTCTCGGCAACTAATCTAGACCCAACCAGTCCTGCACTAAAATCCATCTATGGTTGAAATGTTGAGTTACTTGGTGTTTTTGTGGTTCCTGATGTAAGCTCTTTGTTTCATCTCAAATTTCCAAGACCAGGAACTGTTTTCTACGCTTCCTCGAGCTGACCTCAAAAAAAAACAATAGCCTTTACAAGGAATCTCATTTTCCAATATTTTTAGAAGCAGTAACAGATGTCCCCACAAGGGATCATTTTTTTGTATTTAGTGCAAAACATGACGCGCGGTACGAATACGCAGACGAACCTTGCGAAGGTAGGCAACACAATCGCGATACAATTTCATCCCATCCTGTCCGATCTTTCAAAGTCTCAATCACTGGAGAAAGCGGTCCTTGAAACAGCCAACCCTATCCACCCCATGCAAGATCAGATCAATTCAGTAACCACACCGTCGACCTCAACTATATGAACAGACATGTAGACACGGTAGTCCTTCAGATAAAACTTGACGTCAGTAATGTCAGTTGCTTGCTTTAGACAGGGGATCACTATTCTGAGTTTATGTGGTCAAACATTCGAGATATCTGTAAAGGCTGAATATTTTTTTTGAAAGCTTTAGGGTACTTATCTTTGATCCAAAAGAAGATCGGTCAAGGCCCAACCAAGTTTAAAACGTATAATTTTTTAACGAGAATTGGACTATCATTGAATCTTGTTCGACATCCATTTAACCCGCTGGTCTTTTTCAGGAGAATTCATTTGTATGTGGGCCTAGAACCCAGCGTGAAGTGAAAACTTGAAGAATATGAATGGTGTCATAGAAATTACGGGAGATACAATAAATTAAAAAACGAGTCAGGAGATAATAAAACAAAAGTGTAATCGCCTATCGTTACTCGATGTATGGCTGGATGCTAATTCGTGTTAATTCCAATCTAATGATTAGCAGCGTACTCATCAATTGACTAACCAGTTTAGCGCTCCTAAAAAATTGTCTCCTCCTTGTGGCTATAATTTACATAAAACGAACGATAGTCAAACACGAACGATTTGCGATCGAATCTTTTAAATATCGAGTTTTTCCGCTTTGTAACAGGTTTCCAACCATCGGAAATAAATATAACAATTGGTGATGGAACCACTATTCAAATAAATTCTTCGAATTCTTGTATGATAGAGGCTGGTTATATTCCCTAATAAATCGCTTGCTCAGTTGGTCGATCAGCACGTATAGTCTCCCGAAAAAATCCGTTCGTCGCCAAGAACACAAAGTGTTTTAGCCACCGTAAAAATAAAGCTTTTCGCATGAATAAAAATAGCCTATATATGATACCAATAGTTTTAAAACAGAACAACAGTTCCTGACTTCAAATTTATTTATGAATTGGAACTACGGATATGGTATGAATCGCAACGGGTTTTCTCAAAAAATCCGTATTCGAGAACATCTTTGTGGTAGGAAGTGAGCCGTACCTACATCGAATATTCCGTACAGACATGTGTTTCAAAAAGTACCGTACAATAAATTAATATAACTCAAGTTGTAATGATCAGCTCGAAAGGAAATTTTGTGAAAATAATAATTAAGCTGTATAATTTCAAGATCTAAAATAATATTAAGTAATATAATTTTAAAATACGAAATGATTTTTTTCGTCTTGTAGGGGAACCCGGGAATAGTTGGCGGTTGGGTAAGTTGGCGGAATCCCTTTTTCTCTGTTTCTATTAGACATATAGCACTGCCTCTTCTTGTGTACCTCAAGTTATGCTAAACCCGTTATCCAATGTGTTTTTGTTGCAAAACGATTTGTTTGGTGGAAGTTGTGGGTGATATTGTGAGTAAAAATTTCTGAAGTGACCCACCACACCCCCCCCATTTTTCACAAAGTGGTGAATTTTGCAAAACATGTTTTAATTTTATTGTTTAGGTACAAGGTACCCCTAAACATCTTCAACATTTGTCGTTATTCGAAATATTTCTAATAGTTTTAGTTAATTGAAAATTTATACACCTTTTTTATTATAATATTTTTTACAGCCAAAGCTTAATTTCGAATTGCACCAAACTTCACTGGTGGTTTAACAAATGTTTAATCTAGAAAATGTCGAAAAAAGTTTTAACAAATGTTAACTATTTCTACTATTTTTTAAACCATTTAAAAAAATGCAGTTTTAAATGGTTTCTTCACGCGATATTCATACCGTTTAAGTTGTAAAATGTTGCGTATACTATCAGCTTTCAATTCCAAGAAAAAAAAAACCTATTTTAATCCACCTAGCGGTGCAATTGTGCCTTTCTCAATCATGAATCACGAGAATGTGTGCGTTGTTTATATTCATTAAAAACTTTTAAATGCATATATTACATTTTATTATTATACATCACATGACAACTATATACAGGAAAATAAATCATTATTCGAGTTCAAAAATTTTGAAAAAGAAAAAACAGCCACGGTAATATTGAACTGAAAAAAGGTGCGAAATCGGCAAAGTCCCAAAAAGTCGATTTTTATAAAAAAAAAATTTTTCGAGATAACATAAAATCTCGACGTTTCATGCATTTTAAAGATGTTTGGGCATCAAAAATACGAATTCGATTTCTGAAATTTCATGGGGTCCCCCCTTTGAAAAAAAAATTTGAGTTCCGGCTTATATGGGAATTTCATATATGACCGGACGGTTCAGTCTATATTTCCGGAACCATATAAGCGATCTGTGCGAAATTTTATAGACATCTGTGGCTATCATCTGGGACTAAGTTTGTGAAAATCGGCCCAACCATTTCCGAGAAACTGATATGAGTTTGCTAGTTTTGAAATATGGCCGCTTTTCCCGGGCACATCCGGAACCTTCTATGGTGGTCAATGTAGTCAACGAAAGTTTGGTTGGCCGTCGGTGACCTAGAACAGCAAATTTAAGTTGTTTGAGAGACATTTTAGCGAAATTTTTACCTTTTTTGCTTTCATCGGAGTATCGGTTTGAATCGCAATTTGCTATGTGATCGCACGCCACAACCTGTAACTCCGGAACCGGAAGTCAGATCGGGATGAAAGTAAATAGCCATTTACGAAGGCGCAACACCTTTCATTTGAGACTAAGTTTGGTTGAATCGGTCTAGCCATCTCCGAGAAACCGATGTGACTGTTATTCTGAATTTGGATACTTCCGCCGGGGCTTCCAGAACCGATGATGGTGGCCAATGTGGCCAAAAAGACTTTGAATGGATGTTAGTGACCTAATACTACAAATCGAAGCAGTTGTGGTCATATTTTGGAAAAATTTTCACCTTTATACATTCATTGCAGAATTTATTAAAATCGACATTTTCTGCGTGATCGTGCTCACCACCCTGTAATTCCGGAACCGGAAGTCGGATCCATCAGAAATTCAATAGCAGCCTATGGGAACGTTGTATCTTTCATTTGAGACTAAGTTTGTCAAATCGGTTCAGCCAGCTCTGAGAAAAATGAGTGACATTTTTGGTCACATACACACACAGACGCACATACACACACATACATACATACACACATACATACACACGCTCAGACATTTGCCGAACTCGACGAACTGAATCGAATGGTATATGCCACTCGGCCCTCCGGGCCTCCGTTAAAAAGTCGGTTTTCAGAGCAATTGCAATATCTTTCTATTGAGAAAGGCAAAAATTTTACCTTTTTACATTCATCGCAGAATTCGTTAGAATCGAGTTTTGCTGCGTGATCGTACGTATCACCCTGTAATTCAGGAACCAGAACTCGGATCCACACAAAATTCAACAGCAGCTGATGGACCTTCCATTTAAAATCAAGTTTGTCAAAATCGGTTCAGAAAATTCCGAGAAACCGATGTGGACAAATCAACAAATTTTGTTTTGTAACCATACTCTTCAACTCGTAATCCGGAACAAGATGTCGATTGAAAATGAAATTCAATAGCAACCTATGAGAATAGTATACCTTCCATTTGAATCTTAGTTTGTAAAAATCGGTTGAGCCAACTCCGAGAAACCGATGTGGACATTTTGTTAACAAATCCGCACATACACACACATACATACATACATACATACATACATACATACATATATACATACATACATACACACAGATATTTTGCGATCTCGGCGAACGAACATTCGACTATGTTATATGAGACTCGGCCCTTCGGGCTTCGGTTAGGAAGTCGGTTTTTGGAGCAATTGCATAACCTTTCTATATGAGAAAGGCAAAAGAATAGTATTAAATTACCTTAATCAGCATGAGTTCAATGTTATCTTCATGTAATTATATTTTGAAATGTTGGTGGAATGGGTTTGAAAGTGGAGGGAATGGGGGGTTAGTAGAGTGAAAGTGGAGGATGCGTCAGAAATCCTTTATCTTATTTCGGTATACGGGGTGGATGAAGGAAATGCGGGCGTGACGGTGGTCCAAGGGGAGGGGAGTGATGAAGGAGGGAGGTGTAAGGGCAAGGCGGGGGGAGGAGGGGCGGCGACGTAATACTCAAATGCATATTTTGCCTTCCATTTGAGACTTGGTTTGAGAAAATCGGTTCAGTCATCACCGAAGAACCGATGTGACTTTAATTGTGGAATATGCCCAGAATTCCGGACTTCCGGAATCGTCGATAGTGGACAATATATTCAAAGAATGTTTGATTGGCAATCAGTGATCTAGATCTGCGATTAGAAGTAATTTGGTGACCATTTCAATAGATTTTAGCCTCTGAGGTATTACGATTGTACCGATTTATATGGGAAATTCCAGTGTATCCTTACTAACACCCC
The DNA here is from genome assembly GCF_030247195.1 of Topomyia yanbarensis. NCBI lineage: Eukaryota > Metazoa > Arthropoda > Insecta > Diptera > Culicidae > Topomyia > Topomyia yanbarensis. The sequence goes on from NC_080671.1 coordinate 339,320,352, forward strand.
TGTAACTCCGGAAGCAAGAGTCAGAACCGAATGAAATTCAGCAGCAGTCAATGGCATTACTGTATCTTTCATTTGAAATCAAGTTTGTAAAAATCGGTAGAGAATTCGTTGGGGAATGGGTGTGATATTAGCTTAGTAACTTGGCGGGTTCCCCGGGGGCGTCATGAACTGTCATAGGTGGCCAATGTGGTCAAAGCTGCTTTGATTGATCATTAGTGATCCAGACCCGCAAACTAGAGTAATGTTACATCAATTTTAATATGTTTTACATCATTTGAACATCATGGTGGTACCAGTTTATATGGGAATTTGCTGTGTGACGCAATACTCAACTGCATATTTTGCCTTCCATTTGAGACTTGGTTTGAGAAAATCGGTTCAGTCATCACCGAAGAACTGATGTGACTTCAATTGTGGAATATGCCCGGAATTTCGAACTTACGGAATCGTCGATAGTGGACAATATATTCAAAGAATGTTTGATTGGCAATCAGTGATCTAGATCTGCGATTAGAAGTAATTTGGTGACCATATCAATGGTTTTTAGCCTCTAAGGTATTATGATTGTACCGATTTATATGGGAAATTCCAGTGTATCCTTACTAACACCCCTGTAACTCCGGAAGCAAGAGGCAGGTGGTGAAAGCTGCCTTAATTGATCATTAGTGATCCAGACCCGCAAACTAGAGTAATGTTACATCAATTTTAATATGTTTTACATCACTTTAACATCATGGTGGTACCAGTTTATATGGGAATTTGCTGTGTGACCGCACTCTTCCACCCGTAACTCCGGAACCGGAAGTCGGATCAACTAAAAATTCAATAGCAGCTTATGGGAGCGTTATACCTTTCAGATGAAACTAAGTTTGTGAAAATCGGTTCAGCCATCTCTGAGAAAATTGTGTGAGTTTAAATGACACACACATACACACACAGACATTTGCCGATCTCGACGAACTGAATCGAATGGTGTATGACACTCGGCCCTCCGGGCCTCGTGTAAAAAGTCGATTTTTACAGTGATTGCATAGCCTTTCTTTATATGAGAAAGGCAAAAACATAACCAATGTGCGAGGGAAAATCTTTCCGTTGATACAGTAGATACAGAACACTAGATTAGGATTGTCGCTGGTGTTCCCATTGTTTTCGCCTCGGAACATGTTTGTTTTGCTTCCGGTATATATCTGTCAAAGTATCGAAAGTCTCTCTAGTAAAAGTCTTTGGTCTACACTTTTGGTACACACAGAAAAATGGCCTGTTTGTAACAACAAACTGTAGTTAAATTTCAAATTGGTAAAATGCGGAGATTGCATATTTTTCATTTCTGTCTTTTATTCTGATGTGATCTTTATACATCCAAGACCGAAAATGTCCAATGCATAAAATTTACAGTAGGAAACCTGAAGTAAACAGAAAGCTATGCTGCCGATCACTAAATAAAATTTCCCTTGGACACCGGTGTATATCTGTAAAATTCTCAGTATCTTCCTGCATGTAAAAAAATGTTAAGTGTGTAAAAATATCCTTCGTCTAGACGTAGATTCACCGCTTATAGAGGAAAAATAGTATAAAAAATTAAAAATCCCAATTTTTGGGAACTGTCAACATCCGACGCTCTAATTAGCTGAATATGTAAGTATCAAAGAGACGAGAGATTAAGTGAAAGCAATTTTAAATAAAAAATATACAATTAATTAACTTTTAGAGATTGTTTATTTAGCTACTTTCCATTTTTAATACTACTCGATCCAGCAAAATAATTTATTGTCCGGCAAAAATAACTAATTTTTTCGCGAAATGTCTTATTTTCTCTTTTCGGGCTGCTTCAGAAATCCGTTTGAAGATATGGTGACTTCTGATGATAAGGTATAGTCGAGTAATCAGTTTTACTAACAAAAATTTGTGGTTCTCATTCGGCGGGCACATAAGAACGTGTTCGTCCAAGTTGGAAAAAATATTCGGATGCTGGTCAAAAATAAGCGCAATTATTCGATTCTGTAAGCCAACAGGTGATATAGACCCAAGTTCAATCGAATTCTGTTCTGCTCGTAACACTTGTTCCGCCATTTTGCACGATAATACGACGTTTTTTTGAGGGGTATGCAATCCTCCACCTCCGTGTTTCTTTATTTCAATTAATCTAGAGTAGTCTATTTCCTCTGTTTGCAAACCACTTAAACACCCACCGCATTTAACTGACGTATATAGTTTTCGCTCCACGTACCCAGCTACATATACAACTATATCTATATCGATTTGATCAAGGTCAGTGAGTTTGAAATCATCAAGTAGCCATTCTTCAAAAATATTTACATTATCATCATTATGGGCACAAGTCTTAATGGCACTGGAAACAGTAAAAATTGCAAATTCGGAACAGTCTTGCATTGTTGAATTCCCGTTGCGCGTAAGTTTAAGTTCTCTGTTAACTAGTAGTGCTCTAAAACTATATGCAAACTGTTTGGTTGTAGGATTGTCGTTGAACCCACCTCTGGCTCGGATCAACGAAAAAGTTTGCTCAATATGATCTTGCGACATTTTATAAGTCAATAAGTATTCTATTGGACTCCGCTTGTTATAAATATATTCAAAATAAAGAACGTTTACTGACTCAATATCAACTAGAAACCCAAGGAAACCAGTATAGTTCGCTGAGTCCAATATAAATTTCTTGGATCCATTATCGTCGATCGATAACTGAGCAATATATCTTTGACAGTAACGCATGTATTGCGAGAATTCCGGATGTGTTGAAGAGCAATATGGGCGACGAAACTCACACCCAAATTTGGATTTTGAGTTTAGTATATCAAATAAGTTATTGAACGTTCGTAGGAAATCAACAGTTGCCTGCGCCCCTTGAAATTCATCAACATTTCGCTCCATTAAGTATTCCAGTGCATTCGCAACACTGTTACTAAATAATTGTATTGCCAACTTCGACTTCATTTTGTTTTTGGCAAATTGTATGTGTTCCTTCCGTAGTTTATTTCCGATGTGCAAACCTTTACGCAGTTGATATTCTTCCAATGCAACTAAATAATCGAATTTTATTAAACGACCTCTATCGTCGTAAAAAATTTGTTTAGCAGCAAATGTATTACGTACTAGTTTTAGCATATGCACTGCATCCATGATGATGCATACATTTCCAATCCCACTGGGGTGAGGGAACGTAGATCGCATATTTTGTTCTTTAAGAACTGCTCCTAACAGCTCCATGCATCGCAAATTAGTTCGCGTACCATCGAAGGTAAGAGAAGGCACGATAATTTTGTGATCATGCAAGGCCATCAAAACTTGTGAAATCAGGACATTTTTGTTTTCAGCAGACAGACCAGATGTGAAGTGATAGGATATGGGACATTTGAAGTGGTCGTTGATCGCGGTTACAATAAATGTCAACGCCTCTGATGCTAATGCATGTTTCGTTCCAATGTCAAATCCAACATCCACATAACCTCCAATTGATCCATCATGGTTAGTGAAACACTGTTTTCGAATTGACATCTCGTCCATCACCAAATTTCCGTACAACTTTCCTCCGAATGATTCTGCTCTTTTTACTTTACGATCGACAATCTCCAAAGCAGTCTCTGAGATTCCAGGGCCACATTTCACTACTTTATACCATCGAGAAATAGTGGATATATCGGGAAGATCATTTCCAGTGCACAATTGTTGCTTTGTGAATTCATATGCTGCTGGAGAATGGAAATGTAGACCCATAGCGAACGATCTGATATCCTCAGAGTAAACTTTCCCATCTTTGGTATTTGTTACCATTCTGTACAAAACTTTTGATTTGTGGTTCTTTATCATCTAGAATAAATATTGTTATTACCTAGCGCACTACTATATTTGGTTGAAGAATCTACTTGTAAACACTGATCACCTGAAGCATTCGATATAAGTTGCTGGCGAGCTGTATCTAACTCTGTCTGTAGCTTTTTAATTTGTAGTTTGTACCGTTTCTCCATTTTTTCTTTAGAGGTTCTCATTGCACGTAACTTTTCTGATGCCACTTCAAAGCACTCCTTTGATCGCTCTGGATTGTAGAAGTCAGCTTCTTGCGCATCACCAGGATAACGAATTTTTTTCGGTTGTGTTTTATTTTTGTCGTTTTGATTCTCATACTCAACAGCAGCTCTAAAATAATGCAGAAGAATGTTTATTTTTCATTATTGAATTAAAGCTTCGCGCACCGTTTTGAACTACGATCAGTTGGATTCGACCTAAACGTGATAGAATATAATTATTGTAACAGACTTTAATTTTTTTTATCTTAATAATACTTGCCAGACGGGAGATTCACGGGTTCCCATTTGCTGGTTAGACACGTTTGACAACACCAATCTTTTCACGTGAACATTTGCGGTGATGGGAAATTCCTCCGTGAATTCTTGTTCAGCACACATTTGTCTATCTTTGGCACTAGACATCAGGGGGGGTTTACAAGTAACATCTGTAGGATTTGTGTTGAGCGCTTCCCGCTTATGATGAATTTGATTTCTAGAATAATATAAAATGTTGGCGTTGAAATCATAAGTCACTTTACACTTACAAGATTTTATCTTCAATCACGCGGGGAACGGCAGTACAATGAAGATATTTCCTGTTTCCGGTATGTATAAAATCGTTATCCCGAAAATGAAGTGAGCAAATGTAAACATTCTTTGCGGCAATCGTTATCCCGTCACCGTAATTTTTAAGAACCGATTTCCAAATATTTATTTGCCTTTCATCCTGTGGGATTCTATAAAATGAAAGGACCAAACTTGCATAACTATTTTATCTATATATTAAATAATTCTCACCTGTGGAACGATACTGCACGACTAGCTCGTTCATCGTCAATACCGCAACTGTTTACACAACATTTACGCACCATATTTGTGTCTTCTGCTCATAAATATTGATGAACACAAATGTTTTCTGTTTTACCTTGTGCACATCCAAACTACACCAAAGTTTATGAGGAGTGGAGTATTCTGCATACACTATTTAACTACTGTCCAGACCTAACACTGAGAGATTCCACACACATAATATGCATATGTACAAAATTGTACTAAAAATATCAATTGTATTAATCACGCACAAACATTTGATGTGAAACCTGGTATTAAACAAATCTCTACGACGCAAACTATCATAATTTTGGTGTCCACCACATGAATTTCAATAGTTTTCACGTGATATGTATGTGTGGCAGATAATTTTCATGTGCTGCTAGAAATTACAAAAAAATATCCGTGAAATTGGCAGATTCAATATAACGAATTTTATCAGTGTAAAGTTTTCGACTGTTGTTGTTATGAAATGAAAGAGTTTGTTTACACTCCACAAGAAAATAAAAATTCAACAAATTTCAGTGCAGGCAAAGACAATTTGTGCATTCTAGCTAGTGAAAATCCATCAACCAAAAATAGCCATTGTTTTACTGGCTAAAAGAAACAAAAATGGTTAGTTTCTATGAAATGACGCTGGAGGATTATTTTTCGTGCTTTTTTTTATTTGGCCCATTTGACAGGTATATACCGGAATCAAAACAATGATGTTCCTACCACTGATACCAGCGACAATCCTAATCTAGTGTTCTGTATCTACTGTTGATACGCATAAATTATAATAAATAAAATTTGGATTGCAAATATGCAATCGAATTGATATTTACATATGCTAAAGAAATGGGTTTTCTCCCGTGAGCAAGAACAGATATTCAATGAAACAATAAATAAACTATCGTGTATAGAGCTAGTTTGTACTGATTATACATTATACTGTTTGTACAATTATTATAAAATTATAATGGTTTGATTGGACGAAGAGTTATTTAAAAATATTGATTCTCTGTTTTGCACTATGAAATTCACGCTTCTCAGCAAAAAAATTTGTACTGGAAATGCAATAACAATTGATGAAGGTAAATTAGATGGTAAATTTTCAGATGACACAGGTTACACTGGGTATTATCGATAAGACTATCGGAACGAAACTCATTCTTTAGCTTTGCATTTGATGTAGCAAGAGTCGTGGCGAGCTTCCACCGACTCGCTCATGCGATGTTGGCCCAAGCGTGCCGTGGCGACCAGCGACTGTTTCGCACGCGCGTTGTTTTTCGCAAGCCGGGTAGCACAAAAAATCAAATATTTTAAAAACCTTATGTTTGCTCAACATTTTTTTTCTTGGAATTGAAAGCTGATAATATATGTAACATTTTACAACTTAAACGGTATGAATATCGCGTGAAAAAACCATTTAAAACTGCATTTTTTTGAAAAATTATTTAAAAAATAGTAGAAATATTTACCATTTGTTAAAACTTTTTTCAACATTTTCTAGACTAAACATTTGTTAAACCACCAGTGAAATTTGGTGCAATTCGAAATTAAGCTTTGGCTGCAAAAAATATTATAATAAAAAGGTGTATAAATTTTCAATTAACTAAAACTATTAGAACTATTCCGAATAACGACAAAATATTTCACGAAGATGTTCAGGGGTACCTAAACAATAAAATTAAAACATGTTTTGCAAAATTCATCACTTTGTGAAAAATGGGGGGGGGGGCACTTCAGAAATTTTTAATCTTTCTTTTTGCAGGATACATAAGGTATATGTTAAAAAAATATTTAAAAAAAAATTCCAGTCGACTCATGCGAAATCACAATTTAATTATTCGTCGAAAAATCCATGCATCAATAGTTTACGAGTTATGTAGAACTGAAAAATGATCAATTTTATAAACTTCAAAAAATCATATAGCAAAAAACGTGAGAATTGTTTTGCGTCAAAGACGAGGAGAATTTTTTTCGAGGAAGTTGAAAATATTTAATGTTAATTTTCAACCTACTTAAAATGGGATGATAGAATACAGAAATACTTTGGTTACCTTTTTCTGAAAAAAAAAAAAACAGTTTCTACATTTAAGAAATAAATGAAGCAAACTAAAATTTCAATAGCAAAATAAAATAACTGTTTTACAATCGAAACCTTTACTAGAAATCTAACTGTTAGCTGTTAGCCCCCCCCCCCCCCCCCCCCCCCACCGGAATGGAAAAGGCTGCGCACGCCTGTTTGCTAGGGTGTAGTGAAGCTGGCGTTGGTGCGCTTTCAAAGCGTGTGCTGCAGGTATCTGCTACGCCGCCATGTTTTTCAAACCAAGATCTAAAACGTCGTTTTAAGGTCGATCCACAATCGACAGAATCAATTCTATACGACACGACTTTGCGATGTTCGAAATCGTTTTATTATTGATGAATCATGTTGTAAATTACATATCAGTCGTCAACATGTCGAAAACAACACTTTTCTTCAATTTGTTGCCCAATATTGTAGCTCGATTACAAACATCTAACGATCGCGTCACGCCGTATCGTTTCTACTTAGTGCGGATCGAGCCTGCAGCAAAACGAGCAGAACAATCCGAACTGTCAGTGGGGCCCATAATTGGTGTGCCCACAGAGATGTTGACTTACGTCCGTTCAATATAAACGGTATAGGGTATCCACATCTGACATTGAAGCAACCGAACTGAGATTGCTGTCAGAAATTTTCATTCGATCTTGAAACTTGTTCGTGAACGAGCGAACAAAAGTTAACGAGTTTTGCTACCGTTTCATGTAAGTTGTCAGTTGTATTTTTGACTAGAACTAAATATATGCACGACATAATGGTTAATGCTTTTATTCAACCGTGGGTATCATTACTGTCAAGTGGATTAATCACTAATCTCGATGTTTTTGAATTTATCCTTTTTCGGCAACTTCTACGAGTTTTGCCAGTTTTTTTGTTCTGATACGATAATTTAATTCCCAGATTTAAAAACGTCGACTGGTTGAAGGCTGCTTCATATTGCACACAAGCGTACGGTTTCTCGTTGGTGTGAATCAGCATATGGCGACGAAGATTTGAAGAGCACTGAGCACAAAGCTCGCGAACTGGTTTGGGGTCTTCAAGGGATTTAGGATGCTTCCTCAGCGCGCTCTGACGAATAAACTTACAACAGTAGTGGCAGAGCTGGTTTTCATATTCGACTGGGTGAGCGGCGCTCAGGTGGAAAAGTAAAGGTTGCGCTTTCTCGATTTGGAACGGGCACAGGTGACACAAGTATACTGAGGTGGAAAAGTCAGTGAAGAATGGATGTTCCGGCAAACTGTAACTGTCATCATAGTCGTTAGAACTATCGTACGGTTCGGATTCTATACTCATACGGCTACGAGAATCCAGTGAGTCATCTATATCCTGGTCTGAGTCTTCTGATACTCCTGTAGCCAACTTTGATGCCATCTTAGAAATCGCTTTTTCTTCACCTATCACAAGTTTAGTTTCGAATTCTATACTCCTACGTCTGTGGTGAAAATTTTTATCCTGTCATTTTTGCTACTATTTATTTAATTCGATATAAAATTTTTTCAAGTGGAGTGAAAATGTGTGTAATTGAAAGCAGTATCCACAATTCGTAGTTATTTGATTGCTTCGAGGGTGACGATTGACATTTTCGGTGCTGAAGTGCCTTATTGGAAGCTGTATGAACGGTGCTGTCTACGAGCAAGTTGTGAGGACCGCTCTTCAATCGACGCAAAATTACATAAGATAAATGCATATGTTTTATATATTGGTCAATTGTTTCTATTTTGGTTCTGTGTGATCTCCAGTTGGACCACATTATTGTCATCGTCCGTTTAGACACCTCGCCAATCGCAAATACACACGGAAACGAAAGCGCTAGTATTTCGTAGTCAAATCTGAACGCAGTTCCGCGTTTGCAGAATAAATTTGTAAATGTTACCGATAAGCAAATGGAAGGTCTAAAATTTCCCCTTTCATGAGTGAAAATAAACCATATTTCACCTATTTCAACCAGTAAAAGAAAAGCTAGTAAGCATAACAACACTACCGTCGTGCGGGGTATCTTTGCGCACTTTTTTTATCAATTTTTCAACTTTGACGAATTATAACTCCTTTAATATTCGATCGATTTGCATAATATCAGCACAGATTTATCGTTATTGTATACGTATTATTTATGCCAAATATGAACAGAATTGGTCCACACATAAAAAAGTTGTTCATATAGCGTTAAAAAATATTTTTTGTGGACTAGCTGGGGGCTACTTTGCACAGTAGAAACCTCTACTCTCGAAATTGGAAAATACAGGAAACATTTCGAGGATCCGTAAGTTGCTTTTCATGCACAGTAGCGGTCGAGATCATCACGGAACTCATCGGGTGAGAGAATTCCAATTATTTTTTAGAAGACTAGTTGGAAATTCATTGTTTTTGTTATTTTTTGCTACATTTTCAAAATAACATATTTTGACATGTTGTTTTGAGCTGCGTTTAGCTCAGTCGATTTTTAGTATCGGTTTGGCCTATTGTGAAATATACGGTGAAGTTATTTGTGTTTTCCGTCAACGCTCAACGAACGCGGAAGGTTTCTGTTTTCATGATCCTGTACTGCCTATTAGGACATAGAATGGATGGATTTTTGTCGAAGGTGAGTTGTCTGTTAGTTTGTATTTTTTATGCGTTTTTACATTTCTTATAAAAGAAATGTATAGAATTCGCTCAAACTTTCAAGATTTTTTCCGAGGCCCGGAGGGCCGAGTCTTATATACCAATCGACTCAGCTCGACGATTTGGGACAATGTCTGTGTGTGTGTGTGTCTGTGTGTGTGTGTGTGTGTATGTAACGGACAAATTCTCATTCGTGTTTCTCAGCAATGGCTGAACCGATCTTATCCAAACCAAATTTAAATGAAAGAACTAAAAAACAGTATGAACGCTATTAATTTGTTTTTGATTCTGATGTTTAGTTTCCAAGATATGAATGCTTGAATGCGTAAAAATGGCATTTTTCGCAGTTTTTTTGAATTATCTGCCGAAATTGACAATACCTAACGAATACCTTTCGAACAAGCTATAGATTGTTGAAATCGGACTATTATCAAAAGAGATATTTAACATTAAATGCGGACGAAAGATTTTTATCATTTCCCATTGCCAGAAATATGACCAAAAACATGTAATCTATTATTAACGCCAAAACGGCTTATTTTAGGCCAATAGTATCTTCGGAGAATATAATGGAGGCAATGTGCCCTTTCTTTTGGTATTGTGCTTTTGCTGATTAATCACCCTATGAGTGAGATATTTTCACAAATTTTCTTGGAAGTGATTATATCGAAATGATGTCTTCAGCAAATTTGTAGCTCTTACTTTTGCGAATAACTTTACTGAAGACTTCAAGTATATATTTTGAATACTTTAAAAGTTATGGCTTGCTGTTTGTGGATTACTCTTTGTCGCCTATTTATTGTTCAATATAGTAATAATCCATTGAAATAAGCCAAACAGTATTTCGACAAAACGAATTTTGTATTTCATTTTTGTATCTACAACCGCTAGAAATAATCGCCGAACACTTCCAAGTTGACTGGAAGGAACTTGATATCTTATCAGTGCAAAAATGTTCATTTGTGCGAACCTTCTGACTGCAATTTTTCTAACTTATAACCATCGGATCGATCTGAAACATATCGGAAAATGAGAAGCGAAATAAATAACTCCAAGCAACGGCGTAGCCAAGAGAAGGTTTTGGGGTTGACCACCATACAACCACTGTCCCCCCCCCCCCCACCACACCCAAAAGAAATATTGAACTGAAGTTGAAAATTTATTGATGCAGACTGATTTAATTCAATATTATAATAACAATTATCTGATCCGTAGTTTGATAACCTGTTGTTTTAAACATCATGAGGACTTTTGATAAATTGTCGGAATGGGGTCCTCCTGATATGTAACTGATCTATTGGTCTTGATTTCACAGTTGTCTAATTGCATCAATATCAAATTCCTGCCTGAAAACATTCCAATAGAAAATTCCAGAGTTCTGTAATCAATCATAATCCTCAGATTTATTTTCAAATTGACTCCGTTTTGGTAGAGATGTACTGTAATAAGGGTCTTTATTTAATAGGAAGCGAAGTTAAAATTGATTTAATGTCTATGAAACATAGAACTGTTCACCAAAAAAAATGCATAACTTTCAACATTTGCTAAAAATGTTTTTGTCTTTCTCATTCACTCTAAAATTCGTCAATATAATTCCGACCCGGAGGGCCGTGTCATATGCCAATCGACTCAGTTCGTCGAGATCGGAAAATGTCTGTGTGTATGTGGAAAAAAATGCGACCTCTGTTTCTCAGAGATGGCTGGACCGATTTGCACAAAGTTAGTCTCAAATGAAAGGTACAACCTTCCCATCGGCTGCTATTGATTTTTTTTATTGATTGGCCTTCCGGTTCCGGGGTTACGAGTTGAAGAGTGCAATCACGCAGCAAATTCCCATATAAACTGAAATGAAAAATTTTCAAAATCAAATTTGTATTTTTGATGCCAAATGACTTTAAAATGCATGAAAAATTGAGATGTTTGACAAAAATTGACTTTTTTAGACTTTGGTACATTTTTGCCTTTCTCATATAGAAAGGTTATGCAATCACTCTAAAAATCTTCAATTATACTGGCCCGAGGGGGGTATGCAGTGAGGGGTTGCTACTTTAAAAATAAAACTAGTTTAAAATTTCTTAACAAGTTGAAAAATTTCGGCAGGACCTGGACCTCCCGGATCTTTCTCCATGATTTGCCGCTGGTTTCAAGCGATGTTTCAGTATCACATAATATCTCAAGATCGTGGCTGTCGATCCATTGAATGTATGTGCAAATCGTACTGAACATGTAATATTCATTTCCACCATTGTATTGAACATAACCAGCCATGGAATCGTAGTCCGGACAAATGAGACAAGCACAATTGCACTACTAAGTGGATTAAAACAGGTTTTTATTTTGGGAATGCGTCGAGTTGAGACGAAAACGTAATATGATTAATAACGAGGATAACACTTTCCGAATGTAGAGAGAAGTTTTTGAAAAATGACGATTTCCCAGTTTCTGATCGATTTTGATGGGCATTTGATTTTTGTTATATGACCAATTATATGTATAATGTGTTTAAAAACAGTAATTTAAGGTCAAGATAGCATCATTTTGAAACCACCAATTTCGGAGGTTTAGTATCTTCGATGAGTTTTACAAACGTTAAACAGCGCATCATTTGATAAAATAATTTTGACGGTATATCGTCCAAGAAGTATTTATGGTGAATTTTCTCAGGTTAATATTCATGACTACAATAAAGTCTCAAAAATTTCGCTAAAGACACGAACTCTGTCACTATTTTCTGAAAAAATAATTCTGTATAATTTTAAAACTTCAAAAATTACGGTTTCGGAATTATGCCGTTTGGACAGTATGATCGATTTTCACCAAACCCCCACCAAACCGAATTTCTGGCTACGCCGCTGACTTCCAGTAAGTAGAAACAAAGTCCTTCCACACTCGTTCACAAGAAACTTCTTCGAATGCTGAATATCTATTATAATACATTGAAACCCCGATTTTATCAGCCAAATATGAACATATGTTTGATGGGCTCTAGCAGACGAACAAGACTGAATTCGAGTAAATCCTTTCTTGAGCATGTTTTCCTTATCATGAAGATTGAAATATGCAAAGTAAAAAGTTCATCATAATCGGAAATAGTTATCAGACTACATCAAGGGACGGGAAGATTATTTTAACAGCTTCAGTTTATTATAAAGAAAAAAATTGCCCGATTTAGTCAATGTCCCCATTTTGTCAGCCTAAAATACACCATAAGATTGATAAAAATGGGTCTTTATTGTATGTATTATTCACTGTGTTTCACATTAATAGGTACATTTCATTTTTGGGGATTTTTTTATTGCATCGAACTACAGCAATTTTTAGGTAGCTTTCAAGGGGTTATTTTATGGACTTCTTCCAAAATTTGGCGAACCTATTCCAATTCGTATACCAATTAATTGGTATACTTGAGGGTTTATATGTTGCAGATAGAGAAAATACTAACATTTTCAGCTTTTTTCCTACACAATACTACGAAAGCTTATTAATACATTTTTCCTAATAAGTTTGTGAAAATTATAAACTATTTGAAATTTTTTAATAGTTTAATTTTTTATTTAACCGTGATTTTTAATAAATAGTGACCATCGCTTCACAACGTAGTCTATTTTTCATAGCTTGCGGTGAGCACGATCTCTCGATTGCTGAACTGAAAATTATGGAATAGAAATTAATTTTTAGTATTCTTTATAGATTAAACTCGCCGCGCAGATAGCTCTGAATTAGACCCGCTGGTGCCCTAAGACGATTTCGCTAAATTTTCAGAGCACTGTGCACCCAGTGCATTAACGCAAGTGACGGAAGGTTATCGAAAAGTTTCGTGAAAATGAAAATTCCAGTAATGATGATGATTTTCCCAAACGGTTCGTTTTCGTTAGGTTTTTATTTGTTCTTTGGCATTATGATTAGCGATAATAATTCAAATCAAGGATACTACTGGGAAGTCACCTTTAGAAAAAGTCGTTTTCGAAGTAAAATTTGAAACTATGCACGCATGCACTTCAGAGATAGCGTGATATCAGGAGCTGCGATTTCATTTCAACGCTTTTTTGTGAAAAGGGCGATACTTACAAATGTAAACATATGGCTTTTTTCATACATGCGAATGAGGGCTTTGAAACGCAACAAATTATCCTAAAAATTTTGATTCTACGATATTGTTTTCTTAAACTACAGCAGAAAATACAACGGGCGAAACTGTATTTTTGTTTGTTTATTTAAAGTTTCGCCCTCCACGCTCCATGCAAACAAACAGGGCGATACTTTTTTTGCTAGCAGTTTAGAGGCGAAACTGTTATTTTCGTATTTTTTTAGGATTATCAAGCTGGTACCAGCTGTAAATAGTAAGAATGATCGCTATTGAAAAAACCCGGACGAAATCGGTGGTGTAGAACGGTAGTTATTGTAAAAAACGTAAGGGCGATACTTCAATGCTGATAGGTGGGACCGAAAAAGTAAACAATCGCCAAAGGGGTGATACTATCATTTTGTCAATTTCAATAGCAAAAACAAATTTTAATTTAATAATTTCAAATACTTTATGAAGTTTTGGGTTTCGATCACTGAATCATGCAATCTAGGATGTAAAAAACACAATAGTTTTTAAATAGGAAATAAAACCAAGTCTGGAAATATTCACTGTTGATTTTCTTTGAATGGTATCACTGCTAGTATCGCCCTTTTCAAGAAAAAGTGTTGATTTCTTAGTTCTCAGTCGCGTTGGAAATTTGAGTAAAGTATAAACTTCAAATCGATTCAAAACAAATTTCGATTTTTTTGGCTCAGTACAATATATAACCCCTTCAGGAAAATTCAGTTTTCCCACCACAATTTAGATATTTTATTAACAGAGCATTAACAATAATTCGTTGGTATGTCTATTTTATGGGCCATTTTTTCGCTTTCCCATTGATTTGGTTTGAGATTTCTAGCACTGATGTTGTCCTGTGCTGATTTGAGCGATTCTCTGAGTCCTGCCACTATCCCATGTAGTATGTGTTATCAAAAACATCGCGAAGCATCAAGTTCTAAATGTTCTCAAACGATATAATATCCGAAGAGAGTGATAAGAGTTATAAGAAATGTCTCATCACACTGTTAGGTGGATTAAAAGCGTTTTTGTTTATATTACTACTAATTAACCGATTTCGCCAATTTTCTCTATCGTTTCAGAGAGCGAGTAAGGGCGCTATAACCCGGGCTCATTAGCCAGGGCAGGGCTAAATACTTCTGTCCCATCCCAGGAACCTAGGACCAAAGGAGTGACATTAACCCTCTTAGCAAAAGTCACTCCCAACGATTTATAAAACCCCCATCAAATTTAAACGGTTGTGTACGGTTGTCCACGTTTCTTCCTTATTCAAGGTTTAAAATGATCCGTTGATTAAATTATTCATTGAATGAATAATTTGATTGCCGTATAATTTTAAATCATCTTTATTTTGTGCGCTGCACAGTTGGCCTGGTCGCTTTAATGCTTGTGTCATATTCAATATGTGCCACAAACATTAATAATGACAAGAAAAATTGTAGACGAACGTCTGCAATTTTCCAGGATCCCTACATGTATTGGCTGTGTATGTGTAGACTAGACTAGACTAAAATTCTATACTCCCACGTCTGCTAGAATCTAGTGAGTCATCACTATCTTGATCTGATTTTTCTTGCTCTGCTGTAGTTAATTTTGGTACCAATTTGTGCCTTGGTTTCTTTGTAGACACTTTTGATGCGATCTTGGAAATCTCATTTTTAGTCAATTATAATGCGTAAAATTAAAAACTTGTAAAGTTAGACGTCTTTCACTTACCGGAACAAAACATCTAAAGCTTGCGAGTTAGATTGCATAGTTTTAAACATCCGCTAGGTTAGGTCCACCTTAATTAAACACTTTTAAAGCCCTGCGTCCAAATATCATCCTCCTTAATGACAACTTCAAAACAAACCCGAATTATATCATTTCTAACCAATAATACATTGGTAACACGCAACGTTACTGTTGTAGCAAATTATACTTGCGAGCCATTGTTTCGAAAACCTATAAAAAATAAGCCATAAAACAATAAAAATCAGCAAAAATGAGAACGATTTTTTGTCTACTTCAAAATTAAATTAATGATTAAAAACGCTTTTAATCCACCTAACAGTGTGATGAGACATTTCTTATAACTCTTATCACTCTCTTCGGATATTATATCGTTTGAGAACATTTAGAACGTGATACTTCGCGATGTTTTTGATAACACATATTACATGGGATAGTGGCAGGACTCAGAGAATCGCTCAAATCAGCATAGGACAACATCAGTGCTAGAAATCTCAAACCAAATCAATGGGAAAGCGAAAAAATGGCTCATAAAATATCTAAATATCTAAATTGTGGTGGGAAAACTGAATTTATTTATTGTACTGAGCCAAAAAAATCGAATTTTTTTTGAATCGATTTGAAGTTTATACTTTACTCAAATTTCCAACGCGACTGAGAACTAAGAAAATTTAATGAAATCGCAGCTCCTGATATCACGCTATCTCTGAAGTGCATGCGTGCATAGTTCCAAATTTTACTTCGACATCGACTTTTTCTAAAGGTGACTTCCCAGTAGTATCCTTGATTTGAATTATTATCGCTAATCCTAATGCCAAAGAACAAATAAAAACCTCTCGAACCGTTTGGGAAAATCATCATCATTACTGAAATTTTCATTTTCACGAAACTTTTCGATAACCTTCCGTCACTTGCGTTAATGCACTGGGTGCATAGTGCTCTGAAAATCTAGCGAAGTCGTCTTAGGGCACCAGCGGGTCTAATTCAGAGCTATCTGCGCGGCGAGTTAAATCTGTAAAGAATACTAAAAATTAATTTCTATTCCATAATTTTCAGTTCAGCAATTCGAGAGATCGTGCTCACCGTAAGCCATGAAAAATAGACTACGTGGTGAAGCGATGGTCACTATTTATTAAAAAATCACGGTTAAATAAAAAATAAAACTATTTAAAAATTTCAAATAGTTTATAATTTTCACAAACTTATTAGGAAAAATTGCTTTCGTAATATTGTGTAGGAAAAAGCTGAAAATTTCAGTATTTTCTCTATCTGCAACATATAACCCCTTAAGTATACCGATTAATTGGTATACGAATTGGAATAGGTTCGCCAAATTTTGGAAGAACCCCTTGAAAACTACCTAAAAATTGTTGTAGTTCGATGCAATAAAAAATCCCCAAAAGTGAAATATACCAATTAATGTGAAACACAGTGAATAATACATGCAATAAAGACCCATTTTTATCAGTCCCATGTTGTATTTTAGGCTGACAAAATGGGGACATTGACTAAATCGGGCAATTTTTTTCTCTATAATAAACTGAAACTGTTAAAATATTCTTCCCGTCCCTTGATGTAGTCTGAAAACTATTTCTGATTATGATGAACTTTTTACTTTACATATTTCCATCTCCATGATAAGGAAAACGTGCTCAAGAAAGGATTTACTCGAATTCTGTCTTGTTCGTCTGCTAGAGCCCATCAAACAGATGTTCATATTAGGCTGATAAAATCGGAGTTTTCATGTATTATAATAGATATTCAGCATTCGAAGACGTTTCTTGTGAACGAGTGTAGAACGACTTTGTTTTTACTTACTGGAAGTCAGTGGCGTAGCCAGAAATTCGGTTTGGTGGGGGTTTGGTGAAAATCGATCTTACTGTCCAAACGGCATAATTCCGAAACCGTAATTTTTGAAGTTATAAAATTATGCAGAATTAATTTTTCAGAAAATAGTAACAGAGTTCGTGTCTTTAGCGAATTTGTTGAGACTTGTCATGAATATTAACCCGAGAAAATTCACCATAAATACTTCTTGGACGATATACCGTCAAAATTATTTTATCAAATGATGCGCTGTTTAACGTTTGTAAAACTCATTGAAGATACTAAACCTCCGAAATTGGCGGTTTCAAAATGATGCTATCTTGACCTTAAATTACTGTTTTTGAACATTTGACCTATACATATAATTGGTCATACAACAAAAATCAAATGCCCATCAAAATCGATCAGGACCTGCTAGAGTCGAATGGAAATCGTCATTTTTCATAAATTTCTCTCTACATTCGGAAAGTGTTATCCTCGTTATTAATCATATTACGTTTTCGTCTCAACTCGACGCATTCCCAAAATAAAAACCTGTTTTAATCCACCTAGTGGTGCAATTGTGCTTTTCTCATTTGTCCAGACTACGATTCCTTGGCTGGTTATGTTCAATACAATGGTGGAAATGAATATTACATGTTCAGTACGATTTGCACATACATACAACGGATCGACAGCCACGATCTTGAGATACTATGTGATACTGAAACATCGCTTGAAACCAGCGGCGGATTATGGAGAAAGATCCGGGAGATCCGGGTCCTGCCGAAAATTTTCAACTTGTTAACAAATTTTAAACTAGTTTTAATTTTAAAGCAGCAACCCCTCACTGCATATTCTCTCCGGGCCGGTATGATTGACGATTTTTAGAGTGATTGCATAACCTTTCTATATGAGAAAGGCAAAAATGTACCAAAGTCCAAAGAAGTCAATTTTTGTCATGCATTTTAATGTTTCATGCATTTTAAAGTCATTTGGCATCCAAAATACAAATTTGATTTTGAAAATTTTTCATTTCAGTTTATATGGGAATTTGTTGTGTGATTGCACTCTTCAACTCGTAACTCCGGAACCGGAAGTCCAATCAATAGAAAATTCAATAGCAGCCGATGGGAAGGTTGTACCTTTCATTTGAGACTAACTTTGTGCAAATCGGTCCAGCCATCTCTGAGAAACAGAGGTCAAATTTTTTTCCACATATACACATACACGCATACAGACATATACATACACACAGACATTTTCCGATCTCGACGAACTGAGTCGATTGGCATATGACACTCGGCCCTCCGGGTCGGGATTAGATTGACGAATTTTAGAGTGAATGAGAAAGGCAAGAACATTTTTAGGAAATGTTGAAAGTTATGCATTTTTTTTGGTGAGCAGTTCTATGTTTCATAGACATTAAATAAATTTTAACTTCGCTTTCTATTAAATAAAGACCCTTATTACAGTACATCTCTACAAAAGCGAGCTCAATTTGAAAAGAAATCTGAGGATTATTATTGATTACAGAACTCTGGAATTTTCTATTGGAATGTTTTCAGGCAGGAATTTGATATTGATGCTATTAGACAACTATGAAATCAAGACCAATAGATCAGTTACATATCAGGACCCCATTCCGACAATTTATCAAAAGTCCTCATGATGTTTACAACAACAGGTTATCAATCTACGGATCAGATAATTGTTATTGTAATATTGAATTAAATCAGTCTGCATCAATAAATTTTCAACTTCAATCCAATATTTTTTTTTGGGTGTTGGGGGAGGGGGGGGGGGGGGGGGTTGTATGGTGTTAAACTCCAAAACCTTCTCTTGGCTATGCCGTTGCTTGGGGTTATTTATTTCGCTTTTCTTTTTTCGATATGTTTCAGATCGATCTGATGGTTATAAGTTAGAAAAATTGCAGTCAGAAGGTTCGCTCAAATGAACATTTTTACACTGATAAGTTATCAAGTTCCTTCCAGACAACTTGGAAGTGTTCGGTGATTATTTCTAGCGGTTGTAGATAGAAAAATGAAATACAAAATTCGTTTTATCGAAATAATGTTTGGCTTATTTCAATGGAATATTACTATATTGAACAATAAATAGCCAACAAAGAGTAAGCAACAAACAAAAAGCCATAACTTTTAAAGTATTCAAAATAGATATTTGAAGTCTTCAGTAAAGTTATTCGCAAAAGTAAGAGCTACAAATTTGCTGAAGGCATCATTTCGATATAATCACTTCCAAGAAAATTTGTGAAAATATCTCACTCATAGGGGGATTAATCAGCAACAGCACAATACCAAAAGAAAGGGCATATTACCTCCATTAAATTCTCCGAAGATACTATTGACCTAAAATAAGCCGTTTTGGCGTTAATAATAGATTACATGTTTTTGGTCATATTTCTGGCAATGGGAAATGATAAAAATCTTTCGTCCGCATTTAATGTTAAATATCTCTTTTGATAATAGTCCGATTTCAACAATCTATAGCTTGTTCGAAAGGTATTCGTTAAAGCTGTCTAAAAACATATAAATTATTATTCTGTCATGTCAGTTTCGGCAGATAATTCAAAAAAACTGCAAAAAACGCCATTTTTACGCATTCAAACATTCATATCTTGGAAACTAAACATCAGAATCAAAAACAAATTAATAGCGTTCATACTGTTTTTTAGTTCTTTCATTTAAATTTGGTTTGGATAAGATCGGTTCAGCCATTGCTGAGAAACACGAATGAGAATTTGTCCGTTACATACACACACACACAGACACACACACACACAGACATTGTCCCAAATCGTCGAGCTGAGTCAATTGGTATACAAGACTCGGCCCTCCGGGCCTCGGAAAAAATCTTGAAAGTTTGAGCGAATTCTATACATTTCTTTTATAAGAAATGTAAAACGATTATAGAATACAAATTGCTACTTACGTAGTAAAACAATCAGTATTTAAACTGGCATTGTCACGAATCACATTTCCACTGACAGAACGAAACACTAACGGCAACCGTACACTGGGGTACAAATGTACCCCACGCCAACTTTGACACTTGCTTCCACGAAGTCTATAAGCTAACTGGTTATACCACCTTTTCCTACTCTTACTAGGAACTCTAAATTGAATTATGGTTAGGGTCCCAGGTCGGTAAATGCCAAATTCTCGTCTTCACACGATTCCAAAGAAGGCGTGGGGTACATTCGTACCCCAGTGTAACGTTCTAGGGTTAATAATAGAGTGAAGCCCCTAATTTGGTCAGTTTTTTTATTCGATTTTGAACCTCGCATGAAAATGCGCTCGATGGGCTCTAGCAGACGAACCAACTCAAATTCATGTAAATCTTATCTTATAAATGCAAAATACACAAAAATAAATGTATGTTTTAGTTTTACACTGTATATTTATATTAATTAATCAGAACCATCTCGGGTATTAAAAATTCAGACCGATTTGTACATATTTGTCAATCAACTTCCTAAATACTCCACGTTGTCTGAGTTATACCAGAATATCGTTAAGTAGTCACCATTTTTTATCTCAAAATGGTCTAAGGCATTGATTTCTATCATGCACTCATTAGTCTAGCTCTGAAAATATGCATACTGATTCGGTCATAGAATATTCTGTTAGACCGGATGTCGTCATCTTGGTTTTCAAAATAACCACAGCATCGATATCTGGTGTCTACTCATAAATCCCGTTCCACAAATACCCATATTGATGTGGTTTTAGAAAATTCTCCATCCGCCATCTTGGTATTCGAAATGGCCTTCGACTGGGGCGATATTCGATATTTGGCGTCTACTCATCAAGCCTGTTCCAAATATACCCATATTCATTAGGTTTTAAAGAATTCTACCGCACTGAAAGTCATCATCTTGGTTTTCAAAATGGCCCCAGACATCGATATTTGGCGTCTACTCGTTAACACTGTTCCGATAACCAGAGCCGTAGCAACCTAAGGGGCAAGGGGGGGCTTTGCCCCCTCACGCTTTTTCGGTCGCACCATGCATTTCTCTCATACTTGAAATACATAGTAGAAAAAAGGAAGGAAATTAAGGAATAATTAAGTAAAAAGCAATAAAATGATCTATTTGTATAGTTTATACTGTGCTAATTATCACAACACAACGCGATCCTGCGCATGCATGTGTTGGCGGTTTACTACCCAGTAACCGGCCAGCGGGAGATATCTGGCAATTTTTCCATCTTATCTACCAAATTGTAATCCAGTGGAACAGCGACGTCGAGGCTTGTCATAGACCAGTATATCTGAGCGGTTGTGGTATAGGAATTGGTCCGATAGAACAGTGCGTTCTCAGTACAGCTTGAAACGGGCTTTTACCAGAACAGGCACAGCAGATAACGGTAGTTCGGGATAATCTTTTTCAAAAGACCATGTTGCAGCGATAATTGCTGGTGCAAAATCTTAGCAACGCTATTGTAACGCTCGGTGTAGACTGCGTTAGCTAGTACGCAGCAGCCTGACATAATGAGGTTGATGGTCTCGTGCGGTGAATGACACATCCGGAATATATCCTCGACGTCTTGGTGGCAAACATACTTCCTGCAATTCCTCGTCAGCATTATTCTGTCCTGGATGGCTATCATGTCAGACTCGATCAATAGAGTGTTTACCTCGCTTGAACCACAGGTTCGATGCAGCCCGAGCAGAAGAAAATAACTGCGGAATACTAAATTTAGGTATCAATATCAACGACTGTTTACCACAATATGATATATGAGCTCTACATAAGAGGTAAAATACCAAAAAAATATAGCACAGATATGTTCTACAAATAACTATTTGATAATAAAACGAGTTATTATAATACCTGAATAATAATAAAATATTTTTCGACCTTCCAGTAACAAAATTCACTCTATGGAGGTATTCAATAAGGTATTGATTTGGTATTTGAAAAAATCACTGGAATACATAAATAATACTAAAATAAAGTATTATACCTCATTGAGGTATTAGGCAGGTATTGAAAAATGTTTCTTCAATACCTGCTTAATACCATAATGAGGTATAATAATCAGTTAATACCAAGTTTTGGTATGAATACCAAAAAATAGTATGCTCGGGTTATTGCCCAGTTATTTTCTCCTGGTCGGGAGCCTTGTCGACGTACGGCTACTTTTACTGGGGGGAGGGGGAGGTGGGTACTAGACTGTCCAGTTTCATTTTTTTGAAAACTGCAGACTGCAAATCAATTTAAATTCGTTTTGAGAAGTTATAAAACTTTTAATGAAATGCTGTCTGAGTCAATTTTGCATGGGGCCTAACAACACATGGTGGTGAATCGTTGTTAGTTGATTCCCACGAACTTTTTTTTTGCGAAATAATAGTTGGGTTTAACTGAATAGTATGTTGGGAACTATTTTAGTACATGATATGAGTCATCTTTTGACCACAAAATTTCAGTTCAATATTTCACCACATAGAGGGCGCCAAGACTAAATTTTAAATGAAGATAGATATAATATGGACATGTCAACAAGAATTACTGGAAAAGATTTGTTCTACAGCTTTAAAGAAGACACCTAATTTCTATCTCTTTTCTCTAAGTAGTTAGCATTGGCGCCCTCTAGGTGGTGAAATGTAGAACTAAAAATTACTAGTTAAAAGATGACGCATAGTATGTTCTCAAATTCTTTCAAATATTCTATTTAGCTAACCCCAAGCAGTATTTCGCAATAAAAAGTTCATGGAAATCGACTACTGATACCATGTGCTGATAGGTCTCATGCAAAACTGACTCAGACATAACTTCATTAAAAATTTAATAACTTCTCTTAACAAATTTAATTGATTCGCAGTCTTCGACAAAGTTGTGGACAGTAAAATTATCTTTCTTATTATCATTTTCAGTGATAAACTGATTCCTACAGTGCCACTTTATCCGATTTGGCTCAAAATTGGAGCAGACACTCCCAGTGGAACTAGGAATCGACTAAGGGGTAGCCCGAAGGGGGTTACTTTTATCTTGTTGCTCTAGTGGGCACCGTGCTTTCTGCTTCCACTCGGTAGTCTTCTCCTCCGCAGTCTGCAAAATTGCAGTTAAGGTTGTGGTTCGCTTACGCTAGGTGAAGTGCGCTGTAGTAGCGGTCCACAGTACAAACTGCTTGAAGGGTATATTCGGCTTTTCAGTCAATAAATAATATCGAACACTACTTTTTTATAATGCCCAGACGTTTCGACCGTTAGTTTCGGCATTCTTCAGTGGAAATTTCAGGTAGCGTTTTTGTTCATCGCTTCATACAAGCAATCTATCGTCGGAAATATTTGCTTCTAATGTTTTAGCGCTGGGAATATATTGCGCATTTGCTTCATTAATTTGCAGCTAATCGAAAAAACAACGGAAAATTTTGGAGCACTGTTAACTTTTGGACACAATGGAAAACTGCTTGATATAGTCCATGTCGGTTTGCACTTTCCACAAAGTATTCGTAATCGTAGCACTTGCGCTACGCATAGTGCCTGGATATCGACTATTCCTTGTCCTTTGGCAATGTTAATCTTTCCAGCGCCGACTAAGGATGACGCATTCACGCTTGTCTAAACGCCTTCTCTCAAGATATTCCAGGTCAGTGCGGCTTCATTTAATGATGCCGAAACTATAGGTCAACGCAGGGACAGCAAACGCGTTAATTGCTGTGACCTTATTTCCTGAGTTCAGAAAAGAACTGTGCCCCGAATCATCACGCCTTCGTCGATCTCGCAGTCTCCAGTGTCGAATGATCGCCCTTGTAGTGGCTGATCAGATCAGAATTGCTCTAAGACAAACGTCATGCTGATGTCACTAATCCTTTCGACTAGTTTGAAGACTACACCCAGTCGTTCCGTCAAGTCATCATAGATCTTAAAGTCGTCCATGTGGAAGGTATGGGTAATCTCTTCCGGCGAGCTTTCTTCATACCTTATCTGATAGCCACGCCCGTTTCGATTGAGTTTCCTACTGAACGTTCTAGACTGCAACACGTCTTTGCTACTTCTGAACTGCAGAGTCGTCGTCTTCCTCTCTATCGCCTGCCGCAGGAACCTCACGGTTACAGGATTAACTTTATAATCTCTAATACCTTGATGAGGAACGAGTGCGGTATGGGGTCGTATACATTCTTATAATCGATTTAGGCCACACTAAGGTTCCGTTGGTTACACACTACTTGTTCAACAATGATTGCATCGAGCTTTTATTCTCAGGTGATACGATCCTCGAAATCGAGCATCCATGTTGGTTCTAGAAACGCCAGATAACAAACATAACAATCCAAGCAAACATGCATGTTTGCTTGGATTTCAGTATGTAAACAAAGTTGTTCGCTGTCATTTTTCCCTCGCAGCTTGCTTCACGCTTACCTCACTCCTCACCTAGTTATTGCCAAAGACGAATCACCTTAGAATTCTAAGCTCCTTGGTCTGTACTTTGATGGGTTGGACGTGTTGCTGTCCTTGGGAAGGAGAATTGTAATACCACGGGTGATTGAATCCTGTAATAAGCGTGATTCCCGTACACACTTAATTTTTTCTGCCGGATCTCAGATTTTTTCACATCTTTTGACGAAATCTCAACAACTGAGATCTCAGTAAACAATTTTTTTGCTGAGATCTCAGTAAAAGTGACGTTTCATAGCTGAGACTCGGAAAATATTTCACTGAAAATCAGCTAACAAATCTCACTTTACTGAGATATCAGTTTCTAAATTTACTGACTACACGGCTATTGGGAAATTGCCGAACCGAATTTAGTGTGTAACGCCCTGTTGAAAGTGCAGCCATCGTGGGATGTACAACGGTCAGCTTTATGTACCAAAAGTCGTCATCGCGTCAATATCTTAACCTGCTCATTCCTCCTCGCGCCTTAGACGCGGTTGCCCTCCGTGATGTTGAAGGGGGGTCTCCCGAATATTGGCCCAAAAGCTAGTGACATCGCCGGTATCCGGTAAGACACTCTATTGCTGTTCTAGTGTGTCGAGTTCCTCAGCTGGTGAGCTCCCTACACGCGAGGCTCAGTAAGTACAATGATCGCAGCACATGACAATTTCGCCGATCTTTTGCCGACTCTGTATGCCAATAGCCAATAGCCTTTCAATAGCGGCACGTGTGCTGGAGATCCCGGTTATATTGAGGCGCCTCTACGTGTAAGTCGGTATCCTAAACATCTTCCGGACACCACTGCAGCACAGAATACTATTACCTGCAGATCTTCCAGGCTCCGCCCAAATTCCAGGTACATCGGAAGAACGTTAGCATTCATGATCTGAACTCCACAGGTCAACTTAAAACAATACTGTACCAAATCGCGTAGTAGCTACTGATCAAAGGGGGGGGGGGGGGGGTTTCTTGCAATGATTCTCTTTCTTTTCCTTTTTATTAACGACTAAGAGCGAGTAAATTATTTTGCTGTAGCGAGCGCAACGTTGAAGAAATAATGTATAGAAAAGCGTGGAATACGGTAATATGAGCAAGATTAGAATGTCCTAAAGACTTAACCCTTTGTCTTCTACGGCAGGAGTCAAGACCGTTTCGCTTGAGTCTACATTCTGCTTCTGCCGTAGTCGTAGTGTGCATTGTCTCGAGAACAAAGGAAATTATTCTTGTCATCATGAGTAAAGTTGACGAAAAAGCTCTACTCCGACCCAACGCTGCGGTCGTTGACTTTAAATTTTGTTCAAAGCGACCGAGTTTTAGAGAAGTCGAATACGTTCTGAAGGTAAAAATGCAACTTATGCTTGCGGAAGTCTTGTACCTTCAGTATCATCATCTTCGCAATGCAGTGTTAATATCATTGAACACGTTAGCACAAGCCGAGCGTTTCGTTTTGAAGAACAACTTAAAACGTTGGAGTTAAGATTCCCGTATATATTTAGAATGGTTATATAGATGTATGGTTATATGACCTATCACCTCGTACTCCTCCTGAGCCAATTGCAAAATGCATGTCGCAATACGGAGAAGTAGAATCCGTTACGCCTGATACTTGGAGAAACTTCTTCCCGGATACTCCTAACGGCGTTTTTGAAGTGAGGATGCGGGTCGAAAGGCCCATACCCTCCTACTTGACAATAAAATTCAAAGCTCACGGAACTACAATTAAACAAACTACGCTATGCACCCATGAGGGGCAAACTCCTACATGCAAGTATTGTAATCAGACAGCACATCATGGACAACCTTGCGCAGAAGATGCAGAAGAAGACGCATCTCAACCGATTGCAAACTCATCTACAGCAAACCAACCCAAAACAGAGTTTTCAATACCAATGCCAGAACCACAAGCGGTGGCCAAATTTGTGGCAGCAGTTGCACAGACCATAATGACAACCACAAAAGAAGCATCCAGCACCGCAAAATCAACTGTAAGCAACATAGGCAAGGATAACAATGACAGTGACGGATTTACACTGGTTAACAATAAGTGCAAGAAACAGGGAAAAACATCTGATCGCGGACACCAAGACGGCTTCGACCTGGACGTGAAAAACAAAAAAGAATTAAATGACCCCCAAGATGCAGATTGCCATCAAACCCCGCGAAAGAAGGTCTCCGCTCGCAATAAAAAGTTGCGCGCACGAGATCCAATATTATAATAATATTTGTTTATATTTTTATTTTTACATTTGTAAACATATAAAAGAGCTACCGCTATGGGCCGTGTCAAATAAACGAATAACAAAAAAAATATACTTCTTGGAAACATGTGATCTTTGGCGACATAAAGCTTTTGTTTCGGAAGCTGTTTAAAGTCAAATTTTCATTACCCTTTCAGATGCATTTTTTGGAATTTGTTCAGATCCTGATCATACATCTCTCTGACCCGCGATTTTGACCATAACGTTTTGCTTTACGGCCAGCTCGATTGTTTGATAGCCCTATATTTGAAGAAAACGACGACACAATGGCACCTTCAGGACAGCAGACAAACATTACATGAAATCTGTTGTACTGCACATATAACTGTTTGGTCATTGTTTATCATCATACTCGGGTTTTCATTTCTTTTGTGCAGAATAAATTCCTTCTTTTTCCCATCCATTTTCAAAATGTTTGCACATTATTGTAAGCAAATTGCAGTCAAAAATTTCCAGAACCGACCGCAAAGAGCTCATAACGATTCTACATTCACAGAGTTTCAAATGTTTCTAACTTAGATTTTTTTTAAATTTTTAGAATATATGTTGGGAAAATTTTGTTAAAAAATCAGAGTGGATCTCAACGTACGAGCTATTTCAATTTTAATAGGACGCCTGCTATAAACCTTGTTTTAATACCAATTGAATTAATCATTTGCAATAAAACGTTTATAATTTTTAGTCAAAGCAAAAAATGAAATTGATTACCATCAGTCTTGTATTTTTAAGTCGGTAACCAAATCTTTGCTTCAGTTACCACTTCCTCTCTCCCTCCGCCTTATCCTGTTATCAATAGAGATTCCTGATTTCAACGAACTTGTGCCAACTAAGATAACATGGCTTTCTTAAACAAAATGAGATATGCAGTAAGTTTGACATGTTTCTCATATGTTCTCAACATTATAATACTTATTAATTTTTTTTTAAATTCTAGAAGATAAGGGGGCTGTAGCCCCCCTAGCCCCCCTTGCGCACGCCAATGTTGATATCTTATATGTTGACGATAACCTGAAATTAAATTATCATTTAAATGTGAAGTTAGTATTAAAATATTATTTCGTTTTTCTGTGAATGCTTTCTGCGTTTGTATCGCTAAGGGACCTGCTATAGTGAAACCTTTCATATCACTCATTGTATCCTGATCGATTGCGTAAAATTGGGCTTGACTATCTGGAAAATAAAAACATTGACCGTGTGTTGTTTAGGTTAACAAAATCAATGATGAAATGGGCTCCCTGACGATTAGTAAAGGAAAAATAATAATGTTTGCATTCAAGGATGATAAATTTGACACTCTTATTGTGAGGAAGGTGTGCCCCCCTTTGTCAGGCGGCTGCAGCCGCCTATGGTCATCATGCCCGTTCCAAAAATACCCATATTGATTAGGTTTTACAGAATTCTACCGAACCGAAAGTCGTCATCTTGGTTTTCAAATTGGCCTCAGACATCGATATGTGGTGTCTACTCGTTAATACCGTTCTGAAAATAACCATATTACTAGAGTGCGGACCAAAAGGAAACCTCAAGATCCGACGATCACTTTTCCCAACATCTTCATAATCCGTTCAAAAAAAACTTGTTCAAATATCGTCTAAGACTTTTGCCTTCAAAGGACTTACGACATTTTTGATAAAACTCTGAAATCACCCCTTTTTTCTAAAATCGTCTAAGTATTTTTCATTGAATGTGATGCGTTTTTTTACACGGATTTCGCAATTAACGCGGTTTTTCTTTTAAACGGTACGTAGGTATCCCTCGTGTAAAAAAGACCTTAGTGTATTCGAACCTACCGAAACGTTCTATATAATGCCTTCGTCAAGTTGGCAACACTCGTGGTGCATAAGCCACGACAGCCCACGTCGCGCTGACAGAAACATCCCCCTTCTGGAACTGATTGAATCTAGTTACCACACTGTTTGACAAGAAGTGCGTTTCCGTTAGCCTTTTGCTTTGAGTGGGTCTACTGCATGGCCTGGGTGGACAACTCCATAAATTAAAAGCAAAGTGACCATCGTTTAGCGGTCATTAAACGGTCTCATGTGGGACGTTGAAGAGGATCATCTTTTCTTCCGGATCCTATTCACGACGCATTGTCTTCGGAGGGAACTCTCCCACACTACCGGACCGGACAGAATAAAGGAAGGATGCGTCCGATGCCGTCCAGCTGTGTTTCAACCCGGGACTCCTTTTGATTCCAATTTTCATCTTTCATCCACTCATAACGGTACTCCAGAAGGCGATGAGACGAGGTGTGTTTGAAGAGTGAAGTGTAACCCTCCGAGTCCGGTGAGTGCGGTTTCGGCTGTTCACCCCCTTCAGCGACGACGGACAGAGCATCACCGGCGGCGCAGAGATGAGTTGAAAACCGATATATGAGCTTGTTGAACCCCTCAGCTCAGCTATTGCATTGTGCAACGAAACGTTCCGGCTGGTCGTTCGGTCGGGAGGTACAATGTCCCTGATGGTTGTTATTAAGCCATAATTTAACATTGGGAAATCAAACATTGTTCGGCGTGGTTGCCTTCGGAATGAGATTTCCCGAGTGTTCTTTGGCTTTATTGTTTAACAGAGGGGGTGGAAACATGAGCGATATTTATGATATCTTTCCCTTTTACGAGTAAATATTGTGCGGCTAACCAAAATATTTTAGGGCGATAGCTTTGGTTTGCGCTGTGGTCAATCCGAATGCCATTTGCGATGGTATGTTATGAATTTTAAATTAATATTTGATTTTTGAGATGAATAGTTCCTGCTGGCATACTAAGTTTGATTATTTTGTTGCGCATAAAAAATCAATGTCCGTTAGATTTTGAATCCTGTTTTTGAAACCTCAGTCCCAGTTAAAAGAATGCGTATCTCCGCTTCCAGTGTTTTCTACAACCGTCTAGAGTTGGACAGCTGCGTTTCTTCACAACCCCATTTTCGGACTCATTTCGCGCCAGAATAAAAACCGTTATACATTTCGACCGGTAGCCAAAATCTGTCACCGATAACAAATCTCCGAATTAGCCATGCCACATAAATATCAAAATTTGCGACAGTTTTTTTTTCGTTAAACCGACCGCGCTCAAGTAAAAGAAATACCCCGCCGTAGAATGTAAATCGGATTCTACGAACTGTCCAAGAAAATTACCGCAAAAAAAACTATTCAAAATCGCACAAAAACTGCAACAAAAGCATCACTCCAAGTGTAACTATCACAACAATGAAATTCAATTATCTCCGAACATAAACATTCAATTTACATAAAAAGGAGCGCAAATCAAGATCCCGTTTTCGGACCCTAGAGCACGATTCATCCCAAATCCAGATTTGTCACATTGTCCCGATTAGTTGTTAATAAATATTCACTTCTTTGCCGTTACAAAAAAACTCAAAGTAGAGCATAAAAGAAAAGAAAAATCATAAAAATTAGACCGATCGTCAAAACCAATAATCCCCTCACTCTGCGTTTCTCAAGAGCCAAGACAAACAGCCAAGTACTGAAAGGACCCCTACAGAAAAAAAACCTCCAACAACTGTAAAGACGAGGATGAGCAACCGACAGTTGGACTGGACCTTTCTTTCCATTCCTCTCCCACTGCCGCCGTGCTGTGCATGGCAGTATGTATTTTCTTCCCGCTCGAAGAAGGGACAGTAAAAGCCGGCAAATGTGCCGAAATTAAAAAAGAAACGCAATCTAATTCACTATTTCACGCCCTAAGTAGATTTCCTGCCGCACGCATGCAGCAGCAATCGAAGAAATATGCTGCAAGAAAACGGGTACCCCGAGAATGGCCGGCGCTAGGCCGGGGAAGGAAGTACATATAACTGTCGGAGTGCCACCCGGAGCCACGGGAAGAGAATGGAAACACTTTGACCTTTGACACTTTCTGCTTCAGTTGATTATTGGATTTTATTGTTGGAAACATTGAATTTTTTGTGCTGTTCTGATTTTTTTGTTGTTGCGGAAACGTTCATTCCTGCGTTGAACAAAAGGTGCAATGTTCAACGGAATTTGGTAACAAATATGACTTTGGTTGATTGAATTGAGGCGGGTAAATATCTCCGGGGATCAAGTTTTGTCAAGAAAGTGGGCACTTGGATAGTATGGAGCGCACATTGGAATCCCGCGTTTGTCGGAATTTGGAACAATGCTGAGCGATGATTTCAGGAATTAGAGAATTTCAGGAATTAGAGAATCACGTTTTGCGAGTTCGCGGTAGTCCTTTAAGGCGATACACGAAAAAAATCCGTTCCGAAATTCATGAAAAAAGTTCACGATTTTGCGAACTGAATGATTTACGAAAATCGTGATCAAGCTTCTGAAATAATGAGTAATAGACCTGGTATTCATGAAACTATTTGTGAGGCTAAAAAACAAAGCGCCTTGAATTTGGGTGAGTTACTGTGATTGTTACCTACATTTGTTTAGTTTTTTTTTTTTTTTTCCATACGTTTATTTGACACGGCATTTGCAAAAGCTTTTTACGCCAGTTTCTTTTTTTACATAGCACGTTACAAAAATCCTTAAGACTAATTTTAACTATACTAGTACTTTGTCTAAAACTAACACTGAAATCACTTTATTGTTTGCTTTTTTCCTTACATTATTGTATTTCATACTGATCTAGTATTTTCGGGTGTATTTATTTACTTTTTTTCTGTTATTGTCTAAATTTAAAAACTAAATATTCTAGGACACTTTAATTGGTGAATGATTAGCCTTGGATGAGAGTATGAGGAGACGAATTTAATTAAATTTTGACAGACGCTGTTTTTAGAAAATGATAGATAAGTTCCATGTATAGAGGATCGCGATACGCCAGGATGTCTCTAACAGGAACATGGATTGGTCTTCCTCGGACTTGTAAAGAATCTACTAATTGTGATCTGGCTTCACGATATTCAGTGCAGGACCAAACAACATGCTCAATGTCATCGTAACCTTCTCCACAAGCACAATGATTACCCTCAGCGAGCCCAATACGACGGAGATGCGCATCTAAAGTATAATGATTGGACATGAGCCTTGACATCACACGGATGTAGTCCCGACTTACATCCAATCCTTTGAACCATGCCTTCGTTGATACCTTAGGGATAATTGAGTGTAGCCATCGTCCCATATCTCCATTGTCCCAAGATGTTTGCCAACTAGCAAGTGTCCTCTGTCGAGAAGCGCTATAAAATTCATTGTAAGCGATGGGTCTTTCATATATTTCACCATCTAGTGCACCAATCTTGGCTAAATTATCAGCTTTCTCATTGCCCGCAATAGAGCAATGGGCGGGGAGCCACACTAGGGTAAATTTATAACATTTTCTTGTCAGGTTACTCAGAGATTCTCGTATCTTCCCCAAAAAGAATGGATCGTGATTATCAATCCTCTTTGAGCGTAGAGCTGCAATTGTGCTGAGACTATCAGTGAGGATAAAGTAATGGTTCGGGGGTAAAGTATTAATTATTTGAAAACTATAGTGAACTGCTGCTAGTTCCGCTATATAAACAGAGGCGGGTTCTGCAAGTTTGAGAGAAATTGAAAAATTATTGTTGAAAATACCGAAACCAGTGGCCTCACTGATTCGTGACCCATCAGTGTAAAACATTTTAAGGCAGTCTATGTGTTGATATTTACTTGTGAATATTTTAGGGATCTCCCGCGAGCGTAGATGATCCGGAATTCCACGAATCTCTGCTTGCATGGACGTGTCGAAGAATAAAGTGGATTCAGGAGTATCTAGTATATTGACGTATGTGGGAACATACCTAGCAGGCGTTATTTCTTGTGACATGTGATTGAAATACACTGTCATGAATCTGGTTTGGGGTTGAAGCTCGACAAGTCTTTCAAAATTTTCAATTACCAGTGGGTTCATAACCTCACATCGGATAAGTAAGCGAGAAGAGAGATCCCAGAATCGGTCTTTTAAAGGAAGAACTCCCGCTAGTACTTCAAGACTCATCGTATGGGTCGACTGCATGCAACCTAAGGCAATTCGTAAACATCGATACTGTATCCGTTCCAGTTTAATAATGTGAGTGTTCGCAGCTGAACGGAAACAGATGCACCCATATTCCATTACTGAAAGTATTGTTGTTTGATACAATCTTATCATGTCACTTGGATGAGAACCCCACCATAATCCAGTTATTGTTCGCAGAAAATTTATCCTTTGTTGGCATTTCGTTATTAGATACCTAATGTGGCCTCCCCATGTGCCTTTAGAATCGAACCAAATTCCAAGGTATTTAAAAGTCAGGACTTGGGCTATCGTTCTACCAACCAACTGAAGCT
Source organism: Topomyia yanbarensis (assembly GCF_030247195.1). Classification (NCBI taxonomy): domain Eukaryota; kingdom Metazoa; phylum Arthropoda; class Insecta; order Diptera; family Culicidae; genus Topomyia; species Topomyia yanbarensis. The sequence continues at coordinate 339,353,437 of NC_080671.1, forward strand.
GAAGCTGAGCTGGATCACGCTTCCTTGAAAAAACAACCAACTCTGTTTTCTCCGTAGAGAAATCGATGCCTAACTTCAAAGCCCAACTTGATAAATTATCCAAACTATCTTGCAGTGGTTGTTGTAAATTTAAGGCTTTTGGTCCTGTAACAGAAACCACGCCATCATCTGCAAGTTGTCTTAGAGTGCATGGGCTGACAATACAATTATCAATATCATTCACGTAAAAATTGTAGAGAAGGGGGCTTAAACAAGAACCTTGTGGGAGGCCCATGTAACTTATTCTGAGTGTCGCCAAATCGCCATATGAAAAATGCATGTGCTTTTCTGACAATAAATTGTATAAATAATTATTTAATATTGGTGAAAGACCACATTGATGTAGCTTCTCCGAGAGAACATCAATGGAGACTGAGTCGAATGCTCCTTTTATGTCTAAGAACACAGACGCCATTTGTTCTTTTTTTGCGTAAGCAAGTTGGATTTCTGACGAAAGTAGCGCCAGACAATCATTCGTTCCCTTTCCCCTCCGAAAACCAAACTGGGTATCTGATAGCAAGCCGTTCGCCTCAACCCAATTGTCGAGACGTCGTAGGATAATTTTTTCCAACAATTTCCTGATGCAGGATAGCATTGCAATCGGTCGATACGAGTTATGATCGGAGGCTGGTTTTCCCGGTTTTGGAATAGCGATAACTCTCACTTGTCTCCAGTCGTGCGGAACAATGTTCTGCTCAAGAAGCTTATTGAATAAATTCAACAAGCGTCTTTTTGCTAGGTCAGGCAGATTCTTCACCAAGTTGAATTTAATTCTGTCTAGTCCCGGAGCATTATTGTTGCATGAGAGGAGTGCAATTGAGAATTCCATCATTGTCAAAGGCGAATCTATGAAATTGTTACTTGTGGGAGCATCGCGAGTGATTTTCTGCGCAGGAGCAGAATCGGGACAAATTTTCTTGGCAAAATTAAATATCCAACGATTCGAAAAATCTTCGCTTTCATTAGTCACGTTTCGATTCCTCATTCTTCTGGCTGTGCTCCAAAGAGTACTCATTGATGTTTCTCTTGACAAGTCATTAACGAAGTGTCTCCAATAACTAGATTTTTTGGCACGACGTATACTGTCAAATTTGTTTTGCAAAATGAAATAATTTTCAAAGTTCTCACGTATACCCCCTTTCTGTTTCATAATTTCTTTGTAGGCAACTTGTTTAGCTTCATATGCATCAGAGCACTCTTTGTCCCACCAAGGATTAGGGGGCCGTCTATTTATTGTCATTCCAGGATTGCATTTCGTTTGGGCTTGTTCTGCTGCTTCAATAATTAAACCCGCTAAGAATTCATATTCTTCGGTAGGGGGTAGCTCTTCTGTCGAAGCAAGAGAAGTGGAAATTAATGTTTCGTATGTTTTCCAATCAATATTTCGTGTTAAGTCATAAGGAACATTGATTGAATTCGTAAGGCCTAATTCACTGTTAATTGAAACAACGATTGGCAAATGATCGCTACCGTGAGGATCAGGTACAACCTTCCACGTGCAATCTAACCGAAGTGATGTCGAGCACAGAGATAGATCTAATGCACTTGGACGTGCAGGAGGTCTGGGGATGCGTGTTGATTCGCCAGTATTTAAAACTGTCATATTAAATTCGTCACAAACATTGTATATCAAAGAGGATCGATTATCATTGTAGAGGGAACCCCACAATACACCGTGCGAGTTGAAGTCTCCCAGTATCAGACGCGGAGCAGCCATGGATTCCACTACCTCAAAAATTTGACGTTGTCCAATTTGAACTTTGGGAGGTATATACATAGAAGCGATAGACATGTCTTTGCCTTTAATGTTCGTTTGGACAGCTACACCCTCAATGCCCGCAAACAAGGGGATGTTAATTCTATAGAAAGAATAGCACTTTTTAATTCCTAGAAGCACTCCTCCATACGGGGTGTCTCGGTCTAGGCGAATAATGTTGAAATCATTTAAGTTGAAATTAATGTTTGAGGTAAGCCATGTTTCACATAGAGCAAAAGCATCGCATTTTAAATTATGCAGTAAAATTTTTAAGGAATCAATTTTAGGTATGATACTTCTGCAATTCCACTGTAAAACAGTGATGGAATCTTTCATTGGAGGAGGTGAATTATCCATTGAAAGATACAATCGCTGCAAGGATGGGCCATTGAGCAATCAGCTGCTCTAAAAATGTTCTAATTGTTGGGAGGAAAGCTGAAAGTATACTCTTTAGTGGTTCAGAAATATTGAATGCTTTAAAAATCCAATCAACAATTTCAGAAAATTTCAATAATCCTACCCCCGGCTGAGGCTCAGAGGAAGTCGAAATTTTATTATTTCCAGTAATGGTGTTCTGTTTGGATTGTACGTTCCCAAAACCGGGCGGAATTGATTTCGGTTTTGAATCGGAATTTTTCGGTTTTGGGCGCAGTTTATCTATTGGTGGAGAAATTTTAAGGCCCTTTCTTGGCAGCTTGGGAAAAGAAGACTGTTTTCTTTTTCTGGAATTTCCGGGTAAAACAAATGATGTACCTTCGCACGCTCCGTCAGAGTCAGACTGTTCCGAAAATAGAGATGCGTAAGTGTTTTCTAAGAAGACGGGTTTAGGGGTAGCATTTTTCAACATTTCTGCATAGGAGCGCTTAGACCTCTCCTTCAAGGATCGTTTAATTTTATCCTCACGCAATTTATAAATGGGGCATGCAGGGAGCTCATGTGAGTTTTCTCCGCACATTAAGCATTTTTCTGAATTTTCATTGCATGTATCCTCTTGATGAGAACCCCCACATTTGCCACACCGTGCCTTATTGGAACAGTAAGTGGCTGTGTGGCCAAGCTGTTTGCAATTAAGGCAATTCATTACACGAGGGATAAAAAGGCGAACGGGGAGACGAATCTTATCGATAATGACATAGTTGGGCAGCGCAGACCCAGCGAAAGTCACTCGAAATGAGTCAGACAGTCGATAAACTTTTTTATCTCCTTCGTGTGATACTGAATGCAATTGCTTGCATTCAAGTATTTTTACGTCTTTAAGTATGGTGTCTTTGAAACGACCAACCCCATGCTTAACTAAGTCATCAACAGTCAAACTCGATTCTGTGATGACCCCATCAATTTCAATTTCCTTTGAAGGAATATACGCTCTATACTCACGCGTAAAAAGCTCGCAAGAAGCAATTGCATTGGCTTGTTTGAGACAACCAACGACAATGCGTATTTTATCTTTATTGACTTTGACGATCTCTTTTACATCCGAGAATCGCGAAGTCAAATCTTTAGAAATTTGAATAATATTTAGCGCCTTTACTTTACGCCTAATAAATACAATCCATGGTCCCGTTGACGACTCTGGGTAAATTTTAATTCTAGTCGGATTTACATTTTCAGCATAAGGCTTAGGGGGAGGGTCTGTTACTCGTTCTCCCATCTCTTCATCCATTTTACCTAGCAAGAAAAACTATCACAAAAAGGAATGAAAAATATACCTGTTATACCTGTAGAACACACCTCATGTGTTACGTTGTAAACTCGGTGCCCGTTGTTTGACAATGTGACACCTGCTGTTCTTCTTCGTCGCGTTGCTTCTTCAGTAGAGAAATAGTCCTACCTGCAACACTTCAAAACTCTCTCCGATTAAGCTGCTCGTCGGTATCACCACCACAAGCGCGCTCTCTCCGTTTCCACCACCTCGGTAGACAAATGTGGCTACCTGTGGCTTGCTGCGAAAATCCCACTGTCGATGCGGCACTTTTCGGTGCCACTTGTTTTCCTTATTCGTCGTACCACTTCTGCGGTAGACAAATAGAGCAAATGGGTCTACCTGTGACGCTTCCCTCTCGTCGATTAGAATTGCCCGACGACACCAATACACTATATTTTTTTCTGTGTGTACAGGCACGATCACTGTCGATTTCTGCCACCGCGGTAGGCAAATTCGTCTACCCGCGGTTTGCTGTGAAAACACCACTTGTTGAGGATGCCGTTGACCACGCCTCCGACGTATCAACTGTCGACTCACACTTAACAAACTGGTCTCTCTCTCTCTCCCACAATAACGCATACAGCGTCTCGCACTCCGTCACTCTCTCGAGAACAAAACCTTCCACCTGGAGGCACAACCGTCTTGGTCGGTTGCAAAAACTGTTATGACAATTTAATATTTGGTTTTAAAAAAGTTTCGGTCACAACGGCTATATGCACATTATGTATCCTCAAGAAGTTGAAAAATTTGTCTTCGCACGTTTTTATTGAACGAGCATTCGAATTTAATAAATTTAAAATCATTTGTTTAGTTTTTGTTATGATTCTGGTTCATAATTTGTGACGGCACAGTTGACAGTCCTACGAGGTTCATGATTTCAGGAGTTTATTCGCGATTTTCGTAATTTCTCTTCACGTCATCGTAATATTTTAGTCATTAGTAGTGTAATTCATGTTCATGATTTCAGAATCATAGTCACGATTTTTGATACTTTAATCACGAGTAATGTGATTTATGTTCATTATTTCATTTTAGGTCACACTTTTCGTAATTTCTGTTCGCGTTATCGTGATATTTTAGTCACGAGTAGAGTGATTTATGTTCATGATTTCAGGATCTTCGCCACGGTTTTTTGTAATATTTACATGCACGGTATCGTGATATTTCATACTAGAGCTTACTTTGGAATTTGATAGGTAGAATTATGTGTCTCATGTTTATGATATCAACAGTTTTATCATGGTATTCGTGATTTCACTTCGCCTTATCGCCTTATATGTCATTTTTTGGTTACTTACTGATTATTTACTCGGACTAATGTGACAATAATTACTGGATCAAAAAAGTGTGACTGATTTGTGATGTCTTGTTCTAAGAGCTATATCACGAACAAGATTTTTAACACCATTTTTGGTATTTTTGGGGCTCAGCGCAGTTTGCGTTTTCTGTACACATATCACACTGAACCTTATCAAATAAATATCGATGTTTGTGGTCCTAACAGCTTTCTTATAACTACTGTTCGTACCTATTTCTCTTCGCGATCAGCTGGACATATATGACATTGAACAAAAACGATTCCACGAATAATACTTAAAATTTTGTGAAATAGTTCGCGGGAAAATTTCATTACTATGTTGTATGAAATTGAAAATGATTAGGGATATCTTCTAAATACCACAAATGGTTGATCATATACTAGGAATCATTAACTAATTCATGAATTCATGGGTAATCGTTCATGACTTTTTGAACTTTTCACGAGCACGAATGCCATGTCGCGACTAATATACTATTATCATGAACCAGTTCACGAATACATGAATATTTGATGATTTTGCGAACGATTTCACGAGCACACTATTATACTATTATACTAGGAATCAATAATAGGAAAAATTTCGCCAAAATATGAATAATATTCGATGATTTTGTGAACTATTTCACAAGCATGGGTGTTTAATCGTAACTACTATATTAGGAATCATGAATTAGTCCACAAAAATTTATTTGATTAATGGATAAAATTCCGAGTTTCGTGAAATAGTTCACGAGAAAACTGTTTTGCTTTTGTGAACCAATGTTCCTAAATTTATGGATAAAGCATGAGTCAACCTTCGGTTTTATGAATAATCTAGTCTGGTCTAATCTAGTCTACACATACACAGCCAATACATGTAGGGATCCTGGAAAATTGCAGACGTTCACCAACTATTTTTCTTGTCAATATTAATGTTTGTGGTACATAGGGTATGTGACACAAATATTAAACCGGCCAGGCCAACTGTGCAGTGTACAAAGTGAAGATGATTCAAAATTGCACGGCAATTAAATTATTCATTTAATGAAGAATTTAATCAACAAATTATTTCAAACCTTCAATAAGGAAGAAACGTGGACAACCGTACCAACAATTTCAATTTGATGGGGATTTGATAAATCGTTGGAAGTGACTTGGCTAATAGGGTTAATGTCACTCCTTTGGTCCTAGGTTCCTGGGAAGGGACAGAAGTATTTAGACCTGCCCTGGCTAATGAGCCAAGGTTATAGCGCCTTTACTCGCTCTCTGAAACGATAGAGAAAATTGGCAAAATTGCGGTTAATTAGTAGTAATATAAACAATACACGCCTAAAAATTACATACCAACGGACAACTCTACTTCGACAAAAATCCATACAGGACTTATATGCCCTAATGTGCAGTACAGGATCATGAAAACAGAAACCTCCCGCGATCGTTGAGCGTTGACAGAAAATACAAATAACTGTACCGTATATTTCATAATCGGCCAAACCGATACTGAAAATCGACTGAGAAGTCATTGCAATTTCAATTTGGTTCAAAACAACAATGGTGATTCCTCAAACAAACACACAAACACGAAAGATACAAACGATAAGAAACCATAGCCAGTAACATTAGGAAAATCTTCCGGAACTTTCCAAAACCGCGGCGAACGACTTGGGGCTGTGTACCACGTTGAATATATTGAATACATCATCCTTATACCAACTCTAGCTCATAGAAAACCATCTGTTTCGACGTATCGTTTCTCCCGTTTTAGCTGGAGCACCGCGTGTAGGTCTTCATTCGCCGGCTAGTCCTCAGAAAAACCACGATATTCTTCGGTGTAGGTGAAAGGTCATCTTCGAACAACCAATTCATCTCTTTTCGCGTTTCTGTAATGCAACGTTGCAGTATTCTTATGCCGTGCAGAGCTCTTATATATTGCAGTGATGGCCCTTTAATTAGCACACCGCATCTTAAGCGTATTATCCCCTTAATAATTCACACGCCTCCGCTCAAAACTCAATTTCATTATAGTACTCATGATGCACGTGTTATTGCCGTCCATATGTATTGGATTTTTCCCTCACTTCATCGATTTTCTGTACGTAAACTAGTTCACAACTTTATGAACATTATTCATATACCCAAAGGTAGACTCATGATTTTTTCATAAATAAAGGGGTTATATACAAAGTTGGAATTCAAAAAATCAAAAAAAATTGTTAAATATTCTGAAAGTACATACTTTTAAAAATATCTGTTCATCCAGATTGGAGCACTAGATTTAGCGCGTTTGCAGCGCGCTGATTCTTCCGCGAATGAACTTAACACAAAAGTTTTAACGCAATTATTTCGGAATGAAGTTGAACAGTACCGTTGTGGTGATATCTCAAAAACTATTCATCCGATTTTCAAAATTTTTTGATACAATATAGATAAAATGAAACAAAACGAGAAGACTGAAAAGTGACATTTAAAATAATAGTAAATGATTAATAATATGCAAATAGTCAAAAACCTACCAATATCCAAAATAAAAAAATCCAGAGTGAAGAAACAACATAAAATGATCAAAATTAAGTTAAATAATTTGAAATTGTAAAGTTCATAAAAAGTTGGAACAATTAGCATCATAAAACAGATTGAATAAATGAAACAATCTTCAAATTAGACGAAGCCAATGAAAAAGAAAATCAGAATAAAAATGAAGAAATAGAAAAATATTGCAATATGGTAAAAATAATGAAAAAACGGGTAAACGACAAAATGAAAAATAAAATATCCTAATATTGAAAAAAAAAAGAAAATTGACTAGAACCAACATAGAACGTTGGTAGAACGTAGAAATAACAATACAAAATGTTTAAAATGCAAAAAATAGTAACAAAATAAAAAGTGGCATTCCCTGGAAAACGGGAAAATTGTTGAAAATATTGGAAAACAAAAGAAATGATTAAGAACGACCATGAAATTAATAATTAAAAATAAAAAAGCATTGGAAATTGAAAAAAATGACGGATTAAATTTTTTAAATAAACTAATATAGAACGGAATAAGCGCAATTGAATAGAAATAAAAATACATAAATGGAACTGTTGAACGGAATTGATTGGAGAAAGCATAGAAAAGAGGAACAAGTGGAAATAGCCCAAGAACAGACAAAAGTAATATTGTTGGCGATAAAAAGGCGAAGTTTCCAATTCTGTCAATATATTCGCGAAGATTACAAAATTCCTGCGATAGTACATAAAAGGCATCAGTTTGAGGTTATCTGATATTAAATGCATACCTACTGTAGTACTTTCTTCGCTATCGCGCAACAATATAACGTTTTAACTGTATGTATATATATAGAGCCGTAGAAACCCTAATAAATAAGCCTTTTAATAATTTTGCTTTAGGTTAAGTGCTATTTCCCATTTCTCACCTAATGTTCAGTAAGTTGAAATCTTACATATGCTCTTCGATCACTTATTTTGTAGCAATTCCTGTGATTAATAGTGTGTATTTAGGTTTAATTCGATAGATATTAAGTTCACTGTATAATTCTCTTACCGTTTAGTTAGGTAGAATAAACAATTTAGGTAGAAATATGTGAATAATATAATTTTAAGTAGGAGTAATAAATTTAACGGTAATCAATATTTTGTCTCCACGTTCTTCCTCCCAATATATGTTCGTTTTGACCTTCTTTTAGGCTGCCGATTCCTTCGTTGATCCATGGGTGCAGCCAACGCTCACCTCGGTCGCTTCAACCAGGGGTATGCAGGGTGACACAGACATTAGCTTGCTGGTAGACTTGCGTCGTTAACAAATATCATAGAAAACATGTAAATCAAAATTGTTTAAATAGGTATAAATGAACGAAATGGGAAAAATGGGAATATTATAATAACGAAAAAGAAGAGAAAACTAACAAATGAATTGGTTTAATAATAAATAAATTCATATAAAGTAAAGCATAAAATTAGATGAAATAGAAAACCGAAAACATACACAAAACACTAAAAGATCAAAATAAAATAATAGGAAAAATGTTCAAATGATAATTGATAAAAGAGAAAAAATAATATTCAAATTTGTTCAAATGGGCAAAATAGGGAAATGCTAAAAGAAATGGACCACAGCAATAAAGAAAAATTGAAGAATATTGAAAAATCCAATGAAAAAAAGCATGAATTTCAAAACTGATAAACGGAGAGCAGAAAAATAACAAAATTAAAACAACAAATAAAATAAACTGATTATTTTTTAGCAAATAAGTAAACGAATCATGAAAAATAAAGAAAAAGTTCAGATGGAGAAAATACTACAATAGGTTATTAAAAATATGAAAAAATGCAAAAAAATCGAAAAGGTTAAATTTTAGTGAAATTTAATTAAATTTAATGAAATCAATTGAACAAACGGATGAAAAAAACAAATAAAACGATAGATAAAAGGCAAAAATTCATAAAAAACACAAAAAAATGAAATGAATAAAAAAATATTAAAAATTGGACGAATTTAAAAAACAGCAAGAATGTTAAAAATATAGAAAGGAAAATATGAAGCAAAGTATATAAAACAAAATGTAAAACAAGAATACATGGAAAAAATAGAATGAATTAAAAACCTCGATGAAATGGAAAAAAACAAAAAAAAATGTAGAAAATTGAAATATGAAACAATAGAACAAGAGAAAAAATTGGAATAAATTGAAACTCTAAATTATATGAAGAATATAAAAATTTCCGACGAAATGCCAAAAATTGGAATAAATTAATTTAATTGAGAAAATTAGTTAGAGATTAAAAAAATTTCGGGTCTCGCATTAAAATAATATTTTTTAATTGAATACGAGGAATTATTATGAATCGTTTTCTCCATGGATTTTCACTTCTTTTTTAATTAGTAATGGAATTTGCGTTTCGATTTCGTCTCATCAGAATCCGACACTAACTTAGTGAAAGGACTAAGCTAGCACCGGATTGACGCTAGCTCCAAAAAACGAAAACGCTATTTGTGTTTCTGAGCCGATGTGATATCCCACAAGAAAAGAAATTGTGATTGACTGATGAGAATCAATGAAATAGATTTTTTTTGGCTCAGCAATCCAATGCAGTATGCACTATGCTATATTCCCTCTCCGAAGTCAAAGCGCCAATCCCATAACTAATTTAGTTATAGGTTTTTTGCTCTTCACACGCAAAAATGGTTTTAAATATTTTCTCCTTAACCCATTCATGCCAATGTTGTTTGTGGACAACAACGTTTTTAAACGGCTATAATTTTTGATTGAGACAAGATTGGCTCACAAAACAAGTAAGGCAAGTAAATGTGACTATTGCCTTTCATTTGAGTATTAACAGTTACAAGTGCAACAGTGCAATTAGTCTGATTGTATTCCGATGAAGCAGTGCTGGCAGACACAGTTTACGTTGACAACGGAAAATGAATTTTTCATATATATATATATATATATATATATATATATATATATATATATATATATATATATATATATATATATATATATATATATATATATATATATATATATATATATATATATATATATATATATATATATATATATATATATATATATATATATATATATATATATATATATATATATATATATATATATATATATATATATATATATATATATATATATATATATATATATATATATATATATATATATATATATATATATATATATATATATATATATATATATATATATATATATATATATATATATATATATATATATATATATATATATATATATATATATATATATATATATATATATATATATATATATATATATATATATATATATATATATATATATATATATATATATATATATATATATATATATATATATATATATATATATATATATATATATATATATATATATATATATATATATATATATATATATATATATATATATATATATATATATATATATATATATATATATATATAAACATAAAAAAAGATATATATGTTGCAATATTATTGAAAATGATAAACTTTATCAATTTGGACTGCCTTTCTAGGAGAACTGTTTTGAGCATTGAATGGTAAAAGTTGAGCAGCTTCAAGCACTGCGAGGAAAGCACCTATCTTTATGAAAAAAGGTTTTTCGTGTTTCTTTACTTTACATTTTTAAGAAAAAAATTGTTTTGAAATGCTACATGCACTAGAAAAAAGTTGGGGATGAAAGGGTTAAGGGAGAAAAAATAGTTTTTATCTAAATTGTTCTTTCTACAGAGAAATATAGCATAATGTTCTTTCTTGATTTAACCCATTCATGCCCATGTTGTTTGTGGACAACAACGTTTTTAAACAGCTATAACTTTTGATTGAGGCAATATTTGTTCACAAAAACAAGTATGGCTGATAAATGTGACTATTGGCTTTCATTTGAGTATTAAAAGTTACAAGAATCAGCTCTAGAACTGAAGTTATTACAATTAGTCTGATTGAACTCCGATGGAGCAGTGCTGCCAGGGACAGTTTTTGTTGACGACGGAAAATGAATTTTTCATATAACTTCGTTATGTGGCAATATTAGTGAAAACTGATAAAACTTATCAATTTAGACTATTTTCGGCTACGTTTTCCACGGAGTTGGACTATTGTAAATATTCTAGGAGAATTATAGTGAGCATTGGAAGGTAAAAATTGAGCAGCTTCCAGCACTCCAGCACCTACCATTATGAAAAAAGATTTTTCGAGTTTCTTGATGCCATTGTTTTCAAGAAAAAACACTTTTGAAACCCTACACGCACTAGAAAAAAGTTGGGCATGAAAGGATTAAGTAGTTATTCAGAATTCGTTTCTCCAGTCCAAAGTGATCAATTGAGCAATCTAAGAGAAGGTTGCTAAATTTTCTTCTTCTTTCTAATAGACACTTTCGTGATTCATTTAGCGGTTACGACAAACTTAAATAAGTAGAAATAGAAGTGTTAAAAAGATAAAAAATTGCAATTAGACCAGTGTTTTTCAACCGGGGGTGAATTCACCCCCAGGGGTACGTCAGATTATGAATTATTCCGGGTAAATTTCGACTTATTATACTAATATTTCCATCGAATTATTGTCTCTATATTAAAGAGTCAATAATTCGATGGACATATTAGGATAAAAAGTTGAAATTTACCCGGAATAATTCATAATCCGACGTATCCCTGGGGGTGAATTCACCCCCGGTTGAAAAACATTGAATTAGACTAATGATTGAATTTATTTTTACCATATAGCTTAAGCAAAAAATATAAACCACTGTTTTTTGAAACCCATCTAAAGATTGCAAAGTTTCAAATTATTAGTAAAATACGAATCAAAATCAAGTTTTCAGGAGCTCGGAACTCAAAAATAATAAAGAATTTTTTAAACAGTCGGTCAAAATGCATGAAATATCATAGTAAAATATGAAAAAGAAAATGAGTTTCAGTTTTTTAATACACGATTTACAAAAGAAAGATCTAATGTATTTTTGCCCACAGCGCGTTAAAATCGATTTTGAGTTTTCAAGGTTTTCTTTAGATTAGTCTATGATATAACTTACAATTGACTGTATGATAGAAATTATTTGGTAATTTCAGTTTGGCCCTATCAGTTGCAACACCTTCATTTTGTTGTCGTCCATAAAACCATATACGACGTCGTCAAAATTTTCTACAATCGAAAATACGTGCTTTTAGAGGAAAATAAATTTATTCCATTCGCAAAATTCTGACGAAACCAAAAAAATCTCATATTTCACCAAATCACCAACATTGTTTATACCATGAAATGTAATTGAGAAAATCATATATGTATTTGTTTTCCAATATGCTGCAGTTTAAAATTTAGGCAGGCTATCAAATTATATCATACCAATATTTAAACTCGAATTGCAATTTTTTTATAAATTGTTATTGAAATATTATATTTGTCAGAATCATTTCTTCTGTTCAAAGTCCGGGCCCCTTCTACAACTCCGGGCCCGTAGGGAAACACTCCGTCCCCCCTCCGCTTTCGACGGCCCTCATTGTATTCCTTGCACAATGGGGTATATTTAAAGAATTAAAAACCGAACTTCAATTTGACCAGCTCGAAACCGATTATTGATTTCTTCCGCATCATACATTCTTATAGCTTCCCATTTTTCACAAGTCTACCAATTTTTCGTCCATCAAACAAAGTTTTCCCCCGCCAAAATCACTTTGATTGCAAGTGTAAAATCGTGATTAATATGCTAATTCGAAGAAAATTAATGAAAACACTTTGGCGCTTCCGAACAGCAAAGAAAATTTGCTAAGACAAGTGTGTTATTATTTTTTAATTTCATTTGAATTTTTTATCTGCTCGACCGCAGCCATAAAGCATTATTCTTTTTCGCTCCACTACGGGACTCGTAATTCTGCTTTGGTAAAACAACGGATAGGAGAGTGGCTTCACGTGAGTATGCGGGTGGCACGCAGCTGTCCACGTGGCACTTGCCGATTGCTAAGACGCTCGCTACTCCCTAGGTCTGGCTAGGTCTGCTTATCTCGTGTGTAATTAGTTCATTCGTCGCTCTCTGTTGTTTCCCTCGTACTCAGCCTAGACAGTGCCTCGTTCTAGTTTTTTTTATATTTTTTGGAAGTTGTTTTTCCCTTCAACTTTATGAATTATGTTTCAATTATGATATTCTAATTTAGTGCTACGTCTTTCTTTTAAAGGCCAGACAAAATGCTCGCTGGTCGTCGTGGGATCGTGTGCTCCATGCAATGTTGCTTAATATTTTTTTAATTTGAGTTTTGAAATTCATAGACGTCAGTCGCGGTACAATTGATGTAATTAATTTGGCTGTGATATGCGGGGAGCCACTTAGATGGGCGATTTTTCTCCATTGTCAAGCGATTCTGATGTGTCCCATTATGAAAAAAAATATTGGCAGTCTCAATGAGTGTGTATTCAACAATTTAGCGCAAGTATTTTGATACTTCGTAGCCGGTCCATTGAGCTTTTCTTCTGAACGTTGAAATCTGTTTAAACTTTAACTGGAATATGATTCTAAAAATTTTAAATCAAAATTCCCATAAATGAATTTTCAATATGAAGTTGAGCTAGAAAATTTTTAAATTTTGTTTCAACAAGAACAATTATTTCGTGAAAATAACACCCTTTTCATAAGTTCATGGCATATATGCTTTTCGTGGCTTATTACCATGTCATAAAAATAGCAGGAAGTACGAATTGGCCGGCAAATCGAATTGGGCCATGTCTCCCAACTAAACAGGCAATTTTTCAACAACATTGTTTAAAAAGGTCGATTGATCATCCAGCAGCTTTTATGCATGATGGTATCAAATAAATCGAGTGATTTTCCTGTTTTTAATTTCAATAGAAGATGTATATAAATTAAACGGAGGCAAAGTTGTGCATATTTTTTCTACGTTTACTAACAAGCTTCTGTTTTATTACTACTTGCTCAATCAAAATTTCTTGAGTAAGTAGGGGTGCCTCATTTACTTTTTAATATTACTACTTGATCATGTGTCTTCAAAATGCCACTTTTTGACCTAATACATACCACCTTCAGTTAACAGCAGAAATAAGTTTTTGTACTCGACAGTGACAAGAACTAAGTGCATCCGGTTTTTTTACGTGTCATAATATATTATATTTACAATTCATGCACTTTGAATTTGAAATTCTCTAAATTGTCCTCATCGTAACCAGAAATGTGGGTAAATCGGTTGTTAATTCCTGGAGAAACCGGACGCTAAATTAGGTCAGTGTCACCCTATCCATCGTACTCAATCCAAATTACTTTAGGTTTATCGAGAGCAGACTTATATAGTTTAGAGGCTAACTACTACCAAATCCTACCCAAAATAGCAAAAAATAAATTTTTGTGTTCTTGCTCATTTTTTTCGACAAAATTATGTTTCAAACCATCCTCTAAAGAATGACTTCAGAAAAAAAGCTTTTTCAATTGATAATTTTTGTATGTAAGTATTCGAAAACAGTGAATTTTTAACAAATTTGTTAGATTTGAATTATATTATTCCACAATTTTTCATGTTGCCTAAGTATACAATGACAATAGCTGGTACAAAACTGTTACTGGTACAACTTTGACCAAAGGAGACCTATTTTTGTTACGTGTTTTCCTTTTTTGGGTTAGGTTTAAAAAGTGCCGGTTTCTTTCAATGTTATTAAAAATTCGGTAGTGAAAAAAGTATCTTGTCGGGTATTGTCGGTCAATTCCGTTTAAAGGACACTGTTATTTTGACTCTCTTCTCCTCGTTCCACGAAAAAATATTCCCAATTAAGTCTATTACCGCTTTTACAGAAGTTTGAAAATGGTTTGTTCTTGCTGAAATATAGGCTAAATAAGCAAAAAAGCCTTTGTTGAGGTTATACAAAACATCTCAAGTAACAAGAAGAATTTGATAAGGTGATGTTTGAAGGTATACAATTATTTATTTATTGTCCCCGTAAGTATTTTTAGTTCTATTGTGATGTGGATACATTTTTATTCAAAATAATTAAAAATTAAGACGTTTTGTCCATTAATCTATTTAATCAATTAAGACAAGAGGGATTCCATGAGAAACCGGCCGACCAGAAAATATGACCATCATCGATTCGAACGAAACTTTGAATTTATATTCGGTTTATGAATCTCCATTATTTTCTCTGACAATTGCAATATTTTGATACAAGAGCAATTTTTGAAAAGGGCGTAAACATTTCTACGCACATTAATTTCAAACTTTTTTTATTCGATTACTGTATTTTATACAGCTAAACTTTCTGCGAACGAGTTTCAGGGAATGAATAGTTATGTACAAAAAAATATACACTGAAAAAAATGTTGTGTCATTTTTCACAAAAAAAATTTGCGTTAAAACTTTAAATTGCAAAAAAACCATTTTTTCTAATTTATTATATGTTAGAAACAAAAACCGAAAGAGAAAAGAAATATTTTGAATGTAACTGTATGATGGAGAACTTAACGGTAAAAAGTTTTTCTACCAATAACTTTATACATGTTTTTAAATTTCATACTAATTCACATACAAAACTGAAATTTTATTACAGAATATAATTCTTAGTCTTATTTTAAATCAAACTTCCAAAATGCGATAGTTTTCGAGATATTTGGAATTTTGTTCCAACAAAAACAGTTAATTCGTGTGATTATGCCCTTTTTAAAAGTTATTCGCTTTACCCCATCATAAAATGTCAAAAATCCAATGTTTATCGTTTCAAAGACGTAAACGAAACTTTTTCAGTGTATTTGGATCATGGAGAAGCTTTCAGTAAAAAAGTTTTCACAACAACAACTTTTGACATATTTTTATAATTCATACTATTTGCAATTAAAAAATACAATTTTCTTTTAGAATATAATTTTAAACGCTATTTTAAATCAAAACGCTCATAACAAAAATTGTCTGAAATGTAGTAGTTCTCGAGATATTTCAAAGTTCGTTTTAACAACACAATTCTTTTGATTTCTTGTGACCTTTTCAGAGGTTATTCGCGTTTCTTCATCAACAATAATAAGTTTTTCAAAAGACCCATAACATTTCCTGTAACTTTCTCTTTGACATCGAGGTGATATTATAAACCATTTGAAAGCTATACGAAAACATTGCATTGTTCTGGTTTATTAGGAATGTGAAATATAAATGATACGAATCCTCCTATATCAATAGTCACACACACACACACAAGTTGCCTTCCAAACGTAGGTGAATCATCATTGATTCAGGCCATGCCTGTTGTGATTTTGAATACTGTATATCAATTCTTCTTTGGTGCATAGAAAGTTTACTTAGATTTTTGTGTAGATCACTCACAAACATCTGACTAACGGTGTTAGAAAATTTTGTTTACAATTTGAATCTTTTTGATTTTCATCTATAGAATATGTGATCACTTTAAAATCAGCTTTTTAACCGCACCCCATGAGGGCTGAGTATCTTACACCATTCGACTCAGTTCGTCTATTAAATTTCATTTAATTTAGACTTCCGGTTCCGGAGTTACGGGTAGAAGAGTGCGGTCACAGCATGTTGTCTAAAAGATGCAAAAGTTCGTAAGATTGCTTGAATTTATAGCCTCAGCTCACTGATGCCCAATCAAACGTACATTGACCACTTTAGACATATTCAGCGGAACCGGAAGCTTAGGGAAAGTGATTGAGTTGCTGAATTGATTCACATCTGCTTCTCAGGAATCTTTGGTTCGATTTTTACGAAGCTAGTCTCAAACGAAAGCTACTCTACTTACTGCATTGGAATGAGCGTTCTGGTTTCTGTGTTACGAGTTTAAGTATCCGGTCACATGCAAATTTCTCATATAAACCGGTATAGACGAATTTCGCGCCAAATCGTATTCAGAGTTGGCAGCACCCTCTCAGATTTTATTGAAACTTTCTGTACATGAAGACTTTATCACAAAAAGCCACTTTGTTTTTCCAAAAATGATCTAGACTATCTTTGGAAAAGGGCCAAACTTTTTTTACCATTTTTTTCAAATAGCTGTAGTCTAAAAAATGACAAATCCTACAAAAAATGTTGTAGAAGTGGTTTTCACAAAATCAGTCAAATTTTCGAAAAAATTCTTCATTGACTCCTACACTGGAAAAAATCGATTTTAAAAATTAAAAGTCGATTTACCAAAAACCCATTTTTGATTTGGATGAAATTTTGTTCCAAGATAGATAATTATGTTCCCTACCTACCGTTAAAAATTCAAGTTGGGCACTTTCAAGGAAAAACAGTTATTTGAAAAAAAAAACTTCTCCTTGTCCAAACTCACTTTTCTCTTCAGTGTATTTCTGTAGAAAACTAAACCAATGAAAGTCATAATCATCTCAGAATCCAATAAAACTCAGTTTATGGGAAGATATTGTCAAATTCAGTAACTAAGCATATTTTTATTAAGGGGTTAATACTTTGTCATTTTTTGCAAAATCGAAATTTTTTTTATTAGTTTATCTGAAACTACAACTCCTTGAGAATGTTTTCCCAAATTTTTATAGAGATCTGAGAAATAGATCGAAAGTTACAGCGCTTCCAAGCGCGCTTCGTCTACCAACAGCAGTAGTAATTTGAAATTTTAAACTAGATTATCTCGAAATGTCGTCTTACTAAAAATGGTTTTTCCGTAATCACGATTGCCGAAAAACTACTCAATCAATTTTCTTAATTTTTTTTCAATCGATCGTAATTAATTTACCTCGTATTTTAACGATTCTATTTTCATTCATAAATTTTTGCTTCATGGCTAAGAGTTTTTTAATATAATTTTTAGAGCTTAAAACAGCGATTTTTTACTAAACACGTTCTCGAATGCAGGAAAATATATTATTTATTCAACTAATCGTTAAAGTACGAGGGATACTCATATACTAATCACGGTGTTCCTAAAACCGTTATTAACCAAAAAATGACCATAAATTTGTCATACGGCATTCAAAAGATACAGTATCCAAGCATCTTTTCAGTGAATTTCAAAATGATCCATCGAGGGATTCGAGAGAAATTGCAATTTGAAGTTTTATGACACGTTTCATAAGGCTACCAGCAAACACCCACGGGTTTGGTCCTATCTCTACAAACAAAATATTTTTTGTCTACTTATTTAGTACATAGCATTCGAAAGATATAGTAATCAAGTATATCTCCTGCAAGTTTGAAAATATTTCATTGACGGAATCGAAATTTATAACGGTTTGGATGTGATATGCGGTCATAGATGGGTTTTCTACCAGACTTCAAGCGTGAATCCATGTTTGTCCATTGACTATTTAGATCGTTTATACGTGCCGCGGTTTTCAAAGGAAAACCTGACCATTTAATTACATAAATATAATGTACAAAAGGTGTTATTTATATGGTACACTGAAAAAATATGAAAATAGGGTTGTCTACCAAACGTAAAGTATAATGCGTAAATTAAAATAATGGATAAAAGTCGGAATGTTTACTTCAAAAGGCCATATCTCAATGGTTTGTTGACCGATTCTAATTATTTTTTCATTATTGAACAAGTAGACGCTTCATCGTTAATTTTCATAATTTTTTTCACATGATTGCTTAGCTTCACTGACTATTTCCGATCGTTTTACCCCATTGGAACCACCAGTCCTAAATAAGGTGTTGGCACTAAAGTCAAAAGACCAAAAATTGAATTATTAGTATAACCAAATAGCTGTTTATAAAAAAAAATATTCAGATTTTTTTTGCACGGTTTCTGAAAATAGCACGGATTTTTTTGCACGGTTTCTCAAAACAACACGGACTTTTATTACACGGTTTTTTTGCACGGAGCGCATCCCCCGTGCAAACAAAAAAGAATTTGGTGTACCGTTAACCGGGGTGACATTGATCACTTTTCGAAGTAATCATTACATATTTTTAGACGCAACACATTTTTTCAAGTTTAATATTTTAAAACCATGTACTGATATATGGAGAACAAGATTGGATGGTGTTACCTAAAATTGTCCGCTTACAGCAATTTTTCCAAAAATGATTTCAAGTTGAAGTCCGTTTTCGTGTTCCGGGGTGACTTTGATAACCTGCATGTTCACCCACATTAAGTTATCGTTGTCAATATTTTTCATTGAAATGTTTGTTTAAACTGATTCTCGAAAGATATTGATTGTTAAATAGATGTTAATTGGTATTATACAAAGTATTTCAATGTACTGTAAAATTCGAGTAACCAAAATTCGTATAATTCGTGTCCAACTAGAGTAAAAGATTCTGAAAACCTTTAAAACTGCTCAAATTGTTTTATTTCAGCGCTTTATCGACGTATAAAAAGTTTCATCCGTTCTATCACGTTGGAATATTGAACAATAAAAAATGTTGCGAATTTTAGCTTAAAATAATTTGAAATAATTGCCAACTAGTTTTACAAAAAAAATGTATTTAAAATACACAAACTCTCAAAACTATAGCTTGCACATCCCAATCTAAAGGAAAATAAAAACTCGCTTGTAATTTATTACTTTTGCTCAAATCTGAGATTTATTTGTTTTATAAAAATAGACACTTTACGAAGCTTCGTAAAAATAAGGTAAAGTTAAATTTCGTTTTTTTGTAGTTTTTGTACCCAAAAACCGAACAATATACTCACAAAGTATAACAAATCAGTATTTGATAAGTTTAGAGTAAAAATCAGTTCAAATTAAAATGATTCGATAGATTATTCTGGTTTAATAAGCAATCTAGGAAAAAAAATCGAGTGATCAAAGTCACCCCGCTGATCAAAGTCCCCCCGGTTTACGGTTGTTTCAAAAAATAGTCGCTCTTCGTGATTGCCTATTGATGTCTGTTCCTTGGATTGTTACGTTATTTTCAAATTTTCATGGACATTCATTGGAAACCATAGAAAACGACTAAAATGCTGCTGCTGGTTGCAACATTAAATGTATGGTGTGAGCAAAAATTGAAAGTAAATATTATCTATCTATGAAACGTGGAAAGCATTCCTCGTATTTTTGGGGAAAATACGGGAGCTAATGAGTGCATTATTTGTCAATTCTTTCCAGATTACCTTAGTTTGGGTTCGTTCTCATTGTTCCATTCCGGGCAAATGAGAAGGCGGACTCTTTAGCTAAGGTAGGTGCTTTAGAAGGTGACATTTATGAAATTTGCTCCAAAGAATTTTGCAGTATTACTCATCAGAGAACTTTCGAAAGTTGGAAAACTTCATGGAGCAATGAGGAACTGGGAATTGTAGCCACCATTCGATAATCCCTAAGGTATCGACGAAAGCTGGGTTCAAGGGGATGGATGTGGGTCGTGACTTCATTCCTGTGATGTCCCAACTTATGGCATCCCGAGCAAATACTCATGGGTTCAAACACCACATAGCCCCTTGAAAAGAGCTTAAACATGGTCCATGCCAAAATTCACAACCATCAAAACACCATAAAATGGTCTCAGTAACCCATAAATACACCAACATATGGTGTTTTATATGGGATCTACCGGACCATGGTGATGGTGTTTTCATGGGTTGAACCCATTTCAAACACCCATGACAAACCCCATGAGCATGGGGTATTATGGGCTTTTCGTTTGCTCGGGATACCATTACACCCTGGATGCACAGCTCCCGCGTATTGGGCTCGTGGATAGTGGTATCTACGCTTGTAGCGACGGTTATCACGACATCGAGCACGTTGTCTGGGCGTGCACCGAGTGCAGTTTCACCAGGTCTCGACGGCTAATCAATACCCTCATGGCCCGAGGGGGAGTGAGTCTTATATTCACGAAATAGGTAATTGTATTTTTAATATTTTTAGAGCGACTACATTTTGAAAGATGCGCTGAGACCATTGTGATTTAAATTTTACATTTAGAATCATATTCTATAAGAAAACTAGCTAATACTTGCATTTGGACTCCCTAACGGATTAACCGATTTCCGTAAAATTTATACATAGTAGGCTTTTGTTATGGAGCGCGTGTGTGTGCTACTAATTGGGGAACTTCGGAATAAAATGTGTTTTCCTCCTATTTCGTTGAAAGTCGAAGTAACGCGCGATGGGTATTAGACAAGAGTTCGTTTTCGCTTTCTCGTCAGAAAACCAGAGCTACTGTATTTGCTTCCCGGGACATTACTCAGGACAAGCCAATTGTTAAAGGCGTTCAAATGTGTCGGGTGACCTGTTTGGATTTTTTTTTGTGTCTAACTAGTACTAATTTGGGTAACAGTTTAGATACATCGACATCCAGTTGGTGCTAGTTATTGACGAGATGAATTTGAAACGCAAAAATCAAACTTAATTCTTTGCGGGTGGATTATCCTTTTAGGAAGGCAGTGACCAACTTTAGTTCAGATTTACGCAGAGCGTCTTTTTCCATGAGTGTTAGAAACAGTCTTAACTGTTAGCATGGTGGTTTCCACATCTTGATTGGGACAATGTCTATTGGTATCAACGCTAAGTCCATTTAGGGTAGAAACTAAACTTCCCATAGGCCAAACTTCAACGTTTCTGATAACAATTTTTCTAACACAGTCCAAATTTGTCAAAGTATGACAGCTCAGTAACATTTTCAAACGTCTATCATTCCCATAATAAAACACGCATGAGGTCAAAAATCGTACAACGTATCCCTCTGTGACTGTCACCGGTGCTCACGGCAGGAGGCAGTAGATTCGCTGCGATCTACAACGGACATCGCAACGATTGAAGAAAGGACACACTTGAAACTTGATCTGAAAACATCAGAAAAATGTAACAATCCACAATGGAACGGAAGATGCTGCGATCCAACGAGGCTACCACTGTGCCGGCACCCTTCGAAGCACTACCGGGCCGACTTGAAGGGACAGTGTGAATAGAGCAGTTGGTAGAGGACCTCCGATTTTGAGGCAAAATTTTAATTTATTTACCGAAAATAAACGCTATTGTTACGGCTGACGCATCTCAGCTTCTCTTCCCGAGCAGGACCCGTTCGAACTTCACGGATCGGCGCTGGAAATTTGAATAGAACCTAAATGTGACCGAAATCGGAACGCATCGGACTTTCGCACGGCGAATTTGAATATTTCGAGTGCCGCCGTCCATCCGAAGGGTGACAGTTGGGTGATTTCTTTTTCAGGAAAAATGATTGCAAAAGAAATAAAAATTTTGCACCGAAGAAACAGAAGGGGCCAAGGGTGCCATGTAGCAACAAGGAAAAGGTCATTGCAATAAATTTTGCTAGCCTCCGTTCTCCCTTAGCTTCCGAGGAAGGATCCTTGAGAACGACGGGCCGGTATTGTTGCGCGCTGGAAATGCAAATGTTTTATATTCAAATTAAATCAATCGGAAATAGGTGCCATTTGTGTCTGCGAAGTGCAGGGAAGAGCTGGGTGCAGTTTTTGGTGAGAATATTCGCTTCGTGTCCTTTCACGGTGATTTAATTTGGAACTTTATTGTTACAGTTAATTTGGGTTTTCAAGAAAAGAAAATTTTCGACGACATTCATGGGCAGCGGTGTTAAATTTATATCGTGTGTAAGGGGCAGATGTTCGTCGTTTGTAACGCATATGAATTTTAAATCTGCTATTTTTGCAAAGATGAAGTTAATGTGCGCGGACAAGCTCGATTTACTCTGGTCCTCTAGGTATGTTTACCACTCAAATTCTTCCTAAAGCAAGATGTTTCGACAGCGCAGCCTTGGTTTACCTTAAATTTTTCTACTGTAGCAGTCTTTTTCAAGATAGCGGACTAAAAATCTGCTCAAGATGAATGCCTTAGTTAGAATCTTTTAGACTTAGGTGCTTGTCCTTCAGTTTTTAACATTTTAAATTTGACTATTCAAAAATCCACAAAACGAATCATTGCCTGAGCTGCACCTTCAACCGAATTACTTTCCAATTATTTCGAACAACAGTGAATCAACAAATCTCTCATTAGCATGTGCTTCTCATGAAATGATAATTAATCAGCGGTTGTCAGTCAATATTTACCGTTTCCCATTTCGGAGGATGCCTATGACAAAACATCCCGCCGAACAATCACCCGTGCGCAACCACACGAGTTCAAAAAGCCCGTCGAACGTTTTTTATACCTAAATATTTGCCATCACCCGCCAGGAAGGACACTGCGCCGTTCGTCAAACTGTCAATAGATCATCATCGTTAGTTTGGAGTCCTTGAAATTCGAAGAGATCATGAATCAAATCGGGAGGCGCATCACAGCCCAGTGCAAATCTCAAGAGGCCTACAAAAATATTTAATCAACGATGTCACACAATTGGAGTGGAACGGAATACGGGACAATCACGAAAATGGGGAGTGAAATGGTTCTTGTCTTTATCTCGTAGTTTATTTTTTTTGTTTTCTTCTGTTGCTTCCAATTCAAAAACGAATCAAGCCTCTCCTGCCTGCAGTCTGGAACAGAAAGAACCCTAATTTGAATGTCGACGCAATGGTGGAAGAAGAAAAAAAAAATACCCGCTGCAGTCAACGACAGTTGTGTTTCTTCATTTTTCACTCATAGAAGTCGGTAGGATTTTTTTATCAACTACAAAAAATTACCCTCGTACCCAATTTGCATCCTGTGTGCGGTGATGGTAATAGAATGGACGTGAAACGGTGGAAAAAGCCCATTATCCCACCGCATCAAACGATGCTCTCAGGAGATGGAAATGCAGGTTTTTTTCTGTTGGGTTTTTCTTTGCGATGGTTTTTTTTATTCCTCCGCGTGATTTAATTTTTTCTCAGGAAGAAAGCACATTTCATGGATTTTACGAACTACAAGTCACATTTGTTGCGTGAAATCCCGTCTTCCTCGGATAATTGGGCAGCTTAGGAAGTGGTTGAAATTTTTCTAACACAGTTTTCCAGAAATCCATGCTGGCAATACAAAAACTGAAGCAGATTAATTATAAATAGTACACAATATGTCTTTTTAAGCGATCGTATTGATGGAATGTGACATGTTCTCACTAATAACAGTTACTTAGGAATTCACACAATCTATCACACATTCATCAAACAATACTCGAGTGGAAGGCATTGAGACTGACGCGAAGGTCCATAGGAACCATAATCTTAAAATAACTAAAACGTCGCCTTTAAATATTTGAAAAGCACAAAAATAGCTTCCGTTTCGTAGATGAGCATGCATAGATTGTATGAAGTAATGGCACTGAGCATGTTACACCTTATCTCTACTTCCCTGTTTATTTAATTCAAACATTCATAAGCGGCTCTGCGTACGACAGTACACGGCTAAAAGTCAACTTCCTATTCTTGATAGACTATTTACGCTCGCTAGGTAACCGGAAGAAATTGCTGTTACCTTGATATACAGCCATACATACGATTCATTTGATTCTTCGTTCGAAAGTAGTTGCGACTATTAAAATCGGTAGCAAAAAATGTTCGGTGATTTCTCTATTTCACTCTCGATTCTAAAGTTGTTAACCCTAGTGCTATCAGTCAGCGAGTTTGAGAAATCGAGTCGGAAATCTAATCCAACTAGACATGAAAAAAGTGTTCCACATTTCGTGAATAACTTGTATCTTCACCAACAGACCCCTTGTTCCCAATGGTAGTTACATAAACTAATTACATTTCAGGATAGCAAATGTTTTAGCTTTTATCGAATTCATCGTCAGGTTCAAAGCCATCGTCACACTGTTAAAAATACCAGTCCAGTTACAGCGTTCTGGTGACCATAGCTGGTTCTCCTGAACAGTAATTTCAGAAGAGAGTTATTGCGTAGAGATCCAAGCTTCCGATAATTGTAGGGCAATCCACCCTGGCAGACAGTAAGTCCGAGACGAACGGGCTCTAGAGCAGTCCCTCCGGATGCCTAGAGTGTTGAGCTGTATTATGGCGATATGGCTGAAACGTTTTGTGCTGTGTTAAATAATTGGATGGATGCGAATGTACCGGTCCGTCGCCCCGCTATTTTCCCCGTATGGAGCACGTCTCTTCTAAGAAAATTAAAACGGAAACGTAATGCTTCCCAGCGTAGGTTACGACATCACCGCTCACTTGAAAACAAACGTAACTTTCATCTTGCATGTAATGAGTATCGTCAGCTGAATTCCTCGCTGTATAAATCGTACGTTTTGCGGGTGCAATCTGGGTTGAAACGAAATCCAAAAAAATTTTGGAACTATGTGAACTCGAAGAGAAAGCTTTCCTCAATTCCATCTAATGTTTTTCTCCGCAATGTGGAGTCATCAATAAGCGATGAGAAATGCGAATTGTTTGCTACTCATTTTTCGTCGATATTTGCTGCGCAATCGGTTACGTCATCAGAACTGGATTTAGCACTATTAAATGTTCCAGGTAACCTATTAGATTTTGATAGCTTTGAGGTTACACCTGCAATGGTTACAAAAGCCGCAAAGAAATTAAAAAGTACATTCTCGCCTGGCCCTGACGGCATTCCTTTTGTGGTGCTATGCCGTAACATTGATGCCTTTGCAGAACCGCTATGCAGAATATTCAACCAATCGTTCGCTGATTCGAAATTTCCTGCAATTTGGAAGCAGTCGTTCATGGTTCCTGTCCATAAAAAAGGAGACAGGCGTAATGTCACGAACTATAGAGGTTTATCTGCGGCATCAAAAATCTTCGAGATTATTGTGAGTGGCATTATTCTCGAGAGTGCCAAAAGCTACATTTCTAGCGACCAACATGGATTCATGCCGGGACGATCCGTCACAACGAATCTTCTCGATTTCACTACTACCTGTTTTGAACACTTGGAGCGCGGGACACAAGTGGACGTTATTTACACCGATCTAAAAGCAGCGTTTGATTCGATTAATCATGATATTCTTTTAGCTAAGTTATCCAAGCTATGTGCATCGGAGCGCTTTGTTCAATGGCTGAAATCTTATCTGACTGGTAGGTCTCTTCGTGTTAAGCTCGAATCGAAAACTTCGTCGTGTTTCACCAACCCATCTGGAGTACCACAGGGCAGTAATCTCGGCCCACTACTGTTCGTGCTATACTTCAATGATGTAATGCTGTTACTTGCACCAGGGTGTAGACTTGCATACGCAGACGATCTAAAGCTGTATTTTATTATGCGTTACATCGACGATTGCGTTCGCCTCCAATCAATATTGAATCTGTTCGTTGATTGGTGTGAACGGAATAAGCTAAAGCGTTCCAAAGTGTATGGTTATGTCCTACTATCGTCTCAGGCAACCACTAAATTTCGACTACACTATCAATGGCGAGGTTCTGCAAAGAACTGATCGATTCAGTGATCTGGGAGTGTTGCTCGATCATAAACTTACTTTTAACCTACACCGTACAGCTGTCATCGCAAAAGCAAACAGGCAATTGGGGTTCATCTCGAAAATAGCGAAGGACTTCACTTACCCGTACTGCCTGAAAGGTCTCTACCTCTCGCTCGTCCGGCCAATTTTAGAAAGTGCCTCAGTAGTTTGGATTCCTTTTCAGTTGAATTCGATCTTATGGATTGAAAGTGTGCAGCGTAAATTTATTAGATTGGCCCTGCGAAATCTAACGTGGCGCGATCCTCATAATCTTCCACCATATTCTGATCGCTGTAAATTGCTGAACATGGACACTCTAGAACGACGACCTTTACGTAATGGTTCTCTTCTCGAGCCCTGGTTTCACCGGACAACCTTTGGTTATCACGAACCGATAACGGCAATGATTCGCACCTTTACGACTGTTGAGGAGATGCAAGATTTTGGTGAGTCGTCCTCCCGCTTCATCGGACGGATTCGGAATAGTTGCAGGATATAGGTTTAAGTTTTATTTCATGTAGACAATAGTCAGATGAAAGAATAAATATAATAATAATAATAATAATTAACTGATAACGGTTTTCGTATCTCGGCAGCTGAAACCTGCTTTACCCTGGAAGATTCTGTCAATGCGCTCCGATCAGGTAGTACGGATTCCAATCAACATAATAATATTCTAGTGTCGAGCGAACCAGTGCGCAACAGAGTGATTTTAAATAGTATACGTCCTTGAAGTTTTTCGCTATTCAGAAGATGAACCCAAGCTGAA
Source organism: Topomyia yanbarensis (assembly GCF_030247195.1). Classification (NCBI taxonomy): domain Eukaryota; kingdom Metazoa; phylum Arthropoda; class Insecta; order Diptera; family Culicidae; genus Topomyia; species Topomyia yanbarensis. The sequence continues at coordinate 339,380,752 of NC_080671.1, forward strand.
TTATGCATGAAGTACGTGGTTTGTACGTTAGTTTAACTACTATTTCTTTAGTGCCGAATCCATGATGACTCCGAGATCCTTGACGTGAGAGTGCCTTAGAAAGCTCGAATCGAAGAAATAGTAGTTAAACTGAGTCGGATAGCGTTTCCGCGTGAAGATAGTTTCTGTATAGTGAGTTTATCAGTGATATTGATTTGGTTGTAAAAATATTGTTCTACCAGAGACGAAATACCTGAGTAAAAATAATATTCAATTTTAAAATTTGAATTAACCCTTGATAAGGCAAGCTTAAATCCTAACATTAAAGGAAAGCCGGGCCTCTCAGGCCCGTTTAAACTCAAGCTCCTTTTTGCCTTTCTCATATAGAAAGGTTATGCAATCGGTCGGAATTTTGACTTTTCAATCGAGTCCCGCAGGGCAAAATCTTTTATATCATTCGACTCGGTTCGTCGATATCGTAAAATGTCTGTTTGTGTATGTGTGTGTATGTGTGTATATATGTATGGATGTATGTATGTGGCAAACAATCTCGATATATATCAGAGATAGCTGGACCGATTTGCACAAATTTAGTCTCAAATGAAAGGTACAACCTTCCTATCGGTTCCTATTGATTTTTTAATTGATCCGACTTTCGGTTCTGATGTTACGGGTTGAACAGTACGATCACGCAGCGAATTCCTATATAAACTGGTACCACTATGATGTCCAAATGATGCAATACATATTAAAAGTGTACAACATTACTTGGCATTGTCTAGACCATTAATGACCCATCGAAGTCGCTTCGACCACATTGGCCAGCTATGACGGTTCTTGATACCCCCGGGGAGCTTACCAAATTCCTAAGATAATGTCATACCTATTTCTCAGCGAATTCTTTACCGATTTTTACAAACTTCAAATGAAAGGTAAAACGTTCCCATTGGCTGCTGTTGAATTTCTAATTGATCTGATGTCCGGTTCCAGAGTTACAGGATGATAAGTACGAACACACAGCAAATCCCGATTTCAGCGTATAAGGCGATGGATGTGAAATGGTGAATTTTTTTCCAAAAGGGTAGTATTCGGAGGATCACGTCGACTGTCGTTTGGTTCTGAGCTCAATTTCGTTTGATCTCGACTAATAAATGTTTCTGGGTTGGCAGGACCGTGCGCAAGGGGAGGGTTTTGGGGGTTCAAACCTGGGACGGGACGTGCAAAGTGAAACAAAGTAACTGTCACCGCGAACCGGCAATGGCCTGTCATTGCGAACCGGACCTTTCTTGACGATTTTCATTTTCTTGGAATGGACAGTGTATGGGTAGTATCGTAATATACTGGCTATACACAAGGTGTTTTTAGAAAACATTTTACATGTTGTTTAGATGCATGTAAATTAGACCTCTCTACATTTTGAAAAAGTTTTAAAATATACATCGGTCAACTCAAATTTTTGTTCTAGGTGTGAATTTAAGAACTTTCGCCAAAAATGGATTAATTTGGACATGATTTAGAGGTGTCTCCAATCAAAAATCGTGTTTTTGCTATGTTTCCATAAGAAGATCACTTACACTCTGATTTGACAAGCCCTACATGCCCACATATCGTCAAAGGTTGTTCTTTAGACATATATTAACATGTTTTAACAGGTGAACATAGAAAATTTGATAAATGGATTTTTATATAGAAAAGAATACCAAAACCAAGAAAAAATACTACTAATTTTCCTTAGTTTTGATATACTTTTCAATATGAAAATGCAGTGAACAAATTTTCTATTTCGGTTAGAGCTAGGGTTACCTTTTAAAACATGTTAAGATATGTCTAAGGAACAACCTTTGATGGTATTAGGGCATTTAGAGCCTATTAAATCAGAGTGTAAGTGATCTTCCTGTAGAAACATAGCAAAAACACGATTTTTGATTGGAGACACCTCTAAATCATGTCCAAATTGAGCCATTTTTGGCGAAAGTTCTTAAATTCACACCTAGAACAAAAATTTAAGCTGACCGAAGTATATTTCAAAACTTTTTTAAAATGTGGCGAGGTCTAATGTAAATGCACACAAACAAATATGCAAAATGCACGAACGGCACGTGCAATTTTAATATTCGGCACAACAGTTATTTTTAATGTTGTTTTACATAGTTCAGACAAACGATAACATAGTTCATGTCATGTTTGAGCTCTATTATTTTCGTCATAGATCTGTACTGCATCGGCACAACACTATCATCGGTATTTGCTTGAAATTGTTTAGCAAGCGGATTTTTCCCTGCAAAATAACATCAATATTGGGAGGGAAAAAGAAGACCGTCTTCGCATGTCCCGTCTCAGGTTCAAACCCCTCCCATGAAAGCTTTGAATTACTTTCAAAAAATTATTAACTTCCTAGTTCAGAAAAAATTATACTGCGAGCCGTTTGGACAAAATGAAATATCATTTGAATTCGATCACTCTAGAAAAAAGTCGTTGAAGAAACCAAGAAAGAAATCTTGTGAGGGTAGCTGGAATAGCATTCAAGTCAAGTTGATCGGCATCTCTGGATCGGTTTACGTTTTGACAAGTTGCAGCAGTTATGAGAAGGCATGGAAAAAATCGTTCACTCGCGCGACTGTTGCTAATTGTGGAACACAAAGTAGCCTAACCTTTATGCTAATTAATTAATTATAAATAACGCGCCAAGCGGAAAAGCTGAAAAAGCTTCACAGTAGGCCGCTAGATAGGCAAACTGTGATCAAACGATAAAGCTTGAAATTCTACGAGCAGCATCAAATTCACTCGTGAATGTTTGTCGCATGGCCTCGCGAAAGGTTTCTTGCTGTATAAATATAACATACTTATCACTGTATTTTTTATTGACAGAGCGCGATGCGGGTAGTTTTTGGATACCCTAGAAGAAATGTGATCTGCTAGTGTTCTTTGCAACATAATTGCGCAGATAATTGTTACAAATTTCGAAAAATTTTGATCATCAACTATTCAATAAATGTCTAAATATTCTGCGAATATGAAAACGAAATAAATCTGTTTTATGAAAATCCTATGCAAACCGCGAGTCGCTCGAGCAGAGTTTCGCGAACGAAGCCATCCAGCGTTGGGAAAGAAGAGAATAAAAAAGTAACTGATGCGCTTCTTCATTGGTTGCTACAGCTTTGGTTTGCGTGTGCTCGCAGCACCAGGTTGCTATGCATCATTTTCTAACCAAACAGAATGTATCACAACTGAAAAAAGTTTTGAATGGCGAATGAACGGTTCGTGATGCGATTTTTCCCATACTTGCATGTGAGTAGAAAAGACACAGAAAAGATGGGCCAGTAAGGGGCCATGCATAGATGACGTAGCATTTTAAGGGGTGCCAATTTTGTGACGAAGTGTGACGTGGGGGAGTGTAGAGTCAGCAGTTGTGCGATGTGGCATGGGGTTAAATTTTTTGACGCGCATCAACACCCATTGATTAAAGAATATAATTTAATGTCCCTCTATTTTTAAGATAAATAAATGTAAATTCACACAAATTACTTTTCACGCGATTTTTCATGTACTAAGTTTTTCGATTCGCGTCAAAAATTTTGTAAGGACATATATTTGAAAGAGTTATACGAAAAAAATTTGATTTTTTTCATCGACAGCGTTGCGAGGGAGTCTTGGAAATGCTACGTTATTTACAAGGGGGAAGTTAGAATTTTGTGACCAAATGCTACAAGTGGAGAAGGAGGGGTCGAAAATCACCAAAAAAGCTACGTCATTTGTGCATGGCCCCTTATGGGAGATAGGAAAGAAAAACACGAAGTCGCACAAAATCAGGATCTCGTTGTCTGGAGTGGCTGACAGGCAAATGGCGCGCGAAAATATGCATCGGCATCAAGAGAAATACCGTTGCCGCGAAAGTTGTACAGTAAGCAAAAAAGAACAACAATAGCTCAATAACATGAACGATTAACACAAAAAATAAAAGCAAGAGAACAGTCCCTATTGAAGAAGTATTTAACTGTTACCTCGGATGGATGAGGATTGCGAGATACAAGTGGTTTAGATATAGTCGACAGATTTAACCACTACAAATCAATCCGATACTATCACAAATCAGCAAGCAGCGGTGTCTGTTGAAGAATTCTTCTCAATAGCAGAAATTTATCCAATTTTTTGAGCTGAGCCGATTGGTACACAAGACTCGGCCCTCCCTTAATAGTTCGAGGGTTTTTATACCTTCCTTTTATAAGAAACGTAAAAAATCAAAACCCTCCCCTTGATAGTTTTCTGCGCACGGGCCTGTGGGTTAGTATTAATTTCTAGTGATGCATAACCGGAGTACATATTCAGATTTTTCTTTTCATTCTGCATCAGATTCATCGTCGGAAGCAATATCATTCGCATCTTCTTCCTCGCTTTGCAAATCAGCTTCGGCATCGTCTGCTGTTGAGTTTGCTCGAATTTCTTCCATTATTTCAGATTCCTTGAGGCGACTGAAAACCCCTGGGCCGATCGTCTTGTAGCCATTTCAATTTTTATTACTTCTAGATCCTACAATTTGAATAATTACGACAACTATAACACTAAGAATAGACAACAAAAATAGACAATAACGACACAGTTCGGTTATGTTGGATCCAAATAATTGTCAAGTAGACCACAGTGTAGGGTGACCATATGAGGCAGTAAAAAGTTCTGTGGGTCTGGGAGGAAGAGCTCTACCAGAATTTTTTTCGTGGGAATTCGATCACTGTGCTTTTCAGGATTTACACATACACGCGAAGTTCTTGCTACACCACCTCAGCGAAAGTTTCATGCTGTTGTTGGAGAAATCGGAAATCCTGAATTGAGCAAATGAGACGAATTATTATGAGATCGTCTGTGCAGGAACAGGCGAGGAGTTTTCAGCATGAGATTTGCTTACACCTTCTATTTCGTATTGAATGTTCAGATATGATGGAATAGGTTACGTAACTCGCATTCTCACGATACGAACACCATTGGATATACCTGGAAAAAAGTTTCTCCAGGTTTCAAACTTTCACCGTTACGTACTTCGACATCAATAGTGAATTTATTGGTTGATAGATCGTGCAGACGCATACCAGTCTTATCATCGTCACTCTAAACGGGTATCTTGATTCTAATATTGTCATGTGCAACAACGTGTTGCATGGTATTTCCCATAGCCAAACTTTTCGCCATGGCCAAAGTTTTAAATGCTATCAGTAACGCATTACGAGTATGCGCCTTTTTAAATTGTTCCACTTCGCGAACACAAGGGCGGATTGGACAAACGACCACTGTATTGTATCGAAGATTGTTCAAATTTTGCTGCTGAGTTTCAATCATTTTGAAATAAACGATCGATACCGCATCAATGAAAGTAACGGTGCATTATTTTCCACACTGGCTTGGGACAACTTTTATTTTTCGATTGCTTTGCTGGCGCGGTACATATAGACAGCAGACTGTATGTAGAAACGTTCGTTTGATTCACTGCACTGATTAGGAACTGGTATTGATCCTAAAGGGGATTCATAAATACCAGCTCGAGAGAGCGCTCAATAAGGTTATTCCACGACAGTTATTGTTGTTTTGACATTTTCCATTTTTATGAAATGGATATCCAGTAAAACGAAAAACTGCCACTTGCAAGAGAACTCTAGAAGAATCAGAATCGCCAAAACTTCAATGTGTCTTCTTAGAGGTAGGTACTAAAGGATTTTTTTTTGGATCCCGAAATCATTGTTTCATCGACATTGATAGCGGCCAGAGTTTGGTTCACAACAGGAATCGGTTCGTACATACGAACGCCTCTTTCTCTTTTCAATTTCCATGTAAAAAAACTAAGTTGGAAAAACAAATAACGAGGTACTATCGAGAGATTAAAAAAGGCATCAGATGGTACAATTGAGAGATTCGAGTGTATTAAGTTTTGTTTGTCGTACTCTGGAGCAGAGAGAATTGAGCGAAAACTCAATAATTAGAAATATAACGGGTGTTCAATAAAAATTAGAATGATTTCAATACATTTCTGTAATTAAAGAAGAGAGCGTAAAATCTTTTCTCTTCAAGAGAATTCTCTCACTGGACTTCCTATAAATGGGAGACATGTTTCTTTTCGTTCGGGTGCTGTCAGTTCAATCGAAGATGGCGTCGAAACAGCAAGTACTCCGCGAGCGTGTTGTGCGGTTTTACGAAACACTTGGCCATCATGGAAAAAATGTTTACGGTAGACCACTTTCGAGACGAAAACGTGCCCGTGAGTACAGTTTATTAGATCCTGGCATCCCTGAGCAAGGAGCGGAAGGCCGGTAGCGGCCGCCGGCGAAAATAATGGGAAGAAGAAGAAGAAGGAAGCGTTGAACAAGTTGTTCGACAACAAGGACGAAACTAGTTTGCGTGATGCCGGCCTTGATTCACCGAGCCCTCAAGATGGAGGACATCATCTGTCAGAAGAAGACTCGATCCCGCAATGACACGAACGAGCAGATAGCGATCGTGAAATCGCAGTGCCGGTGGATGACGCCAAGAAGACGCTGAGCAGAAAAAGATACCGTACGTGCCGAAAGAAAGAAACCCGACTAACTTGCCCCAGTGCCGTCCTGTTGGGATTTTTTCGGCTCCCTCAGTGCTTTGGTGTATAAAAATAATTGGCGAGTCAAGGATACGAAGCAGCTTACCACCAGGATCCGGAATTGTATCCGGAAGAAGGATGTCAGTGCCGTCTAGTGCTCTTGTGAGAGCATCGCGACTAAGTTGCATCGTACAGTTCTCCAATATTCATTGACGTTTTTTTTGAAGAACAAACCTTATGTTTTTAATAAAAAAAACTCTGAATTCGTTGAAGAATTTTTTTTTGTTTTTCTACTACACTGAAAAAACTCTCATTTTATTGAACACCTGTTATTACAGGAGAAAAACCAGGACAAATCAAGCTTTTGCCTCGACTTCCCAGGACACCAGGACAGTCAGTGAATATCCAGGACATGTCCTGGGAAACCAGGACGTATGGTCACCCTACCACAGTGGGTGAAATGAAAGTATTTAAGCAAAAAAATATGACACACGTGATTATCGTATGCTATTTTTGCTTATAAAAAAGTAAAAAGATAAAATCAATCAAAACTTGAAAAAAATCCCTGCTAATATGGAGATGTACTCATCCAAATGTTTTTTTCAGATAAATATTAATGTATAAAACCCGTGTAGTAAATATTGCATGCAAACCGGGCCTGCCAGGCCCGGCTTGCATTTTTGTGCATGTAAAAAATTCAAACATTGCTGCGCATCACTCCATAGATGAAAATTTCACAATTTAATTTTGTTATAGATTTCAAAGTTACTTATCAAAATTTCCGTGCCCAAGCTTATACTGAATACACATTTTTTTGTAACTAAAAAATTATAACGTGCCGGGCCTCTGATACCCGCGTGCCTTTTTGAGGATTAATGCAAAATTGGCTAAATTTCAAGCATTGGTGTCTTCGGAGGTAAATATTAACGTAACAAACTCTTATTTCTGATGCGGCATGCCCAAAAATCTATCCCTCTAAAAATGCGATATCTTCTGAAAACTATTCATTGCAAAGCAATCTTCAAAAATAATCATCAAAATGTAAAAAAAAGTTCTAGACCCCCGATAGAATATTTCGAATTTAGTCTAAGATTAAAAAGGAGTATCTAAGCATTCCTTTAGTGAGTACTTCAACGATACCAATTTTTTTGGTTTTGGTGCCCCATATAAACTTTTTCGGATTCGTATATTTTTTGTATTGACGTGAGTCATGTATTTTGCTTTCTTCAAGGCTTTTAGAAACGTGTCTAATGATAGGAGAACCGGGGGTAAGTTCGACACCCCAGGACTCTTCCCAGATATCAAATTTTAAATCATACGATAATAACAGGATATCATTAGTATGATTATTTTGGGCATTTCGAGACACATAGATGCCATATAGAATTATCCAACGTCACAAAATAAACAAAACATGCGAAAGCAAAGTTGATGCACACTTGGATGTTATTTTTAGTTGTAACATTTTAAGGTTTTAAGCTTTGAAAATCACCAGTATTTTTGCCGCACATTCTAATCTACTCTCCATATCATTATTTATCTACATTGAGGATAAGTTGGAGTATTCCAACACTGTTTATTGGGCATTTAACAAAAATGTGCACTGTTGGGATAAGACCGACAGTTTTAAGAGGGGTAAGATCAACACGCCGTTTAGATGGTTGGGTTCATTTTTGATTTAATGCGAACGACTGGGAGTTGTTTATGGCATTCAATTACACTATTATAACATCATGTTAATATTTGAAATACACGGAAACTCTAGTATTAGCATTTATTCCTTGTCAGTATTGTCTCAAGCCGACCAAAAAATTAAAAATCAAATTGAGCGCGATTCATAGTTTTATCAGAAACCGAAAGGAAAAAGGATAATCTAATATGAGACTCTAAAACGCTATTGAAGAACAATTTACATCGACTGCCGGATTGTTGATCAACAGAGTTCCGAAAAATCATAACACGAACCGGATAGCTCACTACAAAAGCGTATGTTACTTCTAGGTGAATGAATGTTAGTAATCGAGGATATATTCTTCTTGCAAAACGAATCTTACTCCTTAGAATGGCTTCACAAGCGATAATAAAGCTTGAAAAGATTAAGGGGGGAAATTAAAAAAAATACTTGATTACTATAGCTTTCAAATGCTAAGTACCAAATAAGTAGACAAATATTTTTTTGTTTATAAAGATATAACCAATCCCGTGGGTGTTTGCTGGTAGCCTTATGAAACGTGTTATAAAACTTCAAATCGCCATATCTCTCTAATCTCTCGATGGATCATTCTGAAATTCACTGAGAAGATGCTTGGATACTATATCTTTCAAATGCCATATGCCAAATTTATGGTAATTTTTTGTTAATAATGGTTTTAGACACACCGTGTCTCACGGCAACACACAGCATTCATTCAGACACTGAACGGCATTGGCAGCGCTCGGCAGCTGGGCTCGCTGCTGCCTGTGAATGTGTTGTCTTAGGTGGCAGTCGAAATGAATGTTAGCAGTTCGCAGCCTGATTTTTGGGTAATTTGGGGAGAGATGCCGCACTTTTCTTAAAATCGATCCTCCATCAAAGTAAACCATTCAATATTTGATAAAATCAATTTTATCAATTGCGACAAGTTTCGAAAATACTGTGAAATGGATTTTGTCATGAAAAAAATCATCGAATTTCCATGAACATTTTTTAAAAAAAAGGTCATTGCGGGAGAGATGCCGCACTATGGTCACAAACTAAAAAATGGTGAACAAAAGTTTTTTTTAGCTATCGTTGATGTTTTTGTGATTAGGCTGACTTTTATGACGTTAGATTATAAATCGGCCAGCACCTTCATTTTTCTTAAGGGGGTAATACCATTTCTAGAAACATTTTTACATTTCTTAGAAAAGAAATGTATAGAATTCGCTCAAACTTTCAAGATTTTTTCCGAGGCCCAATCGACCAATACCAATCAACTCAGCTCGACGATTTGGGTCAATGTCTGTGTGTGTGTATGTAACGGACAAACTCTCATTCGTGTTCCTCAGCACTGTCTGAACCGATCTTATCCAACCCAATTTTGAATGAAAGATCCTTCAAAAAATCGGACTATTATCAAAAGAGATATTTATCATTAAATACGGACGAAAGATTTTTGTCATTTCCCATAGCCAGAAATTAGACCAAAAACATTCAATGTATTATTAGCGCCAAAACGAATAATTTTAGGTCAATAGTATGTTCGGAGAATTTAAAGCATACAATATGCCCTTTCTTTTGGTATTGTGATTTTACTGATTGATCCCCCTAAGAGTGACATATTTTCATAAATTTTATTGGAAGTGATTGTATTGAAATAATGTCTTTAGCAAACATCATGAGGACCTTTGAAAAATTGTGGGAATGCGATCCTGATCTATTGGTCTTAATCTCACAGTTGTCTAATAACATCAATATCAAATCAAATACTTGAGTCTCTACGCATCGCTCGATCGAGATAGAAGTGTTTTGTTTTCGGTCTGTTGGAAAAAGAACAGTGCAGTAATCCGCGTTCAAGGTTATTTTGCCATTCTCTGCCTCTTCGAGGTTTGGACTTTTATTTTCTTTTGTGCGTGTGTTAACCGTTAGGCCACATTCCTCAACCTTTTATTCGTAAAGCGAGGATTGAACAATAACCAGCTATTTAAGCTGGACTGGTGCGTCGTGGGAAACGAGTATACAGATAAGTGAAATCTACCTTTTTGATACATTTACGGCTTTTCCCCGTCTGCGCGGGTGCTGACCCCGTGCGTTGACGGTGTCGATGGCTTCCTCCCCGGATGGCCAAATGGAGATCGAGTCGACTCCTAAGGCTCCCCCCAACCCAAACAATATCCAGACCTCTCGACCGGTCCCTTTGTGGTCTTCTTTCGGCCCAAAACAAAATCGCTGAATCTATTACAGATTTCAAAAGACCTAACGGAACGGTTCTCGGCTGTGACCGAAATAAAAAAGGTCCGCTCAGACAGGCTGAGGGTCCTGCTGACTAACTCAAAGCAGGCAAACGATATTGCTTGCTGCGAGCACTTTACGAAGGACTATCACGTGTATATTCCAGCTGTAAAAGTACAGTCTGAAGGCGTTGTCACCGATGACAGTTTGACATGCGAGGATCTGCTGCAGTACGGGGTTGGCCGTTTTAGAGACCGCATACTTCAGCCAGTGAAAATACTCGAGTGCAAGCGTTTGCACTCAGTAGTAGTTGCGGGGGATGGTTCAAAAATGTACCCCCAATCAAACTCTTATCGGTTGACCTTCGCTGGTACCGCTTTGCCAAATTACGTCCTCTTGCACAAGGTTCGTCTGCCTGTGCGTCTGTTTGTGCCGCGGGAGTATGGAGATCGAGTCGACTCCTAAGGCTCCCCCCAACCCAAACAATATCCAGACCTCTCGACCGGTCCCTTTGTGGTCTTCTTTCGGCCCAAAACAAAATCGCTGAATCTATTACAGATTTCAAAAGACCTAACGGAACGGTTCTCGGCTGTGACCGAAATAAAAAAGGTCCGCTCAGACAGGCTGAGGGTCCTGCTGACTAACTCAAAGCAGGCAAACGATATTGCTTGCTGCGAGCACTTTACGAAGGACTATCACGTGTATATTCCAGCTGTAAAAGTACAGTCTGAAGGCGTTGTCACCGATGACAGTTTGACATGCGAGGATCTGCTGCAGTACGGGGTTGGCCGTTTTAGAGACCGCATACTTCAGCCAGTGAAAATACTCGAGTGCAAGCGTTTGCACTCAGTAGTAGTTGCGGGGGATGGTTCAAAAATGTACCCCCAATCAAACTCTTATCGGTTGACCTTCGCTGGTACCGCTTTGCCAAATTACGTCCTCTTGCACAAGGTTCGTCTGCCTGTGCGTCTGTTTGTGCCGCGGGTCATGAATTGCACAAAGTGTAAACAATTGGGTCACACAGCCACCCATTGTAGCAATAAGGCCCGCTGTGGAAAATGCGGGAAGAATCATCTAGATGATTCGTGTAGTAAGAATGCTGAGAAGTGTCCTTACTGTGCAGAGAATCTGCATGATATCTCGGCATGTCCCGCGTACAAACTACGCGGGGATAAACTAAAACGTTCCCTTGCGGGATGATCCGAACGCTCTTTCGCAGAAATGCTAAAGAAAGCTACACCACCAACCTCAACAAACATCTATGCTCACTTGCCTCCTAACGAGGGCGAGGCTGATGACCCACAAGAGGGAACATCTACTAGGGCGCCTAGAAGTTATAGGAAGAGGAGGAACATTTCCTCTCCTAAAGTTCGTTGTAAAGGCCAGAAGGTATCCCTTGACGGGACTCCGAAAGTCACATCTATTGGAAGTGTTGCAACCAAACCGAAGCAATTAGCTCCTGGTCTCGGAGGATTAAACTCAGAGAAGGAGTTCCCAGCACTTCCCGGAACATCAAAAATCCCAAGTGTTCCTCTGTTTCAGTTCGAGAATAATCGCGGCACTGGAATTATCAAACTCTCGGACATTGTGGACTGGATAATAAAAACTTTCAATATAACTGATCCTATTAAAAGTCTTATGTTAGCTTTTCTCCCTACAGTAAGAACATTTTTGAAGCAGTTGACTGCTAAATGGCCCCTCCTTTCAGCGATTGTATCCTTCGATGGCTAACTCATCGAACGAGGTCACGGATTTGATCACTGTTCTACAGTGGAATTGCAGAAGTATCATCCCGAAAATCGATTCCTTCAAAATTTTAATAAATAATTTGAGTTGCGATGCATTTGCATTATGTGAAACTTGGTTAACTTCCGACATAGATCTCAACTTCCACGACTTTAATATTATTCGCCTGGATCGAGACACCCCCTATGGAGGAGTGCTTTTGGGGATCAAAAAGCGCTATTCCTTCTACAGAATTAACCTTCCCTCGATAACAGGTATTGAAGTTGTCGCTTGTCAAGTAACAACCAGCGACCATCTGCCGATCGTAGTCTCAATCAATAACGGTTCAAGGCCATTGGAATCAATCAATATTTCGTATGACCTCACACGAAATATCGATTTGGAAGAGCTATGCTGCCGCGATATCCGACAACATCGAATCTACTCAAGAACTTACTCCGGAGGAAGAGTACAGCTTTTTGGCTGGCTTGATTCTCGACAGCGCGAATCAAGCTCAGACTAAGCCAGTACCCGGCGCGAACATACAAAAACATTCTCCCAATCCCTGGTAGGACAAAGAGTGCTCAGACGTGTACGCAGAGAAGGCCGCCGCGTTTAAGACCTTCCGGAACGACGGGTTACCCGCTAGTTTTCGACAGTACGCGACGTTAGACAAGCGAATGAAGAGTTTGATGAAAGCCAAAAAACGCGGTTATTGGCGCCGGTTCGTCGACGGATTAACGAGAGAAATATCGATGAGCACTCTTTGGGGAACAGCCCGACGTATGCGAAATCGAAACAGTACTAATGAGAGCGTGGAATATTCAAACCGTTGGATATTCGATTTCGCCAAGAAGGTTTGTCCGGATTCCGCCCCGGCACAGAAGATCTACCGCGCCGCGTCCCGTCACGATAACGCGAACGAAACACCTTTTTCGATGGTGGAGTTCTCACTTGCTCTCTTGTCGTGTAACAATAAAGCTCCAGGGCCAGACAGAATCAAATTCAACTTGTTGAAGAATCTGCCAGACTCTGCCAAGAGACGCTTGTTGAACTTATTTAATAAGTTTCTTGAGGCTAACATTGTCCCACACGATTGGAGGCAAGTGAAGGTCATCGCCATCCAAAAACCAGGAAAACCAGCCTCCGACCACAATTCGTATCGACCGATCGCAATGCTATCTTGTATCCGGAAGTTGTTCGAGAAAATGATCCTATCCCGCCTCGACAATTGGGTCGAAGCAAATGGCTTACTGTCAGATACACAATTTGGCTTTCGCAAAGGCAAAGGGACGAACGATTGTCTTGCGTTGCTTTCAACCGAAATTCAAATGGCCTATGCTAGTAAAGAGCAGATGGCATCAGTGTTCCTAGATATAAAGGGGGCTTTTGATTCAGTTTCTATCAACATTCTGTCAGAGAAGCTGCACCAGCATGGTCTTTCAGCGACTTTAAACAACTTTTTACTAAACTTGTTGTCGGAAAAGCACATGCATTTTTCGCATGGTGACTTATCGACATCACGATTTAGCTACATGGGCCTTCCCCAGGGCTCATGTCTAAGCCCCCTGTTATACAATTTCTACGTCAACGACATTGATGAATGTCTTGACAATTCCTGCACGTTAAGGCAACTTGCAGACGATGGCGTGGTGTCTGTTACGGGACCCAAAGCTGTCGATCTACAAGGACCATTACAGAATACCTTGGACAATTTGTCTGCATGGGCTATTAAGCTGGGTATCGAATTCTCCACGGAGAAAACTGAGCTAGTTGTATTTTCTAGGAAGCGTGAACCAGCACAACTACAGCTTCTATTAATGGGTCAAACTATAGCTCAGGTCTTCACAGTAAAATATCTAGGGGTCTGGTTCGACTCGAAAGGTACTTGGGGATGCCATATTCGGTATCTGAAACAGAAATGCCAGCAAAGGATCAACTTTCTTCGTACAATAACCGGAACATGGTGGGGTGCCCACCCAGGAGACCTAATTAGGTTGTATCAAACAACGATACTGTCGGTAATGGAATACGGATGCTTCTGCTTTCGCTCCGCCGCGAACATACATTTCATCAAACTCGAAAGAATTCAGTATCGTTGTTTGCGTATCGCCTTAGGGTGCATGCAGTCGACCCATACGATGAGTCTCGAAGTCCTGTCGGGCGTTCTCCCGTTGAAAAATCGATTTTGGGAACTCTCATATCGATTGCTCATTCGATGCGATATCTTGAACCCGTTGGTGATTGAAAATTTCGAAAGGCTTGTTGAGCTCAATTCTCAGACCCGTTTTATGTCCCTGTACTTTGACTACATGGCGCAAAATATTAATCCTTCTTCTTACAATCCCAACCGTGTGCATTTCATAAATACTTCTGAATCTACTGTTTTCTTCGACACATCCATGAAAGATGAGATTATTGGAATTCCGGACCATATACGCCCACAAGTGGTTCCAAATATTTTTTATAATAAATTCCGAGAAGTCGACTGTTCTAAGATGTTTTATACTGACGGATCAAACCTCGAAGGGTCCACTGGCTTCGGTATTTTCAATCAAAAGTTCACCGCCTCCTACAAACTCAGTGACCCTGCTTCAGTTTACGCCGCAGAACTAGCTGCCATTCAGTATACCCTTGGAGTCATTGACACATTACCCGCAGACCATTACTTCATCGTCTCGGATAGTCTGAGTTCTATTGACGCTATTCGCTCGATGAAACATGGAAAGCATTCCTCGTATTTTTTGGGGAAAATACGGGAGCTACTGAGTGCTTTATCTGACAAATCTTTCCAGATTACCTTGGTGTGGGTCCCTTCTCATTGCTCCATTCCGGGCAATGAGAAAGCGGACTCCTTAGCTAAGGTGGGTGCCATTGAAGGTGACGTTTTACATTTCTTATAAAAGAAATGTATAGAATTCGCTCAAACTTTCAAGATTTTTTCCGAGGCCCGGAGGGCCGAGTCTTATATACCAATCGACTCAGCTCGACGATTTGGGACAATGTCTGTGTGTGTGTGTGTCTGTGTGTGTGTGTGTATGTAACGGACAAATTCTCATTCGTGTTTCTCAGCAATGGCTGAACCGATCTTATCCAAACCAATTTTAAATGAAAGAACTAAAAGACAGTATGAACGCTATTAATTTGTTTTTGATTCTGATGTTTAGTTTCCAAGATATGAATGTTTGAATGCGTAAATATGGCGTTTTTTACAGTTTTTTTAAATTATCTGCCGAAATTGACATTATAGATTAACAGTTTATATGTTTTTAGACAACTTTAACAAATACCTTTCGAACAAGCTATAGATTGTTGAAATCGGACTATTATCAAAAGAGATATTTAACATTAAAGGCGGACGAAAGATTTTTATCATTTCCCATTGCCAGAAATATGACCAAAAACATGTAATCTATTATTAACGCCAAAACGGCTTATTTTAGGTCAATAGTATCTTCGGATAATTTAATGGCGGCAATATGCCCTTTCTTTTGGTATTGTGCTTTTGCTGATTAATCTCCCTATGAGTGAGATATTTTCACAAATTTTCTTGGAAGTGATTATATCGAAATGATGTCTTCAGCAAATTTGTAGCTCTTACTTTTGCGAATAACTTTACTAAAGAATTTAAATATCTATTTTGAATACTTTAAAAGTTATGGCTTGTTGTTTGTTGATTACTCTTTCTCGCCTATTTATTGTTCAATATAGTAATAATCCATTGAAATAAGCTAAACATTATTTCGATAAAACGAATTTTGTATTTCATTTTACTATCTACAACCGCTAGAAATAATCACCGAACACTTCTAAGTTATCTGGAAGGAACTTGATAACTTATCAGTGCAAAAATGTTCATTTGTGCGAACCTTCTGACTGCAATTTTTCTAACTTATAACCATCGGATCGATCTGAAACATATCGGAAAATGGAAAGCGAAATAAATAACTCCAAGCAACGGCGTAGCCAAGAGAAGGTTTTGGGGTTTAACACCATACAACCCCCCCCCCCCCCCCCCCCCAAACCAAAAAAATAAATTGGATTGAAGTTGAAAATTTATTGATGCAGACTGATTTAATTCAATATTACAATAACAATTATCTGATCCGTAGATTGATAACCTGTTGTTGTAAACATCATGAGGACTTTTGATAAATTGTCGGAATGGGGTCCTTCCTGATATGTAACTGATCTATTGGTCTTGATTTCACAGTTGTCTAATAGCATCAATATCAAATTCCTGCCTGAAAACATTCCAATAGAAAATTCCAGAGTTCTGTAATCAATCATAATCCTCAGATTTCTTTTCAAATTGAGCTCGCTTTTGTAGAGATGTACTGTAATAAGGGTCTTTATTTAATAGGAAGTGAAGTTGAAATTGATTTAATGTCTATGAAACATAGAACTGCTCACCAAAAAAATGCATAACTTTCAAAATTTGCTAAAAATGTTTTTGCCTTTCTCATTCACTCTAAAATTCGTCAATCTAATCGCGACCGGGAGGGCCGAGTGTCATATGCCAATCGACTCAGTTCGTCGAGTTCGGAAAATGTCTGTGTGTGTGTATGTATGTGTGTGTATGTGGAAAAAATGTGAACATACCGGCCCGGAGCGAGTATGCAGTGAGGGGTTGCTACTTTAAAATTAAAACTAGTTTAAAATTTCTTAACAAGTTGAAAGTTTTATGCAGGACCCGGATCTTTCTAAATGATCCGCCGCTGGTTTCAAGCGATGTTTCAGTATCACATAGTATCTCAAGATCGTGGCTGTCGATCCATTGTTCGTATGTGAAAATTGTACTGAACATGTAATATTCATTTCCACCATTGTATTGAACATAACCAGCCATGGAATCGTAGTCTGGACAAATGAGAAAAGCACAATTGCACCATTAGGTGGATTAAAACGGGTTTTTATTTTGGAAATGCGTCAAGTTGAGATGAAAACGTAATATGATTAATAACGAGGATAACACTTTCCGAATGTAGAGAGAAATTTATGAAAAATGACGATTTACATTCGACTCTAGCAGGTCCTGATCGATTTTGATGAGAATTTTATTTTTGTTGTATGACCAATTATATGTATAGGCTAAATGTTTTTTTTTTTGACTCAGTACAATATACATAACCCCTTTAGGAAAATTCAGTTTTCCCACCACAATGCATTGATTGAGGAATTTAGATGTTTTATTAACAGAGCATTAGCAATAATTCGTTTGTATGTCTATATAATGGGTCATTTTTTCGCTTTCCCATTGAGGTTTGAGATTTCTAGCACTGATGTTGTCCTATGCTGATTTGAGCGATTCTCTGAGTCCTGCCACTATCCCATGTAGTATGTGTTATCAAAAACATCGCGAAGCATCAAGTTCTAAATGTTCTCAAACGATATAATATCCGAAGAGAGTGATAAGAGTAATAAGAAATGTCTCATCACACTGTTAGGTGGATTAAAAGCGTTTTTGAAAGACCAATTTACTTCCACGAATTTTTCAGTATTACTCATCAGAGAACCCTCGAAAGTTGGCAAACCTCGTGGAGCAATGGGGAGCTAGGAAGGTGGCTACATTCGATAGTCCCTAAGGTATCGACGAAACCTTGGTTCAAGGGGATGGATGTGGGTCGTGACTTCATTTGTGTGATGTCCCGACTCATGGCGAACCATTACACGCTGGATGCACATCTCCGACGTATTGGGCTCGTGGAGAGTGGTATCTGCGCTTGTGGCGACGGTTATCACGATATAGAGCACATAGTCTGGGCGTGCACCGAGTACAGTTCCGCCAGGTCTCAGCTTATGGACACCCTCCGGGCCCGAGGAAGACCACTCAACGTCCCGGTTCGAGATGTGTTGGCAAGCCGCGATGTCCTCTATATGTCCCTTATTTACACCTTCATAAAAACCATCAATATCCAACTTTAACTGCCCCTTTTTCCTTATCATTCTCAGAAACGCTCTCTTCCACCTGTACCATACACCCACGAAGGTTTGATGCGACTCCAAGGCGACACAAAACATCCCTGTCGAATGAGCCAACAAACACGGGACCTAAAGCACGAACATCACACGCACAACTCGAAATGTAGCCGATCAACATCTGAGCCGCACATCGTCTGGAGAAACCCCTGCCATCTTGAGAACGACCACCCGGCGTCCCAGTACATGATTCTTCCTGATGAAGACCACCCTGATTCTGTAATCCATCCGTTGATCTCCCGAAGTCTGAAACTGAAATAATGTTCTCCCCCTGCCATGTTTGTCCACCCTACTTCCCCTGACTCTTATACACAGAAGTAACACCCCCCCCCCCCAAATATCTTCGTGAAGCATTTAGCTCTTCTTGTCTTTTCTAGTTTTAACTATTATATTATATGATCTCGTTGAAAATGCCCAACTTTACTACCACATAAAATAACTCTAATTAATGTCTCCGAATCTTTACAAAATTTAATCACGCCCTCTAATTATTTCTACTTTTAAGATAGTCGTAAAAATTTTCCCCCTTAGTTAAACATTATATTTGCTCCAATAATCTCATTGCTAAAAATGTCAAACCATATTGCCATAAAAACTAAATGACCCCCTAATCTTACGAAAATTATATTACCCCCTTGTGTATATGTATAGCTATAAATGCGCCTTAGTTTAATTTCAAAAATCAATATGTAATCCCCTAGTTTTAAGTATTTTAAAATGTAAAACAAAACAAAATTGGCACCTTTAAGCTAACGCAAACCTGCCTTATCAAATAAACGAATTGAAAAAAAAAATCAAATACTTGCCTAAAAGCATTCCAATAGAAATTCATTCCAGAGTTCCGAAATCAATCATAATCATCATCATAATTTCCTATCATATTGAGTTCAGTTTTGAAGGGGTGTACTGTAATATGGATTAGGGTTTATTTTTAATAGAAAGCGAAACTGGAATTGCTTTAATGTCTATGAAACTTAGAACTGCTCACCGAAAAATTGCATAGCTTCCAGTAGTTCTAGAATTAATAACAAAGAAACCACCTTCCAAAAGTAGGGGAATTTATAAAAAAAATGGCGTTTTCCTTTCCGCAAATTTCGCAGGTTTAGTGTCTTCGATGAATTTTACAAACGTTAAACAGCACATCATTTGATAAAATAATTTTGTCGTTATATTCTCCAAGAAGTATTTATGTATTAATTTACTATTCAAACAAATTTAGTTGCAGACTTAATGTCTTCAGCAAAATTTTGGGGAGTGCTATTACAAACCACTTTGTTGAACACATGAAGGCTCCATGTGTTCAAGGTATTAACATATTTTAGGCTATTTCTATTTATTTTTAAATTAAATTATTATGATTTTACTGGTTATGATAAATCTCTTCTATTGTTTATAATTGATAAAATTTACATTGTATCCAAAGCATGAGTTTGTGAAGCTCACAATAGAAAGTTATTTTAGAAAAAAAAACTAGATTAAAGAACAGTTCGTAAATATCATTTTATAACTCTATATACTCCATATACGTAGTATTTATGCCTACAATAAAGTTGTTTTGGATGAAAGCCTCAACAAATTTGCTGAAGACAGAAACTTTGTTACAATTTTTCGAAAAACTGATTCTCCATAATTTTAAAACTTCAAAGATGGCGGTTTCGCAATTATGCCATTTGGACAGCAAGCTAGATTTTCACCAAATCCCCACCAAACCGAATTTCTGACTACGCCGCTGACTCCAAGTTAGTAGAAACAAAGTCGTTCTACACTCGTTCACAAGAAACTTCTATTCTAAACTATATGATATTTGATCAGCCCCCCATTTTATCCGTCTCATCTGAAAATATGTTTGATGGGCTCTAGCAGACAAACAAGGCTGAATTTGAGTAAATCCTTTCTTGACCATGTTTTCCTTATCTTAAAGATGCAAATATGCAAAAAATAAAAGAACCCATTTTTTTAATTTTTTGCGCTAGAAGACTATATTAAATAATCAGAAATAGTTATCAGACTACATCAAGGGAAGGGAAGAATATTTTAACAGCTTCAGTTTATTATGAAGAATATAAATGTTGCGATTTAGTTAATGTCCCCATTTTGTCAGTCCAAAATCTACCATGGAGATGATAAGAACGGGTCTTTACTGTATTTCTTATTCACAGTAACAGGTACATCCCATTTTCTAAGGATATTTTCTTTCAATTGCATCGAACTACACCAATTGTTAGGTAGTTTTCAAGGGGTTAGTTTATTGACTTCTTCCAAAATTCGGCGAACCTATTCCCATTCGTGCGATAGTTTATGTTAAATGAGTATCCTAAATTAATTGGTATACTTAAGGGTTTATATGTTGCAGATAGATAATTATAAAGTATTATAAAGTATTTGAAATTTTTTAATGGAAGTGACGGAAGGTTATTAAAAAGTTTCGTGAAAAAGAAAATTCCAGTAATGATAATGATTTTCCCTAACGGGTTTCGAGAGTTTATTATTTGTTCTTTGGCATTAGGATTAGGGTAAATAATTCAGATCAAAGATACTACTGGGAAATCATATTTAGAAAAAGTCAAGTCGTAGCAAAGTTTGAACTATGCACGCATGCACTTCAGAGGTAGCGAGATATCAAGAGCTGAAATTTTAGTGCTTAGTTCTCAGCCGCGTTGGGAATTTGAGTAAACGCTATTGAGTATGAACTTCAAATCCATTCGAAAGTTTTTTTCGAATTTTTTGACTCAGCACAACATACATAACCCCTTTGGGAAAATTCAGTTTTCCTTACACAATGCATTGATTGAAGAATTTATATATGTTATTAACGGAGCATTAGCAATAATCCGTTTTTAATTCTATTTCTATATCTATTTCGTCGACATTTTCATTTTTAGCCCAAGTTTGACATCAATATAAATCAATGCGTTTACTAAAATTAAGTGCCTGAAACTTTAAAGAATTAGCCGAAGTAACTAAAACTTAGATACATATTGCCCGTTTAAATATACAGATAAGTAGACTCATAATCCTATATGTCACTGTGTTAGGTCCGTTAGTTTGTGGATATACCTTATTAAGAGCCCATATATGACGTAAATGATCATTTAATGACATTCTGAGGTGAAAAAAATACATTTTAGCTACGTATCCTCCGCCAACGAGTGCGGCATCTCACCCGCAATTTTGATGCGGCATCTCCCAATTGTATGGGAGAGATGCCGCACGACGACATTTTCCTCTGAAATTATGGATGACCGTGCTCATGATCAGAATGCCTTCTAAAAGATCCCAGATATTCAACCGATACATGATTTACCAAAAAAAAATCGAACAATTTAAAAAAACGAAATTTTAATGTGGTACTGAAAAACTTTCGGAACTCCGTGATGCAACTGGACGCTCATAATCATTAATAAAATTTTTGTGAGTTAATAATAAGGATTATTTTACATCTCCAGTGTTGTAATTCTTCGAAAGACAAACTCGCAATATCATATTACCGTATAAAAGTGACCCTATATACGAAATATATAAAGTGCGGCATCTCACCCGACGCAGAATCTCTCCCGAAATTACCCTATGAACTTCAAATTGATTCAAAAAATAAATTTTCGATTTTTTTGGCTCAGCGCATTACCATATCCCTTTACCCCTTTAGGAAAATTCAGTTTTCCCCACACAATGCATTAATTGAAGAATTTAGATATGCTATCAATAGAGCATTAGCAAAAACTCGTTTGTACGACTATTTTATGGGGCATTTTGCCACTTTCCCATTAATTTGATTCAGCCTTTGAGAATGCTACCACTGATGAAGTCTCATGCAGATTTGAGCGATTCTCTGAGTCCTGCCATTATCTCATGTAGTATGTGCTATCAAAAACATTGCGAAGCATTAAGTTCTAAATGTTCTCAATCGATATACAGTATCCGAAGAGAGTGATAAGCGATGTAAGAAACGTCTCATTACACTGTTAGGTAGATTAAAAGCGTTTTTTGTTGTAACACCGTGTTCTTTGAAAATAATCATAACCTGCAATGTACACCAGGCATTATTTAAAATAAACCAAATGTGTTTGCACTCTGAAATCAACGAAAGATCAAAGAAGAACAACTGAAACCACGAACAGCTAAAATACTCAGTTTGACGATTACGAGGACATTCATTTGTTGCATTAGCGATGTGAATGTGATTCAATTGACATTACCATGCCTCAAAGCGACAAACGAACCCCGTGCCGAAGCATTGCGAGTATGTGGTAATTTGACTCCAAAACGAGATTAAATCATCAACGAATGAATTGAATTTCCGGACGCCTCCTGACTGAGCTTGATGCCGCAATCTGTCGTGCGGAAAGCCGCAGGATCTCACCGCGTTCGCGACTCTTGCGTGCATTCACCGTCGTTTCGGTAGCTAAGGACACGGTGGTTTCAAAACTACACACTCGCACATTTTGATTCAAAGTGGGAGATAAGCAAATGACACATGTCACAGGGGCTGAAGTTGGTTGCTCTGTTCATTATTAAGGATTTCTATTAGATGAAACTGTCCATACGGTAAATGATATGCAGGGGCTCAGGGATTATGGTTCAATTTTTTGGTACAATATTAAGGTAGGATCAATCGTATCGGATTACAAGGCGGGTAAACGTGATTAACGCATAGTGATATAAAACTTCTGTACATAAAAAATAGTTGAATCGTTGTGTGAGTTGATCAAATCGTATTCAGTTTCTGATACATATTCCTGTACGCAACCAGACGTCTAGTCAAATGTTACTGTAATAAATGCACTTTTTATGAAGCCAGATATCACAATAGAGTAAGTACTATTGAAGTAAACCGTGCAAAAATATCAAACTGCTCACAGCATCACCTGAACACACTGCTGACCGCGCTGATAGACATTCTCATCTGGAAGCAGGAAATGCTAAATAACTCTGCAATGTATGAGTGCTAGAAAATAACACGACATTTCAACTAAGTTTATGAACCGTGCAAATGTGCAATAAATTTATGAAACGTGCGTGCTCTCGAGTTTTTTGTTGTACGTATGTGCCACTCATGATCCGCTGGCCTGATTGGTGTGAGGCGAAATACCCTAGCGCAAGTACAATTCCCTGGGACAGACATCCTACCTACAAGTCATCGAAACTCCCAGAATGGGGCTGGAGCGCGAGAAATAAAACTGTATCAAAAGCCCATAAAGCGACAACATTACTCTTAACCGAACCAGAAAAAAATGCCACCAAATGAATATGAAGTTATTTTCCTGTTCCAGGCTCCGGCTGCAACCCAAGCCGCAGGCAGAGGAAGGAAAATTTATTTGACATAAAAATCAAATTTAATAATATTTATTGATTTGATTTGGCCTGGTTCTTCGCTGCCGCCGCCGCCGTCGTCACCACGTCGTGTTTCGAAGGTCGGTTCCGCTCGAGATACCTCGAATGGAAAGGTTACCACTTGCCTAAAAATAACTGCAGACAATAAAAATAAAGTGAAAGGTTCGATACTTCCGATGCTAGCTCGCGCCCGACCACCCCGACTAGGGGTCGGAGTGAAAAAGGGGAAAACCTTTACAAGGCAAGGGTGAAGCGTTATTCTTTTTTTTCTTCTCCACCGTAAGTCACTCCAGTCCCCTACCACTACCATCAGGCCAGTGCTTATGGGATATGATTCCGTTCACTTTCTTTCACGGATGGGCAGGCGAAAGTTGTATTGATTGGTGCTGTTACTCAAGGAGATCGATCCCTTCTAATCCCGGGGCTTTCGGGTTTTGGTTGTAATTCACCAGATAAATGCGGTAAAGTGTTACATGCATCGGAGCCGATCGAAAGAGGGAACAAAGGGGTGCGCAGTAATGTTCTTTTTTATCTTCCGGGAAGTTTAAAGATGAACCAGAGATTTCGGGTGATGTTCGTTTTTTTTCTTTTTGATGGCTTAAGGAAGTAATCCATCCGGAACGGTATCGAATTAAGGAGCTTCTGTTAGGAAATACAAAGGAGGAAGGGTTTTGTGCAACGATTAGAACTTGTGTTTTTACTGTCCTTTGTTCTACGAAGTGATGTCTTGTTGATTTGATAATTATCGGGTGGTTATTTTGTAGGGTGCAGAATAGTTTAAATCAGAATAACTGTTTTTCAGCATGGGCACCATGATATTATATAGAAATTAGAGATCTTCCTTCACCGTCGATTATTTTGATACGGATTCCAGAAAAACGGTCCAGACGTGGCGTAAAAACTGCATATCTTCTGTGTAAGATGCAAAACAAACGTCAAGGACTACATACGTATAAAGCCTGAAAAGCGCCCAATCACGATGAATGGGAGAATACAGTGAACAAATTACTTCTGCGGAAGCTCTACTCACAGCTGTGGACGAAAGCGCATTGTCTTGTCATGGATGACGAAATTATGTGGAATCAGAATTCCAGAAACTTACTGGGCCTTTTTTCTTCACTCGTGATAAGTTCGACATCCCTGAGGAGGTTAAAAAGCAAAAGATGTCTATGTAAGCAATAAATACATGGTTTGGCAAGCAATTTGCTCGTGTGGAAAGTGCGCCCCACATTCATGACAATCGTAACGGTCATTGGGTAATTATAGTTCAAAGAATACCACCAAAAGCGTCAGCTACCGCTTCTGTGGTCTCACGATGGCGCTGCGCTTTTCTGGATGGAATTACCCTCGTGCCATAACTAGACAGATGTTCTGGAGTGGTACAAGGCTAAGGAACTCAATTTCATACCAGCGAAATTTAATCCATCGAACGCAACGGAACTGCGTCCAATTATGAAATGCTGAATCATCATGAAGCAGACACTCTGGAAGCATACAAAGGAAGTGAAATCGAGAAACGCCCGCTGTGATTCGCATTTATGTCTCATATAGCAGCAGTCTGCTCTGGAAGTGGCTCTTCAGGACTCGACATAGATAATCGGGAACTCTCATTCTGTGCAGCAATACACCGATAGCTTCGCTTGCACGGTTAAATGCATTCTTCACATTTATCGTGACTACAGCGCGATATCGATCTCCTCTTCGCTTCCGTTTAGATACCTTTTACGCACTCTCCAGCACTGTCCTAATTGCATCCACTGTCGATGCTTTTTAGCGGAATCCGAACTGCATCTTGGAAGCTCACGCTTGCCCTCCCTGAATTTTGTCAGCCTGTTCAGATTCTTTCCAGCAGTTTGCCGAGTGGATCCAGCAAGCACACAGGCCTATACGAGACCGGTCACCCCCTGACTTTGGCAGCAACACCAGCTTCTATACATTCCACCTTTCGGGGAAGTTGCCTTTATCTAGACACTTCTGCAGCACCATCCTGAACATGCCCGTGTATTTCAAGATCGCTGCTTTCAGCACCACGTGTAGTATTCCAACCAGACCGGAGGTTTTCCTTTATTTCAGTTGCTTTGATGCTTTTCCGAGCGCATCGACTTCCTCATTCTTCTTCACCGTATAGTGACGGTGGCTAGGTAGTTGGATCGTGCTTCGGGAAAAGACCCTTAATGATTTTCCTCAGCTTACCAGGGCAGAAGTAATAGGTACTGCTCAGAGACGACCCAGAAACGGTTGGTTCGATGAGGAGTGCCAGAGAGTGACGGATGAGAAAAATGCTGCCAGAAGCCGGATGTTTGTGTCTGGTACCCGGTAGAACAGAAAGCGGTACAAGGAAGCAAGAGGAGCCAAAAAAAGAATTCACCGCAGAAAGAAAAAGCAGTATGAGGAGAACGTCATTACTGAGGCGCAAAACAGTATGGAACAAAATGATATGCAGAAATTTTATGAAGCTGTCAATGGCGTACGGAGAAAAACAGCGCCGCACAATGGCGGATCTTCAAACAAAAGTCGGACAAAACCTCAAATGTTACCTAATTTGGCTGAAAATCACAATTTAAGCTAATTTTGAGGTGCTGAGCTCATTTTTGATGTCAAAAGTCGTAAAATATTAAATGCATTTTTCCATACAGTGTCATTGAACCTTTCTTATAACTATGAACCCGTTTTCATGATAGATTTTCCGTTACTGTTCACCAATATCAGCAATATCATAAAAAATGAAGAACACTACTTTAAATCCATTGTATACCGTGTTGGTTTACTGTAGATTGTCTATTTTACACAAAACACCATGTGCCTCCATATCAGCAACAAAGCTTCTAAATCTCCTTAAATCTTTTTGTGCACCTGGGCGCAGAACGAGACCATGATATTCGAAAAGTAGAGGTTATTTCCCATAGAATGTATACTATGTGACCGTTCCGAAATGATTCCGAAATTTGTACAGAATACATTAGTGAAATAAGTATTTTTGATCTGACCTCATCAAACATATTTAAACGAAAAAGTCATAGTTCCAAGCAAATTTACCGAATGTATTTTAATCGCTAACCAAGTTCTTTCGTTCCTCTACACAATGAAACTAGTTGTGCTAAAATCGGACCAAAATCAAAAGAGCAACATGCATTTGAAGTGAACAGAGAAATTGTGGTTTCGGAAATGAAAATCATTAAAAAGTCAAGACTTTGCTACGTTTAAACTGATGTTAAAAATCGTGTTCTTATCCAATGATCCCAAAATTTTGAATATACATCATTTAATACATGAGAAATTTAGAAAACATATAAAATATGAATATTTCAAACATAAATTTTTGAGGTTTTGGCCAGCCTACAGCCACTGTGCGCTGTCTCCCGTCATGTGCAATGACCGTGAAGGTAACTTGCTGACAGATAAAACTATGGTAGCAGCCAGGTGGAAAGAGCACTTCGAGACATTGTTGAATGGAGAAAATGTTAGCGAGCCAACGAACAGAATAAGGATGTGACGATGGACAAGCTGTGTAACCTCCGACGCTAGAAGAGGTGAAAAAGACAATCAAAGACCTTGAGCTTGAGCTTGAGCTTATACGACCATCCCTGGCTGCCACTCCGTTATCGATCGGGACTAGCTGAAGTTGCACAGGGAATCAGTAGATAATTATGCTTCGGATTAGCGAAACATCTTTCAATGTGCAACTCCTGGTAATCCTAAAGTGTTTCTGATCAATACCGACGCCGGACAGGCCCGAACGTAGATCGCGGAAGGAAAGGAAAGGAATTGTTAGTCCGATACTTGCTTTTGCTAGAGGCCGTATATACTACTGCGCGCTCCACAAGTATCACGGGAAGAGGATATTTTTGTTAGAAGAGTATAGAAGTTGGATATACTTCTTCTTTACCGACGCCAGAGAGGTGATTCCACTACCTGAACTAGATATCGATCCACCAATTTCATGGACCGGGGACCAACGGCTTTACTTCCCCTTCCGAAGGAAGACGCGACCACAGATTTTTTCACCTCAGAAAAATCTCAACGACCTCGGCTGGAATTGAACCCAGGCTACCTGAAATGAGTGGCGGTCACGCTTACCACTCAACCACCGGCGCCGTCAAGGTGAAAAAGACAATCAAAGAGGTGAAAAACTGTAAGGCAGCTGGAAAGGACCAGCTCCCGGCCGAACTTTTCAAACACGGTAGTTAGCAGCTGCACGAAATACTTCACCGTACTCTTTTGCAGGTATGGGAAGAAGAAGAACTACCTGCTGACTGACTAGAGGGCCTCATTTGTTCCTTATACTAAAAGGGACACAGACTGGAGTGCGCCAATTATCGAGGAATATCGCTCCTCAATTCGGCGTACAAAATTAGGTCACGTATTCTGTTCAACAGATTGAGGCCGTTGGAGGAGTCTTTCGTCGGCGAATACCAAGGTGGTTTTCGTGAAGTCCGATCAACAACGGATCAAATGTTTACCTTGCGACAGATCCTAGATAAATACCGGGAATACAACTTGCAGACACACCATCTGTTTATTGCTTTCGAAGCGGCGTACGATTCAGTGAAAAGAAACGAGTTATGGCAGATAATGGTAGAACATGGTTTTCCGATGAAACTGATTAGACTGATTCGTTAAAAGCTGAATCGGGTTGCGGATGAGATTTCGACGTCCTTCGTAACCTTAGACGGATTGAAACAGGGTGATGCGCTGTCAAACTTGCTGTTCAACATTGCTCTTCAATGTGCCATCAGGAGAGCAGGCGTGCAAAGGAACGGTACCATTGTCACTCGGTCGCATATGCTCCTAGGATTTGCGGACGATATTGATTTCATTGGAATCGACCGCCGAGCCGTGGAAGAGGCATTCGTGCCTTTTAAAAGGGAGACAGCAAGAATTGGTCTCACAATCAACACCAGCAAAACGAAGTACATGATAGCTGGAAGAAAACGTGGGTCCAATAGTGATGTTGGTGGTGAAATGGTGTTAGGTGGTGATAAATTTGAAGTAGTGGAAGAATTTTGTACCTTGGAACTAGTGACGTGCGAGAATGATATTACCCGCGAGGTGAAAAGACGTCTTGCAGCTGTAAATAGGGCTTTTTACGGATTTCGTAGCCAGCTGAAGTCCCGTAGTTTGCAGACGAAGACAAAATTCGCGTTGTACATTGATAGTTCCGGGCCTTGTACGGCCATGAAACGTGGACGTTAAAGGGGGTGTCTTCAAACGTAAGGTGCTGCGAACAATACTCGACGGTAAAGAAGAAAATGGCATCTAGCGGCGTCGCATGAATCACGAGTTATACCAAGTATTTAAAGGAGTGGGTATTGTCAAGCTAATAAAAAACGGTAGGCTGGTCATGTGGCACGAATGCCGAAAGAACAGGCGAAGATAATATTCAGTAGAGAACCTGGAAGAGGCCGACGACTCCGTGGCAGGCCGCGTACATGATGGCTGTTTGCAGTGCAAGAGGACCTAAAAGCGCTCAATATCCAGGGTGACTGGGAGAGATTGGCCCAGGACCGGGTCCAGTGGGGGAGAATTCTTCAATCGGCGTAGATTCAACGAAGCGAATTGTTCCCCCTTCAAGTGTCAAGTAAGTACCAGGGCACATTTCGGCTGACGTCAACGGGCCTGTCATTTTCGCCATCACTCCTCGGTACGCGTCGCCCCAGGTAACGGTGTCTACTCTCGACACAGCTCCTTGTGGCAATCTTGCTTGCTAAGCTTGATCTCCCGTTCTAAACAGCTTGCCGAAACGCTGTCTTGCGCTCTTCTCTATCTGGTTCCAATAATGCTCTGAGTCCGCCTTCTGGTTCTGAGTACTGAGCGTCTCGTACCACCGGGACGCCGTCTATTGCGTCGCTCCAGTTTTCGCGGCATTGTGGCGCCACAACGCGGCCTTCTTGTTAGATTAACCCCGTTCCACGTTCTCGGTCCCGCAGTCTGATCTAAATGCCTCAACGAAGAGATCTGTGCTTAAAAATTTCGTCTTCTACTTTCACTCGCCAGTCATCCTTCTTCGTGCTGCGGCAAGGTTTCGTTGGCCACTACCACCAATGACTACCGGTTTTCGGTCGATCAACTGTTCAGTTAACTGCTCCAGCATTGGGCTGAACTGATCCACTGTCCACCTTGGCGGAGCATAACAGCTGCACACGAAGACGCCGTCGATTTTGGCGATCACGAAATCTTCGTATGACCGTTCAACCATTTCATGAATGGGAAATCATAACTTGTGTCGCAGCCGTTCCCGATCGATCCGCCACCCAGTTACCGTTATCAAGGGGGAATGGATACGGCTCTGCAATCAAAGCGACGTTACACATTATTTCTGTCGTAGACTGCTACAACAAGAACAGTTGCTGTTCGTTATCTCCAATACCGTTGGCCTGTAGCCACTTACTCATAGCATTTGTAGCCCCCCGTCTGATGGTCGTTTCCGTCCGCTGGAGTGTATAGCATGCACTTCGACTTCTGCGTGCGTCTATCGCAAAATTGCCCGTCTCCCCGCATTTCCAGCATATCCCGGATCTATCCGGGCCGCTGCAAGCCGCTGCCAAATGTCCAAAGCCCAGATACTTGAAGTATTTCTCCGCTTGTTTATTCACTCGTGGGGCAGCTCTCAATGCGCATCTCGACCATATAACCATAACTTTGCCTACCTCCAGCGCCTTTTTAGCAGCGGTTACTGGAAAACGAATTATCGCTGTCTGAGTTCCTTCGTATCCCTTCTATAACCAGATCGTCGTGTGCACTTCGCCCAGGTTATACGGTTGCTTCAGTATACCTTTCAGCTCGTATTCCGTCGTGATCTCATCAAAATCATTTCACACGATCACCATCATAAGGTTTAAAGCGTTAACTTCTGCCTCTTCACCCAGTGATTTAGTAATAAACATCTTCATAGTCGAGCTGTTAATCGACCCCGCCTGGTTCTTATCAAGTTTTCCCCCAAATCCCTCAGGTTCGGATACTCTCTAACCTTCTTGAGGAGCGCTGCATACGTCGTCGTGTCATTGGCTTTGACCAGCACGGCTTCTCCCTTCGGCGTCTTCTGACGAGCCGGAGGTTTTCTTTTCCTCTTCTGCACCACTTTCTTCTCATCCTTCCGCTCTTGCTGTTTCCCGTGTTTCTCTTTGCGACCTACAACTGTACTCCAGCATTCTCACTGTTGAGTGGCGTCCTTCCCTTCGGCAGTAAGAGCGTCCTCGCGCGTCTGTCTCTTGGATTCGCCTGGTCTTCCAGCTCCTGGCGAGGTTCTTTCCCTTTTGTGGATTCACGGAAACAGGCATGTTCTGCACTCCAATATGCTTTTCCATCCTCTGCTTCTGGAGGCTAGAATGTACCCAGAGACTTGCCAAGATTTTAACAAAAGCATCTGTGCAGTTAACCCACATGCCATTTCAAGTCGGTGGCATCCTTGCTTATTCAGTAAGTATAACAGTACGCCTGTCAGCCTAAAGTAGCCGTCCAATTCGTGATCCGTGACCTTTCTGTTGACGTTCGCCATGGCCAGTATGTCGTAATCAGGATGTTACTGACGTCCATCATGATGTGCCGGCTGGCAAATCTTGGGACCTCATCAGAAGCGGCCCAGACTCGCTTCGTCGGAGTTCTTTCGGAATAAAGACATTTTCTGGGAGGTTTACCAGAGCCCAATGCTGCCTCAACCCCAGCATACCCTAGCAAGACTCCCCAACTCGCTGTAAGTCCAAGGTGGCAGGGGAGTCGTTAAGCCGCTGAACTCTTGTCCCTGCTGCTCCGCGCTATTAAGTAAGGTTTATTTCAAGCTTCAAAAGCCTGGCCTGTAGTGTAGTGGCATTGTGTGGGACTCACGACTCACGTTCGTGCCTAACGACTAAAAACATTCCTTACTTTTATACGCTCTTCTTCCCTACGGAACTACGTCAAGGTATTACTTCGTGAGGGGCTCGTTGCACTTTCGTTGCACCTCTTTCTTCTGCTCTATCTCGGAGCCTCACTTGGTTCATGGAATGGCTCGACCTATGAGCTTTGATTTAACTCTCGACTCTTGTCTTGCTTCTTATCTCTATCTATTTCGTCACCGTTTGGCTCCCCGTGAGCCGATTAGATGCTGATTCCTTGAGCCATTTATCTCAAGTTTCCGTGAGTCATTCAGCTCCCGGCCTTATCACAATCTATTTGGATAGTCCCCGACGGTGAACTCACCCCATGCTCTGACCGATAGATCCCCGACGGAGGAATTTCCCCCGACACCGATACCCGCTTGAGCTATTTAGCTCCCAGCTTTATCGAGATCTACACGAATATCAACCTACGCCCACTGAGAGTTCCCCGGCAACGGAATTTCTCTCGGTACTAGTGTTTGTTCCGTGAGCCAATTAGATCCCCTTTTCGTCACGATTATGTCGGGTAATCCACGGCGGCGCATCTCTCCTACCGTGAATTGGCAGGCGGTAGATTGCTCCTGATACCGATGTTCGTTTTCGTGAGCCATTCAGCTCCCCGCTTCGTCCCGATCTATTCGATTTAGTCCCCGGCAGTGGACCTAGCCTACACAACGCACAGTGGTCCCAAAGAGCAAAAAAGGAGTTTTTTTAGATTGCGTCAAAACGGTTGACTTTAGCAATATGGTGTCTTTGAGAAAGTTTCTTGGAGTAGAACTCCCCTTCTTTTTGTTTTATCGGATTGATGATTAATCCCCCTAAAAGTAAGTTACTAAATTTATTTTCTTCAGTAATTCAGATAGACAAATACTTACTTCAGCAAAGTTGTAGAGAAACTAGTTACAAACATTTTACCTGAAGACTTAAACTCTCTATCTTTTAAGCTTTTAGAGATATGGGACATTATTTGTAAAAGGCCTCTTAAAAACAGTTTTTTCATCATAAGTTTTCTTCTAGATTTTTTCCATTATATAAATGTTCTAGAACATTGTTTGGACTATTAAATTGCATTACTTTGCCGAAGACGGAAACTTGCTATCGATAGTATGTGTGGAGATATTCACGTTTTTTGATTGAAAATAGCACTTTTTTCCAAAGCCGGTAACTTTTAAACGGGCAAACCACTTTGTAAACAAATTAAAGTGCAAGAAAAGCACAACAAATGCTGGAAAAATCAGATCTCCCCAAGGCGGCCCTCTATGGAAATACTAGAGCTGAAGTTGATGGTCTCCTTTCGTGTAGCATTCCACGTCCTCAGACGTGCTGACTTTGGCCACCTACGATAGAACCGGAAGCTTCGAGGAAGTGACAAAGTCCTCGAGTTAAATAGAAACTTTTTTTCCAAGACGTGTAATTCGATTTTCACAAGCTAAGTTTCAAATGAAAGGTGTGTATCCTTATTAATTGCATTCGAATTTTATTTGGATCGGAGTTCTGGTTTCGGCGTTATTTGTTAAAGAGTGCCCAGAAGCTTTTCGCTTTTATTAGTTTGTTCACATTAGCACTGATATCAAGTGATACGCGAATTACCTGATATCCGACGATATTAAGTGCCATATAACTTGATATCCCATACGACTTATTATATTATTATTCTTGTGTGATATCCGAGATATCACGAAAAAAATCAAGTCACATTGTCCAAAGTAGCGACTAGTTAGAATCGGTTGTGTCACTGGAGCTGGACTGCCCATAAAAGCATAATAGTCCCATATGGTTTTTTGTCGAAAATGAGTTATCTCTTGGATTGTATTCTGTATCACCACTGAATCACAATGCACAAATAAGATTACCAGGTTTGTTTCGAAAATATCGAAAAAATACCAAAACATGGTTGTCCCAATGTCCCATACATAAAACTCAATGGGAATATAAATCTTTAACAGCGCTTTTCTCGGCTTGCTGTTTTTCAATATGGGACATTTATGCTTTTATGGGCAGTGGAATACTAACTAGAACTAGCCAGAATTCCGGCTCATTTCCGGCTGAACTTTCCTGGGTGTGAATTGAATTCTACATGATGACGATACGAATGAACTCATAATGAATGAAGTTCATGTTTGACAATTGAATACTTTATGGTGACATCACAAATGAACTGAGTGTTCATTTTTGACAGTTCGCTTGTACTGTTTACATAGACTTAGAAAAATTCTTTGCGAATTGCTTCGAGCGAATCTAGTCGCCCACAAAATTTTTCTAAGTCCATGTAAACAGTACAAGTGAACTGTCAAAAATGAGTACCCGAGTTCATTTGTGACGTCAGCGTAAAGTATTCAATTGTCAAACGAAGTTAACCCGGCTTACTTTGTGGGATTAGGTCGTTTGGTGTAAAACCTAATTGTTATTTTAAAAATTGTGAGGGTCGCAGCAAGTCTTGAACCATTTTCATACAGAATCAAAAATAAACAACTAAGTTGCGGTATTGTGGTAGAATTCCGCAAATAATGAAGATTGTGGTAATACAACTTTGCACGGCCAGCGATGACTTCGATTCCTAGTCTCGACGTATACAGGTTCCACCACTGGCAGCAGTATAGCAGTATAGTTGGGACAATTATAGGTGATTTTCAAAATAAAAATGGTTTTCTGTAGAGTTATACTGCCCATGATCGCAAATCAGTCTCATAAAGATAGGAAATCCCATAGAAAACGGGACAAATATGGGCATCATGGGCAGTATATATCTTTGGGGATTGTAAATAGATTTTCAATCTGTTAATTTTATTTGAAAGATTGGAGCTTTGTTTTTCAACCAAAAATTGTTTCTAATTTTTCAAAAGACGAAATAACAACTTTGTTATTTCAGCAAAAAATATGACCTATATTAAATTCAAAAGTGCTACGAACAAAGTATTTAAGATAAATCAATTTTTGGAGTCACCATAATGGTAAAATCAACTAAGAAATAGTCAATTTGTGTGATAATATTGAAAGTTACCGTCATGACATTCTTAAAATATCACGGTTTGAGCAATCATTCTGCTATATCACAGCAATCATGATAATGAGCATCATGTTTCATCCCTCAGCTCAACCGGTACGAGTACATTTTTATCTTCTATCATCACCCTCCTCCACCGCAACCGATTGGTGAATTTTTATAGGTAGGATACATATCCGTTGAAAGGATTGCTAACCGAGGAAAAAATCCCGACCAAGTTTGTGGTGACATATTTTCGGAATAAATTTAAAATTATCAGCAGCCGTGCGACTACGAACACTCTCCCGCGGCGATGTTATTCTTCGAGTTATTGTTTTTCTTTGGAAATGATTACCCTTTCGAGTGGCAGGGTTGTCAGTCAAGCTGTGAAAATAATAAAGCAAGAACTCCAGGCAAGAACGAAAAAACTGTTTAACGCAAAGCAAGAGCTGACAGCACGCGTTCAATCCCTACTTTCAGAAATGGATTCTTTCTTCTTCCGTGGCTGCTATCTGCGACCAGGACTACGGTTAATTAATCACGGTGGAAAGCCGGCGATTGTAAGCGCGGGTGTCCTGGATAAGCCTCCGCCGGCAGTCATAATTCACAGCCGCGACAACCCTTTTCTCCGACAACGGTCGGTGTGAGTGGCGAACCAAAAACGACAGGTTCATATCTCATTTTTACACCGCACAATTCGGAAGAATAACTTCTCCGCTTTCATCATGTTTATCACGATCAAAGTAACTTCTGAATTCTTATTTAATGCTTTTTGGTGGCATTAATTATCACAATGTGACGTCGCACCGAGACGAATTTGCACCCACGAATCGGCAGGCCTTTTGCTGGATATAATGAATATTCAATATTTCAAACAACGATATCTAATTGCACTGATTCTGGGCGGCAGGCGAAATTAATTAATCCGTGTTTTTCATCGGAAACCATCCGTCCATCAGCAGTCGAAGCAGTTCGAGCGCTTCAACGCGGAAATTGTCACCGAACCCCAAACTGACTGTATCCGGGCATGGGACGGGTTTGTGGTTGGCGGACGTAAACTTTACCGTAAATTCTGTATCTGCATACTGTGCCTGTTCCGAGGGCAGTTTCAACGCAAATATGGAGAGATAGAGCTCTAGGAAAAATGAAAAACTTTGTTATTTGATACTCTTGTTGTGCTCATCCTAGCAACTGGTGACCAGCACCACGATTTAAATTTGGTAGCTTGGTTTCAAACGAATCAATCGTATGTGCAAATCGGCTTGCACGAGTTTGTTCAAATCCGTCATTTGATCCTGTATCCGATATGGTGCAGGATAAATAGGTGAAATTGCATGCACTGCGAAGAAACCATAATCTTCTCAGTCGACATCCGCCTTCCGCGGCTTTCGAACTTAGCCTTCAACGTTCTTCTCGGATTTAAAATCTCATGCCAAATTGGTGGAGAAATTACATAGATTTTTTCTTGTAACATGAAGGCAGAGACAATTCAAGATGGTACCTCAAAGTCAATGGATGAAATATTCAACGCATAAAAATGGTACGGGCGATGACTCAGTTGAAATCAGGCTGTACGACCTTGCACCGTATACCACCGAGCATGTCGTTAGACACCAAATATCAAAATAAGGAAAAATAGTATGCGTTACGAATAATACTTAGAGAAACTTCTTTCCAGTTATTTCCAACGAAATGATGGTGATAATGTGGCTGGCATAGTCTATTCCTTACTAAGCGACCATCACGGGCAAAGTTGGTGGAATTATCCATACTCAGATATCGTTGTACCCTTACCCGAGTAAACGAAATACTAATAATACCCCTATGCTGATTAGGGTGGGGCAAAAAGGGCATTTGTTCAACGCATAGTTGTTTTGGTTCCATTCGGGGTCCCAAATAACTTCCAAATCTGGAGTCAATTGATTATGACCCGGTGTAACGCATTGTGTTTGAAATTTACATGGGAAGTTGTATGGGAAAACCAATCTTTTAAGATTGTCAATTTTAGAGACCACCGTTTTTCTATAGTATGTATATAATGAAACAGAAGTATAGACGTTACGGAGAGAAATATGGTGCTAGAATGTCTTTGAACAAAGTTATAGCTATTCAAAGCTTGACGGTTCGAATTAAGAGACAAAAATAATTTAACAACACTGTCGGAGTACCATTGGTAGTCCGACGTGAAGCTGAAATAACTTCGTAGTTTTTTGTTTTACTGAATTGGATTAATGATTCAAAATCATTAATACAATTTAAAAGACGTAGTTGTCTGATGAAAGAGGCGGATGATTGAGTAGCGGAGGGGGTGTATTATACACATAAACCGAAGTAGAGGTTCGAAGTGGGTAGCTGAAGATCGGCTGGTCAGTATGCCCAGTAAGCATACCCCAGCTACCTTCAGTGTTATCGACTGCTGGTGTTATCGGTGCTTAGAGTCTGGCCCCAAGTCATACGACTGCAAGGGCCCAGACAGGACCAAGTTGTGTCGTCGCTGTAGCGAGGAGGAACACAAGGAGAAGAAATGCGATAGGGCACCAAAATGCCTTATCTGCGCCAGTTAGAAGCAAGACCGTAAACATGCCATGGGTGGACCTTTGTGTCCCTTCGGGGAGGCCAGTAAGAAGAAGCCGTGAACGTAACACAGCTGAATCTTAACCACTGTGTATCTGCTCAGCAGTTGTTGTGGCAGTCGGTCTCGAAGTCGAGGACAGATATCGCCGTCCTATCCGACCCATACAACGTCCCTGCCGATAATGGCAATTTGTACAAGGGGACGGTTCCCGGTCCAGGAGGTAGTACACTCCTCTGCGGAGGGTGTCGCAATTTCCAAGATCAATGGTGTGTTCTATTGAAGCTGCTATGCCCCACCAATATGGGCCACATTGGTGGCCCATATTCGTCAAAGCGGGAGATTTCAACGCTTGGGCAGTGGAGTGGAGCAGCCTCTGTACAAATAGAAGGGGCCAAGCGCTACTGAAGGCGCTTGCGAAACTCGACGCAGTGCTAGTCAATGATGGTTCCCTTAGCACATTCCGTAGGAATGGGGTCGAGGCATGGATAGACGTAACGTTTGTCAGCCCGGGTCTGGTTCCAGGCATGGACTGGAGAGTAGACGAGGGCTACACCCATAATGATCACCTAGAAATACGCTTTAGGATCAACTATGGTGTGCAGCATCCGAGGGCGGGTAATCCCTGCCAGGTACGCGGGTGGAAGACCAATTACTTCGACAGCGAAGTTTTCACCGCGGCCCTTTGACTGGAGGCCAAACTGCCTGATTCCTGATTCCTAGACTTAGGACGCAACGAGCCCGCAAAGGAGGCTGCTCACCCCCAGAACGGTCACCGGACCGGAGGATTATTCAAGTAAGCCCCCTGCGCCGCAAGGCACTGTGGGTGCGGCCGAAATGGTGGCCCCGGTGACGAATGAAGAGCTACTCGCAGTGGCTAATTCTCTAGCAACGAACAAAGCTCCAGGCCCTGATTGAGTTCCAAACAGCTCTCTCAAGGCAGTAATCGTAGCGAACCCGAACATGTTCAGGCTAGCTATGCAGAGAAGCCTTGACGAGTGCCGTTTTCCCGATAGATGGAAAAGGCAGAAGAAGGCCGGGAAACCGCCGGGTGACCCATCGGCGTACAGTCCAATGTGTCTGATCGACACGACGGGCAAATTGCTTGAGAGGATCATCCTCAACAGGCTAACCCTGTACTCAGAAGATATGGATGGCCTGTCAAGTAATCAGTTTGGTTTTCGAAAGGGTAAGTGCACGGTGGACGCCATCAACTCTGTGGTAAAGACCGCCGAGATAGCGATCCAACGGAAAAGGCGAGGTATACGATACTGTGCATTAGTGACACTTGATGTGAAGAACGCATTCAACAGCGCAAGCTGGGATTCCTTCACGCTCCCGTTACGCCAACTTAGTCTGCCGGTGGGCCTGTACCGGATCTTGGTAAGCTACTTCAAGAACCGTGTACTATTATACGAGACCAATTCTTATTACCGCAGGAGTCCCGCAAGGCACGATTCTGGGCTCGGTATTATGGAACTTTATGTATGACGGGGTTCTGAGATTAAAGTTCCCTCCTAGTGTGAAGATCGTCGGCTTCGCCGATTATGTAACCTTGGCGATCTACGGGAGTCAATCCCCGAGGTAGAACTGATTGCAGCACTAGCGATTAGCACTGTGGCGGAATGGATGAGCGCGAGAGGCCTGGAACTCGTCCAACATAAGACGGGGGTGGTTTTTGTCAACAACCGCAAGTCGGTACAACATGCAGTTTTCCAAGTTGCAGAATTCGCGATTACTTCAAAGCGGAATCTGAAGATTCTTGGGGCCATCATAGATGACAAGCTGACCTTCGGCAGCCATGCCGACTATGCGTGCAAGAAGGGTTCGACGGCTGTTGCGGCATTATCGAGGATGATGTCCAACAGCACTAAGGTGTGAGCCAGTAGACGTAGGTTACTTGCAGGTGTTGCCGTATCTATCCTTAGGTCCTGAGCGAGAGCACTGGAAGTAAAAAGTTACCTTCGGAAACTGGAGAACACCTACCGCTTGATGTGTCTCAGGGTGATATCTGCCTACCGCATGGTATCACACGATGCATCCTGCGTAATAGCGAGCATGATGCTAGTCGGGCTGGTCAGGCAAGGGTGGCACAGCGGTGGCAACCGCGAAGTGAATAGACTATGTATGGACTGTCCATGCCGAGATGGGAGGGTCGTAGCGTAGCGTAGATTGTTGGTACCTATCGCTATTGATACCTCGTGGCGTGGCAGAGTAATGTAGGTTGAGCGAGAGTGCGAACATCAAGCGACAGTGAGTGAGTACATTAAGTACTCCCATCCCCCCAGAAGTAATGCCGGAAGGTAGTTCC
The DNA here is from genome assembly GCF_030247195.1 of Topomyia yanbarensis. Taxonomy (NCBI): domain Eukaryota; kingdom Metazoa; phylum Arthropoda; class Insecta; order Diptera; family Culicidae; genus Topomyia; species Topomyia yanbarensis. The sequence goes on from NC_080671.1 coordinate 339,419,951, forward strand.
TGGGTGAAAGATGGCGGAGCCCAATGGAGTTTAGTCGGTATAACCCTCTGGTCGAGCCCGACACACCAGTACACTTCCGTGTGGTAGCTTGGCAACTACTAAGTACGTGTACTGGGCAAGTGCGTAATTGCATTCTCCATTGTAAAAAAAGAGGTTCGAAGTGCTGGATGTGCAATGAGGGCACCAGAACAACTTCTGCAAAAATGGACAGGAATCCAGCATTCACGTTAACTTTTGCAAATCGTCGTTAGCAGCAAACATGAACTGGAGAGTTTGCGAAGACTACACGCAAAGTTACCACCTGGCATTCTTGTACAGTTTTGGTCAACGATAACAAACGGCGAGACATAGAGCGAGAGCCCACGAGCTGAAGTGGAAGATGAAGTCATTTGACAACGACATCTTTGAGGAAAAACTTAAGGTAGTGAGCGATTCCTCCGACATGAACGTGGAAGAGTTAATAGAAACGCTAGCAGAAGCATGCGAAACAACAATGTAAAGAACACTAGAACCAAGGAACAGACGGCGTCCAACATACTGGTGGAACGAGGAGCTCGGAGCCCTCCGTTAGCGCATTAGAGCAAGTGATACGCTCAGCGAGCTAGCACCGAAGCGGTCAGAGAGGAGCGTAATAACGTGAGATAAAGCGAAGAAAATCGATTTGTTTAAAAGAGTTGTACAAGGATGCCGACGCCAACCCCCGGGGCGACGCATACCATTTGATGATGGCGAAGATCAGAGGACCCATAACGTCTCCACAAATGTACCCTGATAAACTGAAGGTTATCGTTTCAAAGGGCTCCTTCCGGAGCACAATACAATTATATTGCCGATTATACCGTATGGCGCGGTAGAGCGGGACAATGTCGAAGTGATACAAGTCTCTAATGAGGAACTCATCGCATTGGCAAAGCCTCTAAAAGTGAAGAAAGCACCCAGACCAGATGAAATCCCCAACATTGAGAGCGGAGATCCTGACGCTCCCGAATATGCTCAGAAAAGTTTTTCAAAAATTTCTAGACAAAGGCCACTTCACTGGCAAATGGAGGATACAAAAATTAGTGCTACTGCCGAAACAAGGTAAGCCCGCCGAGGATCCATTGAGGATATGCTCGAGAAACTCTTGGAGAGGATTGTCCTTGACAGGCTGACAACGTTTACGGAAAGCGATTACGGGTTGTCGAAAAATAAGTTCGGATTCCGGAAGGGCAAGTCTACGGTGGATGCCATTTGGAGAGTGATCGAGAGAGCCGATATTGCGCGCAAACAGAAAAGCTGAGAAAATAGATACAGCGCCGTGATAACGGAACACATCAAAAACGCGTTCAATAGTGCAAGCTGGGAAGTCATTGCGGAGTCACTGTACAAAATGAGGGTCCATAACTACCTGTATATAATTCTAAGGAGTTATTTCCAGGACCGGATCTATGAGACAAACGAGGGAAAATCGATTAGAATTACAGCAGGAGTCCCGCATGGCTCTATTCGGGGTCCAACGCTTCGAAACGGGATGTATAACGGCTTGCTGACGCTTAAGCTGCCTAGGACCGTAGAGATCCTCGTATTCGCGGACGTATATACTACTGCGCACTCCACAAGTATCACAGGAGGAGGATATTTTTGTTGGTAAGAGTATAGAAGTTGGATCACTTCTTCTTTACCGACGCCAGAGAGGTGATTTCACTATCTGGACTAGATATCGATCCACCAAACTCATAGACCGGGGACCAACGGCTTTACTTCCCTTCCGAAGGCAGAGGTGACCACAGATTTTTTCACTTCAGAAAATTCTCAACTGCCTCGGCTAGAATTGAACCCAGGCAAATTGGAATGAGTGGCGGTCACGCTTACCACTCAACCACCGGCGTCATCTCATTCTATTTACTTCTTCAATAGAATTATCAAACATTTGGTTCTTTTTACACAATGATATAAGAGTACCCCCTTAACGTGGAAAATATTGTGGCAGAGATGTGTCGAGGTGTGGGAACATAGAATGCCGTCAGTGGACTAGTGCCACTAATACTGTCGGAACTTCTGCGAAAGTGGCGAATAGAGCAGCCAGCTGGCAACATCAACTAGAAAGATATGGGTGATGTGGGCGAGTGGTACAAGTCGATTAACCAGGTCTTTAGGCTCCTCTAGATCGGCTCACGTCCCGACGAGTTCCAACGTGAGCGTCAGTCGTATGTGGACCGACTACGAGGGTTTGCCAGCAAGATGGCACGTTGAGCCAGAGGTGGCAATGAGCTCAAGGAAAGCTGGCAACTACTGACAGTCTCACTAATCCGGTCGACGTTTCATCGAAAGCAGAGAAACTGACAGCAAGTTAGCAAACGCGAATTGGTAGATTCAAGTCGGTTAAAAATCTTACGAGAGTTGCTGTGAAGGGATGCGAGTCAAGTTTATCGGTATCTCCGGATCGGTTCACGTCTCGACGGGTTCCGAAGTTGGTGACGGTTTCGGGTCGTCTTGCTACTCAGCGAGGGTTGGAGAGCGACCTTATTCAACGCACGCAACGGACGCAGAGTGGTCAATGAGCTCAAGGGCAGCTAGGAGCTAACACTAATTCTGTTGGAGCTCCAGGGAAGCAACACCAACACGTAGTTTCACGTCGGTTAAAAATCCTGCGAGAGTGGCTGTGAAAAGACGCGAATTAGGTTTTCGGTATCACTGGTTCACGTCTCGACGGGTTCCGATGTCGGCGACGGTAGTCGCCGCTGGACCAGCAAGCTGCACGTAAGTAGAAAAATATTTAAAAGAAAAAATAAATAAACTAACCCACACAGCGAACACACGCAGTCGAAGAACCAAGGAGCAGAAAGAAGAGGTGCAAGAGCACAATCCCCTCCAGAAGTAATACCCAACGGTGGTCCTGGGCGGAAGGGGATGCGAAGATACAAGACGTTTGGGTTTACTTGGTAGGTTGCTGGAGAATGAGCTGCTGTGAGAAGCCTATATTTTTTATTTTTTTTATTTTTTTTTTTTTAAATAGCCCGCCTCTTACCCCCACACCAAAAAGCTCACAAACGGAGCCCCCTGGTAGTGGACACATCAGTTCTCAGCGTACAAAAAAAAAGGTCAGCACAACAAAACAAAGTTACGAATCGCGGAAACGCTGAGAACAAAAAAAAACAATTCGAGACCGACAAAACACAAAATTTGACAAGAAGCTACGGCGAGTACCCAGCGGAAAAGAATCCTTTTAAGGGTCCCATCGTAGCTTTGCAGGAAGCTCATAATAATTTAAATTTATTTATTACTTATTGCTATAAAAAATGCATTTATCAATTGTTTTTATTTAAAAAATGTTAACCAATTATAGCTAAAGGAATAAGCTCGATTGGTGGTGAACGAAGTTTATATTAAAAATTCTCCTATTTTATTTTTTAAAATTAGTTTCAATTTTGCTTGGAAACGAGTGCGACATGTTATTTGCTTTAAATCCGTAGGAAGCTGGTTGAATAACTTAGGTCCGATGAAAGAAATGCGTCTTTGACCAAGGTTCGTGGATACTCTGGAGTATAATAAATGATTGGCTTGTCTAGTGCTGTGAGCTCGAATGCCTGTTGTAAATTCTAGATTATTATGAGCAATAGTATTATGCAAAGCATTGTGGATGTACATTATTGTTTGGTAGTTAGTCAACCCAAGCAAAGGTAAAATGTTATGGGCATTATTTTTGTATAACAAAATAGTAGGGTACATAAATGGTTTTTTATAAATAATTTTAAGACATCTGTTTTGAACCGTTTGTAGCTTTTTCAGATTCGAGATACTGGCACGGCCCCACACAGATACAAGGTAGTTCAGCAATGAGTGGATGTGCGCATAATAAAATTTTAGAAGTACATGCTGGGGAACAAAAGAGCATACTTTACGCATAGCCCCACATAACGATGCAACTTTTCTCTCTATAGATGTTATATGCTCAATCCAGGAGAGTGTGGGGTCTAAGTGAAGTCCTAAATATTTGAAGCAGTTAGTTTCCTGGATTACAGACTGTCCCATTCTTGGGTCTGGATGCACGCCTATAGCTCTTCTAGATGAACGAAACAGCATATATTTAGTTTTTGATAGGTTCAAGGAAAGAAGGTTTTCGTTGAAATACGTCGTTAGTGTTTTTAAATCCGATTCAATGTCGCGTACAATATCCAGGCAGTTGTTGTTCGGGTAGAACAACGCGGTGTCATCCGCGAATAGACGAGGAATCCCTTTTAACCCGAGTCTACCTAGGTCCTATTTTTACCATTTTTTTGTTAACCATTTTTGTTAACGACCTATTGAGTTAATTTGTCAACAGTTTTTTCGGCATTTAATTAGCAAGGGACTGGAAGGTGAAGTATATTTTTCAATATTTAGAGCCATAGTACTCAAGGGAGAGCAAGGTGTTGAAAGGAGAAAGTTTAGAAAAGCGTGGAAGGATCATATATGCAAGCTTAGAGCTCACCGGCGACTTAACCCTTTGTCTGCTACCGTAGTGGTCAAGGTCTTTTGGCATTAGAAATGCGAATCACCTGAGTCTACGGCATGTCCGAACAAGCGCAAAGTAACTTGTTACTTCATGCTGTCGGAACCGACAAAAAGTTAAGTCACGGTAAACTTCCACACTAAGCATTTGCGACGTTGAAACTCATTGAATGAGCCAGTTTTGTTTGTTCCCTCACCAATTGCCTGCCTGAGTGATTTTATTTTATCGACTATTGTGACTGCCTCAGCGTGTGTGACAATATGGTCACATGTGTTGCTGATTTGCACGGTGTCGGCAGCTTTCACCCAACGCTGCAACGATGAATCCCCATCACGGTAAGTTCTATTTTTACCATTTTTTTGTTAACCATTTTTGTTAACGACCTATTGAGTTAATTTGTCAACAGTTTTTTCGGCATTTAATTAGCAAGGGACTGGAAGGTGAAGTATATTTTTCAATATTTAGAGCCATAGTACTCAAGGGAGAGCAAGGTGTTGAAAGGAGAAAGTTTAGAAAAGCGTGGAAGGATCATATATGCAAGCTTAGAGCTCACCGGCGACTTAACCCTTTGTCTGCTACCGTAGTGGTCAAGGTCTTTTGGCATTAGAAATGCGAATCACCTGAGTCTACGGCATGTCCGAACAAGCGCAAAGTAACTTGTTACTTCATGCTGTCGGAACCGACAAAAAGTTAAGTCACGGTAAACTTCCACACTAAGCATTTGCGACGTTGAAACTCATTGAATGAGCCAGTTTTGTTTGTTCCCTCACCAATTGCCTGCCTGAGTGATTTTATTTTATCGACTATTGTGACTGCCTCAGCGTGTGTGACAATATGGTCACATGTGTTGCTGATTTGCACGGTGTCGGCAGCTTTCACCCAACGCTGCAACGATGAATCCCCATCACGGTAAGTTCTATTTTTACCATTTTTTTGTTAACCATTTTTGTTAACGACCTATTGAGTTAATTTGTCAACAGTTTTTTCGGCATTTAATTAGCAAGGGACTGGAAGGTGAAGTATATTTTTCAATATTTAGAGCCATAGTACTCAAGGGAGAGCAAGGTGTTGAAAGGAGAAAGTTTAGAAAAGCGTGGAAGGATCATATATGCAAGCTTAGAGCTCACCGGCGACTTAACCCTTTGTCTGCTACCGTAGTGGTCAAGGTCTTTTGGCATTAGAAATGCGAATCACCTGAGTCTACGGCATGTCCGAACAAGCGCAAAGTAACTTGTTACTTCATGCTGTCGGAACCGACAAAAAGTTAAGTCACGGTAAACTTCCACACTAAGCATTTGCGACGTTGAAACTCATTGAATGAGCCAGTTTTGTTTGTTCCCTCACCAATTGCCTGCCTGAGTGATTTTATTTTATCGACTATTGTGACTGCCTCAGCGTGTGTGACAATATGGTCACATGTGTTGCTGATTTGCACGGTCTCAAGAATTTTATTGAAAACGCACAATGTTGAAATTGGTCTATAGTTGGAAGGTTGGTTTGGATCACCAGCTTTGAAAATTGGAATTACTCGGGCTATTTTTAAACAGTCTGGGTACCTGCCGGTTTGAATTATTAAATTAAAAGCTTTGGTTAGGATATTTGCAAAAGTCCTACAGTTACTCTTAAGAACACTAGCGGGGATCTTATCAGGACCACAACTGTTATTTTTTTCGAGGCCTTTAATCAAAAGGATCACTTCGTTTATGGTTGCAGGACGCAAGAAGATTGTTTCTTGGACGTGTTGTATATTTGTAATAGGATTTGAGTTGGGACTCGTGGGAATATTGTCAGACAAATTTTTGCCAATACTAGAGAAATATTCGTTGAAAACATTACATACTTCTTTAGTCTCAGTGACTCTGATATCATTGGAAATTAGGCTGATGGGAACATCCGACTTTGAACGACCAAAAATGGTATTAATATTTTTCCAAAGTTTTGAATGAGTTGTGTTGGATAGAAGGTTTTCAAAGTAGGCCTTTTTGCACCGCTTTTTCATTACATTTACTTTTTTAGTTATGTGTTGCAGAAGAGCTTTGAGGTTTTCATCATTGGGGTTATTTCATATTACCACAACCAAGTCGGTAGGTGCCTCTTTTAAAGATTCCCCCTCGATAAAACAGAGGTTCGAACTGAATGGACAGTGAAGCAACTCAGCCAAACGCTGGAACAGTTAACCGAGCAGTTGATCGGTCGAAAGCTGGTAGTGATTGGTGGTGACTTCAACGCTTGCCCTGCGAAGTGGGCAGAAGAGTAACCAACACAAGAGGATGTATCCTGCAGGAAGCTCTAGTGAAGTTAGACGTATGATTGTGCAATGAATCTTATGTTAGCAAATTTCGGAAAAACTGAAGGAAGTCTATCATCGACGTCACATTCTGCAGTATTTCACTGATGGCGAACAGGGACTGGAGAGCACTGGACAAGTATGCCCATAGCGACCACGAGGCGATGCGCTGCCGCATCGGCCAACGGAACCCTGTTTCAGTACAGAGAAGGACGACCGGCAATCAAATGTGTTGTTGAGACACTTCAGCTGGACAGCGGGAACGAGAACGTCGATACGGTTGGGATAATGACGTCTTGTGACGCCACAATACCGCAAAAAGTGGAGCTACGCAATAGACGGCGTCCAGCTTACTGGTGGAACGAGACGCTCATTACGCTACGCGCTGCTTGTCTCAGGGCTCAGAGAGCAAGATCGGAGAAGGAGAGAAGAGCGCAAGGCAGCGTTTCCGAAAGCTAAGGACACTTTAAAACGAGAGATTAAGCTTAGCAAGCCAGATTGCCATAAGGAACCATGCCGTGAAGTAGACTCCAATCCATTGGAGGATGCGTACCGAGCCGTGATGGTGAAGATGAAGGGCCGGTCGACGCCAGCTGGAATGTGGATATCAGGGCTGAAGATTATCATTACTTGTATATTACAGTCTTTCCTCGAAGCACGATCCAACTACCTGTCCATAGATACCATACGGTGAAGAAGATGCAGTTGAGATTCCACAAAGGAGCATCAGTAGTAGAGGAGATTCGCAGAATGATTGAGAGTGCTGAGAATTAGGAGATCGATACTGCGCTGATGTTGCGATACATGTGAAGAATGCGTTCAAACAGCGCCAGCTGGGAAGCCATAGCCGCAGCGCTGCACAGAATGAGAGTTCCCGACTATCTATGCCAGCTCCTGAAGAGCCATTTCCAGAGCAGAGTAATGCTGTACGAGACGAACGAAGATCAGAAGTCAATGCGAGTCACAGCGGACGTTCCTCATGGCTTCATTTTCGGTCCAACTCATTGGAATTACGATAGGCTCTTGACACCGCGGCTGCCCAGGAAAGTAAAAATCGTAAAATCGTGGATTTCGGGAATGACGTGTCACTAATGGTGATGGGTGACCCACATGAAGAAGTGGAGGTGCCGCATATCGACGTCGGAGGGCACGTGATTGCATCGAAGCAATCACTGAAGCAATTGGAAGTGCTAACCGAAGACCGGTTGAGCTTCTGCCGTCTAGTGTTTCGTTATCAATACTACGGTATGAGGTTCCTGCCTGAGGCACGGCGCTGAAATCCAAGCGGAGCCGCGATAAACTGTCTTGTTCAGCTGATTACGGCTGATGCCCGTCGAGTGCGTACAGAACAATATCGTCGGAGGCAATATGCGTTATCGCCTGAATAACCCTGCTGGAGAATATCGAGAGATACGATACCAGAAGCGTGAGAAAGATGGTGGGAATCGATTCGATGGCGTGGCGGCAGCAGAAATGGGACAATACGGCGAAAAAGAGATGGACCCACTTGTTCATCCTAAAACTGTCGACGTGTTTCAATAAAAGATGAGCTCCTATCCGACACAGCTCCTGACGGGGCAAGGCTGCAACATGAAATATCTTCAGTCACCACTGCACCCGGAATGTGAGAGCGTCGAGGAGACATCGTAGCACGTGGTCCTTGAGTGTCCGAGGCTAGAAGCGACACACAGAGAGAAGCTTGAAACGGGAAGGCCCTGGATAATATCATCCACAGCATGATAAGCTGCGTAATCACATGGAACGCGGTCAATGGAGTGGTAACGTCGAACATGAACACCTTACAGGTGAAATGGCCTGAAGAAAATCGGGCATACCGGACGCCACGCTCAGCCTCGAATTGTCGGACTGACCACGTCAACCTACCGGCAGGCCCAAGAACGACGAAAAAAGAAGAACAATCGGATCGAGAGAACTCCTTTCCGGGGAACCGGGGAGCCGGGGAACTCTCCGTCGGTATAAGCAAGATTCATCGCCGTAGACCGCGACGAGACACCACCAGTCGCGCATCGTCGGGCCCCCAGCGATTCAGATGCCCTGCTCCACCGGAATTATCGAACTGACCTCGGCACCTGACTCGTTGGCTCGGTTTCTCTCACTGGGGAATTCTCCGTCGGAGTAGGCTAGGTTCATCGTCTGGGACTAGACCGAGTAGTTCGCGAAAAAGTTGTGCAAAGAAGAGAAGGGAGCCAAAGGCCTCAAGAAGTTGTGGAGCTGAATAGCACAAGAAAGTCAAAGGGTTCAATAAATTGGACACTCTCTAATTTGCCGCCCAGATTGTCCTCGTAGGAGAAGAGCGTTAATTCTCGACTCACGGCCATACAGAAATGGCCTACTGCGAGTCGAGGAGTGGTGCTTTATTTAAGGAACTAATTTTGAAGGAACTAACTACAAGGTGCTTAGACTAGCGTGGGCTAGTCTACACATAAAATAACTCCTCCCCGAAGTAATGCCGTAAGGTAGTGCCAGGGTTCGGTGGCAAGAGTAGTTGATTTAGTGGGTAGGCAGTGAGTAGCCGAATAGGAATCGCAGTGATAAAGTTTAATCAAACGGAGAAAAACACACTTGAAAAAGGTATTCAGTATCCGTAATAAAACGAAATAGTTTGAAATACTTCAGATCCAACGTCCAACCCATGTTAGAATTAACCCTCGCAAACTTCACAAAAGGTTGTTTTCATTGACATGACAGCAAAACCACGAATTGTATCGTCATTATACGACGCTTTTGAACAAAACAGATAGAATTACTTCTCTATTGGCAATTAAAACTCACTGTTACATAATTAAAATAAGCTACGGCAATAATGGTCCATCCCGCGCAGTTCTATACAACCGGCATTAGATTAATTAATGGCTAATAAGCCGTTTGTTTCCACTCGATGGAAGGAACGAGGGCGCGCGGAGAGAGCAAAATAAACTGACGCCTACTGACTTCTGTTCGAAAACGTCATAGATCTTCCGTTTTAGGGCGCCTCCTTTGCGGTAGCCTCCGTGAAAAATCCTCGCACAGTCGATTGCACAGACAGTATTTTCAGGCTGATTTCGCGATATGCACGTTTAGGGATGTCGTTTTATACTACGTTCACACTACGAGTTAAAACGTGTTTTAACGCTATCTTGATGACGTTTTTCTTGTCTTGCCAATTATTAAAACATGTTTTAACTCTGTAGTGTGAACATAGTATTAGTCATTCATTCAGTTGAAGTGATATAAAAACCAGGCCCACAAGTATATGCTTGCACAGGTAGTCCTTAATAGGGAACATGTTAGCTATCTTGATGACATTTTTCTTAGTAACAAGAAAAATGTCATCAAGATAGCGTTAAATCACATTTTAACTCGTAGTGTGAACGTAGTATAACTTTCATCCTTTTCTCTATCAGATTCAGTTTTATGTTTCAACGTACATCAAGATATAGTTTCAATTTGTGTCGATTCTCATGTAAAATCATTCCCATTCCAAGTTCAACACCTCTAGTTCACCAAAAAATTCTCCAATTTCCCCACCACGGAAAGGATTCTTCTTCGTGCCATGAAAAATTTAATATCCTTTTTAATTTCTGCTTCGTGTTGCATTTATTGCCCATCCGGATTGTACAACAGTCGCGCGCTCAGGAGAAGGATCAGTGGTGACTTTTGGAAGCAACTTGCGCCCCCGTACCCCGAACACTTTTCTCCCACTTCTTTATTTCTCTTGAGCACAAGCAGCGCGGATTTTTCAGAAAGGAAATTAAATCTATTCATTATTTTATTATCGTGCGACGACAGGGCCAGGAAAAATGGGTTGAATCCAGCAACGGCGCAGCAGCGTGGCTTTTGTGGCTTTTTGAGTACACTTTGGCAAGGCCCAGATGGTTGAAATGGCTGTTTGCTGATTTAGGAGACTTGGCGCGGTTTGAGTTTAACAGATATAAAATTGAAATACGATAGGATATTTCTATCTTAATTTAGGGTATTTTAAGAAAGTTACAATATTTTCTATATTCTATTTACAATTATGAGAAAGAGAAATATTTATATCAGAAAATATTCCAAATATGATCGAACAGATAGCTAATCCTACCATAGTTCCACACTTTCTTTTAAGAGTTCTATCATTTCCGTTCAAAACAAACTTTATTCACAAATCTGTTTATCTATGAGTGATTGATGAGCCCCGATTTGAATCCCAAATCACTCAGACCTTCCAATTTCTCGAAGCCTATTCCCACAAAGTCCAGTTCGGTCAATGTTTACAAAGGATTTCCGCATTTGTGTTGAATACTTCTTTTTCGAACTTGCCAATCTCCGAACGGTACAGATTGAATGAATGATGGTGATGATTCTTATATTAAACAAAGAACCCTGCCAGTTGGTTGGTAATCACATTGGCTGTTGATCGAGAATTCCGTTTTGTGCCTAGCTGGCCGATTTCGTACAATTCCGTGTATGTGGGCTGTGCAAATATTAGCACTTTCTCGAATCCTTTCTTAGATGCGTTCGACTCTATCGCCTGATGTGTCTACTGTGAAATGCACCCGCTGGGGGATGAAAATTCCGGCATTCGACTGGCCACCGGATCCGGGAGGTATCACTGCATGCGTAATCCTATCTCGGCCCACGGCCGACCGAGCAAATGGACATTTTATTCCGGTGGTAGGATTTTCCGCTCGACCTGGTTTATGCGTGTGCCTTCAATAAAAGTTAAAATATGCGAAAATAAATATGATTTTATTTTGCTCTTTCTTGGTAACGGAGCAGCAAGGCTTTTCCGCTCGTTGGATGAATTATTTATAAGAGTGGTTGGTTTTTTGAATAAGTCGACTTCCACCTTTCGACTGTCGAGGGTAAATTTTCGGTGAGCTCCCTGCTTGAAAGGAGTCGGTTTGAGCTTCTTATAACGAAGTGAAATGGCTAAATGTATGCAAAATGAAATTCATACTGTACTTGTCACTGATTGTTGGACAAGGGGAAGCTGAAGGGAAAAATGAACTTATAGCTCAAAAAATGTTGTCATAGATGAGTGGTTTGGAAGGTGGAGTTATTCTTTAAAAAATACGATTCGGAATTATTTTGTCGTTGACTTGATCTTGTATTTACACAGACAACCAGAAATAACACTTTAAAATTCATCATCACTCATGTTGAAAGCAGGTGTACCCCATTGAGCATAAATACGTTAGGAATACGGACGATTGGCATACGTAGGTTAGGCATAAAGACGGTAGGCGTAATGGACGTTAGGCATTAATTATCATTTATCACTTAACGGAACTTATTTTTGGTAGTGATGTCGGGAGGTTCATTTATTCAGTTCGTTTACTCAATCGGCACAAATGCGTTAGCTTGGCGGTGTCAAACTCCTTTTTTACATTTCGAATATCTCAAAACTAAGAATAAGTATTTTTTCTAAATTGAGAGGAATATTTTTTTACAACTATCTTAACCCTAGAACGTTGCACTGGGGTACAATTGTACCCCACGCCTTCTTTGGAGCCGTGTGAAGACGAGGCATTTCCCCACCTGGGATCCTAAGCATAATTCAATTTAGAGTTGCTAGTAAGAATAGGAAAAGGCGACATAGCCAGTTTGCATATAGCTTTCGTGGAATCAGCTGTCAAAGTTGGCGTGAGATACATTTGTACCCTAGTGTACGGTTGTCGTTAGCGTTTCGTCAGGTTTCGTGCTGTCAGTGGAAATGTGACTCGTGACAATACCAGTTTAAATAATGGTTGTTTTACTACGTAAGTAACAATTAGTATTATAAAATCGTTTTTAATCCTTTAATCAATTAATTTAATTTAATTTTGTAGCAGAAAAAAAATCTTTCTCATTTTTGCTGATTTTTATTGTTGTATTGTTTATTTTTATAGTTTTTCAAAACATTGGCACGCAAGTATAATTAGCGCACGGCAACTGCGGTAACAGTAACGTTACGTGTTACCAATGTATTACGGGTCAGAAATATTTTTTCATTTCAATTTTCACCCCAGTTCGTGGTATTTTCCAAAACCCGATTTTTAAACCTTCAATCTTCCAAATAATGGCACTTTTTCAAAAATATCGAATTTCCATTTAATACTGTTTCTAGACCAATCTTTCAACTTTTAGAATCATTTGGGTTTTTCTTTCAAATCGGTTGAAAAGTTATAGTAATTTTTGTAAAACAAGTAAAAGTAGCGATTTTTTTCATTTTTTTTTGTTCAAGCCATTTTATGTACCATTTATTCATTTATTACGAACCAAGTTCGTAAAAAAAAGTTTGAGTTCGCACAATACAGCAGGAAGTTTCATACAATTTAAGATATTCTTAGCTAACTGTTACTAATAAAAGTTGGGTATTTTCGGAATGAGGTTGACGAGTGCATGACGGAAATCGAATCCTCATTGTTAGGATTATCGAGAATATTGCTTAACCGGAAGTCGCCATCTTGGATTTCACAAATCCAATTGTTCATTTTCATCATCTATCGAAAATATTGCTCTACCAACGAATAAGAATGTGAATCAAATTTTTCCTTGCGAACTAAATCCCAAATAACAAACACTTTTTTACGAATTTACGAACCCCTTGTTTGGTTCGTAAATGGAGGTTCCAGTGCATTAATTCGTGGAGGGGGGCTCGTTGTGCTTTCGTTGCCCCCCTTTGAGCTTTGGTTTAACTCTCGACTCTTGCTTCCTGTCTCCATCTATTACGTCGCCATTTAGCTCTCGTCCCCATGAGCCGTTCAGATGCTGGTTCCATGAGCCATTTAGCTCCTGTTTCCGTGAATCATTCAGCTCCTGGCCTTATCACAATCTACTAGGATAATCTCCGACGGTAAACTCACCCTACTCCGACCGATAGTTCCTCGACGGAGGAATTTCTCCCGACACCGATACCCGCTTACTTGAGCTATTCAGCTCCCAGCATTATCGAGATCGACTCGAATATTATCCTACTCTGACTGAGAGTTTCCCGGCAACGGAATTCCTCTCGGTACCGGTAGTTCACGGCGGAGAATCTATCATACCATGAATTCTTCGGCGGTTGATTTCTTCCGACTCCGATGTTCGTTTCAGTGAGACATTTAGCTACCCGCTTCGTCCCGATCTACCCGATCTAGTCTCCGGTAGTGGATCTGACCTACTCAACGGGCCAGCCAGTAGATGTTGAGGTCCATCGAGCGATTCCGGGTGAAACGTAGCTTTCGGTTTACTGGTGCCCAACGACTCACTGCTAGCTATTCGACGTGGTCTATTCGCACTAATCCCGGAGGTTGATCTAGCCTACTCACAAGCTTTGGCCGTTAGGGTGCCGAGGTCGGTCCGGCTATTCCGGTGAAGACTGAAGTCCGGTTCGCTGGCGCCCCGACAACCCAAACCCGGTGCTATCTAGGCAGAGAGTTTCCCGGCGGCGGAATTCCTCTGCAGCTCGGAGAGTATACTCGTAACTACTCTGTTGACAGCGTCCTAGATCTGCTCGTAGTGGCAAATCTCTTCGACGATATTGTCCACTGTCCCGCCAGACATACACTTTCGGACTTCTTCGATCCTAGGACCTTCGAAGACTACGTCTTCTGGTGTCTCGTGAACGTTCACACACTCAAGGCAAAGGAGTGTTCAAGCGTGCCCAACCCGATGCATGTACTTGCAGAAGCATCCGTGCCCGGGCAAAAACTGGTTCAAATGAAAGTTCACCTCTCGATGCTTCCTATGGACCCAAGCAGACACCTTCTTTTCTCCGCTTGTCCCACTCTTACTGCAACTTATCCAACGAGTGTTTGCATTACGTGCATTTCTCCGCTGGTAGCATTCCACGTCCACAGCCAGAGTGATGCAGATAGGAATGATCTCGACAATTACGCATACCGCCTCCGACGATATGGTTCTGTAAGCACTCGCCACACGAACAGCTATTAGGCGAAACGTGCTTGTCAACTTCGTCCGGATCCGCTTTGAGCTCAGCACAGCAGCCCAGGCTAGTACGCCACTCTTACGGTTTGAGAATTAGACACCCGCCAGGAGACGTCTCGTGCTTCATCTTGCTCCTCCGTTATTCGGTAAGATACCTGCCAATGCGTTAGTTGTCATCGCAGCCTCACATAAATAATCGACAAGGCTGTTGCAATTTAACGGATCGTCGACCATGGATTATCGCCCGACACTAATCACGACACGCTGGATTTTTTTACGGTTGCTGACCAGCACTACCTCGGTCTTGTGGCGAGCCAGCTACAACTTGACGTCAGTCATCCAGGTTTCCACGATACCTATTGTCTCTGCCGTCAACATCTCCACCTCCTCGAGGGTCTCGCCGGTCATCGTCAGGACAAAATCATCTGCAAAACGACTCCTCTGAGCAGTTCCAGTGTTAAGACTCCGTTGTACATTATATTCCAAAGCATTGGGCTGAGTATGGAGCCCTGAGGTACTCCCGCCGTGACCCAAATCGACTTCTTCCCTATGTTCGTTTCGTAGCCCAGTATTCGGTTCTGGAAGAAAATTTTTAGAACCTTGCACAGATAGTCCGGAACCCGCATTCTGTGCAGCGATCGCCCCCAGCTAGCACTGTTGAACGCGTTCTGCACATCCATCGTCACCCCGGTGCAGTAGCGATTACCCCTTCTCTTTTGCTTCGATGCTTCTTCCGCGCTCGCGATGACTGTGCGGATGGCGTCCACCGTCGATATCCGGAACCCAAATTGCCTCTGCGATAGTCCGTTCTCACTTTCACCGTAGGTCGTCAGCCTGTTGAGGATGACCCTTTCCAGAAGTTTACCAAGAGTATCCAGCAGGCATATAGGTCGATAGGATGCTGGATCTCCTGGTGGTTTCCCTGGTTTTGGCAGCAACACCAGCTAGTGGATGTTCCGTCTATCCGGGAAGTAGCCTTCGCCCAGGGATTTCTGTAGGATTATCCTGAACATGTCCGGAAACGCTAGGATCGCGGTCTTCAGTGCCACGTTGAGGATACCATCCGGTCCAGGAGCTTCCTTCCTTTCAGCCCTTTTGCCACTATAAGGAGCTTATTGTTGGAAACTCGATTGTCACCAGCATTTCCACCGTCTGCATCAACGTACGGTGTAGGTGGCCATGCGGTTAAGTCGTGCTTCGGGAAGAGACCCTTCACGATAATTTTCAGTTTGTCAGCGCACATTTCGGCTGGCGTCAGGGGTTGGCGTTTACTTCTCTGCGCTCTGAACGCGTCTTTTGGCTTTTAGACAGGCAGTACGAAGGATGCAGAGCCTTTCCACCAATACGCCAGATGCCGGTAGTTCATCGGTTCCATTTTCCACGGCATTGTTACATTAGATGCCCTCGCTACTGTTTTCGATAGCTCGTCGTCACTCGGAATGACGCTGTCAGCACGAAGTGCTTCCACAAAAAGGTCCTTGTCGAAGTCCTTTATTTTCCTCTTCCGCTCGCCACTCTCCGTGTTAAAATACAATTCGATGACCGATGGTGTAGTAGGCCGATTGTACTGCTCTGCTGTCCGTCTTGGGAGAGCATAACAGCTACAGACGAATACACCGTTGATCCTGGCGATCACGATGCCTTCGTGTATGTTAGCCACTACCACTTGGGCAAGAAAACCACCATTACATGGAATGTCGCCATCCATGTAATGGTGGTAATCCATGTAATGAAGTAACACGATACAACTCTGCAATAATTGCAACGTTTCTGTTGTTGACTGCCACAACAGTTTCTGTGTGATGTCACAATGATTGAAATTAATCTAGGTTATCTCCATCATCATTCGCCTGCCTTCGCCTTTATGTACGCTGGGCATTTGAAGCCTCCGGTCGTATGGTCATTTCCGTCCTCCGGTTTGCAGTTCATGTACCTTGGTTGCTTCGTAAAGTCTCTAGTACCGTGCTCCTTTCCTCCGCATTTTCTACACAGTGCAGACCTGTCCGTGCCCTTGCAATTCCTCACATGATGGCTGAAGTCCAAGCACCTGAAGCATCGGTCCAGCTTGGTAGCTCGTGGAGTGACTCTCAACGAGTACACCGACCATCCGACTTTTATTTTGCCGGTCTCAGCCAGCTTCTTGGCAACGACCACCGGTAGTCGAATTGCCGCCGTTTGAGTGCCTCTATACGAAATCCAAATCCGGATAGTCTCCGGTACATCTAGTTTGCACTGCTCGATCAGTGCACCCTTTGGTTCTTCTACAGTCGTTATCTCATCTAGACCCTTGCTCAAGGATTTAGCAACGAGTTCGCTGTAGGTTGAGTGCTTGACGGAAGGATTCTTCTTCTTGAAAAGAGTGGCGTAGGACGTCGTATCGTTCGCTTCGATGATCCAACCACTCCCGAGAAGGTTTATGTTTCTCATTCGTCTCTTGTTCCTTCTTCTTTTTCTTCCTTCTGTTTTCGTTCCCTCCGCTTCGCCTACTGGCTTCCGACGATGCACCAACCCCTCCGAGCGAGTATTGTGGTGACTCTTCGGTATCACCTCAGTTTCTGCTGTTGCGTGTTTTGCGAGTTCAGAGTTTTTTCGGCTGATTCAACTCTCATCAAGAGCGCCTGCTACTCGCATTCAGCAGCTGTTACGGACGATTTGATACTCGTCACTAGCTGCTTGACCTTACTGTGCATATTGTGCTTGTCCTTCACGAACTCATAGAGCTCGTCGACCTTTTTCCTCACCTCCGTTAACTACCCAACTCTGAGCCGCCATCTCCACTGTACGTAGTCGTTTCTTGCGATCCTATGGTTATCTATGCGAGCAGTGAGGTCATGCTTGAGTTGATATTATCCTTCATGGGGAGTAGTGTTCAGAACCGGATCGGCGTAAATTCGGAAATGCTCCAACTGAACCTAGTACCACCAACTAAATGGCGACGAGTTTTTAACGTACCCGGCGATCTTCCAGGGTTTTGTTGGGACGGAGGCAGCCGTGTTGTTAGCCCACCCGCCATTTCAAGTCGGCGTCACCCTTCCTTACGCAGGGAGTAGAACAGCACGCCTGTCAGCCCAAAGTCGTCGTCCAATTCGTGATCCGTACCCTATCCGTTGACGTTCGCCAGGGCCAGTATTTCATAATTAGAATGTTACTAGCGACGATCCTGATGTACCGGTTGGCACTCCGGTTGGGCTAGGGTTTTTTTTTATTGTTAAGATCTTAGATTACTGGAATCTTAGGCTTAGCAGAAGCGGCACAGACTCGCTTCGTGGGAGCTGCTTTCGAAGTTATGGCTTTTTTAGAGGTTTAGCAGAGCCCAATCCAAACCCCACCATATCCTAGCAAGATTCCCCAACTCGCAGTATGACCGGGGGGTCGTTAGGTCCCCAGAATCCTGTCCTTTTTGCCTCTTCAGCCAGTGTGTATGTGGAAAAAAAATCGCCTCTATTCCTTAGAGATGGCTGGACCCATATGTACATACTTAGTTTCTAATGAAAGGTACAAGCTTCCCATCGGTAGCAATCGAATTTTTTATGGATTGAACTTACGGCTTGAAGAGTGCGATCACACACCAAATTCCCGTATAAACTGGTACCACCATGATATTAAAATGATGCAAAACTTTATAAAATGGATGAAAAATTAGTTAGATTTACTAATCTAGATCAATTATAACTAACCAAAGTCGCCTCTTTCTGGTTAGAGAAATCTCTTTTGGAATAATCTCTAACCCTATGTGCGGGGTTGGGAATCGAACCCAGGTGAGCTGCGTACAAGGTAATCGATTTACCAACTACGCTATGTCCGTCCCCTAACTGAATCATGCTCAAAGCAGGGAGTACAGAAAAATTTCAAAATCGAATTTGCATTTTTGAAATCAAATGTCTTTAATATGCTTTACTTCATCATTCCTCAACCTCAAACAACGGTATGTAACTATGAGGCCAGATTAACGCGTAATGAATCTGTCAGTTTATTGATAATTGCAGATTATAATATGCGAATGCAGTTAAGAGAATGAATGCAAAGATATTTCGAGTATTTTAGAAACCTTGCGATAAACACGTCACACAGAAATGAATCAGCTTTGGGATGTGATGCTATACAGGGCCCACGGAATGCGTGGATGGTATGGGTAGTACTACCCACTCAAAAATTACCAAAGGGGGAAATATCTACTCGAAAATTTGGAACAAACCAAAAGCTGAGATTAACTGCGTATGTGTCTTGCGCACAAAATTATTGCGTCTGAAATTCTCGATGTAAAACAATTTCATATTTTTATTCAGAAACACATTTATTTGCTTTACAATTTAATTTTCTTGAGAATATGGGATAATAATAAGGATTTATTTGAAGTTTGGATTTATTTTTTATATTTATACTCCTGGGAATACATTTTGACACATCTACATCTTAAAACAAGGAGTTCAGATCGTTAGACAAAAAATATTAATACAATTTTATTGATACTATGGGAAGCAGTTAGAAATATTTTTAAGGACAAGATATACATTTTTTTATTTTTTCAACATTAACAATCATTTGATTAAAAATTGAAACAAGGAGAAACAATCACTAGACAATCAATAGGCTTTCTATAAAGAAGGCAAAAGATTCTTGATTCCAACATCATTAGCAGAGACCATATCAGTGAAAGCGAGGAGAGGGCTGACAAAAAGGACAGGGAAAAAACTTGTATCTTTGTGGCAAACGAAAGACCGCTATCAGGAACCGGATCGCCGACTGGCCTCCTTGGATCCGCTGGGAACTCTTGGGATCACATTTGCAGGTAGCTGTTAGAAAGTCAACTAAAAGAGAAGATATAAATAAGTTTGGAGGATAGCCAGCACATCTCGGACTAGAACCAGGCCGAAGGGATTCGTTTAACGGAGATCTGGTGCTAGAACACAAGGTGCACGACCTGACAACATGCTTAATGTCGCGATAGGCGTCCCCCCAAGCGCAGAGAACGCTCTCCACGGCCCCAATACGCCGGTGATACGCATTCAACGCATAATGATTGGACATCACAATCTTCATTCTTGATTTTTAAGCAAGGTTGGTTGATGCCTTTGGGATTCCTTCAACATCCCTTGTCCCATGAAATTTGTCAATTTTCGAGCGTCCTCTGACAAGAAATACTGAAAAATTCGTTAAAGCAGCACGATCTTTCACAAATATTACCATCTAATGCCTAAGTGTCCGCCTTCTCAATATCATTCTAATCTATGTGCCACCTTTCTCATTACCAGGAATAGAAGAATGCGAAAGAACTCAAACTAATATATGTATCAGGTAATCGGGAACGATTTTAACATAATATTTTCTCCCGAAAAAAACAAAGAGTGCTTTCCATGCTCCATTGATCGAAGCGCCTACTTGGAACTGTAACGATGTGGACATGCCCGTAGGAAAATATGAAACGATAAGTTTTGTGGCGAGAATGCTTAGCGCGAGTATCTTTGCTACCAGATAAATTTGTGTGTTTGAAGAACAATTATTACGTTTATATATATTATTATAATTTCATCGCGAAACGTCTATCATTTGAATGGGAATCTACGTGGAATGCTGTTGTTGCCGATAAAGAGTTCTTAGTTCCGTGTATTCCGATCAAAGGTCGACTCGAGTACACAACGCTGGGGTTAGCTACTAGACGAAATATTTATATTCCTTGTTTGGACGTAAGTCTTTATATTTCCTTTTTCAAGGATTTTTATGAATGTGTCCACTGGAAAACAGACAGAGAAAGAATGACCGGAACGGTGAGAAGGAAGAAACGGGGAAAATTCACCTTCATTGGAAACACTGAGAAAAGATATGTCCTCAAGAAGGAATCGAACCTGCGATCTCCCAGTCTCTAGTTGGGTGCGTTAACCACTCCGCCATCTAGGAACCGTGATAATGCCATCACATGTTCCCAACAGTTTTCGTGATCACCGCCGCAGCCTTTAATACCTCCTAATTGACCCATCGACCCCCAATGTCTCTGTTTGCCCCCTTTCCTAACTCAGTCGACGCCAGACTTTTGGCAGTAAAAGAGCTATGGAGGGCATGTTTCTCAGTGTTTCCAATAAAGGTGAATTTCTTCATTCTCACCGTTCCGGTCATTCTTTCTCTGTTTTTCAGTGGACACGTTCATAAAAATCAAACCTAATATTGTTTCTATCGTTAATCCGTTGACGAACCGGTGCCAAGAACCGCGTTTTTCAGTTTTCATTAAGTTATTCATTTGCGTTTCTAACGTCGCGTATATTCGGAAAAATTTGGGCGATGCGACGTTCAAAAAGTTTTCATAGGGCCTTTTCGCATAGAATTCGGAGCACTCTCTGCCGACAACGGAGTGAGAAACCGTCCACGGTTGTTCGCGCCGGGTATTCGTTTAAACGCAGTGTATGGAAACAAGCGAGTCAAAACGTTGTACACTTCCACCGAAGGAATTTCTTATTTTGATTAGATTGTTTCGGATATAGTTGACGCGTAGCTCTTTCAATCAATGGGCACACTAATGAAATAGAGTACATCGATAAATCTATCGCGCTTGGCCGCGCTGGTAGGCATTCGTGTCATTCCCACTGTATTCAAGATGCTCATATTGAAATTGTCGCGAATATCATGCAGTAAGATAGATTGGTTATCGGAACGAAGACAAACCCATGGCATTCCGTTGGAGTTGAAGTCTTCTAGAACCAGCTGAGGTGAGATGTAAATGGAAACAATATCAATAAATCTTTGCTATGTATCGAGCAAAGGCTAATCCGATAGAAATAGTAGCACGTTTTGATCCCCAAAACGCTCCTCAATATTGTTTTCTCGACCATGGCGAATTATGTTAAAATTGTGGAAGATCTATGTCGGAAGTAAACAAGGTTTTATACAATGCAAATGTGTAAAACCTAAGAAAATAATTGGACTGAAATATAGAGACACTTGGAGTTTTGGATGTCCTAGGTGGACTTTACGAAACCAGGAGCCACTTTTGTAGTAGCCCCCATCCAGAGACACTTTCAGGCCTTTACAAGGAAACTTAGGGGAAGAAATGATTCTCCAATATAACACGATCATAACAACTTGAGATAGCATAATTGATACCAACATAGCTTGTATTACTTATTGTATAATATCAATGATTTTAGCGTGCACGTCTAAAATAGAATACGAGAAAAATAAAGCATACATTAGGGCGCTTTTTGCTTTGGAGCAAAAAGCTTCATGCAGTAAAAGCTTTTATATACCATTGCCAAATGATTGCATACCTGCTGGCTGATTGTTATTGTGAGTATATGACACGCAGATGATTATTATTTGGGCGATATTGCCGCTTTGAACCTGGGTATTCTGAGTTTGATGGGGAAGTTTCCTGCATGAACCAACGACGTTGTTTTCGACTGAGGATTAATGTTAGGATAATATTCCACGCATCCGTCAAGGGCAAAACGATTATAGATGCAGAAGACGTTTCCAGAACGCACACATTGAACCTTGCCCAAGCCTAAGTGCTGTTTGTTTTCCTGGTGTCATATGCTTTGTTTTTATTCAGTTTCACTTACTAATACAGCTGCCTGTATGACGATAGACTGAATAGCTTTATAATATCTTTTCAGATTAGGAAAGAGGGGCTATTTTTAGATTCTAAATAGTGCGCTTTGGCGCTGCTCTTGTACGTTAACATGTTTTACATGGTTTTTAGAAATAATGTCGATGCCACATGGTAACATTGAGCGGATATTTTACGTAAATTATTTTACGAAGAATACAACAAATCTTATTTAGGATTCCGCATAGATTAAAAGCAACAAATGAGTTTTGAGGTTTCAAAATAAGTTTCTTTTGTGGATTTGTTATTGGCATTTTTGATATGGGGAAGACTAAACAAACCAATACAATTTGATTTCAATTCGCGTTTCTTTATTTCATTTGGACTGCTTGAGACTTCCTGCATATTCTTCGAAATAAGTTTTATAGGAATCTTTATAGAAAGCTCTTTGATAACTTCACGATTTCAAAGCTTTTTATGATAATGGCTTTAACATTTAAATCATACGCCTCCTACTCGAAGTTATGTGTCACCTCACTGACAAGCTCTCCGACCACTTGCATCTAAAACTTATCTAAACTCAAAATGCGGAATTTTGAAAATCCAAATAGAAAAATCAAAGGCTTCGAAAATTCGCTTTAAAAAGTTGAATTACGGCGCATAAAAAGAGACTTCAGTGTATAAGCAAATAGACTGTCAATTGTGTAACCGTTAGCATTCAAAGATAATTGTGAAAGAATATATAACTTACTGTAACATCATCGTAGTATGCGTACATTAATATCATATTATTAATCCAATTATAGCACTAGAAGATATAATCTTGATATAAGTTTTCTTGCATTCCTGATCGGTAAATCATAAAGATAACACAGAGAGTAATAAATATCAACAGAACCCGAGCAAACGGAAAGTCCATAATACCCCCATGCTCATGGGGCTTGACATGGGTGTTTGAAATGGGTTCAACCCATAAAAACACCATTACCATGGTCCGGTAGATCCCATATAAAATACCATATGTTGGTGTATTTATGGGTTATTGACATCATTTTATGGTGTCTTGATGGTTGGAAATTTTGGCACGGACCATGTTTAAGGTCTTTTGAAGGGGCTGTGTGGTGTTTGAACCCATGAGTATTTGCTCGGGAAGTGTCCTTACTGTGCAGAGAATCGACATGATATTTCGGCATGTCCCGCGTACACCCAAAATCCGACGGGTATGTTTCTATTACTTTTGGGTAAGATTCTATTGCCTTTTCGGTAGACCACGCAATCGCGCATTGCGGTATTAAACCCATATTCCCGCAAAGCTAGTAAACGGTGGAATGACGAATTTCGGTTGCTGTTCATGTATATGCATCACACAATCAAATACTTTTTCAGTATGTGTCAACCTCGGCTCTGTTCGCATGTAGGATAATTTGGTCGATTTCTATGATAGTATTAGTACCGAGTCAAACCAGCCGGAATCCTGGCGGATATCCAACTAAATTCAGGCTGGAATCTGCCACAATATTGGTCGAATCAATCCGGAATTACGGATTTTTTACTGGGTAGGTTGGATAGCGAAATATAAATTTTAGGCAGTTTCCGGATCCGGCACAGTTCCCGATCCGGACCAATACCCAGATTGGGACCAGTACCCGCATCCGGCCAGTACCCGGATCTAGCCCATCCCCTTTCCAAGTCCTCGTCGTGTAGAGAAAATCGAACCTCGTCTTTATTCACATTGTGTTCACTTCACTTGATGCGCAATACAATAACAAGCGAAGTGCTACACACTTCCAGACAATCCGACGCGTTAATATTTATTGAATAAGAATTGATGAAACATGAGTGCGATGCAGAGAAGATTTGAATGTGTTGGTATTGCCGTTTGGGGAATTTTTTGTTGGGACCGTTTTAGCATGAAACGTGTTGCTATTAGAGCATTTTTTTTTCTTATTACCGTAAAGGTATTACGGCCGAGTTTTGGGTGTACAAACTACGCGGGGATAAACTAAAACGTTCCCTTGCGGGACGATCTGAACGTTCTTTCGCAAAAAGAATGCTAAAGAACACTACGCCACCCTCCTCAACAAACATCTATGCTCACTTGCCTCCCAACGAGGGCGAGGCTGATGACCCACAAGAGGGAACATCTTCTAGGGCGCCTGGAAGTTATAGGAAGAGGAGGAACATTTCCTCTCCTAAAGTTCCTTGTAAAGGCCAGAAGGTATCCCTTGACGGGGTCACATCTATTGGAAGTGTTGCAACCAAACCGAAGCAAGTAGCTCCTGGTCTCGGAGGATTAAGCTCAGAGAAGAAGTTCCCAGCACTTCCAGGAACATCAAAAATACCAAATGTTCCTTTGTTTCAGTTCGCGAATAATCACAGCACTGGAATTATCAAACTCTCGGACATGGTGGACTAGATAATAAAAACTTTCAGTATAACTGATCCTATTAAAAGTCTTATATTAGCTTTTCTCCCTACAGTAAGAACATTTTTGAAGCAGTTGACTGTTAAATGGCCCCTCCTTACAGCGATTGTATCCTTCGATGCCTAACTCATCGAACGAGGTCACGGATTTGATCACTGTTCTACAGTGGAATTGCAGAAGTATCATCGCGAAAATCGATTCCTTCAAAATTTTAATAAATAGTTTGAGTTGCGATGCATTTGCATTATGTGAAACTTGGTTAACTTCAGATATAGATCTCAACTTCAACGATTCTCCCCCACCAGCGCGCCCAAGCGCATTAGATTTATCCCTTTGCTCGACCTCGCTACAGTTAAAATGCGCGTGGAAGGTAATCCCTGATCCCCACGGTAGAGACCATCTGCCGATCGCAATCTCAATCAATAACGGCTCAAGGCAATTGCAAACAATCAATATTTCGTATGACCACACACGAAATATCGATTGGCAGGGCCGGCGGAAAGCGTGGGTAGTATGGGTAGTACTACCCATACCGAAAATAACCGAGTGGGTAATTACCCACTCGAAATTTTGAACCATTTCAAAAAATTTAGATGCGCAACGCATGTATCTCGCACTACACACGTTTGAAAACATCGATGTACCACAATTCCATTTGCATAAACGAACGTGATTTAATGTGAATCTAATGTAAGCGTGTGCATTGCGAAAAGGGAAAAATCGTTACTAATGGACCCCTCACCCTATGCTTTCTACCGCTGAAGTAAGCATAGGGTGAGGGGTCCATTAGTAACGGGCGTAAAGTTTTTCGCCGCCCCTGTCGATTGGAAGAGCTATGCGGCCGCGATATCCGACAACATCGAATCTACCCAAGAACTTCCTCCAGAGGAAGAGTACAGCTTTTTGGCTGGCTTGATTCTCAACAGTGCGAATCAAGCTCAGACTAAGCCAGTACCCGGTGCGAACATACAAAAACGTTCTCCCAATCCCTGGTGGGATAAAGAGTGCTTAGACGTGTACGCGGAAAAGACCGCCGCGTTTAAGACCTTCCGGAACGACGGGATACCCGCTACTTTTCGACAGTACGCGATGTTAGACAAGCGAATGAAGAGTTTGACGAAAGCCAAGAAACGTAGCTACTGGCGCCGGTTCGTTGACGGACTCACGAGAGAAACATCGATGAGCACTCTTTGGGGCACGGCCCGGCGTTTGCGAAACCGAAACAGTACTAACGAGAGTGCAGAATATTCAAACCGTTGGATATTCGATTTCGCCAAGAACGTTTGTCCGGATTCCGTCCCGGCACAGAAGATTTACCGCGCCGCGTTTCCTCACGATAGCGCGAACGAAACACCTTTTTCGATGGTGGAGTTCTCACTTGCTCTCTTGTCGTGTAACAATAAAGCTCCAGGGCCAGACAGTATCAAATTCAACTTGTTGAAGAATCTGCCAGACTCTGCCAAGAGACGCTTGTTGAACTTATTTAATAAGTTTCTTGAGGCTAACATTGTCCCACACGGTTGGAGGCAAGTGGAGGTTATCGCCATCTAAAAACCAGGAAAACCAGCCTCCGATCACAATTCGTATCGACCGATCGCAATGCTATCCTGTATCCGGAAGTTGTTCGAGAAAATGATCCTAGCCCGCCACGACAATTGGGTCGAAGCAAATGGCTTACTGTCAGATACACAATTTGGCTTTCGCAAAGGCAAAGGGACGTCCTCGAATCTTTACAAAATGTAATCAAGCCCTCTAGTTATTTCTACTTTTAAGATAGTCGTAAAAATTGTCCCCCTTAGTTAAACATTATTTGCTCCAATAATCTCACTGCTAAAAATATCAAACCACATTGCCATAAAAACTAAATGACCCCCCCCCCCCCCAATCTTACGAAAATTATATTACCCCCTTGTGTATATGTATAGCTATAAATTCGCCTTAGTTTAATTTCAAAAATGTATGTAATCCCCTAGTTTTAAGTAATTTAAAATCTAAAACAAAACAAAATTGGCACCTTTAAGCTAACGTAAACCTGTGTTATCAAATAAACGAATTGAATAAAAAACACATTTTCGCTGAGAAGTCGGACATACAGCCCTGTTAATAAAGGGTGTTTCCAAATAGCCACCAGATATTACCAGGGAATTTTCATTTACACACGCCAGATCAGAACTTTCGCAGGACGTAGAGAAATTAAGCCGAATCTTACTACCCACTCGGGAAAAAGGTGTTCCGCCGGCCCTGATGCTATATCACTTTTATCGAAAACATCTGTAAACACCTGCTCAATTGTAAAGGCCCCTCAATTAAATAGTGCTCAAGAGCCTCGAGCGGTCTATTCAATCCAACAGTATTGTGCAAACCGCACAATGAAAGATGTAAAAAATTCATTTTAAAAGAAATCTTAAAAAACCTTTAGTGAAAAATGTTAAATTAAAGTTCAAAGTACCCACAATTTGAGTTCAAATTTTCAATTCAATTAGTTGGAATGACTTTCCTAGATTTTTTAATCAGACCGCACTTGCATGCCATAATATTTTAATAAGGCAAATGAACACAGAGATATAAAAAATTCTATATTTTTCGTTTTTGTATCATTAATTGTTTCATTCGTGCGGCTTTAATAACATATAAAAAACGGGCCCCAAAGAGGATTCGAGTATTTTGAAATGTTATGTTGTGGGCATTCGAACAAATCGTCCGCTCTCAAGAGTAGTAAATTATAGCCCGACAAAGCATGAATCATTCATTATTTCAAACCGTAAACTGAAACGCTTCAACAGTCAGCCAAAACTATCAAATCGAATGTCGAATCTCGGCAAACTCTGTTATTTATTTTCCAGGGATCTGTTGTTGCTCCCACCCAGTCACCCGGTGCGAATAAACAGCGAACATTTCGATGACATTATTATTGTACCATTTCGCATATATTACACATAAATTTCCTCCTCGAACAATTATCCCGCCGGTTGCATTCGTCTTCCTTGGTTGGGTAGTTGGCATGCTACGCGCGGCGTATGGTTTGGGAGCTCGAGAAGCTCACTCGGCTTCTAGTTCATCTTCGCGGTAATAATCGGAAACATGATTGGGAGCAGAATCGCCAAACCAGTGCGAAAGTGCACACAATTGCTGCCGAAACTTTCAGGGTCAAGTAGGAAATTGTGGGCCGTGGGTTGAAACTAGCCGTATCTAAGTTTACCCGTAGTCATCTCACTGATAACCTATAGACCCTCATGCAGCGAAAAATTAATTTTGAACATAGCTACCAATTTCAGGATACAGGCGAACGAAACACTATTTCATATATTAGGACTAGCACTGCCATTCATGCTCACTATTTCCGATGATCCCCTAAGCAACAATTTCGCACAACTTCTCTCGGATGCCAGCTTGGATGGGATTATGCAGCCCCATAAATATTCAACTGTTACACATTTCATCCGATCTTCCCCGTTCTTCAACCCTCGTATCTCACCACACAACTTTCAACCGCAAGTTACCAAAATCTCCACCTTAACGTCCCAAGGGACCACCTACCGCAGGCTGAATTACACACTCATATGTTTCCTAAGGAAACACCGGGGTGGGATCCTCCCCTTTTCCTGCTGGTCCTCCAACCCACGGATGTACATAAATTAATGTTTCGTAATTTATAATGAAAATGTTTGAATTTCAATTCGTCTTTGTTAATCTTCGGGAAATTATTTATCTAATTTGTTGCGCGAACTCGGCATCCGCAGTTCTGCCCGCGTGGCAAATTTTGGCAATGTGTAAGGTTTCCGACTTCAATTCTTTGGCAAATCGTTCGTTCGTTCCCTACCGCGGTCTCGTTGGTCTGAAGAAAGACAGTTCGTCGCGGTTTGAATCGTTCGGTTGTCGCGGGCGGGTGGAGCGGAGCGATCCAGAACTAAGCGAGGCAACTTGCAATTACAACAACGTACGAACCGTAGCGAATAAAATGTAAACATATGTGAACGTTTGGCTGAATTGCTTGACAAATTTATAGATGTCGCCGTCGAGTAATGACTGCGAGTACGTTCCGGAGTGTTCAAATTTCCGTGCGCTTGCAACCATGGCACATACCGGGGCTGGGAAGCGGGCATTGTTGTGGTGATAAGTAATTGCCGTGTTGCGGTGGGGAAAGTGAATTAAATCGAGAGGATAAAGTGGGATTTGGAGGCGGTTGTCGGAGAGATTGTTAGCTGATTGATTTAATGTGGGCTGGTTGGCTGGGGCTGTGCCACATATGCGACTTTGGAGAAAAGAATTCCTTGTTGGTCGAGGTTGGTTCTTTCTACGGTCGGTACTAATCCGTGAAATGATATCGTTAGACTACCCGCAATTTATAACTTGAACCTAATATTACACTTCAATTTGGAAATGTTATGACTAGATGAGATTGATTCATATCCGTGCTTATTAAGCTTCCTCTAGTAAAAGAAAGGAGAACTGTGCCTTAAATATTCAAATTCATTACAGATGACAGCTGTTCTAATAGTATTGATTACGTGCTATTCTACGAAGGAATATTTTTTAAAAAGCTTGAGCTATAAATACATATTTGATTAGGATAATGTTCAGTATATCCGGAAAAACATTTTTCATAAATTCAGAAAACAAAATCACGATTCCGTGAAGTGAACCATTTACGAAAATCGTCACCAAGCTTCTTAAACAATAAATAATCAATCTCGCATCAATTCAGCAGGTCATCAACGATTATCCTGATTTCTGGTAAAGTAATGTGATACATTTTTATGAGTTCTGGTACTATGTGGTGATTTTCTTACTTTCTTTTGCATTTCCGTTATATTGTATTCTTGAGGATACTATCGGATTTCTACATTTTATTTATTTTTATTTATTAGTTTAAGGCCGAAGTGGCCTGTGCCGCATACAAAAGATTCCTCCATTCCACTCGGTCCATGGCCGCGCGTCGCCAGCCACGCAATCTGCGAAGGGTCCGCAAATCGTCTTCCACCTGGTCGATCCATCGTGCTCGCTGCGCGCCACGTCTTCTTGTACCGGTCGGATTGCAATTGAGAACCGTTTTCACCGGGCTATTGTCCGACATTCTGGCTACGTGCCCGGCCCACCGTAGTCGTCCGATTTTCGCGGTATGACAGATGGGCGGCTCCCCCAACAGCTGATGCAACTCATGGTTCATTCGCCGTTTCCATGTGCCGTCTTCCATCTGCACTCCACCGTAGATGGTACGCAGCACTTTCCGTTCGAAGACACCAAGTGCGCGTTGGTCCTCCACGAGCATGGTCCAGGTCTCGTGCCCGTAGAGAACCACCGGTCTAATCAGCGTCTTGTAGATGGTCAACTTCGTACGACGGCGAACTCTGTTCGACCGAAGTGTCTTGCGGAGGCCAAAGTAAGCACGATTTCCTGCCACGATGCGTCTACGAATCTCTCTGCTGGTATCATTGTCGGCGGTCACCAGTGAGCCCAAGTACACGAACTCTTCAACCACCTCGATTTCGTCGCCACCGATGCAAACTCGAAGCGGGCGGTTCTCATTCTCTTCTCGTGAACCTCTTCCTATCATATACTTTGTCTTCGTCGTGTTGATGGCAAGTCCGACGCGCTTGGCTTCTCTTTTCAGTCTGATGTAGGCTTCCTCCATCTTCTCAAAGTTTCGTGCAATAATATCAACGTCATCGGCGA
The DNA here is from genome assembly GCF_030247195.1 of Topomyia yanbarensis. NCBI lineage: Eukaryota > Metazoa > Arthropoda > Insecta > Diptera > Culicidae > Topomyia > Topomyia yanbarensis. The sequence goes on from NC_080671.1 coordinate 339,450,240, forward strand.
AGCCAAGTAGCTGAACGGACTTTGTGAAAATCATACCACTCGTGTCGATCCCTGCTCTTCTTATTACACCTTCCAGCGTGATGTTGAATAACAGACACGAGAGACCATCACCTTGCCGTAACCCTCTGCGTGATTCGAAGGGACTCGAGAGCGTCCCTGAGACACGTACTACGCACATCACCCGATCCATCGTCGCCTTCACTAATCGCGTCAGTTTGTCCGGGAATCCGTACTCGTGCATAATCTGCCATAGCTGATCTCGATCGATAGTGTCGTATGCGGCTTTGAAGTCGATGAACAAATGATGTGTGGGCACATTGTACTCGCGGCATTTCTGCAGTACTTGACGAAGAGCGAACACCTGGTCCGTGGTAGATCGTTCGCTCATGAAACCCGCCTGGTACTGCCCCACGAACTCTCTTGCAATTGGTGATAGTCGACGGCATAGTATTTGGGAGAGTACCTTGTAGGCGGCGTTCAGCAGGGTGATTGCTCGGTAATTACAGCAATCCAGCTTGTCGCCCTTTTTGTAGATAGGACACACGACACCTTCCATCCACTCCTCCGGTAAAATCTCCTCCTCCCAAATCTTGGTAATCACCCAGTGCAGCGCTTTAGCCAGTGGCTCGCCACCGTGTTTTAGTAGCTCGCTTGGTATTTGGTCAACCCCAGCGGCTTTATTATTTTTGAGCCGGCTGATCTCCTCCTGGATTTCTTGGAGATCCGGAGCCGGTAGTGTAATGTCTTCCGCGCGTGCTCCCAGGTGCGTTACCGTGCCATCCTCGTCGTCTGCTGCATCGCCGTTCAGGTGTTCTTCGTAATGCTGCCGCCACCTCTGGATCACCTCACACTGGTCCGTGAGAAGATTCCCGTTTGTATCTCTGCACATGTCGGCCTGTGGTACGTGGCCCCTGCGCGAGCGGTTCAACTTCTCGTAGAATTTCCGTGTGTCTTTAGCGCGGTACAGCTGCTCCATCGCTTCGCGATCTCGGTCTTCCTGCTGGCGCTTTTTGGTCCGGAAAACCGAGTTCTGCCTGTTCCGTGCCTGTTTATATCGCGCCTCGTTCGCCCTCGTGCGGTGTTGCAGCATTCTCGCCCATGCTGCATTCTTCTCTTCGACTAACTGCTCGCATTCGCCGTCGTACCAGTCGCTTCTTCGGTCCGGGCCCACCGTACCTAGTGCAGTGGCTGCGGTGCTACCTATGGCGGATTGGATATCTCTCCAGCCATCATCAAGGACAACTGCGCCTAGCTGCTCTTCCGTTGGTAGTGCCACTTCCAGCTGCTGCGCGTATTCTTGAGCCACTCTGCCATCTTGTAGCCGCTCGATGTTTAGCCGCGGCGTTCGGCTTCGACGAGAGCTATGCACTGTCGAAAGTTTTGAGCGTAAGCATACTGCAACCAGGTGGTGGTCCGAATCTATATTCGCACTGCGATAAGTGCGGACGTTTGTGATGTCCGAGAAGAATTAACCGTCGATTAGAACGTGGTCGATTTGATTTTTTGTTACTTGGTCCGGTGATCTCCAGGTGACTTTGTGGATATCTTTGCGAGGGAAGAAGGTGCTTCGGATTACCATTCCACGAGAGGCTGCGAAGTTCACACATCGTTGGCCGTTGTCATTTGATACGGAATGCAGACTGTCAGGCCCGATCACCGGTCTGTACATTTCCTCCCTTCCTACCTGTGCGTTCATGTCGCCGATGACAATTTTCACGTCTCGCAGAGGGCAATCGTCGTATGTCTGCTCCAGCTGCATGTAGAACGCTTCTTTCTCGTCGTCGGGTCTTCCTTCGTGTGGGCAGTGCACGTTGATGATGCTGTAGTTGAAGAATCGGCCTTTGATCCTCAACTTGCACATCCTTGCGTTGATCGGCTGCCACCCGATCACACGTTGGCGCATCTTGCCCAGTACTATGAAGCCGGTTCCCAGCTCGTTGGTTGTACCACAGCTCTGGTAGAAGGTAGCCGCTCGATGCCCGCTTTTCCACACCTTCTGTCCCGTCCAGCAAAGTTCCTGCAGCGCCACGATATCGAAGTTGCGGGGGTGTAGCTCGTCGTAGATTATCCTGTCACATCCTGCGAAGCCGAGCGATCTGCAGTTCCATGTTCCGAGTTTCCAATCGTGATCCTTTATTCGTCGCCTGGGTCGTTGCCGATTGTTCTGGGTCGTATTCTCTTCTGTATTGTTCGTTATGTGGGTTTTTTAAGGGGTGGCTTATAGGGCCTACGCCAACCACCTGTCTCGCCGGTGGGCCATCGTGCCAGGACTGCTTAAGGTCCCACCTGGGCACCAGGACAGGTTTACACCTTCCGAAGAAGGGTAACCCCTCCTTCCCTGCCAGCATACGACCAAAGTTCCCACCGGGGTTGGTTACCCGATCTTCACTAAGGTTACTCGTATCCCAGTCGACGCCACGAGGAGGCCAGGGCTAGGAGTTACTGGGCAGGAAGCTAAGGACCGCAAGTGGGGTCTATTTTATGCCTTCAGGTACGAGAGGCTTACGCACTGCCCAGTCATTGTCGACCAATCGGATTTCTACATGAAGTAACGTTACTGAATCTTACTACGCCTGACCCTATCGTCTTCCTTGCTACCTACTGTCCGAATCAAACCGATATCCGGGATGGTGTATCTTCTTAAAAGAACTAGCGAAGTGACTAGGCAGGTGAAGTTCGCAGGGCATCCCGAATTTGTATTTGTCATATATACACAAACAGGCATTTCTAAGCCACAATGATGTCCCGGGAAGCCGCCAGGCGACCCATCGGCGTACAGACCAATCTGTCTGATAGACACGACTGGCAAACTGCTTGAGAGGATCATCCTCAACAGGCTCACCCCGTACGCGGAAGGTACGGACGGTCTGTCAAGCAACCAGTTTGGCTTTCGGAAGGGTAAGTCCACAGTGGACGCTCTCAACTCAGTGATAAATACTGCCGAGATAGCGATCTAACGAAAAAGGCGAGGTATTCGATACTGTGCGTTAGTGACACTTGACGTGAAGAACGCATTCAACAGCGCAAGCTGGGATGCCATCGCGCTCTCGTTACACCGGCTTAGCCTACCGGTGGGTCTGTACCGGATCCTGGAAAGTTACTTCCAAAACCGCGTACTGCTATACGAGACCGATGCCGGTCAGAAAAGGGTTCCGATTACCGCCGGAGTCCCGCAGGGCTCGATCCTAGGCCCGGTGCTATGGAACCTCATGTATGACGGGGTTCTGAGACTGAAGTTCCCTCCTGGGGTCAAGATCGACGTAACCTTGGAGGTCTACGGGGAGTCAATTCCTGAGGTAGAACTAACCGCAGAACACGCGATTAGCACGGTGGAGGAATGGATGAGCGCGAGAGGCCTGGAGCTCGCTCATCATAAGACGGAGGTAGTTATCGTCAACAACCGCAAGTCGGCACAACATGCAGTTATCCATTGGGAGAAGTCGCGATCACTTCACAGCGAAGTCTGAAGTCTCTCGGAGTCATTATAGACGACAAGCTGACCTTCGGCAGCCATGTCGACTATACGTGCAAGAGAGCGTCGACTGCTGTTGCGGCACTATCGAGAATGATGTCCAACAGCTCAAAGGTGTGCGCCAGTAGACGTAGGTTACTGGCAGGCGTTGCCGTATCTATCCTCAGGTACGGCGGCCCGTCATGGTCAAGAGCACTGAGGGTAACCAGTTACCTACAGAAACTGGAGAGCACCTACCGCGTGATGTGCCTCAGAGTGATATCTGCCTACCGCACGGTATCACACGATGCATCCTGCGTGATAGCGAGCATGATGCCAGTCGGGCTGGTCATTCGGGAAGATGAGGAGTGCTTTGAGCTACGTGGAAATAGGGGAGCCCGCGAGCGCACCAGGGTGACCTCGGTCGCCAGATGGCAGCGTGAGTGGGACAACTCCTCGAAAGGTAGGTGGACCCACCGGCTGATACCTAGCATATCGAGCTGGGTGGGAAGACCCCATGGGGAAGTTCACTTCCACCTGACACAATTCCTGTCAGGCCATGGCTGTTTCCGTCAGTACCTCCACAGGTTCGGGCACGCGGAGGTCCCAGTCTGCCCGGACTGCCCAGGTGTAGATGAAACTGCCGAACACATACTGTTCGTATGTCATCGGTTCGACGTCGAAAGAAGAGCAATGCTTGACGTCTGTGGCTGGGACACAACCCCGGATACCCTTATTCAGCGGATGTGTCAAACGGTGGAGAAGTGGAACGCAGTCTCGGCTGCTACCATCCAGATTGCCAGTAGGCTACAGGTAATCTGGCGAACCGAGCAACAGACGGCGGGCACGGCTAACTAGTGATTGGTTAGTTGGAGCGAAAAAGGCCAAGCGCAAAATAAGAGAGTGAATGGTCTGTTCATGCCGAGGTAGGTTGGCGCAGCGAATGGCAACCGCGTAAGGGGTAAACCCAGCCACCCCGAAGCAAGACAGAAGAGTGAGTGTATAGGCGTATAAGTGGACTGCCTCATGCCAAGACGGGAGGGACGTAGCGTAGTATGTTGGAACTAAGCTATCGATGCCTCATGGCGTGGCAGAGGAGTGAAAGGGTGAGCATCCAAGTCAGTCTCACACTGCATGTTAAGGGTGAGCATAAAAGTCAGCCTCACAGGTTGGTAGAGGCTAGCACAAAAGTCAGCCTAGCAAGGAATGAAAAAGGTGAGCACAAAAGTCAGCCTCGCATGGTATGTCAGAAGTGGGGCCTAAGAAAAATGTCCCACATGGGATGCCAGAGGGAGTGACAAAGGTACAATAGAGTGGCACGATTGAGAGTGAATCAGGTGATAGGGTGAGCACCCAAGTCAGCCTCACATGGATGGGTAGTGCGAGCACAAAAGTAAGCCTAGCAAGGAATGAGTAAGGTGAGCACACAAGTCAGCCTCGCATGGAACGTAAAAGGTGAGCACAAAAGTCAGCCTCATGTGGGAGTGTTTGAGAGTGAATCAAAGTGTGATTGAGAGAGCACCCAAGTAAGCCTCATACAGGATGTATGATCGCGTGAGTGAGAGTGAATGAGTACATTTAGTACAGCCATCCCCCCAGAAGTAATACCGAGAGGTAGTTCCTGGGAGGAATGATGGCGGAGCCCAATGGAGTTTAGTCGGTATTAATGGCTGCTCACCATTCGAGTCCGACACGCCCCCAGTGCACCCCGTGTGGTAGATTGGACCCTACCGTTAGCACGTGTACTGGGCTAGGACATAAAGGTCTTCTCCATTGTAAAAAAAAAAGCCACAATGATGTCTTAATGCTAAACTTATTGCTAACAGTCAGGTCGTTAAAAATTTAGATAAAAATAATAATACAATGAAAAAAAAACAACAATGAAGGAATCAGCCGAAATTATCGGGTCCGTTAAAGGTTCTGGAAAAACGTAAACGTAGAGTTGGGCGAGACAAATTAAAATCGAAAGCTGATGCGACTCGGTTGAAAATCCTTTGTAGGTCAGTAATGGCCCCGAGCATGCTATTATTAGTGCGTAGAAATGGCAATCGGAGCATGAGGTTGTTACGCGTTGTTCGAGGTGCGACATTTATGTTGATTTGCTCCAAGATGGCTGGGCAATCCAGATGACCTAGCAAAGTATCAGCAACAAACAAAGCCCTTGCTGTTTCCCTTCGAACAAGCAGGAGTTCCAAATTAATCAGCTGGCACCGGCTTTCGTAACCTGGCAGACGGACGGGATCTCTCCACGGCAACCTACGAAGCGCAAAACGTAAAAAGCGTCGTTGCACGGACTCGATTCTCTAAACACCGTTGTTATAGTTTCAAACTTCGCAGCAGTACTCCAGGATTGACCGCGACAAAGAGCAGTACAGCGCTTTGAGGCAATAAATGTCCGTAAAAATTTTCGCTATCCTGAAGATGCATCCCAGTATTCGAGATGCTTTGCTAACTGTATAGGAAACGTGCTGTTTAAACGTAAGTTGCAAGTCTAGTATCACTCCTAGATCACCTGACTAACGCGTTCAATTTCAGTATCCAGTAGACGGTAGTTAAAACAAACCGGTTCTTTTTTTCGTGAGAACGATATCGAGCACTTCTTTGGATTTACACACATACGGTTCATGTTATACCAGTCAGCGAAGTTTTCAAACTGTCGTTGGAGTAATCTGCAATCTTCAGTGGAGCGGATGAGAAGAAACATCTTGAGATCATCTGCGAAGCACAGGCGTGGAATCTTCAGAACTAGATGAACGTCGTTGAAGTAGAGCAGAAACATCAACGGTCCCAAGTGACTTCCCTGGGGTGCTTTGGACGTAGAAGTAAATGTCAGTGCCTGAAAATCTTCTATGATAACCACTATTTCTCGACTTGAAAGGTAGGATCGAAACAACTGCAACAGACTACCGTCCATTTTAGCTATTGTTATGTCATGGTTCACGTTGTCAAAAGCGGCAGATAGGTCTATATAGATAACATCGGTTTGAGTGCGACGTTCCATACTCTCTGTTATGTAGGATGTTAGGCAAAGCAGGTTAGTCGTTGTCGAACGCCCAGACGTGAAACCAAGTTTATCGTCACTTAGGTACTGCTTGCAGTGAGCCTGAAGAGGTTCCATAATCACCAGCTCTAACAACTTTGAGACAGCACTCAATGAAGTAATTCCGCGGTAATTACTGACATCTCGCTTATTACCTTTTTTATGAACTGGGATTATATTCGCGGACTTCCAGCAGGATGGAAAGATGCCACTGGCAATAGATGCTCTAAAGATGCGAAGAAGTGGAGTCGCAAAAACGTCGATGTGCCTTTTCAAAAGTACTGAAGGGAAGCCATCGGGTCCCGGATTGAAAGACGATTTTAACCGAGAACAAGCTCTGGTAATGATCGTTTCATTGACATCTATAGCGCTTAGAGTTTGGCTCACAACCGGAACTTGACTAACAGCGACTTCAATTTGATCTACTGTTAAGGCCTCATCTGTGAACACATTCGCGAATTTCTCCGAAAAAAGTCTGCACATATCTTGGGATGTGGTAGCTGTGCGGCCGTTGAAAGTCATAGACGACGGCAGTCCGTATTCCTTGCGCTGCTCATTCACATATATCCAAAAACGTTTTGGGTGCGACTTGAGATTACGCTGAATCCTGACTAGCTCGTTTATAAGCATGGTTGAGATTGATGTAATAGTTTCTAAGTTGAATTGTGCGATACTTGGTAAACCTCCGCAGAGCAGCTTTCTTAATGGACTTCATCCGTGGCATCGTGCTCGTTTGCCAAGAAGGGCCGATTTATTGATGATGAACTATCTTCGGGACGTACCTGTCAATTACATCACCCAAAACGTTGGAAAATGTTTGAACTGCCGTATCAACATCTTCGGGGTCCAGAATATTTAGCCAATCGAGCGTGGAGAAGCGGTCTGCGATACTGCGATGATCAGCATTGTGGAAGTCGTATGAGACGAGGACCGGAGGAACATTGTAATCGCGCGCCAGGGTGCGATCGATCGTGGCGATCAATGGTGGGTGATGTGCTGCTGGTTTCACTAGAGGAGAGGGAGCCATCACTACTGATGTAGCAGAAACCTGATCGCCGACAATAACAAAGATCAAGGTGGCGGTTATTCTCGTTGGCAATAGAATTAATTTGTAGTAACGTGGCTGAGCTGTAGCTGTCAAGAAGCCTCACCGCCTCCGAGTGAAGAACGGAGTGATCGGAATCCGGATAAAGAAATCCATTGCGGGAAGATCTCCACGAGAATCTCCTAGTACGATGATCTCATCAACCGATTTAGCGTCTTCGAGGATGGTAAAAAACTACAACCTACAACGCACACAAGCACAACTTACGGTCGTCCAGACTTGTTCGAGGCAATCCCAGCAAGTCTTCTCAACAACTCGTGCCTTCAAGTTGCGATTAACTGCTACTAATACACCAGCTCCGGTAGATTTACTGCTATTTCTAGGGTTCCGGTCGCAACTAAAAACCTCATATCCAGTACCGAACACCTGACTGGAAAGCGTGTCATCGTTTAACCACGTTTCGACGAAGACGATGATATCAAAACTGTTATCGGAGACTGTAAGGCGATATTCCTCAACGGTTGAATTAATACCACCAACGTTTTGGTAGTATAGTAGCAGCTTGTCTCGTCGTTGTCCAAAGCTGGAAATCGAAGAGTTTTGAGGCAAAAAATAGCTCACAGATGCTTCATACTTGCCTGCTGTAGGTTTGCGGAAGACCCTTCGTCCCAGCTCCACCACAGGACCGGAACGACTGCTGGTCGCTGGCTGGAGGGGCTTGACTGTGACCGGGAAAACGGGAAACCAAGGGTTGTACTCGATGCAGTTACGCTAGGTACCACTGCTGGACGACTGCGGGTCGCTGGTATGAAAGATGGCGGGGGACCTCAACGCAAGGCACGAGCTATGGGGCTACAGAAGGCAGAGCCGGAATGGGGTCGCTCTTGCTGACGACTTCGAATCCGGCCAATAAAAACATCCTCGCCCCGGAACTTCCGACGAGATCGGGGACCATTCCGTAGGACTGGATATCCTCATCACCAGCATCGCACTGATAACTCACCGGTGGTCTTCTGCGAGTTGTCATCCGACCACTTATCGGTGGTGCTGACACTGGTTGCCATAGCCAAAACATTCGAACGTTAGAACGGGGTTTCAGCGAGTCGTCGACTAGCATATCTAGTCGACCTACCACCGGATGCCCTGATGCACATCGACACAGCGCTTGAATCTATCCAACAATCGATTATTGTTGCCCGAGAGAGGTCAGTACCTGTCCTGCGAAATCAGGTGAGCAACTCTCTTCGAATCGATTGCATTACAAAAAATCCTATCCGTCTCCGGAATATTTATCGCAGACAATATCAAAGAATTGGCGTCCGAGAATGTTTAATGTACAATTCTCTATCTAGGGTTATCCAGGCTAAAATTCTTGACCTTCGTAACGTGGATTTTTAGAAAAAAAAACTGTTTTAATCCACCTAATGGTGCAATTGTGCCTTTTTCATTTATCAAAGCTATGATTAAAAAGTTGGGGATGGACCAACTTCATATTATACCTTCCATTTGAGACTGGGTTAGTAAAAATTGGCTCAGTAGACAATATATTCCAATAATCTTTGATTCGCCATCAGTGAGCTACGCCAGCGAATCGAAGTAATTTGATGTTCATTTCAATAGATTTTAAATCTATGAGGTATTACGTAACGGTTTATATGAAAAATTCCTATGTGACCACCTACCTACCTACCTGTAACTCCGGAACCAAAAGTCAGTACTGAATGAAATTTAATAGCAGTCAATGGAAGTATTATATCTTTCATTTGAAATCAACTTTGTAAAAATCGGTTAAGAATTCGCTGGAAAATAGGTGTGATATTAGTTTAAGAACTTGGCGATTTCCCCGGGAGCATCATGTACCGTCATAGGTGGCCAATGTGGCCAAACCTCTTTAATTGGTCATTCGTGATCTAGACCCACAAATCTAAGTAATGTTGAACCTATTTGAATACGCATTACAACATTTAGACCCCATGCACAGTGGTCGGAAACGCCAAAAACGTGAACTTAATTCACTAGAGGTCAAACCATCGAATATATTCACTGGGTGTCTTTGGAGAAATTGTTCGTATGAATATTCCTTACAATCTGATAATAATTGAAATTAGGCGTCTATGATAGAACTAAAAAAAATAACTTTTTATATTGACAAGGTAGAAAGTTGGTGTCTTCGACAGAGTTTTAGAAATGCTCATAGTGAAGAATTTTGTTGAAGAACTTGGGCTTGTAGGACTAAAGGTTATCGATTTATAAGGCGTTTGTTATGGCAACCTCCTTAAATCTAGTTTTTTAATATAACTTTTTTCATTGTGCAAACTATTACCTGGTAACCAGGTAATAAAGGAGGGGCGACTATTGGACGAATTATTTTGCAAAAGACGATTTCTCCATGTAAACTTTAAACAGTGGACGCAAAAATATAGTTTCACCAATCGAGCTTAAAATTTGCAGAGCTAAATGGGACCCAAAAAGTTACTCAGAGCAAAATTTTAATTTTTTCATGCAACCGTGTCCCACTCTAATATACACACATATATGGGGCAGCAGGAACTGGAGGATAGAAGTTCAAGGGCTTAACGAACCCTCCCCCCCATCTGACCTACCGTGAGTTGGGGAGTCTTTCTAGGATATGGTGGGACAAGGCAATGTTGCTTCCGCTAAGGTTTAATCCAAGACTGCAGCCTAACTCAACTGGAATGCCAACCGGCACATTAGGATCGATATCAGTAAGATCCTAATTACGGAATACTGGCGGCAGAACACGAATGTGAATAAGGATTTCATCGAAATTTATCCACGGACCGGCAGCCACGCCATTCCACTACCCTAGTAAGGATGGGTGACTCTACCCGAAACGTCGAGTGGGCTAATAGTACTGCCCCCCCCGTGTAACTTTGGCACAGTTGAAGGCTCCTGACTTGCGCCGATCCGACGATCCGCCGATCCGAACGCGGTACTCCATGAAGGACCGCGTCAACCCTGGCATGTCACCTCACTGCTCAAATCATATGAGGCGACTACTTATTACGTGCGTAGATAGCGGCTTGGAGTTGAGACCCAAAGAGCATGAAAGAAGACAAAAACCACAAAACTAAAAAAACCTACGGAGCAAGTGTGGTGACCCCATTCGCCAAAGGTGGGTTAGCGAGGTCACCGGCTCAGCATAACGAACAAGTGCTCAGCATAACGAGCAAGTGCAAAGCAGTAGCAGCAGCGAGAGCAGCCCAGAAATGGCCATACCGAGCGTGAGCAGCGACAATCCAATTGGACGCCAAGGAAAGCTAGGGTTTCAGGCGCGCACACCAAAACCAATCATTGCCCAAGAAGACCAGTAGGCTGGGTTACCTAAAGTGACGAAGTTGAGGCAAAAAATTGACGTACTCTACGAATTCGCGAAAAGCAAGAGAAAGGTGCACGGACAGATCAAAGATCTAGTGATTCGCATCAAATCCGCCGTCGAATGCGAACAGATGGCGCTACTAGAGCGAGCTGAAAACGCCGAAAAGACACTGAAGACCAAGGAGATAGCGAAAGCAGAAGCCAATTAGACGCCGAAGGGTGACCGGTATTCTCGATCTGTGAAAAGAGAAAGGAAAACACCAGGAGAGGAGGAGGACGGCTGAAATCCTGGTAACAATCGAGTTTAGAACAACGAGCTCCTTACAGTGGCAAAAGGGCTGAAAGCGAAGAAAGCTCCCGGGCCGGATGGTATCCCCGCGTTTCCAGACATGATCAGGATAGTCCTACAGAAATTCCTGAAGGATGGCTAATTCCCGGATAGATAGTAGATCCAGATCCAGGTGTTGCTGCCAAAACCATGGAAATCACCAGGAGACCAGGAGTAATAACGGACTACCGCAATCCAGCGTGTCGAGATCGGTGTCTGGGGGACAATCCATCCAATCGATGCGTGCGCTGAAGCACCTGGGTGTGATGGTCGACGATAGGTTAAATACCCATGTCGACTATGTAAGTAAGAAGGCCACGAGGACAACTATTGTATTGGCAAGGATGATGCCGAATCACGGAGCAGCAAAAGGCAGCATGAGAAGTCTCCTGGCGGGTGTCTCATCCTCAATACAGAGGTTTATTAATTTATTTGTTTATCACACATCAACAGGCCGTACTCGGCCCCAATGATGGGAACTTAAACTAATTACTTCTAAAAAACTGCAGGAATCGATTTCTTAATGATATCCGAGTCAAATGAACGTCGAACAGGTGCGACACACGATTGAAGAGGCGTTGTAGTCCTGTGATAGCGGCATTAGCGGTGTGAATAGTTCGTCGAAACGGCACTCTCAGAAGCACGTTTCCGCGTAACGTTCTGGACCTTGCTTAAACGTTGACCCGCTCTAATAAATCTGGAGAATCGATGCGTCCTGGCAGAAGATCAGGGATGAATAAGGCTCTTGCAGTTTCTCTGCGATGCTGAAGGGTATCGAGCTGTATGAGTTGTCACCGACTCTCGTAGCTTGGATAGTGCCAAGGCAGGCGTCGAAGAGCATACCGTATACATTTTCGTTGAATTCCTTCAATTCGATCGCTACTGTTCCTGCAATTCGGGCTCCAGACTGCCGAATAAGCAGTAGAGGCTTTTGAGACAATAAATGTCTGTGAAGGATTTAGCCGTACGGAAATTGAAGCCCAGGTTTCGTGATGCATTACCAACAACATGGGAAATGTGATTGTTAAATGTAAGTTTCGAATCTAACAGCACTCCAAGATCCTTAACGCAGCTCACCCGGGGAACAAGAGCTCCAGACAAGTTATATACAAACTCAAAGGGATCTTTTCTCCTAGAGAACGATATCACAGAACATTTCACCATGAAGACGTGGAATGCTACCAGCGGAAAAATGCACGACATGTAAGGGGACTGGTTCGAGCGGAATTGTTGGCTAAGTGGCAGCAAGAGTGGAACAACGCGGAGAAAGGAAGGTGGACTCACCGACTCATCCCAAATGTGTCTGCTTGGGTACATAGTAAGCATGGAGAAGTAAACTTTCATTTGACGCAGTTTTTGTTCAGGCATGGATCCTTCCGGAAGTATATGCATCGGTTTGGGTACTCTTCGCCACCCCTTTGCCCGGAGTGTTTGAACGTGCAACAGACACCGGAAAACGTGGTCGCGACTTAGCACTAGGTTCGCGTCGTCTGGTCGCCAGCGAACAGGACGTCAGGATTCATTGGAATAGCCGGAACGACCTCAACACCCTATCGGGTAGCTTATGAGTAGCCTAGAAGCACCGCCGGGGATTAGACCGAGTAAACCGCGTCGAATAGCTAGCAGTGAGTGCCTAGGGCGCCAGTGAACCGCAAGCTACGCTCCACCCGGAATCGCTGAATTGACCTCAGCACCTACTGGTTGGCCCGTTGAATAGGCTAGGTCCACCGCCGGGGACTAGATCGAGTAGATTAAGGCGAAGTGAGGAGCTAAATGGCTCACGGAAACGAACATCGGGATCGGGAGAGATCTACCGCTTGGTTTCGGGAGAACCTCTCTCGCCAGGGAATTCTCCGTCGGAGTAGACTAGATCCATCGTCGGGGACCGCGAAGTAGTTCGCGAACAAGATTTTAGTAACGTCGAGAGCTGAATAACTCATCTGGTAAGTAGGGCGAATTGTAACGAGAGGGGAACCAAACGGCTTAAAGGAGGTACCGGACAGATAGCCAAAGGGCTCAAGAAGTTATGGTGCTAAAACCAAAGAAGAATCGGTATCGGGTGAACTTTCTTCGCCGGGGAACTCTCCGTCGGCCTAAACTAGATTCACCGCCGGGAGCTAGACTGAGTAGACCACGGCGAGATACCATCAGTCGCCAGTCGTCGGGACACTAGCGAACCAGAAGCCCTGCTCCACCGGAATCACCGAACTGACCTCAGAATCGGGGACTAAACCGAGTAATTCACGAACTAGCTGGAAGCTCAACGTGGAAGTGGTACTAAACGGTACAAGAGAGCCAAAGGGCTCAATAAATTAGACAGTCTGAAGTTTGCTGCTCATATTGTCCTCGTAGGGGAATAGCACTAATTCTCGACCCACAGCTAACCTTCCTACTGCCATAAAGAATTTTTCACACTATGTGGATAGTCAAAAACTGGTAGTGTGTCGAGGAGGTGTGCTGTAACCCTTCTGAAAGAACTAACTACTTAGAAGTTGGATTGGAATGTGTGCTGTACACATAGAAAAGCCTCTCCTCGAAGTAATGTCGCAAGGTAGTGCCAAAGAGTGATCAGGTTCCGTGCAACAGTAGTTGTTTTAGCAGGTCATCTGGCTGCCCAAACCGGTTTCCTGTTTTGTTGGCTTTCGTAAATTTTTTTTCCTGCTCAGGGTGTATTTGAACAGTTTTTGCTCTCTAAAAACACTCGCACACACACTCACAGGCATTCGCAAAATTTGTCGGACTGAGTCTATTGGTATATGACACTCGGACCTCCGGCTTCGGAAAAGTTTTCAAAGTTTGAGCAAATCCCATACATTTCTTTTGTAAGAAATGTAAAAAGTCTGAGAAATTGATGACCAGTATTGTCAATTACTGCACTTTACGCTGTAATGCTCGTTTTGCCAGAATTCCTCATTTCGTTTGAATTTAAATTCATTATTAAATATATCTCTTGGAAGAAAGTTTAATGGGGCTGATAAATCTCACCATTTCCTACGTAAAAAAGTCCAAGGTCGATTGAAGATAGTTAGAATGACAGCACAAAACGTGAGTACCCGTTATACCCCAATTGTTTCCATAACCTAAATGTAAAGCATAACCTAGCTCTACCTTTCAGAAAGAGGCTGAATGTGGCTGATTAGAAATAGTGTTCCTTATGTAAAACATCCAGGGAATTGTTAGAAGATAGCCGGAATGACCGCCCGGAACGGGTATACCCGCTTTACCCCAATTCTTCCCACAACTCAAGTGTGAAGTTACAACTGGTTCTATCTTTCAAAAAGAGGCTAATCAAAAGCAGTAATTCTTATGTAAAAATTTGAAAAAAAAATTGTTCCATTATCTGGAGTGAATTTTTTTTCTGTGCACTACTATACCATTCTACTAAAATACCCTTTGATTGAACAGAGGAAGGGCATGTACCCCTTCATGGAGTTGCTAGCGCAGCGTTTGCCAAATTCAACAAACCGACATCTTAATGTTTGTCCGAAATAGTAGGAAAAGTTTTCGTCGATAAACATGCCAAAAATGTTCTGGATGGCAGTCATTTACTTTACCAAATGCCTAATTCCAAGTGTCTATAAACGGTGCACAACTTCAGCGATGCAATTTTTCGTTCTTTTTGATGAGTTGAGCCACGATTTTCTGCACCAAAAAAAATGTTTGCCATCATAAAGATTTTACTGCTGCACTCCGCTTCTTACGTCCTTGGAAACGGCATAATACTTTGAGTAAACAACCGACTACTGGAAATGGCAACTTTTTACGTCTTCTGTGAAATCAAAAGATGAAGAAGTTGGTAGAAAAAACTTTGGTTAGGTATGTGGTTGTTTTTAACAGCGTATCGCCCGGGTACTTTTATTATTCGTTTGGGAAATGGTTCGTTTTGTTAAAAGCCAAGTTTCTAAATAGTTCACTTATTTTGTGACAAACTTACTTCAGTATAGAAGGTTTTTCTTTACTCCAACGTAGATCAAAGCACCACCGATAAGACACCGAAAATCCGATGTTGCACAACGACGAATCCTATTTCCACGGTCGGATATCCTTCTAATCACCTGAACCACCCGCAAAGGATTACCTACTCCTATCATTCTTTAGTTGAGAGAAGGGTTTGACCCATTTTTTTCCACTCCGCAAGCATCACTCTTTAAGACAGATTATTGTCATACCCTAAACCAATCCAACCCTTAACCGCCGTCCGCCAGGATCAACGTTGATGCATTTTCGTTGTTTTTCTTCAGCAAAACAGTTGAAAAGAAAGGGAGCGAAAAAAAAAGTCGGAACCAAACGTAAAAAATTCACTCCCTAATGACACCGTGACGTTTGTTGGCCGCTGTTTTCTTCTGCTGGTTGGCACTTTTCACAACTTCACGCCCAATTTGATTTGATTTGCGGTGCGTAATTTCCTTTGATATCTCAAGCGGAATGACTTTGGCATTGGATTTTGGGCCTTTTCCCAGCTCCACGTGGGATGGATTTGGGAAGGGGAAAAATGGTAATCTTCGCGACAGTTGGTCTGCCGGGAATTGGGTTAGGTTCGCCACGGAATGAAAAAGGGAAACTAGGACAGGATTGCTTCCGTTGTTTTCGAATTTATTGTATAATCGTAATCAGGCACACACAAGGGCAGTAGATGGAACGGGTACGAAAATGGTTACAGAATTGACGAAGATTGTTTTTTCTTTGATTTTGATTTGACCCACCAACATCAAGGAGGTGGATGTGGGGTGATCTAAAAAAGTCTTTACCGGATGGGACAAGGTAAAAAATTAGATAAATCGAGAATACTTATCTTAAAAGCTTTTCTCGGTGACGAGTCTGATATAAATATGGGAAACGTTCATTTGGAATTCTAATTCAGCTCGGTCTGTCAAGCGCAGTAAGGCATAAAAAACACACTTTCGTAGCGGTGCTGATATCTGGAACTCAATGAGAAAAATATTCGAATCAAAGATTTAGCAACAGAGGGTGAACTATAGTTGTCAGCGAATTTCGATTTTATATGAGACGACCATTTTTGCAGGACATCAAGACAAGACCAATATTGTCTTGAGAACGACGGCTTGTTGGCGATTTTCTTGGGGCTAACCCCAAAATGTTTGACAATGTTGCACCGCTCCAGCAACTATTTTTCTTTTATTGGTTCGCAAATCTTCTTAAGCACCATTAAAAGAAATGTTCTTCAAGTTATCGAACGGCTTTTTCACGAAAATCTTCCATTCGACCAACGCTCCCTTGATATCAATCCAATTTGGCAGCGATGTCACATATGCAGTTGATAAGTCATGATATTTTGGCAGAGTTTCGCCTTTCAAACCATTCCAGTAGATGTCATTCGATATGCCCTCGAATGAGCAAAAAGAAAAAAAGCGGTGACCATTGAGTCCTTCCACCCATTTTCATCTCATTTACCCAGGGCAGTTTTTTCTTTTTTTGGTTCTAATATATTCTCCTCCTGTTGTCCGTCTACAGCACCACATCATTGTCATTTCGCACTGTCGTATCGATAGAAAACCGACAAACACTCTTGAGGTCGGGGTTCCACTCCCGCAAATGGCACTTTGTCGGATCATATTTTAGATGGTGTGCAATGCAGTCCAGTTCTATTGGGAAACCGTTTTGTCCGTTGAACTTTGGGCTTCCGGAGTCCAGCAGGCCCCTTCATCGCAGCCAGTGAATAACCCCTCGCTAGATCTTTATTTTATTGCCGTCAGTTATCGGTTTTGTGGCGTTGTTTTTTTTATCTCGCTTGGTGCTGATTGCTTTTTTCTCACATTTGCGACGATCGATGTGATTCTGTCATGAACATTCATGAACACTGTGATTGGATAAATCGTTCAATATATTAGATTGGTTCTTCTTATTTGTCATTTTCTAAATTATTTCTCTCGGCGTAGTGAAGTAGTTGATTCAGAGTTTCTTCCATTTATCGAATATTGCACCATTATCCAGTGATAGTTCAGAAACATAAGCAGTCCAACAGATGCCTTTTCAGTCTACGAACAAGAATCAATATAGAACAGCTTTCAAACCTCCATAGATTATTTTTTTTCTAGACCAACATGAGAAAAGGGTGGAAGTCCAAATGAGAGTCTCTCTTTGTTTACTCTTTCTTCCGTCAATAACTCGGCCGCTTCTACGTTTGCTTCTTAACTCTTAGCATAATATACTAGACATTCGTTTTCGAGCTCTCCATCGAGACAGAGGTTGTTTTTTCTAGTCCGTAGTGCTGTGTGAGGCGATAAAGAATAGTTTTAATCCGCATTCAAGGTTATTTTGCCAGTTCGGTTCGGTCCTCAGTCTTTTGTTCGCGTGTGAGGATTAAACAATAGCCAGCTGTATAAGCTGGATCGGTTCGTCGTTGGACACCAGTTTAAAGCTAAGTGGTTTTTGTCTTTTGTAACACATTTATTGCTTTCTTCCGTCTGCGCGGGCGCTGACCCCGTGCGTTGACGTTTTCTATGGTTCCCTCTCCGGATGGTCAAATGGAAGTTGAATCGGGTTCAACTTCTAAGGCTCCCCCCCGGCCCAAATGCTATCCAGAACTCTCAACTGGTCCATTTGTGGTCTTCTTTCGGCCCAAGACTAAATCACTGAATCTTCTTCAGATTTCTAGAGACCTGACGGAACGGTTCTCGGCTGTGACCGAAATTTCAAAGGTCCGCTCGGACAAGATAAGGGTGTTGCTAGCCAACTCAAAGCAGGCAAACGATATTGCTTGCTGTGAGCACTTTACGCGGGATTATAACGTGTATATTCCGGCTGTAAGAGTACAATCCGAAGGCGTCGTAACCGATGAGAGTTTGACGTGCGAGGATCTGCTGAAGTACGGGGTTGGCCGATTCAGAGACCGCTTACTTCAGCCAGTTAAAATACTTGAGTGCAAACGTTTGCACTCAGTAGTAGTTGCGGGGGATGGTTCAAAAACGTACCCCCAATCAAACTCTTATCGGGTGACCTTCGCTGGTACCGCTTTGCCAAATTTCGTCCTCTTGCACAAGGTTCGTCTGCCTGTGCGTCTGTTTGTGCCGCGGGTCATGAATTGCACAAAGTGTAAACAACTGGGTCACACAGCCACCCATTGTAGCAACAAGGCCCGCTGTGGAAAATGCGGGGAGAATCATCTAGATGATTCGTGCAGTAAGCAAGCCGAAAAGTGTCCTTACTGTGCGGAGAGTCTGCATGATATCTCGGCATGTCCCGCGTACAAACTACGCGGGGATAAACTGAAACGTTCCCTTGCGGGACGATCCAAACATTCTTTCGCAGAAATGTTAAAGAATGCTACGCCACCATCCTCAGCAAACATCTATACTCACTTGCCTCCTGACGAGGGCGAGGCTGGTAACCCACAAGAGGGAACATCTACTAGGGTGCCTAGAATTTATAGGAAGAGGAGGAACACTTCCTCTCGTAAAGTTCCTTGTAAAGGCCAGAAGGTGTCCCTTGAGGGGGCTCCGAAAGTCACATCTATTGGAAGTGTTGCAACTAAACCGAAGCAATTAGCTCCTGGTCTCGGAGGATTAAGCTCAGAGAAGGAGTTCCCAGCACTTCCAGGAACATCAAAAATCCCAAGTGTTCCTTTGTTTCAGTTCGAGAGTAATCACAGCACTGGAATTATAAAACTCTCGGACATAGTGGACTGGATAATAAAAACTTTCAATATTACTGATCCTATTAAAAGTCTTATGTTAGCTTTTCTCCCTACAGTGAGAACATTTTTGAAGCAGTTGACTGCTAAATGGCCCCTCCTCTCAGCGATTGTATCCTTCGATGGCTAACTCATCGAACGAGGTCACGGATTTGATCACTGTTCTACAGTGGAATTGCAGAAGTATCATCCCGAAAATCGATTCCTTCAAAATTTTAATAAATAATTTGAGTTGCGATGCATTTGCATTATGTGAAACTTGGTTAACTTCCGACATAGAACTCAACTTCCACGACTTTAATATTATTCGCCTGGATCGAGACACCCCCTATGGAGGAGTGCTTTTGGGGATCAAAAAGTGCTATTCCTTCTACAGAATTAACCTTCCCTCGATAACAGGTATTGAAGTTGTCGCTTGTCAAGTAACAACCAAAGGCAAAAGCCTTTGCATAGCTTCCATATATATTCCCCCCAACACCGCGGTTGGGCACCGACGGCTACAAGACATCTTAGAATCCCTGCCAGCACCGCGACTAGTTTTAGGAGACTTTAACTCTCACGGTACAGCATGGGGTTGCCTCTATGATGATAACCGGTCTTCCTTAATTCAGGATCTTTGCGATAACTTCAATTTGACAATTTTAAACACGGGTGAAATGACACGGATTCCTGCTCCTCCAGCGCGCCCGAGCGCCTTAGACTTGTCCCTTTGCTCAACATCGCTGCGGTTAAATTGCACGTGGAAGGTAATTCCTGATCCCCACGGCAGCGACCATCTGCCGATTGTAGTCTCAATCAATAACGGTTCAAGGCCATTGAAATCAATCAATATTTCGTATGACCTCACACGAAATATCGATTGGAAGAGCTATGCTGCCGCGATATCCGACAACATCGAATCTACCCAAGAACTTCCTCCGGAGGAAGAGTACAGCTTTTTGGCTGGCTTGATTCTCGACAGCGCGAATCAAGCTCAGACTAGGCCAGTACCCGGCGCGAACATACAAAAACGTTCTCCCAATCCCTGGTGGGATAAAGAGTGCTCAGACGTGTACGCAGAGAAGGCCGCCGCGTTTAAGACCTTCCGGAACGACGGGTTACCCGCTAGTTTTCGACAGTACGCGACGTTAGACAAGCGAATGAAGAGTTTGATGAAAGCCAAAAAACGCGGTTATTGGCGCCGGTTCGTCGACGGATTAACGAGAGAAACATCGATGAGCACTCTTTGGGGAACAGCCCGACGTATGCGAAATCGAAACAGTACTAATGAGAGCGTGGAATATTCAAACCGTTGGATATTCGATTTCGCCAAGAAGGTTTGTCCGGATTCCGCCCCGGCACAGAAGATTTACCGCGCCGCGTCTCCTCACGATAGCGCGAACGAAACACCTTTTTCGATGGTGGAGTTCTCACTTGCTCTCTTGTCGTGTAACAATAAAGCTCCGGGGCCAGACAGAATCAAATTCAACTTGTTGAAGAATCTGCCTGACTCTGCCAAGAGACGCTTGTTGAACTTATTTAATAAGTTTCTCGAGGCTAACATTGTCCCACTCGATTGGAGACAAGTGAAGGTCATCGCCATCCAAAAACCAGGAAAACCAGCCTCCGACCACAATTCGTACCGTCCGATCGCAATGCTATCCTGTATCCGGAAGTTGTTCGAGAAAATGATCCTATCCCGCCTCGACAATTGGGTCGAAGCAAATGGCTTACTATCAGATACACAATTTGGCTTTCGCAAAGGCAAAGGGACGAACGATTGTCTTGCGTTGCTCTCAACTGAAATTCAAATGGCCTATGCTAGCAAAGAGCAGATGGCATCAGTGTTCCTAGATATTAAGGGGGCTTTTGATTCAGTTTCGATCAACATTCTTTCAGAGAAGCTGCACCAGCATGGTCTTTCAGCGACTTTAAACAACTTTTTACTAAACTTGTTGTCGGAAAAGCACATGCATTTTTCGCATGGTGACTTATCGACATCACGATTTAGCTACATGGGCCTTCCCCAGGGCTCATGTCTAAGCCCCCTGTTATACAATTTCTACGTCAACGACATTGATGAATGTCTTGACAATTCCTGCACGTTAAGGCAACTTGCAGACGATGGCGTGGTGTCTGTTACGGGACCCAAAGCTGTCGATCTACAAGGACCATTACAGAATACCTTGGACAATTTGTCTGCATGGGCTATTAAGCTGGGTATCGAATTCTCCACGGAGAAAACTGAGCTAGTTGTATTTTCTAGGAAGCGTGAACCAGCACAACTACAGCTTCTATTAATGGGTCAAACTATAGCTCAGGTCTTCACAGTAAAATATCTAGGGGTCTGGTTCGACTCGAAAGGTACTTGGGGATGCCATATTCGGTATCTGAAACAGAAATGCCAGCAAAGGATCAACTTTCTTCGTACAATAACCGGAACATGGTGGGGTGCCCACCCAGGAGACCTAATTAGGTTGTATCAAACAACGATACTGTCGGTAATGGAATACGGATGCTTCTGCTTTCGCTCCGCCGCGAACATACATTTCATCAAACTCGAAAGAATTCAGTATCGTTGTTTGCGTATCGCCTTAGGGTGCATGCAGTCGACCCATACGATGAGTCTCGAAGTGCTGTCGGGCGTTCTCCCGTTGAAAAATCGATTTTGGGAACTCTCATATCGATTGCTCATTCGATGCGATATCTTGAACCCGGTCGTGATTGAAAATTTCGAAAGGCTTGTTGAGCTCAATTCTCAGACCCGTTTCATGTCCCTGTACTTTGACTACATGGCGCAGAATATTAACCCTTCTTCTTACAATCCCAACCGTGTGCATTTCATAAATACTTCTGAATCTACTGTTTTCTTCGACACATCCATGAAAGACGAGATTAGTGGAATTCCGGACCACATACGCCCACAAGTGGTTCCAAACATTTTTTATAATAAATTCCGAGAAGTCGACTGTTCTAAGATGTTTTATACTGACGGATCAAACCTCGAAGGATCCACTGGCTTCGGTATTTTCAATCAAAAGTTCACCGCCTCCTACAAACTCAGTGACCCTGCTTCAGTTTACGCTGCAGAACTAGCTGCCATTCAGTATACCCTTGGAGTCATTGAAACATTACCCGCAGACCATTACTTCATCGTTTCGGATAGCCTCAGTTCCATTGACGCTATTCGCTCGATGAAACAAGGCAAGCACTCATCGTATTTTTTGGGGAAAATACGGGAGCTACTGAGTGCTTTATCTGACAACTCTTTCCAGATTACCTTGGTATGGGTCCCTTCTCATTGCTCCATTCCAGGCAATGAGAAGGCAGACTCCTTAGCTAAGGTGGGTGCCTTAGAAGGAGACGTTTACGAAAGACCAATTTGCTTCAGCGAATTTTTCAGTATTACTCATCAGAGAACCCTCGAAAGTTGGCAAACTTCGTGGAGCAGTGGAGAGCTGGGAAGGTGGCTACATTCGATAATCCCTAAGGTATCGACGAAACCTTGGTTCAAGGGGATGGATGTGGGTCGTGACTTCATTCGTGTGATGTCCCGACTCATGGCAAACCATTACACGCTGGATGCACATCTCCGGCGTATTGGGCTCGTGGATAGTGGTATCTGCGCTTGTGGCGACGGCTATCACGACATCGAGCACATTGTCTGGGCGTGCACCGAGTACAGTTCCGCTAGGTCGCGGCTAATGGATACCCTGCGGGCCCGAGGAAGACCAACCAACGTCCCGGTTCGAGATGTGCTGGCAAGCCGCGATGTTCTCTATATGTCCCTTATATACACCTTTGTGAAAACCATCAATATACAAGTCTAACTGCACCTTGTTATCTCCTTATCATTCTCAGAACGCTCTTCCACCTGCATCAAACCATCTGTATCGAATGAGCCAACAAACACGGGACCTACGGCACGAACATAACACGCTTAACTCGAAATGTAGCCGATCCACATCTGAGCCGTACTACGAAATCGTCTGGAAAAAAACCCCTGCCATCTTGAGGAGGACCACCCGGCGTCCCAGTACATGATTCCCCTGATGAAGGCCACCCGAGTTTGTAATCCATCCGTTGATCTCACGATGTCTGAAACTGAAATAATTTTCTCTCCCTGCCATCTTTGTCTACCCTCCCTCCCCTGACTCTTATACCCAGAAGTAACACCCCTACCCCCCCCCCCCCCCTCCCCCCCAATATCATCACGAAGCATTTAGCTCTTCTTGTCTCT
Source organism: Topomyia yanbarensis (assembly GCF_030247195.1). Taxonomy (NCBI): domain Eukaryota; kingdom Metazoa; phylum Arthropoda; class Insecta; order Diptera; family Culicidae; genus Topomyia; species Topomyia yanbarensis. Next base: position 339,473,313 of record NC_080671.1, read on the forward strand.
TCTAGTTTTAACTATTATATTATATAATCTCGTTGAAATTGCCCAACTCTACTACCCACAAAAATAACTATAATTACGAATCTTTACAAAATTCAATCATGCCCTCTAGTTATTCCTAGTTTTAAGTTAGTCGTAAAAAATTGTCCCCCTTAGTTAAACATTATTTGCTCCAATAATCTCACTGATAAAAATGTCAAACCATATTACCACAAAAACTAAATGACCCCCCTAATCTTACGAAAACAATATTATCCCCTTGTGTAGATATATAAGATAGCTATAAAATCGCATTAGTTTCGTTTTAAAAAATCAATATGTAATCCCCTAGTTTTAAGCAATTTAAAATGTAAAACAAAACAAAATTGGCACCTTTAAGCTAACGCAACGTGCCTTATCAAATAAACGATTTGAATAAAAAAAAAATATACTAGACGACATCAGAGTATTTCAAAATTTTTGAAACAATGTTGGAAAGTTTTATGTTGACGCCATAATAATCGAAAGAGAAAGTAAACACAGACTCTCATTTGGACATCCGCCCTTTTCACATGTTGGTCTAGATTTTTAATATTATTTTAATATTTTATTTTAATGAAGTCAAAGAATGTGCACTTTTAAAGTGGAATACATGTTCGAAAACTTGTCTTACTGCCAAGATTACATACACATTTGATAAAACTATTTCGTGCAGCTTAGAACAATATTGAATTTCCTATCTTAGTTTTTAGCATGGCTTAAAACTGTGTGCGGGTGTAGAATTTAAAAAAAAGTTTGCTTCGCATTCTTATTAAAATTCGTTGGTTGAGCAATACTCTCGATAACCCTATCAAACCCTATCAAGGTGTTTTTGGAACAGACTTGACAATTAGATAATAAAAATGGACAATTGGAACTTTTTTGAAATGCAAGATGGCGACTTCCGGTTGAGCAATTTTCTTGATAACACTAACAATATTGAAATACAAACCGAAATTCGCCATCTTGGGTTTCAAAATAGCTTCAGATACCGATTTTCGCCATGCACTAGTCATTCCAGTGCCGAAAATACCTATATCGAGAATTTATCTAAATCGGAAGTCGCCATCTTGGATTACAAAATGACTCAAGCCATCGATTCCCGTCATGCACTCATCAATCTTATTCCAAAAATTCCCATTTTTTTGGTTACAGAGAATTTTTCTAAATCGGAAGTTGCCATCTTGGATTACAGAATGGCTCAAAACATCGATTTCTGTCATGCCCTAGCCAAACCAATTCTTAAAATACCCATATCGTTGAGGTTATAGAGAATTTATCTAACTGGAAGTCGCCAATAGGGCACGCCAAAAAATTTTATTTAGGAATTCTCAATTGCCCTTCTCTCATATTGTGACAAATGTCAAAGTAGCTCAGATGCCAAATTTCACATCATTTGGACAAATTTAGACCCCCGCCCACTTCGCTTGATTTTTTTTGAAATTGGTACTATGGGAAAATATGGAGGCAAAATACATTAAATGCTATAATTTTTGAAGTAGCAATCAGAAAATTGCAATTTATACCTTTTTTGAAAGGAAATAATCTTAGTAATTGAATGGAGATATTTTTGTTAACAGGAAAATACGGAAAAGTGGGGTGCTGGGTAATCTTCGCCCCAAAATCCCATATTTTTAATGATTTTTCTGCTCCGTGATGCAAATCATACATATTTTGTAGTCTTTCTAATGTAAAAAAATCTCAGAAATCGAACGGAACCCTTTTGACCTTAATCCGAATACGAGAAGTTGGGGTTACAGGGCTTTTTGTCATTCATATTAAATTTTATCATTTTCTCATGCATATATCTCTATTATCCTTCAATCAATTTTCATAAAATGTAACTTGTTGAACGTGTAAAATTCTGAGGAATAAAACGAAAATAAAAACGTTAGAGGTAAAATTCAGAAACATCAAACCTTTTGATATTTATTCTACAAATCTCATTTTTTTTCATTATTTGTCCCAATACCTCAACTTTCCCAATTTTTCCACGAATGAAACATTTCTCATGTGATCCCTAAGCATATTTTACACTAAAATTAGTAAACTAAATAAGAATATTGTTGTTAAATGGAGTTAATATGTGCGATTTTATGATAAAAATGTTAAATCGACACTATATGTCAGGTAATTTGATGTTACTGAATTTTACCGGTAATGAATCTATTTTTGTTATAATCCTAAGGATTTTCCACGTTCAACAAGGTATAGTTTATGAAAAATGAGTGAAGAATAATAGAGATATATTCACGAGAAAAAGATGAAGTTTAATATGAATGACAAAAGGCCATTTAACCCCAACTTCTCGTATTTGGACAAAGGTCAAAAAGGCTCCGATCGATTTTTGAGATTTTTTCACATTTGAAAAACTACAAAATATGTATGATTTGCATCACAGAGCAGAAAAATCATAATAAATAGGGGATTTTGGGGACAAAATGACCCAGTACCCACTTTCCCATATTTTCCTAGAAACAAAAATATCTCCATTCAAATACTAAAATTATTTTCTTTCAAAAGAGGTATAAATTATAATTTTCTGATTGCTACTTCAAAAGTTATAGCATTTAATGTATTTTCCTCCATATTTTCCCATAGTACCAATTTCAAAAAATTTCAAGCGAAGTGGGCGGGGGTCTAAAATTGTCCAAATGATGTGAAATTTGGCATCTGAGTTTACTTTGACATTGGTCACAATATGAAGGGGGGCTTCGAGAATTCAAAAAAAAATTTTTTTGCAATGCCCTAGTCGCCATATTGGATTACAAAATGGATCAAGACATCGATTCCCGTCATGCACTCGTCCATCTCATTACAAAAATACTCATTTTTGCCTTTCTCATATAGAAAGGTTATGCAATCACTCTAAAAATCGTCAACCTAATCCCGGCACGGAGATTGTCATATGACATTCGACTCAGTTCGTCGAGATCGGAAAATGTCTGTGTGTATGTGGAAAAAATGTCACCTCTGTTTCTCAGAGATGGCTGGACCGATTTGCACATGCTTAGTGCATGCACAACCTTCCCATCGGCTGCTATTGATTTTTTTATTAATTAGACTTCCGGTTCCAGAGTTACGGGTTGAAGAGTGCGTCCACACAGAAAATTCCCATATAAACTTAAATGAAAAATTTTCAAAGGGGGGAGTAGGGAAAAATTTCCAAATCGAATTTGTGTTTTTGATGCCAAATGACTTTAAATTGCATAAAACGTTGAGATTTGATAAAAAAAATTTTTGACTAAAATTGGCTTTTTTGGACTTTGGCATATTTTTGTCTTTCTCATATAAAAAGGTTATGCAATCACTCTAAAAATCGTCAACCTAATCCCGGCCCGGAGGGCCGAATGTCATATGCCAATTTTTTTGACCTATAAAGGCTTATGTAGGAGTATGCGATGAGGGGTTGCTACTTTAAATTTAAAACTAGTTTAAAATTTCTTAACAAGTTGAAAATTTTCGGCACGGTCCGGACCACCGGATCTTCCTCATTGGTCCGCCGCTGGTTTTAAGCGATGTTTCAATGTCGATACATAGTAGGGTAGACGAACCCTTATTCATCTAATTAGTCAGGATGTCACACTATTTCGTTGATAACTCGACTTGGTGTGACCGAATTACGCTTAAATAGGTTTCATCATCTTTGCTTCGTTTCTAAGAAGCTATACAGTTAAAAATTTTGCCTGGAAAATGTAAAATGCTCGCGTTTGAGCGAAGCGAAAAGTCGACTACAACGTACCCTTATTCATCCTGCCATTTGAGCTAATGCGTTGAAAAGAGACTCTAACTAATGTGTTGAAATGGGTGGGATGGATAGAGGTGCTAAGATGAATTAGGGAGCAGTAACCCTATCTCAAGATCTTGCCTGTCGATCCATTGTATGTATATGCAAATCGTACTGAATATGTAATATACATTTCCATCATTGTATTAAACATTACCAGCCATGGAATCGTAAAACCACTCCCCCTCCCCCCGAAATATTTTGAAGAAATTTGAATAAATTGAATATGTTCAACAAAAATATGCCTCATATTTTAAATGAGAAAAGTTTCATTTGCAAAAGTTATCTTGTGATTATATTTCCTTGTAGAGAAAACTGTCGGCAGACCTCGACACCTACCTGTCGGCTCGTTGTGGAGGCTAGCTCTTCATATCTTTCGAGAATCTATTGCTAGAGGAGTTTCCCCATCTTGCTGGAAATACGCGAACATTTTCCCAGTCCACAAGAAGGATAATAAGCGAGACGTCAATAATTAGCGTGGAATAACTTCATTGAGTGCAGTTTCGAAGTTGTTCGAGCTGGTGATTATGGAACCTCTTCAGGCTCATTGTAAGCAGTACCTAAGTAACGATCAACACGGCGTCACGTTCGGGCGGTCAACAGCGTCTAACCTGCTGTGTGTAACATCCTACATAACAGAGAGTATGGAACATCGTGCTCAAACCGACGTTGTTTACACCGACTTATCTGCCGCTTTCGATAAGATAAATCACGATATCGCAATCGCAAAAATGAAGAGATTTGGAATAAATGGTAGTGTTTTGCAATTGTTTCGATCCTACCTCACAGACCGAGAGATAGCGGTTGTCATAGGAGATTGTCAGGCCCCCACGTTCATTTCTACGTCAGGAATACCTCGAGGAAGCCACTTGGGACCGTTGATGTTTCTGCTATACTTCAATGATGTTCATCTAGTTCTGAAGACTCCACGATTGTCCTTCGCAGATGACCTCAAGATATTCCGCCTAATTCGATCAATTGAAGATTGCAGATTTGTCCAACAGTAGTTTGATGTCTTTGCTGATTGGTGTAACACGAACCGCATGTGCGTGAACCCGAAGAAGTGTTCGGTAATATCGTTTACACGGAAAAAGGATTCGATTCATTTTAACTACCGTCTACTAGAAACAGACATTGAACGCGTCAGTCACGTTAAAGATCTGGGAGTGATTCTAGATCCTCAACTTACGTTTAAACAACACATCTCCTATGCAGTTGGCAAAGCATCTAGAGCACTGGGATGCATCTTCAGAATAGCCAAAACTTTTACGGATATCTATTGTCTCAAATCGCTCTACTGTTCTTTATCGCGATCAATTCTGGAATATTACTCTGAAGTTTGGAGTCCAAACTACAATAATGGCGTCGAAAGACCAGACTATTTAATCAATTAGCTAACAACACTTGGTCGGTGTTAAGTCAGACCGGACTAAGTCGGAAAATATCAAAAAATGAGATAATGCTAACACTGGATAAAGAATTTCTTCAGCTACATTCGACTTTTGCCAGATTTGAAATATGTAACCATAAACAAGAATTGTGGCAAAAATAATTTCCAATTATAACGTAGAGAATGCTGCGATTCAAACTTTAAACCCGTTTTTCTCGAAATCAATATTTTGTCACTTAGTCCGGTCTGACTTAACACCAACCACTTGACCTTTTTATTTGTTTTTAATTATTGTATGACTATTGTTTTTGTGTACTTGACTGTTAGAAATTAGATTAGTATTAAGGCCAACATCATTGGGACTTTGATATGCCTGTTGATGTATTGAACAAATAAACAAATTATCGTTATCTCAAGTGGGTACTATAGGAGAAACTGAGGAGACTTGATCCCCTTTTTTATTTTTCAATCCAACTCCTTGAGATGATAAAAAATCTAAGTATTTTTTGTCGTTTTATATTGTTTCTAGGGATGACTGCTAATTATAAAAAACTTACATGGAAATATTACACTGGACATGAGTTATAAGCATTTCTGGAAAACAACAAAAAAATGGAAAATTCTTAGATTAGTGGAGACTCGATCCCTAATTTGGAGACACTTGATTTCTCTTTGAAAACGTGTTTAAAAGAGCATGTAGGGTAATAAGCCTATTTTTGCTATGTTTCTATTATCACCCTAACCATCTGAAGCCTTTGATTAGAGCAGCTTTTGTAATATTTGCTCAAAGCATTGGCTAAAATGGTATTGTGATGATTGGGGTACTCGATTAGAGTTTTTGCTGCGCTTAAACAGAAGAATTTCACCATTCTCAAGACATTTTTGTTATTATATTGGCTCTTAATAACAAAGCAAAAAAGCTGAAATAATAAAATTAATAAATAATGAAATAATGCGGTACCCTCCCTAATAGTAAATATAGGTACCTTACCCTATTTAAAAATAGGTACCTTACCCTATTCAAGGTTATAAATGGATTGCGGTATTGATTAGATTGTTGTAATTAGATATTGTTAATTTTGTTACTATATATTACGCATAACTTACCAGATTTTCTACGAATTCTCCAAATCTCCGTGCAATTATTTGAAAGCTGTCTGTTGTTATGGTTGAGCAACGTCAAATGTGTGATGCATGGTTGCTATATATATACTGTAGTAAACAATTACAGATAAGTTTCTGTATGATGCGTTCATTTTTAACAAATTATTTTTGTTATTGTCTGGCAACAATGACTTTCTTCTGGTGTGAATTTGGTTATGTTCAGTGGTGTGTATGAAGCATGGCGAAATGGATCAAATCTCTATGAATTTGAAGCAGGTAACTGACGTCCCTATCTCTACATACAGAGTTTGACAATAGCCAACATCGATTTTCCACCGATCCATGGGGGTCAGTTTGACAACGTCAAAATCGGTTGAAATGTCATTAACAAACAGCTGTTGCAGTAAACAATGGAAAACAATGCACATTTTCTTTGATTTGATGCAAACAAAAGTGCTCCTCGTTCGTATTTAGAATAAATTTCGTTTATTTTGTTACAATCAATGCTCTTATGTTGACCACGATAGTATGACGTCATGTCACCCTCTTGATTTGAAGGGATCAAAAGATTTTTCTCCCTAATTTAGAAATGCTGCCACCTCTACTATAATGTATTGTAATGTACTGAGAACTGTCATTACGTACGACAAAATTTACAGTGTAGTATTTACCTTTTGTGCCATAGCGGCGCTAGTGTGGTGTCCTTTAATGTCGTTTTCGATTGAGAACCTAGACACTAACCCAGGATAGTTGCTTCAAACAAACGTTTTTAATGGAACTGAGTTGGGTTCTCGCAAAACAGCAGTGGTGTGGGCGAACCCGAAATACATTTCCGGTTGGAACCCAACTCGGTTTTTAGTTCAGTGGCGCATAACCTAGGCTCGAAACTGGCTTCAAACAAATGGTTTGACATCAGTTAGGTCCGAAACTGAGTTGGTTTCTACCTCAAGCAAAAAACTACATAAGAAATGCAGAAGTGAACTATATTGTTATTTTATAATATTTGATCTATGTCATAATATATTGTTCCCATAATCAGTGCAATTTGTAAAAGAATAATCCATATGGATATATGATGCATCTGCTTCAATGGATGCTTCAACATTAATTTATGATAAAAGGTGTTCAAAGCTAAAATAAAACATTATAGAAGAACAGGGATTTCAAGTAGGCCTGGGGTGCGAATGTGCCCCCATAAAACCGTTCTATAGACCCTATAGGGTTAAAAATCTCTTAGAGAATGACATATAATTGAAGCGATGAAGCATACGATAAATATATGTATAACATGCCTCAAACTGCTAATAATAATTCTAAACAATGCTCTTCAACCTTAACTCACGCATAATGCAAAGAAGCTGTTCTCAATTGTCTCATTCCGCTGCAATGGTTACCTAAATATAAGAACAACTCTTCTTTCGTTGCACCAGACAGTAACAGGGAAATCAAGAATGAATGAGCTTCTTTCGCAAAACCGTAAAATGTTCCAGTTTCCAGTTCCATTTCCATTCGAAATCAGCACATCGAGAGAAAAAGAATTAGCGCGGGTTTCCATCAGGCAGTGATGGGTTCTAACTACACAATTGCACCGCGCGAAAATGGTTAAGAGCAGCTCCCTGCAAAGAGCTACTAGTCCTACATTCGGGGAGATGTGACATTTCGTAACACAAATGACTGCCTCCCCCTCCCACTATTTCTGTTCTGCCACAATCAGCTCTTTCCATATCAGTGATGATGCCAACAACGATGAGCTAGATTATGGCTTTGATGATGGCAATGCAATGGAAGAACGGGGCAATTGCGAGGAACAATCATAATTCGCGGGATTTAAACCTCGTCGCGTTGGCTTTTCACCGATCGCGGCTGGAGACAATGGAGATGCACTTTGCGTGTGGTAGTTATAATGTGTACAACAGGGGAAAACCCGTCCCCGACGATGATGCTGAGCTGTTGATACCGTTTTCACTCAAGCCTGAGGATTTTAGTGCACCATCAAGTACCTGTCTTTTTTTCCAACAGTTAGTGCATTCACCGGTGCAGGTTGAGTGATGATGGAAAGCGAAATGTGATACACGTGGATCCATTAGCAAATTAACATTTCATATATGAAAGTGTCTCTGAACGGTAGATCCTGTGCAGCGTAGTTAATGCATTTTATTTCATTCACCTTTCACTGGATGCAAGGTGGACGATAACAACTTCCATGCCATTCCCGTAATCAAACTTTTTTCACTATTTTGTACGAAAAATAAATTGAATAATCAAGACTACACCTTCCATTGAACTATCTTGATCCCTATCGTTTTGCTGGAATAACTGTCAAAAATGCTAACACAAGTGGCTAAATTCACTGTCAAACAAAAGGGTGTTTACAGTTTTTTTTTTCTTCAGAAAATCAATTAAAAATCATTCTGGAGTTTCAAAGGTTGAACATGAAATAGAAGCAGAGTTTTATTCTTCATTTAATGACCCAATTCAACACAGATGCGCAATAGCATTCTTATCGAGATTTACTATTGTCTTAGGTATATCCCATTACCACCAGGAAGCTCAATTCGAGGGTCACATTACAATCTCAGTGTGTCAAGTGATCGTATAACAGTTTGTTTATCCTCCAAAAACTGTCGACTGTTGGCTCGACCGGTGTAAAAGCGTAGTTCACGACACTTGAGCTGGTCAAAATTTGTTTCCAATAAAAAATACGTTGTACGTATGCTTAAAACTCCCCTGCGCATAAAAAATAGGGTCGGAAACATGACACCGGAATACCACACCGGAAAATGATTAACATATTAGAGCAAATAGGAAGAACGGCTCTCAAGAACTTGATCCCATTTGCGTAATATATAGCCATCGCCAACAGGCACAAATGGGACAGAAAAAGATCCTCCCGGGTCCTACATAAGTCACTTGAGTTAATGATCGCTTCGTCTTCTTTCCGTTCGTGTGATTTAAGCAGAAGTAGAAGGTGGTGTGAAACGGTAAAACTGCTTCTCATAGGGATCGATAACCGCACGTCGGCGGCAAGTCACTGTTGGTTTTGTGCCTCGTTGCCTCCGCCCGGTGACCTTTCCCCTGATCGAGGAGGATCCTGTCTGTACAAAACTGAGACTTATCCTGCCAAAAGCCGGTGTGTAGGAGGAAGAAAACTGAACTACTTAGGCGCAAAGACTGCAGAATATGTGCGACGAAAAGTTCGAGGATCACTGCGCTTCTGACGCAGGTTCACACGGACGAACGACGCCATCTGTCACTTGGATGGTACCAGTTTTAAGGAAGCGAATGTGTCTTTCGGTGCCCGAGTTAGGGTGAGGATTACTAGAATCGTTCAAAAATAGTACGGTGGGAAAATTTTAAATGACCTGCTCCGTGATTGTAGCATCCCTTATTAGTTGTGGTTGGAAAAATGTTTTATGTTTTGCGGAAGCATTTAATTTGTTTTCCCGAAAGAATCTTCCTTCCCGAAACCTATGACACATGTCCACACTAAATGCGCGAGGGCGATGTGGCGCCTAGACGAGATAAAAGAAGTGTGTGAATTCGACAGTCTTGTCAACAAGCGGGAAGGGGCATGTTCATTTTCACTCGAAAATAGATTTTTAATTGAATTTTACTCACTTGCCGTAACACACAACCGGGAACATACTTGTTTGATTAAATTCAATTTATTTCACTCCCTCTCACATTATTGTTGCTTTCCATCGTGTAGAATCCTACCCAGATTGAATGAGAGAAAAAAAAATCGGGAAGGAAACTCCTGACAACACGGCGCATCGGCGCCGAACGAATTCCTGTTCGCGTTATCATGGTTACACAATCGGGTGTGAGATTGAATTCGTTTCCGCCCCGGTCGCCATGGTTTTTTTTATTTTTCAGTGCCTTTCGACCGCAGCGGTGACCGCGTGTTGGACACATACCCAAACCACAACGATGCGATATGGTTTAATACTGACTCGGTCTTCACCCAAGCTACAGTCACTAGAAAAGGATGGAAATCGGCAGTTAATGTAGGGAGTGAAAACCGAAATTTTGAGAAAAATTAAATTTAATGTCTCATGTACTCTTAGATATCAATAACTACCTGACGATGAAACTATGCAATTTAGGCGTAAGGTAGGGCATGTATTAGATTAAAATATCGTCCCTATTCGGCGAGAAACGGTACCACGGTGCACGAGCACATCGGGCTACGGCCAAGGGCCGGGATTTTTGGGGCCCCGCACTGTGGATGGATACAAGTTTATATTAGAGCCTATATTCGAGAAAAGGCAACTCATGCGGTACGGTATCCAAATGCGATTATCGATGAATCGGTAACAGAGCCTTGCGGTCTCTCGAAAGCATGACGCTGTTATGGTCAGAGTTAGTATCTTCCACCATGCCCGGACTATCGCCCCTTCGAGAGAATTTGAGCCGCCTGGAAGCCATAATATCCCAAAATTGAACTTGAAGACCATAAAACTGCAAAAAAGGAGCGATCTCATTTTAATAAGTATTCTTGGATTGTGGTGAACTCTTGTGATTGTGAAATACAGGTCGGACTCGATTATCCGGGAATTTCAAAAAAATCTCACCCGGCACGGAAAAAAATCCGTTCATAAATTCATGAACAAAAAATCACGATTTCGTGCACTGAACGATTTACGAAAATCGTGACCAAATTCCTGAAATTGTGAATAATAAACCTTGTATTCATGAAACTATTTGGGTTTCCAAAAAACTAGTTCGCCCCGAATATATACATGGCGTTACATTCGAATGTTTATCGTCATATTTTAGTTATGAGTAAATTCATGTGTAATTCATGTGCATGATTTCAGGATCTTAGTCACGATTTTCGTAATTTCTGTTCACGTTATCGTGATATTTTATTCTAAAGCTTGCTTTCGAATTTGACACGTGGAGTAATATGACCCATATTTTCATGTTCTGCGAAATATATTATGAATGCGATTTGGGGTGCTCAACCCAGCTTTCGTTTCTGTCTAGACATCACACTGATCCTTACCAATGAATAACGATGTTCGAAGTCCTAATAGTTTCTTCATATCTCGACAAACATATGATTACGGCCTAAAAGCCAACTGTCAAAATCCACTTTGAATGGAAATTCCAGACAAACCGTTACTAGTCGAACACAGTTCACAACAGTTTATGAAAGAGAAAACTTTTCTCTTTCATTTACTACCAACATCTGTGATTGGCGTGTTACGGTTTGTCCGGAATTTCCATTCAAAGTGGATTTTGACAGTTGGCTTTTAGGCCGTAATCATATGTTTGTCGAGATATCTACTGCTCGTACCTATTACTGGTCATAAGCAGCTGCCCATTTCATGAAAAAGTGCATAAAACAAAAATGATTTTACGAATAATACTCCAAATTTTGTGAAATAGTTTATGTGAAAATTACATTATCATGTTGCATGAAATTGAAAATAATTACAATTATATTCTAAATACAATATTATAAGCACACAAAATAGATCGTAAATCATGTGCTAGGAATCATGAACTAGTTCACGAATCCATGAGTAATGGTTCATGATTTTATGAACTTTCCAACGAGCACGAATGGTCAGACGTGACTATTGTACTAGGAATCATGAACCAGTTCACGAATACATGACAAATATTTCATGGTGTTGGTCAAATATTTCACAAGCACGGAAATTGGATCGTGAATAATCTATTAGGAATCAGGAACCAGTTCACGAATCCATTCATATTATTTGATGATTTTGTGAACTATTTCACGAGCACGAATGGCAAGTTGTGGCTATTATGCTAGGATTCATGAACTAGTTCACCCATCGGAAAAATCTATTTCGGATTGTGATAATTGTGCTGAGTTATTTTAAAATTCGCATCTCCGCTCAATCACAAAAGTGGTTGATGAAAAGTCATCTCTGGTATCACTCACGGATGCAATCAGCAACTTGCAGACTGAAATAAAGCAGTTGTCTTGATCAACTCCTTCCGTTTCGACACCGTTGGCCTCCAATTGACTCTCGCCTAGCAGCTAAACGGCCCCGTCGACCAGTTGCCAAAGGAACGGATATCAGTAACATGACTTTCGCCTCCTTCAAAGTCGGTCTGGCTCAGGAATATTCTGCTCAAAAATTTCGCAAACATCTCGTTGCGGACCTAACTCCAACACCTATAACCCCGCTAGGAGTAGCAGCACATCAATAGCCGAGTATAACATTAAATTAATGCGCACTTTAATGGACGGTGGGAGCCCTCGGGTTCCCATCGCAGGCGAGTATTACACAAATTATTTCACAACCCCGTCACCCATTCACTACGTGTTGCAGCATACTCCTCGTTATGATACTGTTACCGTATGCCGCCTCAACACTACTTTTGGTGCTACCGATCATCGAGTCCGTAATCCTGAGAACGCATATGGCACAGACGGTTTTCGTACTCCGCTTTCTGAACACCACTCGGTTTCTAGCGTGCCATCGACTACAATTTTAACCCGTCAGGGTAACAATTTAGCACTGGGTGGAAATATACCCTGTTTTGAGTACTCTCTCCGTAGAGTGTATTGTTATTGCAACATAACTCACCGCTGTTCATTATGCTCGTTCATGTTTTTGATGTAAATTTCGTTTAAATAATAGTCCATGAACGTTGTCATTAGTCCAGATAGGATTAGTCATTCTTGACGTCCAGAAAATTGTTGTTTTTATTTCGGGACAGTTTCCCGCCACCGTAACCATCGTTCAGTGCGCGTGTGCGACGGTCAATTTCCGTCGAAAGTGTCGGCCCGTGGTCCGGGTGCTCGTTCATTTAGTGGTGCTGGATCGCCGTCGGGAGAAGCTAATTACCAAGGAGCTTTCGCTTCCCCGGCTAACCGTTAAGGATCCGACGCACCCGCCCCTTTCGCTGCAGAGAATAAGTCGAACGAGCCTTGCTCTCCTCTGCAGCTAACAGTCAAGGAGAGGAAGGCAGGTAGGACGACGGCTCCACCTGGGAAGAACACTGTGGTGTCTTCCGGGATTCGTCACCACCGTCGCTAGGGAGGTTCCGACAAAGGAGTAAAGCTCACCTCCCTGGCTAATTGCTAAGGACCGCTGCCGGAGCAGCCAACGATACCAGCAGGAGAACTCGGCCGTTGGAGTCCCGGCCGGTCGGAAAAAAAACCATTGCCTTCCCGCCGTCGTCAGCAGCAGACAGTGAGGAACGACCAGCAGAGGAGAGTATCGGGAGAATAAACGGCAAAGTTAGAATTTTATTTGTTTGTTTACCTTTTTTGTTGTGAAACGAAAATCCGAAATTCTGTAGAAACACCTAGGCCGCCCTGAAAAGAAGGGTCCGCCGGGCAAACAAGAACCTGAGTAGTGGACAAACTTCTACTTACATTACTTACACAATACGTTCGAGCAATCCGTCGTTTCTTGAACAAAGCATAACAGCCATGCCATCATCGAGATTACATCTACAAACTCACGCTGTGCTGCCATCACCGGGAAGCCCGTTATACAGTACTACGGAAGCCCCCGAGTGCTCAGTCATCCCGACTCTGCGTTCGGAGGTCGTGAGGGGGTCTTCCGAACTCCCTTCCCAGGCGAATGTGTTGCTTTAAATAATAATCCGCTCCCTGAAAACCTTTTGGTCCATAGCACACCGTCACATACAGCACATGATTTCCTGTCCACCTACTACCAGAACATTCACGGAATGAGAACTAAAACGCAGGCCTTCTTCCCGAGCAAAGACTCATGGGTTCAAACACCACTTAGCCCCTTGAAAAGACCTTAAACATGGTCCGTGCCAAAATTCACAACCATCAAGACACCATAAAATGGTCTCAATAACCCATAAATACACCAACATATGGTATTTTATATGGGATCTACCGGACCATGGTGATGGTGTTTTCATGGGTTGAACCCATTTCAAACACCCATGTCAAGCCCCATGAGCATGGGGGTATTATGGGCTTTACGTTTGCTAGGGTTGCTTGCCCTCACCTGCTGCGACTACGATATTATTGTTCTCACCGAAACCTGGCTACGTGATGACATATTAAACGCTGAGCTATCGACGAACTACGCAATCTAGCGATGCGATCGCAACTCTTCTACCAGCCATCTAAGCCGCGGAGGTGGAGTTCTTATAGCGATAAAGAAAAATCTAACTGGAACTGTACTAGGTCAAGGCTTCTGTCTGTCACGTTACATTTTTACGCATATTTCATTAAATAAGTCAGCAAAAACGATAAAACCAGATTCTATCCCAACTGCACATTATTAAGGTCACTGAACCGCACAATTTTTCTACAGAAAGTTATTTTCTATCTTTAGCGGCTTTCGTGTTATTGTCATTTTAATACGTCTGTCACGTTACGCAATTTTCGCAGTGAGCTTGGAGGTTGCCCGACTAAATTGAAAAAGTCTGTTCCGTTGGCCCCCAAATTTGCATGAACACAGTTTTAAGTTGAAGCTTGGAAAACAAGGAAGAGTTTGAAATATAGTTTTCCTGAAGAAAAACTTTGATTTCGATTTTATGGAGTATTCTCAATAATCTGTCACGTTACAACCAGAATCTGTCACGTTACAGTTCTATATTTTTATTGAAGCAAGCATATCGAGACAGTCGGGCACAAATCATCAATCGAAAGGGTCGTAATTTAACGAAGTAATATATTATGTCGAAAATAATCTAAAATAACTTAAAAACATCTGCATTTTGAAGCACAATTTTTCATGAGAATTCTGAATTAAAAAACCATTTTGAAATACATTCTATAAATAAATTATTTAAAGTAAAAAAATTAAATTAAAATAAAAAAATTAAAATTTAAAAATTAAAGGAATTTTTTAAATATGTTAAAACTTTTTATTGTTATTTTCTCCACAATGCAATCATTTTTTAAACATTTTTTATTTGCAATTAAATTTTAAACGTGTTTAAATGTTTTTGCGTTTGGTATCTGTGAGTTATTTATTAAAAGGGCGTATTTTCACTACTTGATATTTTTGTTGAAGAAAAAAAATCAAAATATTTCGGAAAATTTTTCTTGAGAGCATTTTGCTTCGAAATTAAATTTAGTATTGCGGTAACAAAAACCTATTTTAATCCACCTAGCGGTGCAATTGTGCCTTTCTCAATCATGAATCACGAGAATGTGTGCGTTGTTTATATTCATTAAAAACTTTTAAATGCATATATTACAATTTATTATTATACATCACATGACAACTATATACAGGAAAATAAATCATTATTCGAGTTCTAAAATTTTGAAAAAGAAAAAACAGCCACGGTAATATTGAACTGAAAAAAGGTGCGAAATCGGCAGTCTCAAAAAGTCGATCTTTATAAAAAAAAAATTGTCGAGATAACATAAAATCTCGACGTTTCATGCATTTTAAAGATGTTTGGCATCAAAAATACTAATTCGATTTCTGAAATTTCATGGGGTCCCCCCTTTGAAAAAATTTTTGAGTTCCGGCTTATATGGGAATTTCATATGTGACCGGACGATATAGTCTATATTTCCGGAACCATATAAGCGATCCGTACGAAATTTTATAGACATCTATGGGGATAATATAGCTATCATTTGGGACTAAGTTTGTGAAAATCGGCCCAATCATTTCAGGGAAACTGATGTGAGTTCGTAAATTTTGAAAGATGGCCGCTTTTCCCGGGCACTTCCGGAACCGTCTATGGTGGTCAATGTAGTCAACGAAAGTTTGTTTGGCCGTCGGTGACCTAGAACTGCAAAGTTAAGTTATTTGAGAGACATTTTAGCGAAATTTTTTCCTTTTTTGCTTCCATCGGAGTATCGATTTGAATCACACTTTGCTATGTGATCGCACGCCACAACCCGTAACTCCGGAACCGGAAGTCGGTTGGGGATACAATTTAATAGCCATTTACGGGGACGCAACATCTTTCATTTGATACTAAGTTTGGTTAATTCGGTCTAGCCATCTCCGAGAAACCGATGTGACTGTTAGTCTGAATTTGGATACTTCCGCCGGGGCTTCCGGAACCGATGATGGTGGCCAATGTGACCAAAGAGACTTTGAATGGCTGATAATGACCTAGTACTACAAATCGAAGCAGTTGTGGTCACATTTTGGAAAAATTTTCACCATTATACATTCATTGCAGAATTTCTTAAAATCGACATTTTCTGCGTGATCGTACTCACCACCCTGTAATTCCGGAACATTCCGGAAGTCGGATCCATCAGAAATTCAATAGCAGCCTATGGGAACGTTGCACCTTTCATTTGGGACTAAGTTTGTAAAAATCGGTTCATCCATCTCTGAGAAAAGTGAGTGAGATTGTGTTCGCGTACACACACACACACAGACGCACATACACACACACATACATACACACACACATACATACACACACAGACATTTGCCGAACTCGACGAACTGAATCGAATGGTATATGTCACTCGGCCCTCCGGGCCTCCGTTAAAAAGTCGGTTTTCAGAGCAATTGCAATACCTTTCTATTGAGAAAGGCAAAAAATCATTGTTTTTTGTAATTGTATTTAATAACATTTTTTTGTTTTCTTATTGAAAAATTTCACCAAAAAATATTCACACAGAAGAATTGATTCCCTAGAAGTCGCTATCATATAGCTTTGCTACACCAATGGCGATTTTCGAACAATATATTTTGAAATTAGTGCATTCAAGATCTGATACGCCCTTTTTAAATATTACTCTTGAATAAAAATTCTTTGTTTAATATGGCAAAATACTTAGTCTACCATAAAGATGAAATGTAAAAGGTTTCATCAGAATCGAAGATGGTCACCATTTTTGACGTAATTGAATCAAACTTGATGGAATTGCTTCACAGCAGAAAACATCTGTCACGTTACATAAGATCAACTGTGTTTTCACAAAAATAAATAAAGCTTTCAGCTTTTCACAATACAATTTCAAAAAGTAGACTCAAAATAGTAAGAAAAACTATAGGTTAGACATTGTATGCATGCTTTTAGTGTGGTCCACAAAACTTTTTCGAATTTTTGATCTGTCACGTTACAAGTTATATGGTTTCCATTACTTCACAATTGAAAATAAGCATTTATCCATATTCATCTCAATTTTTCAAGCAATATCATCAAATTTAAATTAGACTACGATAGAAAAATGTGATTCAAGGCAAAAAGTTGAAAATATGGATTTTGTGTACATTTTTATCTCCTTACGGTCTTTTAGTCATTTTCAGGTCATGCAAGTAGCATCAACTAACTTTTATAAATGACAGACATGGAATTTTTTTCTGGGCTCACCATTCATATTTTTTAATATTAGAGGTTATATACATACGGAAAACAAACAGTTTGACGCAAAATTTGACAAAAAAAATTTCGCCTTTGGTTGCCATTTTCGGAGCCTTGACCATATGTTTGCTGCATTTATCTGAGACCGAACAGCGATCTCGACATGTATAACTTTCACTCCTATGCAATCCAGAATATTCTCGAGAAGACCAACCGATATGACAATGTACTTGTTGTAGGCGATTACAATCTCCCTCATCTTCGGTGGATCTTCGATGACGACCTCAAGTGCTACATTCCTGAAAATGCAACATCGAAACAAGAGATGGCTATCACAGAAACGCTGGTCGCTGGTGGTTTGTATCAAATCTGCTCTCTTAGCAACGTGAATGGACGGACCCTTGATTTAGCCTCCGTCAACGACACGGACGTGTTCGAACTGATTGAGCCTCCGACATTAATACTGAAGGTAGACCCTCACCATAAACCCTTCGTTTTGAGATTTGATACGCGTTCGGATGGTAGTAACGATTTTGATACAATCAACGACGATCTCAACTTTGACTTTACTAGATGCAATCTCGATGAAGTCCCAATGGCCATTGGTGCAATCGATTGGCGTGATACGCTGGATGGAAACGATTTAGATCAGGCAGTTGCGGCGTTCTACGAGGCAATATATGAGGTTCTTCACACAATGTTCATAAAAAACTTATTAGCAGAAAAGCAGATTATAAGTTTCTGTGGTGGGGTCCCGAGCTTGGTTGCATACGCAACGTACTCCAGACACTACGAAAGCGATATTTACGTCGTAGGACCAACGACAACAAAACTATTCTTCGTCAAATGGAACTGCAATACGAAACAACCCGTAACAGAGCATTCGGTGACTATCTGAACCAAGTTCAACGCAGCCTTCGAACAATCCCTCGACATTCAGGATGTTTATAAATACCAGAAAACCTTCCGGGGGTATACCAGAAAATGTCTATCTACGAAACAAAAATTCACAGTCGGCAGCCGAGTCGGCGGAGCTCTTTGCAGAGCACTTCCAAGATGTGTTTACCAGCCCTCCTGTCTATCCATCGCAACAGTACCTTGAAACATTACCAACGTATACTATCAACCTACCTCGTCCTAACGTAAATGATGCCGATGTATTCAGCGCTCTATCCAGCGTAGATCCGTTGAAAGGACCTGGTCCGGATTGCTTGCTTCCTGCGTTTACAAAACATTGTGCCCAAGCTCTCTCTGTAAGTAAGCATAATTTTATAGCGGAAAATGTTTTCCCAAGTTTATGGAAAGAAGCTGCTATAGTTCCCATCCATAAAGCTGGAAACATCCACAATATCGAAAACTACAGAGGAATCTCGCTGTTGAGCTGTCTAGCTAAAGTTCTGGTAAAGTTTATCTACAATTCGATGTACGCTGCTTCTTCCAACATAATCGACGAACGTCAACTCGAATTTGTAAAAAAAACGTGTGACGTACACAATTTTTCTGGTTCCAGCTGTCGAGAAGCGTCAACAATTGGACGCAATATATTTTGATTTCGCAAAAGCATTCGACACGGTGCCCCACAACATTGCTGTTTTGAAGCTGAAGTGATTAGGTTTTCCTGAATGGGTAACCAGATTCCTACCTCTCTGAGCGATCCGCTTGCGTTAGAATCGGTACCACACGTTCAAGCACGTTCAAAACGTCAACCGGTGTGCCTCAAGGAAGTCACCTAGGGTCACTTATCTTTCTCTTATTCATCAACGATCTCTGCACCCACATCAAATCTGGAAAACTACTCTACGCTGATGATCTGAAAATCTTTCGCTCAATTGCCTCAGGACTCGACTCTGCGGTGCTTCAAGATGATATAGACAATATAGAGGAATGGTGCTAAACTAAACTAAACGGCATTAATTTTTTGGAGAACAACAAAAGAATATTGGTAAGTTACTAACTCATACTACTTGATTGTAGCTGTGAAATTAGGTTGTCAATTTAAGGATGGGGGAGGGGGTTGAGGAATAAAGATAATTCGAAAAAAGGCACATTTTTTCCAAAAATTGTTTGGCGATACATAAATTGTTAGTATATTCATTCAATTTACACGTAATAATGCCACATTTGAACAATACTTTCGGCAATCTTTTTGGCAAAATACTGAAAATTGAGCGTGTGACAGTGAATCTCCCGAGGCGCCTCATCAAAACCGTGTTTTTCTGTGTATATCATAAATCAAAATCTACTAGGCAAATCTTTTCGAAATTTCGTACAATTATTCTTCACAATATTCCTCAGATAACAACAGGAGCATATTCTTTGCTCAATTTTTCGAAACAGTTTGAGGCTAATAACCCGATATTCACTTTAAAAAATAGTTAACATGTTATTGTTATAATAATAATAATAATATTATGAAAACTTCTGTAGTTACCTGGGCAATGATTTGAAGAACTGTGCAAAATTTCAGAACGATTGGTCCAAGAGATTTTGTGAATTGAAATTATAGTTTTTAGCAAAAAAAATCAAAGTTACACATTTTCGAAGATTCAATGAAAAACCCGAAACTTTCGTAAAGTGGCAATTTACAACAGATTCTTATGCAAAACAAATATTTAGGGAGAAAAGGGTTAATTATGTAAGATTACTGCTACATTAGGCAAACTGTTAAGAGAAACGAACAACAATATTGTTTTTAAATTTCTAGCATGATGTATCTTTTTTGGAAATCTTGGATTAGCATATGAATCTTCTCCATGATACGATGTTTTATTACTTCCATCGCTAGTAACTTTTCCTTAAGGTACCCGGGATTTTGATTTTTGTATTATGTTGCGCGCAATGGATTGCCAATAACTTTTTTAGATCAACTCAGATCATCTTGAGTGTTTAACGCCAACGAGTGGGGGAACGTAAAACCATGTTTTACATTTCTTACAAAATAAATGTATAGAATTCGCTTAAACTTTGAAAACTTTTTCGGAGACCCGGAGTGCCAAGTCTCATACATTAATCGACTGAGGTCGACAAATTGGGTCTGTATGTGTGTGTGTGTGTGTTTTATAGTAAGGTTAAAAAGTTGCAAGAGTTCGGCTTGTAGTGTATTGGCACTTTGTGGGAGTCACAATTCATTTTCGTAACTAACCACTAAATACACTTCTTACTTTTATCTTGCTTTTCGTCTCCATCTTTTACGTTACCATTTAGTTCTCGTCTCAGTGAGCTTCTCGTCTCAGTGAGCTGCTGATTTCATGAGCCATTTGGCTTCTGTTTCCGTGAGCTATTCAGCTCCCAGCAATATCACGATCTACTCGAATAGTCCCCGGTAGTGAACTCTCCCTACTCCGACTGGGAGCTCCCAACGGAGGAATTTCTCCCGATACCGATACCCGTTTTCTTGAACCATTTAGCTCCCAGCTGTATCGGGATTAATTCGGATATTATCCTGCGGTTAAACTACCCTACCCCAACGGAGGAATTTCTCTGCTTCTTGAGCCAATTAGCTCACAACCAATTGGAATCTACTTTATTGTGAGTTCCTCGGCAGTGGATTTATCCCGATTCCGATGGTGGTTTTCGTGAACCATTTGGCTCCCTGCTTTGCCCCAATCTACTCGATCAATTCAACGGCGGAGGACATAGCCTACTCAACGGGCCAGTCAGTAGGTGCTGAGGTCTTTCCAGCGATTCCGAGTGAAGCAAAGCTTCCGGTTCAGTGGCGCCCCAACGACCCACTACTAGATATTCGACGCGGTCTACTCACTCTAATCCCCGGGCGGTGGATCTAGCCTACTCACGAGCAGCCCAATCGGGGATCTCGAGCAAACGGGAAGCCCATAATACCCCCATGGTCATGGTCCAATTTCACCCCCACTCCATGGTGTTTAGATAGTGTTTTGATTCGGGTCAACCCATGAAAACACCATCACCATGGTCCAGTAGATCCCATATAAAAACCATATTTTGGTGGTCGTGAAACTTGGCACGGACCATATTTATGGTCTTTACAAGGGGTCTGAACTCATGAGAATTTGCTCGGGATAGAGGTCGATTCGGCGATTCCGGCTAAGCCTAACATCCGGTTCACTGGCGCCCCGACGACCTGAACCCGGTACTACGTCGCGTACTACTCTACTGGTCCCCGGCGGTGGATCTACTCCAGCGGAGAGTTCCACGGCGGGGAAATTTTCCCCGAAACCTACCACTTTCTCTGCAGCTCGGAGAGTATACTCGTAACCACTATATTGACCGCATACCGGAAACATCCGTGCCCGGACAAAAACTGCGTCAAATGGAAATTCAGCTCGCCATGCTTCCTCACACCGACACAATTAGAACGAATTGGTGGGTCCGCCTTCCTTTCTCCACATTGTCTCACTCTTGGTACCACTTAGCCAACCAGTTCGCTCGGATCGGTCTCCTAGTAATATGTGCATTTCTCCGCTTGCAGCATTCCACGATCTCAGCCAGAGTGATGCAGATGGGAATCATCCCAGCAATGACGCATACCACCTCCGTCGATAACGTTCTGTACGCGTTCGTGGCACGAACGGCCATTAGACGAAACGTGCTTGTCGATTTCATCCGGTTCTTCTTTGAGTTCTGCGCGGCAACCGATACCGGTACGCCATGCCTAAGTAGTGAGGATGAAACACCCGCCAGGAGACATATCGTGCTGCCTTTTGCTCCTCCAAGATTCGGCATGATCCTTGCCAATACGTTAGTTGTCCTCGCGGCCTTCTTACATACATAGTCGTCATGGCTGTTGTAAGTTAACCGATCGTAGACCATCACACCCAGGTGCTTCAGTACATGCGTCGATAGAATTGAGTGTTCCCCGACGCTGATCACAACGCGCTGGATTTTTTTAACAGTTGCTGACCAGCACTAATTCCGTCTTGTGGTGAGCCAGCTGCAACTTGATGCCAGCCATCTAAGTTTCCTCGATGCCTATTGCTTCTACCGTCAACATCTCCACTCCTCGAGGGTCGCGCCTCGTTATCGTCAGGACGACGTCAAAGTCAACGATTCGAATCCCTCGGGTAGTTCCAATGTTAACATTCCGTTGTACATTATATTCCTGAGCGTTGGGCCGAGTATGAAGTTCTGAGGTACACCCGCCGTGACCCAAATCAACCCTTTCTCCACGTTCGCGATGACTGTGCGGATGGCGTCCACCGTCGATATCCTTCTCCGTAATCCGAACTGTCTCTGCGATAGTCCGTTCTCACTTTCAGCGTAGGTCGTCAGCCTGTTGAGGATAACGCTTTCCAAAAGTTTACCAAGAGCATCCGGCGGGCATATATGCTTATACGATGCTGAATTTTCTGGTGGTTTCCCTGATTTTGGCTGCAACACCAGCTTCTGGATCTTCCATCTATCCGGGAAGTAGCCATCGTCCAGACATTTCTGTAGGATTGTCCGGATACGCCAGGGCATGTCCGGATACGCCAGGATCGCGGCATTCAGTGGCACGTTGGGGATACCGTCCGTACCGAGAACTTTCTTCGCTTTCAGTCCCTTTGCCACTGCAAGAAGCTCGTCGTTAGAGACTGGATTGTCACCAGCATTTTCACTGCCTGCGTCAACGTACGGTGTAAGCGGCCATAAGGTTGGGTCGTACTTCAGAAAAAGACCCTCCACTATAATTTTCAATTTGTCAGCGCACTTTTCAGCTGGAGTCGTTGAACCCTTGATCCTGGTCAACGCGATACGGTAAGCATTGCCCCAGGGGTTAGCGTCTACTTCTCTGCACAGCTACTTGTAGCAGGTGGCCTTGCTTAGCACTATCTCGAATTTATCAGCGTACCTAGCCGCCCGGAATGGCACCCTATACTCTTCTCAGACTGCCTCAGATCTCGCTCTCTGAACGCGTCTTCTAGATTTTAAGCAAACAGCACGCAGTATGCTGAATCTTTCGCTCCACCAATGCGCCGGGCGTCAGCAGTTTCTCGGCATAATTACGTCACACGTCCTCGCTAATTTTTCCGACAGCTCATCGGCATTCGGAAGTGGAGTGAAGCCTCACTCCAGTACGAAGTCTTCCACAAAAAGGTCTTTGTAGAAGTTCTTTCTTTTCTACTTCCGCTCTCCAGTCCTCACTCTTCGCTTTACAATACAACTCGCCAATTCATGTTATCCATCAGCGAAGGACTACAAAATTATACGTCCCGGCCGTCTTTACGGAATTTGCTAGTGGAACCTTCGTTGCACAGTTCCAACATGCTGCAACCTCTTCGCCAGGGTTTCCAGCAAGCTGCAACCTCTTACTTTGGTCAGCCTGCTACCCTACTCCATAGCCCAAGTCTTTTCCTCCCTCCTTTGTGCAGAGAATGGACTTCGGTTGCTCAGTGCAGTCTCTAGCAATGTGTCCTTTCTTCCCACATTTTCTGCACAGATCAGATCTATCCGAGCCTCTACAGTTTCTTGCCTGATGACCGAAACCCAGGCCTATACTTCTCGAAATGGTAGCCCGAAGCACGTATACCAACGATAATTCAAAAGAATTTGTGCTAAGTTTTACATGATTAGCGAGGTATTGGATAGGTGTACTTTCATAACAATCTGTTTGCTGGGGTTTTATCCTTTTTTTTTTTCAAATTAGAACAATCTAATCTGCGTTTTGCTTGAGGCCAAACTGACTTAGGTTCTAATCCTGACTGTAGTCAAACTCCTGTTATTTGATAGCAGGTTGGATTATAACCTAACTCAATTTCCTGGTCCGGGTACATGGCATGAGCTGAAAATCGAAAATTTGGATAGAACTCGCGAAAAGCTTCAAACAAAACAGCTGTTAGCTAGTTTCACATCGTTGGTTTCATCCTCAAGCAAAAACGAAATAACCAAACTGACTTTGAGATAATTTCGTACTCGAAAGCGCAATCATAGCAGCCTACGATCACACTCGACCCCGAAAGTCATCTTGGAAAACAATGAACTATCTTCTGCACCGCCAGCGTACCCCGGGAGCGGTGATTCCCATTCCGGAAGAACTGAAGGAACTGATGTACGAAATCAGTCGAGAGGTTCTACGTGAGCAGCCTACGAACGTGATCGATTTCATTGCCGACTACCTGGAAGCGAAATTAATCCGCCGAGAGAACCAGTTGGTAGCGAACAAGGTCGTAGATAACGTGCTGGACATAAGTTTGGACATCATTGAACTGCTGGATGAGTTCAGTTTGGATAAGGAAAGAGCGGAACAGGCGGTTGTAATGATACGGGAGGCATTCCATAAACACTTCCGAGTGCGAACTTCGGACGAGAATTTGCGTGAGGCATTCCGAGAGGCGGAGGTTTCCCAGCGATTGATTGATGAATGTGGATTCACAGAGCAGCAAGCTTTGAAGGCCGGGAAGATAATAGAGAGGGCGTACAAAACTTACTACTTGAGAAACGTGTACAAGGAGTACCATGGACCAGCGGTAACGAGCGATTGGCAGGATGCGGCGAAGCACACATTGCAGATCTACGATGCTAGTGGAGCTACGAAAGAGGAAATGGAACGGGCAGCGGTTCGAATACAAGCGGCTTATCGAGGTTATTATACGAAGAAACGCCAGGAGTTAGATCAAAAAGCAGAAGTTATACAGAAGGCTGTTCGTAAACATCAAGGCAATCAAGTGGTTGCCGGCGTGCTAGAGCAGATAGTTGAGGATGTGATCCAGCCAAAGTTTTCCGGTCGCGAAGAGGTGATGCGTATCGTGGACATGGTACTTAGAAGTGAGCCTAGCGCAACGGAAAGTGAGAGGATACAAATGAATGCAGCAGCTACAAGAGTGCAATCTGTTTTTCGAGGACGGCGCACCCGGAAAGAACTGTTAAATCAAACTTTCGAAACCGAAGAACAACTTATTTCAAAAATCCAAATGGACACCACGGCGGCGGACCACCCAGCGAGCAACAGCTCAAAGGATGCGCTTGAAAAAGCAGCGACCATTGCCCAGTCAGCTGCCCGAGGTCATTTAACCCGTCGAAAGATTCAACAGGAGAAAGCCGCCGTAAAGTTGCAGGTTAGTTCGCTGGAAATTCTCTTTTTATATCTTAATCCAAAATGACTCAATTTCAGAGCTTGGCTCGAGGCCACCTCACACGGAAGAAACTGGTGCCGGAGCCGCAAAAGGACAAGTAAAGCTACAAAGCTGCCCTGCTTCGGTTAATAAGTGCCCGTAGCGAAGGTCGTGGCAACTAACAACCAAATTTTCAATAGTTTTCCTGGAACACATTACCTGGCGTAGAGTCTCACGCTCCAGATGCTTGTATGGCAAGCGATATTGACGCTACTTGTTTCGGTGTGAAGAAAAATTTCGGCATACCAGCAGCCAGCAGCGTTGAGAATAAGATTTAATGCTCAAACTACATAGTTAATCGCAGGCACACATCACCGGCTGCCGGTGGAAGCTGTCCAATCTTTGCGTGAACATTTATAACCAGAGATGACTACTATATTTTCTGTTTAAATGCGTTACCATCTCCCGAGAACTGAAAACTAAGAAACATTCTGATGGAAGCGTTGCCAACTTGTATCAGTTTACCTCTTTGAATAATTGAAGATCTGGAGTGGTTCAAGTTGAAGAAGTTGTTTTTATTCGGTTCCACTTCTGGCCGTTGTTGTGAAAAAGAAATAGCCATAAATAATTTAATTACCATTCGCTGCTCATCCAGTGGACTTTACCGGTTGACACAGACTGTGTGGGGAGGATTTTTTTATGACCTTTCCTTAACTGGGTCGTAAAGTTTGCGTCCGAGCATGTCGCTTTTGATGGTGTCTTTTTAATTATACTCGACCATTTTTCATTGCGGTGTGTACCGTGCCTGCTCAAGAATGAACCGTCAATTATAGTGCGATATTCGGGTGCTCGGGAGTGAAGCATTACAGAGTCGGTGTGGTCAAAGGTGAGTCCATTTGTCCCCGCCACGCTGCTGGATGCTATGACGTATATCGTTTCAGACTTGATGGTCTTGGGCAATAACAAGGTGCCACCTTGATTGTCCGTGAGTGATATATTTAGTAGTGCCATATAGTAGCATGATGAATATTTTATGTTAGTGTGTTTCCGATTTTTTAGTTTGATTGATTTTTTGTGTGTTTCATCGACAGTACCTGTTTATTTTTTGGCAATATACATGTACAACTAAAGCTTCTGTGGATTGATTCAGGAGCCTCTCAGGTTAAATATCTCAGTATCTCAATATGCTGGTGCCTTATGGCATATTAGTTTTTGACAGTGCACTACACCGGTGTAGTCGGTGCTACACTCATTCAAACTTGGGTGTAATCAGTCTATCTCTTTCTTTGCACTACACCGGTGTAGCACCAAGAAAAAACGACAACGCCATTAATTTTAGTAGTCGATAGAAAGAAAATCACAAAAGGTATATGTTCATTATTTTGTTTATTGGTGAGAAACTAACAACTCTACAAGAAACAATTCAACCTGCATTCGACCAACAAAGTTTGAGCTGAACGGTTTGCTTTTTATGGCTACCTAACTTATCCGATTGTGATAAACGAGACGTAAGATAACTCTAAAAATTTAGACAGAATTTCTTAAGGGATCGGTGAGGTGGGAGGAAATCGTTTCACAAGTACAATGATAGGCGAGCGCAATCATTTGTATTAGGGTGGGCGCTAACTAACAGCTCAAATACTTTCATTTTTATCAGGCCATCATTCAGCCTTATTCTGCATTACGACGGATCGCTTTTTCGAACGAATGCGATTTGCATTCTCAATAACGACAGCAAAATCAAACGGGAGCTTGCTTCGATCGAAGCACGCTCGTTAAGAATCCGTCGTATTGCAGAATAAGGCTGACAATCAGTCGAGGTTTCGATACCAAATCAGTTATTTTACTCATCATTTTCTATATCATTTTCCGTCCACCTCTGTCCACCCTGAGATTTCTACACCATCTGGACCCTAGATATCGGCCCATCAATACATGGACAGGAACCAACGGCTTTACTTCTCTTGCGAAGGAAGATGTGACCACAGATTTTTCATCTTAAAAATCTCAACGACCTCGGTTAGGATTGAACCATGACCAAGTGGAGTGATAAGCAGCCACGCTTACCACTGAACCACCGGCGTCGTCATAATTCGAACAAAAGACAATTTCGGCTGTTGCTATCAAGCTCCTCACGGGACCAAATCGTCAAACTCAAAATGAAGGTCCAAGCAAAAAATTTGAAAAAAGCGATTATTCTACATTTAATAAATGTAAAATTTTTTGCGCTCCTCTGTTGGTATCTGGTATTTTCTTAGTGTTCCGATGATATACTTTAGAATTCTGAGTGAATTGAATGGATTCAAAATCGCATTCTGTTGAAAATTACAATTTGCTCAGGATTCCGATACAATCATACTCACGTTTTAACCCATTCATGCCCATGTTGTTTGTGGACAACAACGTTTTTAAGCAAATGTAACTTTTGATTTAGGCAAGATTTGCTCACAAAAACAAGTAAGGCAAATAAATGTGAATATTGGCTTTCATTTGAGTGTGAACAGTTACAAGGATCAGCTCTAGAACTGAAGTTATTGCAATTAGTCTGATTGAACTCCGATGGAGCAGTGCTGCCAGGGACAGTTTACGTTGACGACGGAAAATGAATTTTTCATATAACTTTGTTAAGCTGCAATATTAGTGAAAACTGATAAAACTTATCAATTTAGATTATTTTTGGCTACGTTTTCCACACAGTTGGACTATTATAAATATTCTAGGAGAATTGTAGTGAGCATTGGAAGGTAAAAACTGAGCAGCTTCTAGCACTGCCATAGAAGGACCTACCTTTATGAAAAAAGGTTTTTCGAGTTTCTTGACCTCACCGTTCTCAAGAAAAAATAGTTTTGAAACCCTACATGCACTAGAAAAAAGTTGGGCATGAAAGAGTTAAAGAAAATACTGTCAAACAATCCGACGAAAATCCTGCTCGGAATTCTGGCGGACACTTGTTCAGTATTTCGACGCAATCTTGCTCGCCATTCTAACACTAGGCTATTGTTATAAGAGCCAGATAAGAATTTGAGAGATCTAGCTCGTAGAATCCTACCTAGGATTTTGATGGTGTCTTTATCAGGGTTCTGATGGAGCAGGTTAACTTGAAAATAGCATGAACAAACTGAGTAGGATTACGTCGAAATGTTTAATAGAATTCCGCCAGATGTCAATCCAAGCATCTCCGGGCATGTCCAGCTAGGTGTTTCGAAAATGTGTAGATGGGTGTTACTTCCCTGTCATATGGAAGATACGGAGCTAGTTCTGCTGCTAAAACCAGGGAAACCTCTATAGTAGGGTTATCAACCGTCCTTATTTTAAAGGACATGTTCTTAATTTCGATGTTTATGGAAAGCGTCCTTAATTTTACTTTAAATGTCCGTAGTTTAAGTCCATGGTATATTCGAAATCAATCAAATTACGTCCATTCGTTATCGAGCACTCAGTCGAGATAGAAGTCTTTTGTTGTCGGTCCGTACACTCTATAGCGACAAATAGTGTTAATCCGCGTTCAAGGTTATTCGCACACTCTACGCCTAGTTGAGGTTTCAGTATTTTTCCTTTCTTTTGTGTTTCTGTTTCTGAGTACCGTTAGCCGGTCAGTGACAAATGAAGCAGTAAGCCGTCTGAATACCGTTACCTACACAAGTTAAATATTAGTTTACGTTTCCCCTTCTTGGTTGTCTTAATAACGTGCACTGGACAATAGACCCGTGCAAAAATGACTTCCCCTGACGGCGGTTTATCTCAAGGTGAGATGGACGTCGAAACAAAATCGGCTCCCCGGCTCAAAGTATATCCGAGCTCGGCCACCGGGCCATTTGTGATCTTCTTTCGGACCAAAGAAAAAAGTGTTTGAATCTGTTGCAGATTTCTCGAGTTCTGACGGATCGGTATTCGGCCGTGACAGAAATATCGAAAATCCGCCCTGATAAGCTTCGGGTGGTTGTTAACAGTTTGACTCAGGCAAACGATATTGCTGGCTACGGGCCCTTTACGAAGGAGTACAGGGTGTATATTCCAGCTAACAGGGTTGAAGTCAGTGGGGTAGTTTCCGATTCGAATCTGAACTGCAAGGAACTGCTAAAATATGGAACAGGCTGTTTCAAAGATCCCATGCTTAAGCCAGTGAAGATACTGGAATGCAAATTGTAGTGCTGAATTCAGTTTGCATTCAGCATCAGTCGCAGCTGACGGCAAGAAAATATACGTCAACTCAGACTCTTATCGGGTGACCTTCGCCGGCTCTGCCCCACCCTACTACCTCCTCTTTGACAAGGTTCGTCTACCTATTCGTTTCTTTGTGCCGCGGGTCATGAACTGTACTCAGGGCCGCCGAGAGGGGGGGGGACCGGGGTGTTTCCCCCCGGGCCCGGAGTTTTGAAGGGGACCCGGATTTTTATATTTTGACAAATACTTTTTCGACAAAAATTTATTTGAGAATACAATTAAAAATTCAAAGTCTTGTGTATGAGGTAACTAGAATAGCGAAAATTCTAAACTACTGCATATTTGATATCAACTTTGTTTATACCAACCTAATTCTCGCATCGAAACAAGATCAGATCGAGCGGGCATAGCGGAATTTGTACATTGACTGTCAAGTACGCAGCTCACCTGGGTTCGAATCCCAACCCCGCAATAGAGATTTGCTATAGGAAAATTTCAAACCTGAATGAAGAAGCAAATGACCTTAAGATTAAAATAGCTATAATCGAAACAAAAATATGATCAGACTTGTAAGGGTTAAACAATTAAATGGTTTGATTAAAAGTCATGAGGTTGTCTTCCAATTTGAAATCGATTTTTTTGATTTATTGAATTTCTAATCTTCGAAAGCGCTCAAAAGTAATTATTGAAAGAAAGAAATCCCTGCTTAGGGTTGTGACACCGGTTTTGGGGACGAATTCCGTGTCTTCGTTCAGGTAAATTCGCCCGGAAGAATCCATTGGATTATTTTGCAATTTTGTGTTGCCCTTTTTTACCAGGAATCGCCCAGCATCCAGTCCTCATAAACATCATCCTCGGGTTGCAGGCTCTAATTGTTAAGGAGGGCCCCTCTTGGCGTTGGCAAATACTATTTTAAAAGTGCCATTTGGGTTTACTTTACCCCATTGAACCATCGCTTCAATGGATTAATATTCCTCACAAAGATTCTCGAAAAGATTCAAAGATTCTCGAAAGAACTGAAACTGAAGTGTGATTTCACACCCCGTGTTTGTTTACTGAGGAGCAGAGCAAAGCTCGCTCGGGTTATCCTTCACAGCGAGAGTGGTTGGTGCTTTTGGATTCTTCGTGAATATCCGAGAAAGCAACATCAGTTACAACATCCAACTAAACCAACAAAACTGTTAACAAATGCAAAAATATACAACTAAATGTGAACGGCCCATAAAAATGGTGTGCTTTACCAAAACATTACACTCTGCGGTAAATGTGAAGAAAATAAGATATTTTTCCTCCTAGTGCTACGAGCTACAAATGAAATAAAACAGTGCATATTTATTTGTTTTCAAGAGTTTTATACAATAAAAAGCAATAAAGGCGCTCCAAAATTCTGTCGAGTAGAGATCACTTTAATTCGAAATTCTAATTGATTACAACGCATACCCATGTGTCTCTTGAAGTCTATCCCCTGCTCAGTAAAATTCTGCTGGTCAAACTACCACTAGAATCGGTAACCCTACCTCTATTTGAGAGCTCAATTGGTCAAATGAGTCATCAAAAACTCTCGATATTCCAAAAGAATTCGAAATTAATCAAAAATTTAAATTTAAAGTTTAATATATTTGGTTAGCCGTTCATTGATACAAAATTTATAAAAAATCATATTCAGATGCGAGATGATACATTAAAACATTTTTGTAACGGGGTCAAACTCAAATGACGTAGCTTTTTTCGGCGATTTTATACTACCAATTCTTCCTAGCAAAGAGGCCAGGGATTGAAAAAAAATAAATATGTTCTACAATTCTTTCTAATACGGCCTTTTATCAACATTTTCATTATAACAGCAAGTTGCGTACACAACAAGCCTCTTTCGTGACGCGTATAGTGTTAATAGTTTAGTTTTGAATTTTATATGTCAATGAGCATGAAAAGAAGATCTCTCAGTTCACAATCCTGCAGCTGCCAATGATGCTAAGAAACATAGGTTCAACTAAATTACTAAATTGTGTTTGATTGATTTCGAAGAGAAAATTTAACTCTGCTACCAAACTAAATCAACTACTTTAGCTAACTAATGTAGCAAGTTAAATCCGCATACAAAATCTTTTCGTTTTGGAGGAGTGAGCGTGAGATTTTGAACGTCGCTTCCTGAACGTAACGATTTTATTTTTATTTTTGAACTATTTTCTAGGAATCAGTTACAACATTCTTGTAAAATATTTTAAGATATGCTAACACACCAACACAAATAAAAGAATAATTCATGTTTTATAGGATTATGAATGTTTTCGAATCCAGCATAGCGTAAAATCTAACCAAACCCTTATTTGAAATTTGATCCATGTTTCTCTTTTTTTTATTCCTACATGGATTTTTTTTATTTTGTTAAAATTTCGTTGATCGGATTTTTCAAGTTGTGGATTGTATTTGTATTTCTACAATTGTAAGATTCTGCCTTTTTTATCTATTTGCATACTTTCATTTTATCCATCTTTTTACGTTCCTTACTTTTGCTTTTTTATCTATTGCTATCACTATCACTTACTTCAATTTATAATTTTTTCTCTGTTATTGAATTTTATTCGCAATTTTTCGAAAAAATTCTGCTTTCTTTATTTTTTTTTTATTGTTTCATATTTTGATACCCTGCTTTTTTATTTGTTTCTTTTGTCATTCCATCTAATTTTTACAATTTGTCTTTTTACTACATTTATTCTTGTCATAGCCTTTTTCTATTTCCTTTTTTCATATTTGTTTTGCATTTCCAAAATCAATTTTACTTATTCAAATTCATTCCAATTTGTATTATTGTTTAATTTTTTACCTTTCTCCTATTTTCTTCCTCATTTTCTAGTTTTAAGCTTTCCGTTTATCGCAGTTTTATTTTTTCTCATTGTTCATTTAATATAATTTTATTTATTTTTATGCATTTTTCTTAAAATTTAATTCGTTATTGTTATTTCTTCATATTTTCCATTTAACCTATTTAGAAAGTATTTTTTCTGTTGACTATTTTCCGTTAACGTTAACATTGATTTTTTTTATTTTCCTAAAAAAACATTTGATTTATCTTTTCATGATACTATGCGCACTTTTTCTTAGTTTTACATTTAGTTCGTTGTTTGAATTTTTTCAAATTTCATTTCTAGTGCTTTTCTATTCTTTAAATAATATCCATTTTATTCATTTTTTTCGTGTTGATATCTTCATTTTTGTGTTTCTATTGTATACCATGTTGGCTTTTTCTACTAT
The DNA here is from genome assembly GCF_030247195.1 of Topomyia yanbarensis. Taxonomy (NCBI): domain Eukaryota; kingdom Metazoa; phylum Arthropoda; class Insecta; order Diptera; family Culicidae; genus Topomyia; species Topomyia yanbarensis. The sequence goes on from NC_080671.1 coordinate 339,506,302, forward strand.
TTTTTGTTTTCTATTTTGTCTGTATACTCCGTTTTTATTCAATACTTCCAATTTTCTTTACTTTTTCGACTTTTCATCATTTCAATATTCCAGTTTTTCAAAATTTTCTGACTTGTCCATTTTTTTTTTATTTTATTTATTCTTGTCTTTTATATATACTCCTCTAGTTTTATGCATTCTTAATGTTTTTTTTATTTTTTCTATCGCCTAAAATATGTTTTTTTATTCATTTCGTTTATTTGATAGGCACAAATGCGGTAGCTTGGCGGCTTTTCAGTTTTATGCATTTTTATATTAATGTTTGAATTCTTTTTAGTAGTTTTTTTTTCCATTTTCATTGGTTCTAAATTTTTTTCCTATTTTCCTATCGATTTTTCATTATTTTCACCATTTGTTCAATAATGTTCGACTTTTTTAATCTTCGCAATATGTTTTTCTAGTTTTCTGTTTTCCTTTATCATTTTTTTATAGGTTTTGCTTTGGTTTTTCTCGATTAAACATTTTTTGACAATTGACATTAATTTGCCAAGTTTCAATGAACACGACTACATCGTAATCGCAACTGGATAGCTGCAAGCGGAGTCGAGAGATTTTAGTCCATATTCCTCTGACGTTCTGATAATATAACGAAAACAGGCGGTCAGATGACTTGGCATTCAATGTTCTTTCCGCTGCGTTGGAAGCTCTAGGAACATTCGCGGTGCATTATTGACTCGAGCCACTAGAAGCGATTGACATTACAGGAAGTGAATGTTTCGAAGAGTGCGCATACTTGCCTGCAACAGAGGTTTGGAAGACCCCATCTCCGCACTCGAACACATTACCGCGTACATTCTTTTAATTTTTAGTTTTCCAATTGCTTTTTTTAATCTTTTGCCGTTGATCGCCGTTTAGATATTTTTAATTTTTGTAAATACTACATTTTTAATCTTGCCATTTCCTTACTTTTATAAATACTATTAACAAAAATGGCGCTTTTCAAAGTCACCAAAACTGTCGAAGAGGTTTTAAAAAATCCCAAAGTATAAAAAACTCTACGTTTTTCCCTTCATTTGCACTACAAACAACTAGAGCAAAAAAATGGCACATAAACATAAAATTCCAGTGTACTATACATAATATCTGTGAACTCCAATGAATTTCAAACATTGACTTTTTTGTACTCAGGCAATACACAGTGGTGGGGGCCCGTACGTTGGACCCCCCGGGCCCACATTTTCTCTCTGCGGCCCTGACTGTACTAATTGCAAACAATTGGAACACACAGCCTCCCATTGAAGCAGTAAAGCCCGTTGTGGGAAATGCGGTGGGAATAATACGGATGATTCCTGTGGTAGAGATGTCGAAAAGTGTCTCTACTGTGGGGGAAACCCACATGATCTCCCTTCATGTCCCGCGTACAAACAGCACGAGGAGAATCTTAAGCGTTCCCTCCAGGGACGAAATGCTTAAGATAGCTACGCCACCTGTCTCTACGAACATCTATACCAACTTGCCTACTGACGAAGGCGACTGTGATGAACCCCAGGAGGGAACATCTTCTGCTGTGCCTAGAAGTAGTAGAAAAAGGAAGAACATTTCTTCTTCCAAGCTTCGTCGTAAAGGCCAGAAGGTGTCTCTTCATGGTCCCCCTAAAATAACTACTCAAGGAAGTACTGGTGCAAAACCGAAGCAAGTCGCTCCCGGTCTCAGTAACCTGAGCTCAGAAAAGGAGTTCCCAGCACTTCCAGGAACGTCAAAAACCCCAACTGTTCCCATATCTCAACCAGAGAAAGAAAACAGCGCTGGCTTAATAAATTTCTCCGACATTGTGGACCGGATTCTTACAGCTTTAAATATTTCTGACCCCCTTAAAAGCATCTTGATAAGCTTTCTCCCCGCAGTAAAAACATTCTTGATGCAGCTCACTGTGAAATGGCCCCTCCTTTCAGCGATTGTATCCTTCGATGGCCAACTCATCGAACGAGGTCACGGATTTGATCACTGTTCTACAGTGGAATTGCAGAAGCATTATCCCGAAAATCGATTCATTTAAAATCTTACTAAATAATTTGAAATGCGATGCATTTGCCCTATGCGAGACATGGATCACTTCAGAAATAACCCTACACTTTAACGATTTCACTATTATTCGCTTGGATCGAGAAGACTCTTACGGAGGAGTACTTTTGGGGATCAAAAAGTGCTATTCTTTCAATCGAATCGGCCTCCCCTCGACACCAGGCATTGAAGTTGTCGCTTGCCAAACCAGAATTAAAGGTAAAGACCTTTCCATTGCTTCAACCTACTTCCCCCCTAGAGCCTTATTCAGCCACCGACGGCTTTGTGATATTGCGGAACTCCTCCCCGCACCGTGGCTAGATTTAGGTGACCCTACTCCATGAGCTTTGCGACAACTTCAATATGACCATTTTGAATACGGGTGAAATGACACGGATTCCTGCCCCTCCAGCGCGTCCGAGCGCCTTAGACCTGTCCCTCTGCTCGAAATCGCTGCGGTTAGATTGCATGTGGAAGGTAGTCTCTGATCCCCACGGCAGCGACCATCTGCCAATCGTAATTAATATTGCTAACGGTTCAGGGCAACCGAATACAACCAATGTTTCGTATGACATCACACGAAATATTGGTTGGAAGAGCTACGCGTCCGCGATATCCGAAAAAGTAGAATCGACACAAGAGCTTCCTCCGGAGGAAGAGTACGGGTTCCTGGCTGGCTTGATTCTCGATACCGCGATTCAAGCTCAGACTAAACGCGTACCAGACGCGAACTCACGCGGGCGTCCTCCCAATCCATGGTGGGACAAAGAGTACTCAGACATGTACGCGGAAAAGGCCGCTGCGTATAAGACCTTCCGGGACGACGGGCTGCCAGCTAGCTACCGACAGTACGCAAGGGCGGAAGCGCGCATGAAGAGTTTGATGAAAGCCAAAAAACGTAGCTACTGACGCCGGTTCGTCGACAGACTAACGAGAGAAACATCGATGAGCACTCTTTGGAGTACGGCCCGGCGTTTACGAAACCGAAACAGTACTGACGAGAGCGCGAAATATTCAAACCGTTGGATATTCGATTTTGCCAAGAAGGTTTGTCCGGATTGCGTCCCGACACAGAAGATCTACCGCGCACATCCCCTCACGATAACGCGAACGAAACACCGTTTGCGATGGTGGAGTTCTCACTTGCTCTCTTGTCATATAACAATAAAGCGGTAGGGCCAGACAGAATCAAATTTAAACTTGTTAAAGAATCTGCCAGACTCTGCCAAGACACGCTTGTTGAACTTATTTAATAAGTTTCTTGAGTGTAATATTGTCCCTCATGACTGGAGGCAAGTGAAGGTCATCGCCATTCAAAAACCAGGAAAACCAGCCTCCGACCACAATTCATATCGACCGATTGCGATGCTGTCCTGTATCCGAAAGTTGTTCGAGAAAATGATCTTGTTTCGCCTCGACAATTGGGTTGAAGCAAATGGCTTACTGTCAGATACACAATTTGGTTTCCACAAAGGCAAAGGCATGAACGACTGTCTTGCGTTGCTCTCAACAGAAATTCAAATGGCATATGCTAGCAAAGAGCAGATGGCATCAGTTTTCCTAGAAATAAAGGGGGCTTTTGATTCAGTTTCTATCACAATTCTTTCTGAGAAATTGCACCAGCATGGTCTTTCACCGACACTAAACAACTTTTTGCTAAACTTGCTGTCCGAAAAACATATACATTTTTCGCATGGTGATTTATCGACATCACGATTTAGCTACATGAGTCTTCCCCAGGGCTCATGTCTAAGCTTCCCTTCTCTATAACTTTTACGTGAATGACATTGACGAAAGTCTTGTCAATTCCTGCACGCTAAGGCAGCTTGCAGATGACGGTGTGGTCTCTGTTACAGGGCCCAAAGCCGTCGATCTGCAAGGACCATTGCAAGATACCTTGGACAATTTGTCTGCTTGGGCCCTCCAGCTGGGTATCGAGTTCTCCACGGAGAAAGCTGAGCTAGTCGTATTTTCAAGGAAGCGTGAACCAGCGCAACTACAGCTTCAATTAATGGGTCAAACTATTGCTCAGGTTTCAACTTTCAAATATCTCGGGGTCTGGTTCGACTATAAAGGAACCTGGGGATGTCACATTAGGTATCTGAAACAGAAGTGCCAACAAAGGATCAACTTTCTCCGTACAATAACTGGAACATGGTGGAGTGCCCACCCAGGAGACCTGATCACGTTATACCAAACAACGATATTGTCGGTGATGGAGTACGGATGTTTCTGTTTCAGCTCCGCTGCGAACATACACTTCATCAAACTGGAGAGAATCCAGTATCGTTGCTTGCGCATTGCCTTGGGTTGCATGCACTCCACCCATACGATGAGTCTCGAAGTGCTGGCGGGCGTTCTTCCGCTAAAAAATCGATTTTGGGAACTCTCATATCGATTGCTCATCCAATGCGACATTCTGAACCTGTTGGTGATTGAAAACTTCGAGAGGCTCGTCGAGCTTAATTCTTAAACCCGATTTATGTCCTTGTACTTCGACTACATGGCACAGAGCATTAATCATTCTCCATATACTCCCAACCGTGTTCGTTTCCTAGATATTTCTGATTCTGCTGTATTCTTCGACACATCCATGAAGGAAAATATTTGTGGAATCCCGGACCTTATGCGCCCGCAAGTGATCCCCAATATATTTTATAATAAATTCCGTGAAGTCGACTGTGACAAAATGTACACTGATGGATCAAATCTCGATGGGTCCACTGGCTTCGGTATTTAACAATACTATCACCGCTTCATTCAAGCTCAATGATCCCGCTTCAGTTTACGTCGCAGAGTTAGCTGCAATTCAGTACACCCTTGGGATCATCGACACTCTGCCCACAGATCACTACTTCATCATTTCGGACAGCCTCAGCTCAATCGAGGCTCTTCGTGCGGTGAAGCCTAAAAAGCAATTCCCGTATTTTCTGGGGAAGATACGGGAGTCCTTGTGTACGTTATCTGAAAAATCTTATCAGATTACCTTTGTTTGGGTCCCCTCTCATTGCTCTATCCCGGGCAATGAAAAGGCCGACTCATTAGCAAAGGTGGGCGCATTAAATGGTGACATATACGAAAGACCAATCTGCTTCAACGATTTTTTTAGTATTTGTCGTCAGAGGACACTCAACAGTTGGCAAACCTCGTGGAGCAATGGTGAACTTGGACGATGGCTACATTCGATTATCCCAAAGGTATCAACGAAGCATTGGTTCAGGGGGATGGATGTGGGTCGGGATTTTATTCGTGTAATCTCCCGACTTATGTCCAACCACTATACCTTAGATGCGCATTTGCGGCGAATTGGGCTTGCGGAGAGTAGTCTGTGCGCTTGTGACGAGGGCTATCACGACATCAAGCACGTTGTCTGGGTATGCGCCGGGTATTTGGACGCCAGGTCTCAGTTAAAGGACTCCCCTCGGGCCCGAGGTAGACCACCCAATGTCCCAGTCCGAGATATGCTGGCAAATCGTGATTTTCCCTATATGTCCCTTATTTATACTTTCATAAAAACGATAAATATCCCAATTTAGCCCCTCTCTTTTATTTCTCGTTTTTTGAAGTTTCCTCCTGTCTTGTGGAAACGATCAGCTCCAGAGTACCACTATGTAACCGCCGTCGCCCTTACCACAACGCCTGCATAGAAGGAAACTGAAGCGAGAGCGACTCGAGGTCCGATGACTTTTGAAGGATTCCCCGCGGGTCCGAAGAATACCATCCGCAAATCCGACCTACTAGACTTGTAATGGTTTGTTCAGGTCACATTCTTTTTGCTTACTCGATCTTGCAAATCCATCACCGTCAAACATTCTCGAGCACATGATAGACAATAGAAAGAAATTTTGTGGTCACTGTGGTACCTATAAAAAGAGGCCAGCTGCGCATTATCGGTGTCATTTCTACCCGCACCACCGGACGATCAGCAGTAAGCAGTCAGCCAAGCAGCCAGCTAAAGGGAGCTGAGGAAGGACTACGATCATCGGTCGGGTAACGTAGTGGACGGCTACCCCAACACAGTCGTCAGCCAGCAGCACGCTACACCGCTGCTATCGAGAGCCAACCGGCTTCAGACGCGCTCAGCATCTCGAGTCAGCACCATTGGTTCGAGGCACGAGCAAACAGACAGCAATACCGCTGTTATCGAGAGCCAGCCGGCTTAGACAGACGCGCTCAGCATCATAGGTCCAGGGTACGGACACGGACCATCCAAATCTTGCAAATTTTATTGCATTAATAGAAAAAGAATTAATTAGAATATTTTCCTATCGACGCAACGGCGTACGATCAACTAAGCAAACCGACGTAAGTGAAATAATTGTATGGCCAAATTAGTGCATAGCAGTGATTTTGTGATTTTAACACAGCGTTTTCAACGGTCGGTTTTTCTGGGCTGATAATTTCGGCAGCAACGAGCGACAGCGGCTGAGAAGGTAGGCGGGATGCCAGCCGAGGGCACACGCTAGAAAAATCGAGACTCGCGAGTGAAGAAAAGACCACAGAATGGACAGTTAGGGTATTAGAAGAAATTGATAGTAAATTAAAGTTAAATGATTAGATGATTGGCCAATGAAAGAGAATGTAGTGCGTGGGCGAGAAAATTTTGACGGTGAATAGAAACGTGTATTGAAATTAAAAAGCGGTTTTTCTTTGTGTACCTGAACCAACCTTGATTAAATGATTGGGCCGAACCTGCGGCGGCCGACGAGTAGCTGGGCAAAATTAACGGTGGAAATTTGGCAAATCCCTTCCGGATTTGGCGCTTAAGCCAGATTTTAGCAAAGAGTGTTTGGTTTCGGAGTTCACTGAAGAATTGTTGTCAAATGTTGAGTTTCCACCAGGAGAACGTTACAAGTGGCGCCCAACGTGGGGCCCATTTTGATTATTTGATTGATTTTCTCGCCTGAACATTGAATTTATTGTGCTTAGTGACTGGTATCATTATTTGTGAAAATGGAGCAAAATAGTAGAACAGTGGACAGTTTGATAAATGATATTGGTTTTGATGATACGGGTGTGGGAAGGTCGACCCCACAAGGTTTTAGGCAATCGCGATACGTTCCTTTAACGAAATGGGGAATTAAGTACGACAACGAAAACGGTAGTTTGAGCGTTAGTGACTTTATCGAGTCCGTGGATCAAAAAGCAAACTTTTACGGTGTGTCACATGCGGAAGTGTATACAAATTTCGGTGAATTGTTAGACGGTAATCCTTTGATATGGTACAAAGCGTTTAGAGATCGATGCGTAACGTGGGTTAGTTTTAGAGAATGTTTTATTAGACAATTTACGAAACCGGATAATGATTACCTGATTGAAAGGCAGTTGCAAAATCGATTGCAGTTGCCGGGAGAAAGTTTTGGAATTTATCTTGCATGTATGGAGCTATTGTTTAAAAAACTTAGTAAAAGGAAATCGGAACCAGAAAAGCTTGAATATATTATCCGGAATTTGGATGAATTTTATTTGAATAGAATTCACGAAGGCGTAATCCGCACGACGACAGAACTAGCAAGGTTTTGTGAAGGTTTAGAACGTAGTAGGGAAATACTTAAGAGAAGAAAAATGAATCAATATCCGCTAGCCGAGCCGGCTTTACAGGGTCGTGTGACGTCGTACAGACCCAGAGTTAATGAAGTGAGTTTCGAACCACGTCAATCCGAGAAAGAGGAAATACCAGAATTTTCGGGCAAATATTCCGTACAGCGAAAGGGGGAAACCCTTGAACCATACGCGAGAATGAATCAGTACGTGTACTCTTCCGACGGTGCTCAGAACACTGAATCCCAGCAATATAGCAATCATGCGGTCTGTGAAGATAAAATCTTCCAACCACGATGTTGCTTTTGTACTTCAACCTCTCTCTTCCCAACTCCTTCGGAAAACTATTACAATCAGCCTGCTGGCAGCTCAGGTTACTGGGTGCCTCGTTCAAACAACTTCGAAATGCAACGTCCCGATTATCGTGCACATTCTTCAGTGTACCAAAATGCGAATCAGGCTTCTTTGTCATCTCCAGGTACTTCTTTTATGCAACAAAAGTTACCTGAATGTGCCACAATTAGAGTTTTTCGAGGATCGTGTTATAATTGCAAGACAAGTGGACATCAGTGGAGAGACTGTCCGAATCCAAAGAGAATATTTTGTTATCGTTGCGGCATGGACGGAAAAATTATGAGATCGTGTCCCAATTGTTCGGAAAACGAGCAAGCGGAGCCAAGGTCGTAAGGAGAGTTCTGGCTTCGGAAAACTTCTTAAACCTCTCCAATCTTCAATCATATGAAATATTGTACCAGCCAAATGATAATCGCCCTTTCGCAAGAGTGGAAATTTTTGGTAAACCCTATGTAGGATTACTTGATTCAGGAGCTTCTATATCCATTCTTGGAAAAGGCTGCTATGAGATAGCGAAACAACTAGAACTAACCTTATTCAATATAAATTCTTCAATTTCCACAGCCGACGGTTCCGTTCATGAGATATCGCACTGTGCTTATATTCCGTATACCTTCAAGGGAAAAACTGAAATAGTGCTTACGGTTCTCTCTAATGCCGTTTCAAATCCCCTAGTGCTTGGAATTGATTTCTGGAATTCGTTTGGAATTACGCCGACATCGGTGAGCGAGATTAATGCCGTGAAAATGGAGGAAAAGAAGGAATCTGAGTCCAAGTTAACCACTTGTACACATCAACAACAAAAATTATTAGATGAAGTTATAGGTGAATTTCTTCCTTATATCGAAGGAAGCCTTACTCGAACAAATGTAACTGAGCATCATATCGATACTGGTTGTAATGAACCAATTAAACAAAAATATCATCCAACTTCTCCTTACATTCAGATGAAAATTGATAACGAATTAGAGCGGATGTTAAAGCTAGGAGTAATACAGCCTTCGTCCAGTCCCTGGTCTAATCCCGTGGTTACCGTTAAAAAACCTGATGGTAGTGTTCGGCTATGCTTAGATTCGCGAAAATTGAACTTAGTGACCAAAAAGGATGCGTACCCGCTTCCGCATATTTCAGGGATCCTCGGTAAGTTCAAAGGAACAAGATACGTTTCGAAAATAGACCTTAAAGACGCATTTTGGCAAATCCCGTTAGAAGCTAGCTCGCGAGAAAAAACAGCGTTTACAGTTCCAGGTCGCGGACTTTTCGAGTTTGTTGTTATGCCATTCGGGCTACACAATGCTCCGCAAACTCAGTGCAGATTAATGGATAAGGTATTAGGCGTCGATTTGCAACCATACGCGTTCGTTTATTTGGACGACATTATTGTCACTACGGAAACATTCGAGGAGCATATAAAAATACTTCGGGAAATCGCGAAGAGATTGCGCGCTGCGCAGTTATCTATAAACATAAAAAAGTCCCAGTTTTGTGCGCCGTCGGTGAAATATTTAGGTTTCGTAATAGATCGCGAGGGCATACGTACGGACCCCGATAAGATCAAGGCTATCGTTGATTTTCCTCCCCCATCGACCGTTAAAGATGTACGTCGACTGATTGGATTGGTTAATTGGTATCGTCGGTTTATTCAAAATTTCTCTACCATTATTGCACCGGTAACAGAACTTCTCAAGCAACCGAAGAAAAAATTTTGTTGGACGAAATCGGCGAATGATGCTTTCATGGAGCTAAAGAGCGCGCTTTGCTCCGCCCCTTTGCTCGCGTGCCCAAGTTACGATCTCCCGTTCTACGTTCAATGCGACGCGTCTGATGTCGGTATCGGTGCCGTTCTTTGGCAAAAACACCCAGAAGGTGAGAAGGTTATTGCTTACATGAGCCAAAAATTAACAGCCGCGCAGAGGAAATTTAGTAGCACTGAACGCGAATGTCTAGCCGTGTTAATCGCGATCGAAAAGTTTCGGTTGTATATAGACGGAGTCAAATTCACTGTCATAACCGATCACGAATCTTTAAAATGGTTAATGAGTATAAAGGACCCAATCGGTAGATTAGGTAGATGGGCCCTCAAGCTTCAAAGTTTTGATTATGTTGTGGTTCATAGGAAGGGAAAGCATAATGTTGTTCCTGACGCGTTATCGCGGGCAATAAATAGCATTATGTCGGTATCTGCCGGTGATAAATACGAAACGTGGTACCATGAATTATATAAATTAGTCCAAGAGGATCCTACACAAACTCGTGATTATCAAATCCGAGACGGTAAACTATACCGTTACCAAAAATGCAATTTCGGCCTGTTGTATAATTGGAAACTGGTTGTCCCTCCGAACTTAAAAACTGAAATATTGAAGCAAAATCATGACGATGTTGCTCATTTAGGAATGTCGAAAACGATAAACCGAATCCGCGAGAATTATTTTTGGAAAGATATGCGTGAAGAAATTAAAAACTATGTTCGATCGTGTACGGTGTGCAAAGCCAGTAAACCCGTGAATGTTAACTCGCGAGCACCAATGGGAATGGGGAAAATAGCCAATTACCCATTTCAGACTATTTCAATGGACTTTATTGGAGTACTTCCACGATCAAAATTTGGAAATACTGTATTATTTGTGGTATCAGACTGGTATTCCAAGTTTGTATTTCTTCATCCAATGCGGAATGCTGATACCACGCGAATGTGTAAATTTATTGAAGAAGAAATATTCTTAAAGTTTGGTGTTCCAGAAACAATAATTTCGGACAACGGTAGTCAGTTCATTAGCAAACAATTCCAAAAATTGCTAGAAACCTACGGCATCAATCATTATAAAAACGCAGTGTACCATCCTCAAAATAACCCCGCGGAACGCGTAAATAAAGTGATCGTGTCCTCTATTCGCGCGTACTTAGGTGAAAATGCGTCCCATAAAGACTGGGACCGAGAAATCGCAAAAATAGGATATGCCATAAATACCAGTGTACACGAGTCTACAAAGCTATCACCGTACTTTGTAACCTTCGGTCGAAATCATATACGGTACGGGAAAATGTATAGAAATATCACGAATAATCCGGCTCAAAATGATACAGACGAACTGAATGATAGGTTGCAAACTTTAGGGAAAATCAAAGAGATCGTCGAGCGAGAGCAAAAATCGGCACATAACCGCCAAGTTCATTATTATAACACCCGTAGTAAAAATTTGTCCTCTTTTAAAACCGGAGATTTAGTATGGAAGAAGAATTTTTGCTTATCTAAAGCTTCGGAAAATTTCTGCGCTAAACTAGCTCCATTGTATGTTCAATGTCGTGTAGTACGAAAAACTGGAAGTAATACGTACGATTTAGAGGATATGAACGGAAAACCTATGGGAAATTATTCGGTTCAGGATATAAGGCCAATATAGAATTTAAATTTATTAGCATTTAGGATTACGGGTTAATAGGAAAATCAAAGTCTTCATAGGCAATGAAGCTCAGAAAAATCAATATCATTTAGAGTTAGGCACATATTGGAAGTCTTTTCAGTGCAGAAAAGCAAATATGATTTTCGGTTAAAAGTCTTTTCAAATGAAGAAAAGCAGTAATGAAAAATAATGATTAAAGTCTCCAAAGTGGAATGGGAGCATTGTTTGGGATGTTGAAAGTCTTCGATAATTAAAATCGAAGCACACACAGGACATTTGTAAAAGTCTCCTTCAGTGGGAGCATTTCCGCGATAAAATTGAGAATAACATGAAAACCATGATTTCTTTGCTTTAATTTGCTTAAGCAAATTGATTGTTTTTGTGGGGAAAGAGGGGAATGTAATGGTTTGTTCAGGTCACATTCTTTTTGCTTACTCGATCTTGCAAATCCATCACCGTCAAACATTCTCGAGCACATGATAGACAATAGAAAGAAATTTTGTGGTCACTGTGGTACCTATAAAAAGAGGCCAGCTGCGCATTATCGGTGTCATTTCTACCCGCACCACCGGACGATCAGCAGTAAGCAGTCAGCCAAGCAGCCAGCTAAAGGGAGCTGAGGAAGGACTACGATCATCGGTCGGGTAACGTAGTGGACGGCTACCCCAACACAGTCGTCAGCCAGCAGCACGCTACACCGCTGCTATCGAGAGCCAACCGGCTTCAGACGCGCTCAGCATCTCGAGTCAGCACCATTGGTTCGAGGCACGAGCAAACAGACAGCAATACCGCTGTTATCGAGAGCCAGCCGGCTTAGACAGACGCGCTCAGCATCATAGGTCCAGGGTACGGACACGGACCATCCAAATCTTGCAAATTTTATTGCATTAATAGAAAAAGAATTAATTAGAATATTTTCCTATCGACGCAACGGCGTACGATCAACTAAGCAAACCGACGTAAGTGAAATAATTGTATGGCCAAATTAGTGCATAGCAGTGATTTTGTGATTTTAACACAGCGTTTTCAACGGTCGGTTTTTCTGGGCTGATAATTTCGGCAGCAACGAGCGACAGCGGCTGAGAAGGTAGGCGGGATGCCAGCCGAGGGCACACGCTAGAAAAATCGAGACTCGCGAGTGAAGAAAAGACCACAGAATGGACAGTTAGGGTATTAGAAGAAATTGATAGTAAATTAAAGTTAAATGATTAGATGATTGGCCAATGAAAGAGAATGTAGTGCGTGGGCGAGAAAATTTTGACGGTGAATAGAAACGTGTATTGAAATTAAAAAGCGGTTTTTCTTTGTGTACCTGAACCAACCTTGATTAAATGATTGGGCCGAACCTGCGGCGGCCGACGAGTAGCTGGGCAAAATTAACGGTGGAAATTTGGCAAATCCCTTCCGGATTTGGCGCTTAAGCCAGATTTTAGCAAAGAGTGTTTGGTTTCGGAGTTCACTGAAGAATTGTTGTCAAATGTTGAGTTTCCACCAGGAGAACGTTACAGACTGAGGCGCAAATTCGTTTCGCTGATCTCCCTTTTGTCCGAAAGTTGCAAGTTTTACTCTTCTCTCCCGGTCGCCATCTACGTCTTCTCTCCCCTGTCCTCGATACAACTACTTCTACACCGATTTTGGAAATGACCAAGCATAAGTCTCCGATAAAAAATCAAATTTGTATTACGTATTCCTAGTTTTAAGATAGTTGTAATTTCTACTCTTTGTTAAAACTATTGTCCCCCATCTTGTAAATAGAATTGTATCCCTAGTTTTAAAACACCTGTGAAATTATTCATAAATATTTGTTCCCCCTTTTGTGCACCAAACTATATTGTTAGTTTTAAGATAACTGTAAATATTTCCTAAAAAACTATTACTATTGAATTCCTTGTTTTAAAATTTTTCATAAAAAAAATCTTTTGCCCCCTCTCTTGTATATAGAATCTTTTTTCTAGTCTTAAGATAGCTGTAAAATTTTTCTCTTTTATAAAAAGAAATATTTCAACTTTGTAACCTCCTAGTTTTAAGATATTCAAAATGCAAAAACAAAAGAATTTGGCACCGCCAAGCTAACGCATTTGTGCCTATCAAATAAACGAAATGAATAAAAAAATTAAAAGTAATGTGGCATGCCATGCTATAACCCAGAGATTCTCAACCAAGGGTCCGCGAAGTTGTTGCTGATATTCGCAAAGAACAATATGATTTCCGAGTGCAGATTGAAATTTCAAGTCTTGTTTCCTAACAAACTGAGTATAACATTGATAGCAAACAAAATCAATGTTTGTCCGAGGGTGTTGGATTTATGTCGAAGAAAAAAGGATTTTCCGTGAATTTAACTCCTTTTATTTGACGCGGAAGGATTAAAAACTTCCTAAAATGTGTACAAATTCAGTTGATTTATGTTAGGTTATGTTCACAGTAACTTACGTTTAGTTTCCCTTATTCTCTTCACCTTTTCACTTCTATCCAACTTACTCCTTTTACTTCATACTATAATAATTATTAAGCAAATTCATTATACTCTCCACATTCAAATAATCGCAGATCTTACCGTTTTATGTAGACCACACTTTATCTCACCTACGGTTCACCTAAAGAGACTATAATAACAAAGAGACGCAATGTGCCGTTTGGAATTCCAATTTTTCTGTCAATGTCATTCCAAACGAACAAGAGAGTTGTCAATCGTAAATGTTTAGCATTATATGGTATTGTTTTTAAGGAAGTATTATTATGCAATTCATTAAAATTACTAAAGATTTAAGAGATAAAAATTATATCCTCAAACCAAATCTTTTTTATTCGTTTCGTTTATTTGATAGGCACAAATGCGTTAGCTTGGCGGTACCAAATTCTTTTGTTTTTACATTTTGGATATCTTAAAACTAGGAGGTTACAATGTTGAAATTTTTTTTTACACAAGAAAAAAGTTTACAACTATCTTAAGACTAGAAATAAGATTCAGTATACAAGAGAGGGCCAAAAGATTATTTTTTTATGAAAAATTTTAAAACAAGGGATTCAGTTTGATATACAAGAGAGGGAGTAATAGTATTTTACGAAAGAATTTACAGTTATCTTAAAACTAACAATATAGTTCAGTACCCAAAAGGTGGAACAAATATTTATGAGAAATTTCACAGATATCTTAAAACTAGGGATACAATTCTATTTACAAGATGGAGGATAAGAGTTTCAACAAAGAGTAAAAATTACAGCTATCTTAAAACTAGGAATACAGAATACAAATTTGATTTTTTAACGAAGACTTATGCTTGGTCAAGATATTCAAAGGGGGGCTTATTTCCACATCAGTGTAGCAGCAGGTGTATCGAGGACAGGGGAGAGAAGGCGTGTATGGTGACAGAGAAAGAAGAGCAAAACTTGTAACTTTCGCGCAAGTGAGAGATCAGCGAAACAAATTTGCGCCTCAGTCTAGTAAGTCGCCGAGTACCGGGTTGGCGGATGGTATTCTTCGGACCCGCGGGGAACCCTTCAAAAGTCATTAGACATCAAGTCGCTCTCGCTTCAGTTTCCTTCTATGCAGGCGTAGTGGTAAAGGCGACGGCGGTTACATAGTGGCACTCTGGAGCTGATTGGTTCCACAAAGCAAGAGGAAATTTCTAAAAACGAAAAATAAAAGAGGGGGGCCAAATTGGGATATCTATCGTTTTAATAAAATTGTAAATAAGGGACATATAGGGGAGATCGCGATTTGCTAGCATATCCCGAACTGGGACATTGGGTGGTCTACCTCGGGCCCGAAGGGAATCCTTTAACCTGGCGTCACAATACTCGGCACAAACCCAGACAACGTGGTCGATGTCGTGATAACCCTCGTCACAAGCGCACAGACTGCTTTCCGCGAGCCCAATACGCCGCAAATGTGCATGCAACGTGTAGTGTAGTGACTTCGTTGATACCTTCGGGATAATGGAATGTAGCCATCGTCCAAGTTCACCATTGCTCCATGAGGTTTGCCAACTGTTGAGTGTCCTCTGACGACAAATGCTAAAAAATTCGTTGAAGCAGATTGGTCTTTCGTATATGTCACCGTTTAATGCGCCCACCTTTGCTAATGAGTCGGCCTTTTCATTGCCCGGGATAGAGCAATAAGAGGGGACCCAAACAAAGGTAATCTGGTAAGATTTTTCAGATAACGTATACAAGGACTCCCGTATCTTCCCCAGAAAATACGGGAATTGTTTTTTGGGCTTCATTGCACGAAGAGCCTCGATAGAGCTGAGGCTGCCCGAGATGATGAAGTAGTGATCTGTGGGCAGAGTGTCTCAAACCAAATTTGTTACAATACCATCGTGTTTAGAAACCCTGAAGAGAAAAGGGCTTGCTTTTATGGGAGCACGAAATTCAGCATGAAGGTAACGAATACCAAATGATGCAAATAATAAATTTTGGCCTAATATGGTTTTACTGCTGCAAAATACGATTCCTGTGGATATAACTATGTTTTAGTTGGTCGAGGAACTCAGCAGACCAGAAGTCGCATCGGATTTTTATATTGGTTAGAAGAAACAAACGGAATAAGTAGTTGAATTGTTTTCACTGAATTAAGATGGTGTCTCTTTGTTATTCTAGTCTCTTTAGGTTCACCTAACCTCTTACTCTTTCTCAGTAATCTAATCAATCGTAACGCCTTTTTAGATTTTAATATTTTTAACATATGATTTTATGTATATATGTATATGTCTATTTATGTATATATGTATATTAGAGTGGGACATGGTTATATGAAAAAAATAAAATTTCGCTCCGAGTTACTTTTTGGGTCCCATTTAGCTCCCAGAACAACTCTGCAAATTTTTAGTTCGGTCGGTGAAACTATATTTTTGCGCCCATGGTTTAAAGTTTACATGGGATTTCGTATGGGGAAATCTACTTTTGCAAAATAATTCTTTCAAGAGTCGCCCGTTATCTCCTAAAAATAAACAGATGACTGATTTTTATAGGAAATTTGTCAAGGAAACAAAGTCTAGAACACCACGAAACGATCTGATGCTTGTGGAAAAAGTTATTAAGCAAAAACCGATTGATGCCCTGAAGATTGATGAAAATTTCACTTTTCATAGCATCACTGCTGCTGACGGTCGAATAATATACAAAATTTTTAACTTTCTCTTATTATGTACAAAAGAAACCTCAATTTATCCCCCAAAACCCTTGCGAAGTGGCCAAACAGCATAGATAAATGATTTAAACACATTAAGAGAAGATCAAAACAAAATTGCATATAATTGGACAGCCAACAGCAGTGGTGCTAGAAAAAATGAATATTTTATCAATCGTCAGAGCATCAATCGGTTTCTGCTTAATAACTTTTTTCTCAAGCGTCAGATCGTTTCGTGGTTTTCGAGAGTTTGTTTCTTTGTTAAATTTCCCATAAAAGCCACATAACGATTTATTTTTAGGAAGCAATGGGCGACTTCCGGAGGAATTATTTTGTGAAAGTTAGTTTTTCCATACAAAATCCCATGTAAACTTTAAACAGTGGGCGCAAAAATATAGTTTCAACGATCGAGCTAAGAATTTGCACAGCTGTTGTAGGACCCAAATGGTACCTGAAAAGTTGCTCGGAGCTGGATTCCATTTTTTGTCCCACCCTAATGTATATGTCTATTTATGTATATATGTATATGTCTATACCTCTAATAGATGCCACTATTTGTAGTTCATTTCATTAGCTTTATATAATATTAAGTATGACGAGAATTTAGAACAGCCTAACACGTTGTTTTATCTTTTTGTCTGTCCCAGCTGCCATGTAGACGGGCTCGTGGTGACGGTTCTGCCTGTCAGTTATGTATCGCGAGGCACGCCGACCAAGGGGTCGCAACAGAGCGGGTCCACAATAACCCAGGGTTATTTCTAAGGGGTTCATGGTACGAAAAAGGTTGAGAACCGTTGCAATAACCAATGGACTTCAGGTTCTGCACAGTTCTTTGGGGTCCCAGAAGAACCAAAAAATTCCTGTGTCTAAAAAAACAATATTGCAAATCTTTTCCAAAAACCACGCAACAATCATATTTTACTGAAAGAAGAGTAAAATTTAGTAGTCTCGGTCGAGATTCAAAATGTCCTTATTTTGCTTTCAGTCCATTTGGTGACCCTACTCTATAGTCGTATAATCATACTCGCTGGATACTCTCTGTAAACTGTTGGAAAGGATTATACACAACAGTGGCGTAGCCAGAAATTTGGGGTGGGGGCGGGGGTTTTGACGAAAATCGATTTTTTATTTTCGAAATTGCTTCAATATAATGTAAATTTGATCAAATATTGAAAGTTCAAAATCAAAAACAGTTCAGCAGTTACCATTCCATTCTACAAATGAGAAAAAATAATGAATAGCTTTCATATCTTCATAGATAACTTTCTGGAATATATGTTCGATAACCTTTTTACGGTCACATAATATCGAAACCATCAACTTTGAAGATTGGTCGTCAAATGGTAATTACTTCCTAGTGTTCACAAGTTCCTATCTCATGCTTCCCTGTGCGTCTATTGATGACATTTAATCTTTAGGTTGACATCGACTGGATACTACCGCCTTCTGCAGTAGAAGCGAAATGAGAGGGTGCGAATGAGCATGGGGGCTGTAACCCTACCGTAGACATAACTGAATACGGCCCCCGCACGGCTGTTCTTAGACGAGACAGGACATTGGGTCAAAACCAACAAGCCGATCAGAAAAGTCCACCTTACGAAGAAATCGAAAGCAATATGTGGAAAAGCGGGCATCGAGCGGTTATATTCTACTAGAGCGACAGCACAACAAACGAGTTGGGAATCAGCTGTGTACTGCTGGGTAAGATGCGCCAACGCGTAATAAGGTAGCAGACGATCAGCGTAAGGATGTGCGTGGATCAAAGGCCATTTCTGCAACTACAGCATCCTCAACGTACACTGCCCTCACGCAGCGAGACCCAAGAACGAGAAAGATGCATTTTACGCGCAATTGGAGTCCGCGGCAGAATGTGAAGCTCCTCATCAGCGACACCCTCGAGATTACATATGAAGAGATACTAATGGAGACCTTCTCACGCCCGAGTGGGAGCTGATCGATAAGTGTATTATGACGAATATCGAAATAGCAGTAAACAACGAGAGTATCGCAAGAATCAGCCCGGGGATATGCACAGCCGACGACAGATTCCAGACAGATCGGACGGTTGAGGACTGATAGAGCCGCTGACAACAATCAACTGCCATGTGAGCTGCTGAAACACGGAAGAGAGCCGTCGGTTAGAGCACTCCACTGGGTGGTTTTGAAGATCTGGGAGAAACAGATTTTACCGGAGGATTGAATGGAGGAAGTAGTATGTCTCATTTATATAAGGCGTGTTAAGCGGGATTGCAATCACATTGCTGAAGGTGTTTTCACAAAATTGGCATGCGATGCCCAAATACGAATTTCCGGACAAACGACAATAGATCAAGTGATGTGTGATGAGTATTAGAGATACTTTTGAAATTCGTGGCAAGGCGTGATAATAAGAGCGAGGATTGATGCGAGTGGTACGGTTTTCCGGAAGTCCGTTCAGCTTTTTAGCTTCGCCGGACGTACATCCGATTGACGGTTGAAGCAAAGCGAATTGAACTGGTCACAAATGCGTCAGAGATAGTACATTAGACATTTCATGAACTTGTTGACTTTTCTCGGTGAAAACGAAATCTCCAAATTTTCCCATTATAACATGTAACGTTTCGGCTTACTTCTCTTCAGCCATCGTCGGAGCAGTAAGCCGAAACGTTACATGTAATAATGGAAAAAAATGGAGTTTTCATTTTCACCGAGAAAAGCCAAAAGTTCATGAAATAAATATGTTGCGGTGACCATAAAATCTTATAATACATGAGAGTAAGAGGTTACGCCTCCAACCCAGTATATCGATTGATGGCGATGATATCGAACTGGTTGATGAGTTCAAAAGAGAAATTTGGAAACGTATTCTAGCAGGTGAACGTTATTACTTTAGGCTTTGAAAACCTCTTCGATCGACACCACATGAAGTTAACCTTCTACAAATTGCTCATAAAACCGGTTATCCTCTACGGGCAAGAAACCTGGAGCATGCTGGCGAAAGATCAACGCGATCCTAGTGTTTTCGAATGGAACGTGTTGAAAACGATCTACGATGTGGAAAACGGAATGTGGAGATGGCGTATGGACAACGAATTACAACAGTAGCTTGAAGAACCACCCATTGTGCGCTCAGCGAAATTTGGGCGGCTGGGCATGTCGTCAGAATGGTGAACAACTCGATCTAATTGTTCTAGAAGCTAATCCGACAGCTACAAGGAGGAGAGATCTGTCAAGATAAAGAAGACCTGAGGAGTCGTCGTGCTCTGAGAGGCGACAAACAGCCATAGACAAAGTGAACTCAAGACGACTTCTTGGTACAGCAAATGAAAACATGGCCTTAGACTGATTGGTAAGTAAAGTATTTAAGTGAATGTTTAGCAACTAGTGTCCCAACATGAAAAACAACTTCTGACATAATCATTATAGTAATAAATTCTCCTACCGACAGGTCGGGTGGAAGTTCACTTCTCCGTACTTTCTATTGACACATGTCGACAGTTTTGGGATGAGCCGGTGGCTTCCTTTATCCATATTATCCCATTCCTGCTGCCGCCTCGCTATCGAATTGACTCTCACCATCTTTCTCGCGTTTCTGATGTTTCTCCGCTTGTAGCACTCGATATCCTCTGCCAGGGTGATGCAGATGAGGATTATCCCGGCGATACCACGTACTGGCTCTGATGATATTGTTCTGTGCGCACTCGCGACTGGTACGACTCGTATCAACCGGAATATCCTTTTCAGCTTTTCACGGTTCAACTTGGTTTTCAGCGCAGCACCCCAGGCTGGAACCCCACATCGCAGTATCGATGACGAAACACTAGAAAACAGACGACTTGTGTGCTGCTTCTTGGACCGCCGACGTTTGGCATGATCCTCGTTATTGCGTTCGTTGCCTTTGCCGTCTTTTCGCAAGCGTAGTCGACGTGGTTGTTGAAGCTTAACCGGTCGTCGATTACCATTTCAATGTACGCTTCGATGCAATCACGTGCCCGCCGATTTCGATCTGCATCTGCTGAACCGCTTTGCAGTTGCTGACCAACAACACCTCCGTCTTGTGGTGAGCTATTTGCAGCTTGATCCCGTTCATCCAGTCACCGAAACCTCCACTTCTTCGAACTGCACCGAGAATAGAGCCCTGAGGAGCGCTCGCCGTGACTCGCATTGACTTCTGCTCTTCGCTCGTCTCGTACAGCAGCACTCTGCTCTGGAAGTAGCTCTTCAAGATCTGATATAGATAGTCGGGAACCCTCATTCTGTGCAGCGATGGCTTCCCAGCTGACACTGTTAAATGCATTATTCACATATATCGTGACCACAGTCCAGTATCGATCACCTCTTCGCTTTTGTTTAGATGCTTTTTCGGTACTCTCGAGCACTGTCCGAATTGCGTCCACTGTCGATACTCTTTTGCGATATCCGAACTGCATCTTGAACAGTCCGCATCTCGTTCCATAGGGTTTGAGAACAATTTTGTCAACTTGTTGCCGATATGTTTCTGAACATAGAACTTTAACGTGTTGGATAGTTGAAAGTTGGCCGATGATGGCAGTACTTTGTAGTGACATAATATGCACAAAAGAAAATAAATTGATATACATATGCATGTTTTTATTCAGTTTGAATAGGCGCTCGTCGAGTTAGAGGTGGCTGAACCATCGGTTGTAATTGGTGCCATGATAGTTATTTCTCGACAAAAATATGATTACTGGTTAAAACCCAACTATCAAAATTCTCTTTGAAAGGAAATTCCGGACAAACCGTCGCTGGATAAACACAGTTCATAGCAGTTAATGGAAGAGAATATTTTTCCTTTTGTTTACTGCCAACATCTGTGATTGGCGAGTAACGGTTTGTCCGGAATTTCCTTTCAAAGAGAATTTTGACAGTTGGCTTTTAAGCCGGAATTATATGTTTGTCGAGATTTCAAACTTTGATTAAAAAATTGGTTAAAATATTTCAATTTGAATTTAAAATGAACTGTGAGTGTCATTCTAATTGAACATGATACCTATCGACGTGGGGGAGAACATTTATTTTCGTTTCAAGTGAATTTTCACAAGTTTGAAATAAAGATCAATTATCAATGAAGGCCTGCGAATTAAAATTATACACGTTTTTCAGCGAGGTTTAAATAAGAAGTAAACAAAGATCAAACAAAAAATTAAACTTTGACAGAATGATCATTTATATTCACGAGCGTTATATTTATTTTTTTGCACTGTGGCAGACAGAATATAGATATATTTCTATAATGCATCAATGCAAATTGGAACGATTTCATTTGCTAACAAAATTTCTATTATTTTATGAATTTTATGAATAAAATAATAAGTAATTAAAACATAAATGAGAGTTTAAAACATCCTAGCAATATATTTTTACCAACACCCTGTAACTATTTCTGCCGTTTATACGCAATTGTGCTTCAAACTAACTTATGATCATTACAACAACTGACAGAATCTTATACCTGTTTAATTATTTCTATAGAGTTAATTAATATTTTAATATGACGTATTCCATATTTATGTCATACTCTTTTCTGATTCGCGGTTCAAGCAATGTTTTGGAATAATGTACCGGTTGTTCAGAACTATTGATGCATATGCCAAAAATCAAAATAAATATATTGATCACCGTTGTGTTCACAATAAATTTCAAAATATTTTGTGTTCAGATGTTTTATGTGATTTTATTCTTATTGGAACATTGCACATATTTAAAATCAATTATTTACTCTTAGCTTAGAGTATTTGTGGAGCTAATTTCTAAGCTGTTAACATTCTGATTCAATTTGCTAACCACGAGTGTAGGAAAATTCATAAAATATAGCATTTTACGATCTATATCCAATTGTCATTTGTTTGGATCCATCCCCTAAAACAATAATTTTCTTCCGTTATTTACTTTTTTTGATGTGCGATACAATAGATATATGGGCAATAATTCGTGAAAATATGTTATCGATTAATATTAACGAATTAAATGGTCCCGCTTATTCTCTTAGCGATAAGCAAAAAGAAAAGAATCAAAACAATTCCTATTGTAGTTCTGCTTCTAATTCACAAAAACAACTTTGATCTGAATTGATTTCAATTTATCCAAACGTGCTCTACTGTAACCCTTTGCTGTGCAATTGGAATCAAGCGTGTAGAGAGAAGGAAAGAGAGGAGATAAAAAAAAATGCGGGTAGATAAACACGGTAAAAAAAACTTTACCCATTTTAAGTATTCAAATTGCCCATTTTCGGAAGTTATTCGAGCTGTCAAAAAATGGGTATTTTTTGCTTCTAACAATGGGTGCTGTTTATTCATTTCACAACTACTCGATGAGATAATGTCAATGGATATACTGATCTTAATAATGAGTGAAAAGTCATTAAGAATTATTTTAAGCGAGTTTACCTGCAAACTAAGGTTCGTAGCGGAACCTGCAAATTTCCGGGCTGCATCTGAGTACGTGGCGGAAACGGAACATTTCGGCAATGCTCGTAAAAACGGCTGTTTAAACTACTGAGGATGTTGCAAATATGCGTTTGGCATTTTTAGAGCAGCCAAAAGATCCAGCCATTAAAAATATATCCAGTTGGCGGTTTTATTTTGTTAAGTAGTTAAGGAGACAATAATGTGAAATGAATGTTATTTTATGTTTTTTTAATTCAGAAATAATTCTATTGACAGTATTTTTCATTCTGGCGCGATTTTCATGAATGGATATTTTTCACGCGTTTTGTTGTAACAGTTCTGTGAAAAATAAAGGGTAAAGCATACCCAGGTTGACGTACAAGAGCTGTATTCAATTATGGATACGAACTCTTTACCCACTTAATGGGTTATTCCACTTTAATTGAAAATGCGTAGTTTTCGATGCATTAATTGGTATTTTATTTTATTAGTGTAGTTCGACAGTGCTTGTCTTTCCTACCTGATAAACTGGCTTATTTATTGCCATCTTTATTGTGAGCAAAGGGAGCCATATTTATCCAGAAGAAAGCCGAAGAGAGGATTGAAAATAACGAAATGTGTGCAGGAGAAGCATGACAATTTTTTGCATATTTTGTCCAGAATTTCTTCTCAAAGTGAATTTTGACAGTTGGCTTATACGCCGTAATCATATGTTTGTCGAGATTTGTATATTTTTGAATTGTTTTCGTTCTCCATGTTTTGGGATATCATTTTTTACATCCTAAAGCACATTTTAGACTAATAAATAGAAAATCGATTGTTTTAAAATTTTACAGTGGAGTAACCGCTTAAACAATTTATTATTTAAGATCCATAACTGACTAAAACGTTATTTTGCTAATAATGCTGCATACTATCGAGAACGTTATAGAGTTGTATTGTTAGGCGCTCCAAGGGCTTGAAGAGCTTCTCTAACATTACACTTAGTAGTCAGTTCAGCCAAATCTGACTGTTTCAAATAAAAACAAATGCTTATAGAAAAAGAGTGGAAGCTTACACCCAAAACAAAAATCTCTTGCAATAATTGCAAGCGACAATCACTTGCAAATAATGTTAGCATCGCTTGCAATTTGGCAGTTAAAGCCGCTTGCAATTGTTGCAAGCATATAAAATCACTTCATCTCTCTCTATACGTACATACGTTTCTTCAACACACTGTCAAAGGATTACCACCACATTCACGTGCCTATGCTGGTTGGTATAGCAACGCACGGCGAGTTTTTATTTTCTGTCTACTTTTTATTCATTCCTCACCAATATCATCAAACGCAGTTTTGAGATTTATTCATTACACACGAGACAGCATCAAATTGCGGATGTGACGATTGTACGAGTTTTAACGTGCTGTTCTCATGTGTAAGGACATATCAGTGCTTATAGTTAGCGCTATGATGCGCAAGGACGTGAGTTCAAATCTGGCTGCGTGTTTTACTTTTTTCATTAATCGTGAAATCATCCAATAGTTTATATATGATTTTTATCCACTTATTACTATCTGATAGTATGGTTGGGTAGATAAAGAATTGCTTAGCGATCTGTTTGTGCGGGGTTCATTTTTCAATGCCAACAGTCTTTTTTCTAACTCATATTGGTCACCAATACACATACATCGCTAATACATAGGCAAAATTCGCATTTTCTGTTTCTTGCATTGTATGCAAGAAAGCTTCTTGCAATTTTTGCACATTACCAGAACGCTAGCAATTTTCGCTCGTATTTATTGCATTAATGTAAGCGAATCTTACCGGGTACGTTTTGGGTGTACATCTTTTGAAAAGTTTGTATCAGTTGCTGTTCTGCAACACATGAAAAATGCCATAAAAATTATTTATTTGCTTCAGATAATTATGTCGTCCATGGAATGGAAATCTGAAATTTTAGCCTGGTGGGGCTTATTATACCGTTCTACCCAACTAGTCTACTAACCATGCATATAGAATTTGGCAGATCTACTTTGCTGAAAATGAAGTAATTCAAATTATCAGCACGACTACCCAATCAAGCCTGAAATACCAAAAGTCCAGTAATTTTAATTAATAAAAATTATAATTAGTTATTTCCAATAGTCTGCCATCTGTCTGATAATGAATTGACAATTATAAATTTACAAATTGAACCTGATTCTGGATGCAGACAAAATTTGTTGGACCAATCGGTCTGAATTTTGCACAGTTCTTCTTCTTCTTCTTCTTCTTCACATCATTGCCCAGGAAACTACAAGAGCTTTTTGCAAACTGCTAAATATTATTACTTTACAATAACATATTAATCGTTGTTTTAGCAATAATCGGACTTTGGTTTCAAAGTACTACGAAAAAATCGAAAATCGACCAAAAAATAAAAGCTCCCTTAACTACTTGTGAAATGCTGTGAAAAACAACTGTGCAAATGTCTCAACGTTTGGTCCAGTAGATTTTGAGTTATGGTGTACAGTTTTCGTTGTGGCGCCTGACTGAAAAGACAATCCTTGCATCGAAAAAAAATTAAAGTATCCAATTTTTTGCCGATTATACCTTAAGTTCCGACACGATTTAAGCGATTTTTCCGTATTCGCGTAATTTTGCCAAGTCATCTGTCTAGTCTCAGCTTTCACCGCTCTTTCATACCCTGTGCATATCTGTTCTATCATAAAGAATTAAACGAAAATTTGTACTACAGCGGAAATGCAAATCGTTCAAGATATGCTAGAAAATTATAAATTACGAAACAATACAAACAAGCTCCGATAACATTTAAATAACGATCAAAATGATAATATTTGTAACAGTTTGTTTGCCGTCATATTTAAAAGTGTTACTTAGGCTATATGGCATGGCTTCATTTACAATTTTTTATTCAATCTTAGTTTTGAACTCTTTCGAAAGCAGTAAAAATATAAACAAACTTCCACTTGCTTATGGTGTTCTTTGAGAGAAGATACAACTAGAAAAGGGAACAAATTGTGATTATATATTCTTTTCCTCATGTTAAAATAACTAAAAAATGTGAGCAAACTAAACTTCACTCATTTTGATAGCCATAGGTAAACTAACGAACGAAAGCAATTTTCATCTCTGAATCCAATTATAAAATTTCGTTCGACAGTTTGTTTCAATATGATTCGACTTCTGCTAACCTGCAATATAACTCTTCGATGTGGCATTTCGATATGAGCGTGTAGCACCTTCTAGATATAGGACGATAAAGAATATTTAAAAAAATGCATTTAAAATTCGATTACACCTGTTTTTCGTACGGGATAAAACTTGCTTACTTGCCCTCATATGATTTTTGTGCAACATGTGCCATAATATTGCACATAAAGTTCGAAAAGTTGATTCAAATTATTGAGATGTATGCAAGAGGGACATGGCGGCCTTTTACATTGTTTTCATTTGGCTTCAGGATGCAGCCATTTCTGTAATGACAGGTACTAACGTCTTAGGCCGGACTAAACTCGGGCCTAAAATCAAAGATAGTACCGTGTGACGGTACCAACTAGTTTCAAGCTTACCGCTATGAAAGATGTTTCGCTACTCCCAAGCATAATTATCTACCTATTCCCTGTGCAACTTCAGCTAGTCCAGATCGATAACGGAGTAGCAGCCAGGGGTGGTCGCACAAGCTTAAGCTCAAGCTCAAGCTTTAGCAAAAATAATGGTTGCATACTCACAGGAGTTTGGCTCTAATGCCAAAAGATAAGAGTTCGGTTCTATATACTCGTCAGCGACCCAGAGCCTCTGTGCTTGGATAACCGAGACATCACAGTGCTTGGACAACCGAGACTTGCTTCTGTTGTTCACATATGTTGTGTGAACTGTTTGGATTTAACGTCTAACTAACGCCAATTTGGTGTTAGTTTGGATATAGTCTAACTGATAGCAAATTGGTGTCAGTTACTGACGAGTGGAACACGAAGTTAGGTTTCGTGCCATCAGCGTAAATTGGTATATCCTTTTTTTTCCTTTAGAAAAAAAAGGTTGCATACATTAGGTTTTACTTCTTGAACGATTCTCTGAATTTACAAAACCAATTCATTGAAACACTAATTGTGTTTTTATCTCTTGCACATCTATCATAAGACTGTAATCAACTTCACCAACATATGCGGGAAGGACACAGAACCATCTAATCACAGTGTATACATATCAACAGATACTACGAGTAACTTATTACGACGAAGAGCATCTCACGATCAATTTGTCCTACATTTCATTCAGCGAGCAAGCTTTTGGAAACTATAGCGAATGACAGTCCCCCGCACATGGCTTTAATTGCACCCCAGACACCGTTTCTTCCACGCGATGCAATGCAATGAACGCCGATTAACTCCAAATTATGCTGGCATTTATGAAGGGAAATTTAAATGCATCAGAATTTGTGAATGTGACCGGCTCGAACTGTGCCACCATGCCAGATTGTCTGGATGGGAACCGGTCGCCAGCCCCGCGTCACTTGATGGATTCAATTAAGAGCCTGGCACTCGTCGCCCATCGAACGAAACCATCATCGCCGGCAGAGTGGATCGCGATACGGTTGATTCGGTCCCGATCAGTTGCTGTTTTGTTTGGTTATGGAACACGGATGAACAGTGAAAAAAAACCCCGAACGGGTTTATCGGGGCATCCGTGTGTATATTCAGTGAAGGTTTTATTGAAATTAATTCCTTTTTCATTGATCAATTTTTCCGCCTATCGGGCCACCAGCAATAAACGCACTACCGATTGGAGTTTTAAGGGTGTGTGTGTTTGTTCACAATATCGGTATGCGATATAGGATGCATACAATCTACGTGCGAATGAACGATTTAATTATGTAATTTGAATGCACTTCCCCAAAAGCACTTACTGGAATAACGCAGATTATCAGTCGATGGTCATAGAATTCGATATTTTGCGAAATTGTGTAGCTGATCGAAAAATACTTTTTCCTTCCCGGGAAGCTTCTAACCAATACCACAGATAACAAACGTTTAGGCTCGATTTGAATCGTGTGTAAATACCCGCTACTGAGATTCCGAATAAATCAGATGTCTGACACACGTTTGCCAAACGTTTGTAGATGGCGCAGTGATCGATACAACGCAGTTATAGTTTAACTGTCAAACACGTATAGCAAACAATTGCGCAGATGGCAATAGTGAAACACGGCTTTCCAACGTTTACCAATTTGAAAGTTTACACAGGTTTTTGAAGAAATTTTGTTCTAGCCTAAGCGTCTATTATATGTGCCAATACTTTCGGAAACTTTCGTACTTCAAACTAATAACTAATTCAATATCTTGTCTTTGTGTGATCAAAACTGTATATTTGTCATCTAAATGTTCATCACAATCCAAATTGTCCAATTTCAGCATTTTTTACCATTTGGACTTAAATTTGGCTTAAATTAATTTAAAAAAAGTTGAATTTTGAATTTTT
The DNA here is from genome assembly GCF_030247195.1 of Topomyia yanbarensis. Classification (NCBI taxonomy): domain Eukaryota; kingdom Metazoa; phylum Arthropoda; class Insecta; order Diptera; family Culicidae; genus Topomyia; species Topomyia yanbarensis. Next base: position 339,534,614 of record NC_080671.1, read on the forward strand.
ATTATTTGGAAATTCGATTTTGCAAAAAAAATAAGTTCTTATGTTCACCGGTTCGCATATAATCAAATCACATAATAATAAAATATTCATTATCTTCGCTAGACACCAATTATCACGTGCCGCATGATTATACTTAACCACCCACTCGTGAAAAACCCGGCATCACGCCTGTGAACAAAACTCCAACTGTGGCGTTTTGCCGCTCGGAACGACATTGTTGATGACAGTTTGACGGTGTGTCCTCCTCGTTACGCATGGGATGCCACGTTCGGAAGGAAGGAAGGAAGGATGGATGGCACGACGCGCCGCTGCACCGAGGATGGGAGTGAATATGTGGTTACGCTTAAATTGATGATGATGACTACCTCGCGACCAACCAACAGCAGTGTCGTCTCTCATCCCTATTCGCAAGTGGCTCTGAACGCTTCAACGCCTCTGCGGCAATCGACCAGCGGGGGAGCAATTATTAGCCCTGCCGGTGTAGTAAACCCTGCACGATGCGCCGGGGCCGTGTTGTGACAATGATCGATCACGTCTCGGTGAGTGATAACTGTTATTAGATTTTGCTCCCACAGTTGATGGCCTCTGTCAAGTACCTAGCGGGTTGTAACCGAGACATTCTTTTAGGGAATTGGTTGTGTGCTGTTGTTATATTGCTTTTCTGATAAGAAACATGCTTTGTAATTACATCAATGCTGGAAGTTAATCCCCTCTCCCTTGGTAAGTTTCAGTGTTTCAGATCTGGGGTGATGCATCACTATTGAAATGCTACAAAAACTACTACGTTAAAACATTTTATTTTAATCAGAAAAATACCTTCACTCTATCCCGCTTAACACCTACCAAAATTGTTCCCTCATTTTCCCCGCTACCTTTCGTCAGCAGCTCCAACGATTGCTCCCCGGACATGTTGAGCGGATTAACAGCTAACTCGTTGGTTAGTTTCTGTATCTCCCTAATCAGTGGTCCCTCACTGAGCAGACTACCTACCGTTATGCTCGTTGTCGCTCCGTAGCAGCACAATCCTCCCTGCCGGTGCTCACTGCAGCCGTAGTCCACTCCGAAGGTAACAATTCCACGTTCCATGATATCCTTCCGGGCACGGTCTACCCACGAACAGGTCCACAGGTTTCCGATTAATCGAACAGTCTCCAGCGCCGGAAAGGATCGAGGAAAGCCATCGAACTGTTCCAGCTGGTTATAGCTGATCCAGAGATTTTTCATTTTAGCAAAGGTTAAATCCGCCGGCGCTTCGATGGAGCGGATTTTGTTAACCGACAAATCAAGGTTCTTCAAAGCCTTCATAGTGGAAAACTGATTCAGATCAATGTATTCGAGATGGTTCTGAGAAAGATCCAACGTGATGAGACCAACCAGAAATCTCAAATTGTCAGGAAGTGATCGCAGCTTGTTCCGGACTAGCTGTAATGTTTTCAGCCCGTGATTCGTCTGTGCGATCACTTTGAAAGAGGACAAATTCGTCTGAACCACTGTAAATGATTCTAAACTGTCCGACACAAACGTTATCATCGGGATGTTCCCGTTCAGCAGCGTGAGATGACGCGTTCGGTTCAACTTGCTGAACAGAGCCGAATCCCAGTGCTCGAGTGTGAAAGATTCCAATATCAGTTCGGTTGCTTTGGGAAGCTGCAGACTATCTATATGCTGGCTCTGTGAGAAAAGTTCACTTTTTAAATGAGTAGCTCCTTCGTTTGTGCGGCGGTCGTCTACAGCCCGGCAGTTGATGATTGATATTAGTATACCAAGCATCCATCTGTAAACGTTGTTTATAAACATATCACAAACTGGGAATTTCAAGTATGCTAACTTACATTACAATGATGATACTAGTAGCCATGATTATAAGCCTCCGCTCGTCGCTATGTAGATTAGAACTGCTCTATAAATTGGTTCAGTGGAACGCAACGAAGACTTGTACATTAATATAGCTGTCGGTGCGATGCGATGCCGGCTCGAATAGTAAATCATATGTATTAGTATGTGTAACACGAAACTGATTACGTGCTGTAAGTGTTGTGTTGTAATTCATTACGTCTCATAATTGGGTTCTAGTTCTCAGGGAACTATTATCTAAGATGAAGATTGCTTTTCTTAAATCGCAAAGCTTCTGTAAAATATGAAATCAAACGTGCGTTAGAATGACTTAATTTATAAAACTAGCTAGTAGATACTAGGATTGACGCATCTACTTTTCAATTAGCAGAAAATGTTAGACTATTAGACTAAGCATATTAAAACAATAGAACTCATTATCACCATGAAATGGGATCCCGTCTCACGGCCGCGTTACCATTAAGATTCACTCACAACTCAGGCAGATATAATGCCGATAAGCCATGGAAACCAGGATAATAAAAAATACATGGTATGAGAAGAAAAAGCGATAGGGATAGATGTAAAACGTCAGAAAAAGAAGGTGCCTGCAGTTAAAATGGGATTTTTTAACAATTTACATGGAGAAAAACCACTAACTCATATTTTTGCCGCTAGGTGACACTGTATGCATCGAATTATCACTGTAAGTGAAAATAAGAAAGACAATTTAATTGTCTACAACTTTGTCGAAGACTGCTAGTGAATCCGGCTTTGTTGAAAGAAGTTATTAAACTTTTTAACAAAGTGATGTCTGAGTCAGTTTTGCATGGGGCCTAGCAGAACATGGTTGTGCATCAGTACTCGATTCACACGAACTATACATTTTTGTGAATTAATCGTTAGGTTTAGCTCAATAGTATGTTCAGAGGAATTAAAACGTGTTATGTTTTGGTTGGAAAATTTTAGTTCCAACTGTGATATCGAGATGTTCGGAAGAATTATTGCAAAATGCCTGTTCTACAACTTTGTGGAAGACATCTAATTTCTATCTCCTTCCGTTGAAAAATTAGTGTGGGGCCCTCTATGCGGTAACATATGGAACTGAAATGTTTCAACCAAAACATGACTCGTATTATGTACTACAATTCTTCTGAACATACTATTGAGCTAAATCTAACGGATATTTCACAAAAAAAGTTTAGTGCGTAAGAATCGAGTACTGATACACAACCATGCCCTGCTAGGCCCCATGCAAAACTGACTCAGACATCACTTCGTTAAAAGTTTAATAACTTCATTCAACAAAGCCGGATTCACTAGCAGTCTTCGACAAAGTTGTAGACAATTAAATTATTTTTCTTATTTTCAGTTACAATGATAATTCGATGCATACAACGCCACTTAGCGCCAAAAATGCGAGTTAGTGGTTTTTCTCCATATAAATTGTTAAAAAATCCCATATAAACTTCAGGCACGTTGCTCCGGTAGCTAAACTTGTCCGATTTGCTTCAAATTTTGTGCAAATACTCCTGGTGGGACTAGGAAACGAATCAGGGGTGGGCCGATAGGAGTCATTTTTTACTGTTACTCTAATACCCAGCCATAGAATCGTAGTAAAGATAAATGAGAAAGGCACAATTGCACCACCAGGTGGATTAAAACCAGAGGTGGGAAAATACCGGTTGAGTACCGGTACGGTAAACCAAATTTTCACAAGTGTTTATGTTTCCTTTACATTGTGTGCGGTCTTATCGCTGGTTGTGTTTATACGAGACACGAAAACCAAACCGAGTTTCGTTTACACAGCACCACGGTTTGGTTTTGATTTTCGTTTACCGGTGCACGAGTATGGGAAGGAAACACGAGAATAACGAAACCAAATTTCGGTTGTGTTGCGGTTGTGTATTCGGGTTGATGTTTATCGGCTGTGCTAGTGCTGCTAGTATTTTTATTAATAATTCTAAATAAATTTCTTTATAATATAAGGTATCTTTTCGGTAATTGAAAAAATGTCTTCAGACATATTTCTGTTCAAATAAATCATGTTCGTGGTCATGAATGGCGTTCCTTAACTCAATATTGCGACATTTTCATAATGATTTATCATCAGGAAGTTTTCAATATGGGTATGTTTGGTATGGGAAACTGCTCAAAAATCGAAAGTAAAAGGAAATTTAATAGCCTCCGCTATTTTTATACCTATGATAGCAGATCAAAATTTAAGATGACGGTATATTCAAGATATTCTGTCATCTAGAATCACGCGACATGGACATTTTAAATATAAGAAATATGTCAAAAGATCGCAAATTGATGCCTGCGGTCATTTAAAATCTGAAATGGCGAGCTATATTCAATACTACTGGTATTCAATAACGTTTTAATGGTAAAAAATATCATGAAACAAGGGTATTTTTGATATCGAAAAGTTGTGTAGAGAGTAAAAATTGTTATTCGTCGTCATTTTGCATCCCAATATGGTGTTATTTTCACGAAGATTTAGCATTTAAAAGCATGAATATTTAAATAGGCATATATTTCCAAGGAAACGAAACTTGAATTGCGTCGTAAATAAGAAATTCAAAATGGCGGCCTATTCATGATGATTTAACAACTAGCATGGTTATATTGTGGACCAATATCCACATTAATGATCGAAGGTCGTTTTACATGTTTTGTTGTAATGAGACAGACAACTTCGGGATTGGACACAATGTGAACAATTTTTTTTTAAATTATTGGGGAACATTTTTTAAAAATTTAATTGTTCTGCAGTAGATTTACATACACACATCGACTGGTATCGCCGGAAATATTTATTCCTTAAAGAAACTTAGTTTTTAATGGCGGTCTATAAAATGAAAGTGTTTTTGCTATTCGTTAGTTGGTTGCTGTTCTCAATGAATTAAGTTTTTTTGTAATTGAATAATTTAGTGGTAGTTTTCTCTAAACTCGAATGTACACGACCAAACCTTCTAGATGTTTCAAAACGATGTACAGTAACAGCAAAAATAACAGAAATACGTATTACCAGCACTCAGTAAATAAGATCCTAATCGTGAGTTTCTCCCCACTTGCGTCTGAGTTGCTTACCATATGTAAATAACACACACACATACACGCAATTGCCTCTGTGCAAGGATAGATGTATCAATACGATACGCCGTAGCAGTAATAATAAGGATATATGTATCAGAGTTAAAAATAATCGACGCTCTTTTTTGACGACTGAAAATGAACTTGTTGCGACTCGCGGTGAATAGAAAAAATATTCATTCAACTATCCATCTTATTCATTCAGTTGAATATCGTGCAATATATTCATTACACTAATTATCTAGCAAAATGTTCTCAAATGCCGATAAAGCATATGAAACAACAATCATCATCTCTTACATTGTGCCAGGGCCTACTTTGATGCGTTTGATTCGTTGCTGCACGGTCGCTTCGCGTAATAATCGGAGCCGAATGAAAATCTGCATGGATGAATGGGCGGTTTGTTCGTTTGACGTTTTCAGCTGCGTCACTGAATATTGAAAATGAATGCGGCTGAATATGATCAATTTTCATTCAATGAATTTGAATATTTTTCACTCTGATATGTATACAAAATGCGAGTGTGTGCTCGAGATTATTCGAGAATCGCCTAACCAGCGCAACCAGACGTGGATTAGATCTCATTGATACGACTATTGGCGATATAAATACAGGCCACTTTGAATGCATTGAGTGTTAATGTGAAGTTTCAAGTGATTCAAGTCATGTTTAATTGATTTAATTAATTTTATTGATTTCATTAATTTAATTGATTTTATTGTTTTCGTTATTTTATTGACATCGCTGATTTCATTGTTTTATTTAATTTCAATTTAAACAATTGTTGAACTTTTAACAACTACTCAGAACCAGCCATTTAGATATTACCCCATTAACTCTCAACAACTAATTGAACTCAATTCAATTGTCTATTCGGCAGCACTGCTGACGAATTTACTGCTTCTTTGTTCAACCGAAGCACCGTGTACAGAAAAGAACCAGGCTCGGTTTTCTAAAGCCAAACCGAAACCGCCGCTGAGAATACATCAACACAAGTTGAAATTCGTACACAAACGGTGCTGAGTGGTTCGGTTTGGTTTTATAAACTGAGAGTCGGTAGGGGTTTTTCTTTCGTTTACCGTGTGAACGAAATCCAAACCGAATACGATGTGCATCACTCATTTACACGTGTTGATATTTTGAGAACAATACCAGTGTATGTACGTACCGGTTGGTTTTCTCACCCTCCTCTGATTAAAATGGGTTTTTTATTCAACATTTTAAAAATATTTTTCTTTTGCGACCTTGTCCAACGATTAAGTTGGAGTAATTTAATTAAGGATACTATTTATTTATATATTTTTACGAGCGATATATATCTACCTGTTGTTAGAGGTTCCTTAAGAGCAGTTTTTGGTTGTTTCTCCCAACAATGAATTTATATAACTTAGGTTTGAAAGATTCGTTTCGAAAAAGCATCAATCCGTTGAAATTTTCGTTTTTATCCCAATATTGACATCGCAACAAACCAATGCGTTCACGAAAATTAGTGCCTGAAACTTTAAAGAATAAACCGAAGTAACTAATACTTAGATACATATTGCGCGTTTAAATATATAGATAAATTGACTCATAATCCTGTATGTCACTGTTTTAGGTCCGATATTTTATTATTGGACCTAAACAGTTTGGATATACATTATTAACATTCTCTACCTGACGCAAATGTTCGTTTTGATGTGAAAAAATATATTTTTTCTATGCATCCTCCGCCATCGAGTGCGGCATCTCACCTGCAATTTTGATGCGTCCTCTATCCCAATTGTGGGGGAGAGATGCCGCACGACGACATTTTCCTCTTAAATTATGGATGACCGTGCTCATGATCAGAATACCTTTTAAGAAGTCCCAGCTATTCAACCGATACATGATACATGCTTTTCTATACTCCTTAATGCAACTGGACGCACATAATCATTAATAAAATTTTCGTGAGTTAATAATAAGGATTATTTTACATCTCCAGGATTGTAATTCTCCGAAAGACAAACTCACAATATCATATTACCGTATAAAAGTGACGAGAAAAAAAAGAGTGCGGCATCTCACCCGACGCGGCATCTCTCCCGAAATTACCCTAGATCGAAAGTTACAGCGCTTCCAAGCGTCAACTAAGAGCAGTGGAAACTTGAAATTTTAAACTCGATTTTCTCGAAATGTCGTTTTTCCAAAAATAGTTTTTCCGTGATCATGATTGCCGAAAAACCACTCAACCCATTTTCTTCAAAAAAACCTGTTTTAATCCACCTAGCGGTGCAATTGTGCCTTTCTCATTTCTCTAAACTATAGCACGGAGGCTTTTTATGTTCAACATAGTTGTGGAAATGTCCATTACATTCTTAGTACACTTTGCATTTATACACAATAGCTTGCCAGCCCCGAACTTGATGAGCTACGTGTCGACGGTGAAACACTTGAAACAAAAAAATATCGTACTTTATTAGCCTAATCAGTATTAGATCAATGTTATCTGCTTGCTAACTCATTTTGTCATGCGGGGGTGGGTATGTGAGGTGGGCGAAAGTTCCATGAACGAACGACTCCCCAGCTTAAATTGGTTTGCTTTGTGATCTAGTGATGGTTTAAAGATGATGGGGTTGATGGGGAGGGGTATGAGGGCTGAGGGGTGATTTATGGAGATTTTTAAGAGAGGGAAGTGAACGGTAGAGGGGGGGGGGGTGTAACCCCTCTCCGTAAACCATCAACTACGCCCCTGTTAAAATCCAGAAACCTTATGCGAGTCAAAAAAAATTGGCCGGGATTTGGTTGACGTTTTTCAGAGTAATTGCATAACCTTTCTATATGAGAAAGGCAAAAATGTGCCAAAATCCAAAAAAGTCGTCAAATTTGTTTTCGAGTTTGCATCAAAGCTCGACGTTTCATGCACTTTGAAGACATTTAGCATCAAAAATAAAAATTCTATTTTTAATTTTTCCTATAGTTTATATGAGAAATTTCTGTGTGGCCGCACTCTGAAACCCGTAATTCCGGAACCAGAATTCCGATCGATCCAAAATTCAATAGCAGGCGATGGGAAGGTTGCACCTTTCATTTGAGACTAAGTTTGGGCAAATCGGTCCAACCATCTCTGAGAAAAATGTGTGACATTATTTGACACATACGCACATACATACACACATACACACATACACACACATACAGACTTTTTTCGATCACGACGAACTGAGTCGAATGGGATATGACACTCGGCCCTCCGGGCCGGGATTAGGTTGACGTTTTTCAGAGTGATTGCATAACCTTTCTATATGAGAAAGGCAAAAACGTTCCCGAATGCAGAAAAAAATATTATTTCAACTAATCGTGAAGGTACGAGGAATACTCATATAGGGGAGCCCGGGGCTAGTTGGCGGTTGGGGCAAGTTGGTTCTCCTTTTTCTCTGCTTCTATTAGACATATTGCGCTACCTCTCGTCGTGTACCTCAAGTTATGTGAAACCCATTATCCAATGTGTTTTTGTTGCAAAACATTTTGTTTTGTAGAAGTTGTGGGCGATATTGTGTTTTCGAGCATACCAAGTAAATTTTCTAAATTTTAAACACTTTGTGTTATTTAGGATGATGTTGCCGAAGGCCGGGAAGCCACCTGGCGACCCATCAGCGTACAGACCAATTTGCCTGATCAACACGACGGGCAAACTGCTTGAGATGATCATCCTCAACAGGCTAACCCCAGGGCCGGCGTTACACTTTTAGCCTGAGTGGGTAGTATGCACACAGTGAGGGTAATAGAATAGGAATTTGTCGCAATACACACGCTTGAATTACATTTACATTAAGTCACTTGCTGTGTGTTTGTGCAAATGGAATTGTCTTACGTCGATATTTTCAAATGTGTGCCAGAGATACATACGTGGCATACTTCAAATTTATTAAAGGGTCCAAAATTTCGAGTGGGTAATTACCCACTCGGTTATTTTCGAGTGGGTAGTACTACCCATACTACCCACGCTATCCGCCGGCCCTGGCTAACCCCGTACTAAGAAGGTACGGACGGCCTGTCAAGCAATCAGTTTGGTTTTCGAAAAGGTAAGTCCACGGTGGACGCTATCAACTCAGCAGTAAAGAGCGCCGAGATAGCTATCCACCGGAAAAGGCGGGGTATTCGATATTGTGCGTTAGTGACACTTTATGTGAAGAACGCACTCAACAGCGCAAGCTGGGATGCCATCGCGCTCTCGTTACACCGGCTTAGCCTCCAGGTGGATCTGTATAGGATTTTGGAAAGCTACTTCCAGAACCGTGTACTACTATACGAGACCGATGCCGGTCAGAGAAGCGTTCCTATTAGCGCAGGAGTCCCACAAAGCTCGATTCTGGGCCCGGTTTTATGGATCCTTGTGTATGATGGGGTTCTGAGACTAAAGTTCCCTCCTGGTGTCAAGATCTTCGACTTCGCCGATGATGTAACCTTGCAGGTCTACGGGAAGTCAATCCGCGAAGTAGAACTGACTGTAGCACACGCGATCAGCACAATGGCGGAATGGATGAGCTTAAGAGGTTGGAGCTCGCTCAACATAAGACGGAGGTGATTATCGTCAACATTCGCAAGTCGGTACAACATGCAGTTATCCAAGTGGGAGAATTTGTGATCACTTCAAAGCGGAGTCTGATGATTCTTGGGGTCATCATAGATGACAAGCTGACCTTCGGCACCCATGTCGACCATGCGTGTACGCCATTATCGAGGATGATGTCCAACAGCTCTAAGGTGTGCGCCAGTAGACGTAGGTTACTGGCAGGCGTTGCCGTATCTATCCTTAGGTACAGCGGCCCGTCCTGGGCGAGAGCACTGGGAGTAACCAGTTACCTTCAGAAACTAGAGAGCATCTACCGCTTTATGTGTCTCAGAGTGATATCTGCCGGCCGCACGGTATCACACGATGCATCCTGCGTGATAGCGAGCATGATGCCAGTCGGGCTGGTCGTCCGGGAAGACGAGGAGTGTTTTGAACTGCGTGACACTAGAGGAGTCCTCGAGCGTACCAAGTTGGCATCGGTAGCCAGATGGCAGCGCGAGTGGGATAACTCCTCGAAAGGTAGGTGGACCCACCGGCTGATACCTAACATATCGAGCTGGGTGGGTAGACCCCGTGGGGAAGTTCACTTCCACCTGACACAATTCCTGTCAGGCCATGGCTGTTTCCGACAGTACCTCCACAGGTTTGGGCACGCGGATGCCCCCGTCTGCCCTGACTGCCCAGGTGTTGACGAAACTGCGGAGCACATACTGTTCGTATGTCCTCGTTTCGATGTCAAAAGAAGAGCAATGCTAGACGTCTGCGGTTGCTACACAATCCCTGATACCCTTATCCAGAGGATGTGTCAAGCGGTGGTGAAGTGGAACGCAGTCTCGACTGCAACCACTCGGATTGCCTGCAGGTTGCAGAGAATCTGGCATGCCGAGCAGCAGACGACAAGCATGACTAACTTGTGATTGGTTAGTTAAAGCGAAAAGGGCTGAGCGCGGAGAAGTGAGCGAATGCTCTGCTCATGCTGAGGCAAGTGTGGCGCAGCTGGGTGGTAACCGCAGTAGTCACACCGAAGCATGGCAGAAGAGTGAGTGAATAGACGTATGTATGGACTGTATGCCGAGATGCCCAGAAGTAATGCCGGCAGGTAGTTCCTGGGAGAAAGATGGCGGAGCCCAATGGAGTTTAGTCGGTATTACCCGTTAGTTAGTTTAGTCCTGGTCGAGCCCGACACTCCAGTACACTTCCGTGTACTGGCTTGGCAACTACTAAGCACGTGTACTAGTGCGTAAATGCATTCTCCATTGTAAAAAAGAGGTTCACTAGTGGAAATATTTTCCGACAACGGCACCAAGCGCATGGTTCGGAGCATGAAAGAAGGTATGGTGGTTATCAATGACGGTCGTAAATTGAGCGACGAAATTTTGCTGACTGTATTAGGAGAAGTCGAAGGATTCATCAACGCGCGACAGCTCACCTACATGCCTCAAGAATCTGCAGATTATGAAGCGCTCACCCCTAACCACTTCTTGCTGGAAAACTCGTCCGGTGCTCATGAAGCATCGAAATTGCCAACTAATCTCAGCGAAGCCTTCAGAAGCAGGTCACAGTATATAGTAGACGCAGTTTGGGATCGATGGCTCAAGGAGTAATTTCATACAATCAACAAGCGTTTAAAATGGCTGAACGAATCGAAACCGGTGCAGGTTGGCGATTTAGTGTACGGCGCTGAAGGCAACAGAAGGACATGGGTACGAGGAAAGGTCGATGAAGTGATGTTTTCGAAAGACGGCAGAATGCGACAGGCGATAGTACGAACGTCATCTGGGAAACTGAAACGACCTGTTGTGAAGCTAGCGGTGATGGAAATAGGTACTGACATGAATCGACATGAAGTTCGCTAGATGCATGGCCGGCGGATACCGTGGGTAGTATAAGTAGTACTACCCACTCGAAAATAGCAGAGAGGGAAAATACCCACTCGAAAGTCTGACACCATGAACCCGATCGCCGAATGCCCTCCTTGGATACGCTGGGAACTCTTTTGTGACCAGATTTCCAGGTAGCTGTTAGCATATCAACCAAATGATAAGAGATAACTAAATTTGGCTATCTATCGTGTTTAAAAATTTGTATATGAGAGACATATAGGAAGATCGAGGATAGCTAGCACATCTCGGACTGGAGCGACACCGGAGGGATTCGTTTAACGGAGATCTGACGCTAGGGCACTAGGCTACATGTTTATTGTAGCGATAATCGTCATCATAAGCGCAGATACTGAAAAACTCGTTAAAGTTACGCGATCTTTCATGAATATCACCTTCTAATGCCTAACTGTTCGCCTTTTCTCATTACCATTCTCATCATTTGCCTTCACATTACCCGGAATGGAGCAATGCAAAATAACTCAAACTAAGGTAATCTGATATGATTTTTCAGATAAAGAAGAACAAAGAAACTCCCATGTTTTCCCCAGAAAATGCAAGGAGTGCTTTCCATTCTCCATCGAATGGAGCGCATCCTTCGAACTGTAACTACATGGACATAGTCGTTGATGGGTAAATATAAAACTATCAGTGTGTGGGGAGAATGCAGTATGCAGCACAGCCTCATTTATGATCGCCCTCACCACTACTGTCATAATAATTAGCATAGAAGCGATGCATAGCTGTCATCATCTAACGAACGTTACAGTGATATGCGCACTAGAGTGACAGAAAAAAAATGACCCCCATCGGCCCACCCCTGAGTCGATTCCTAGTCCCACCAGGAGTGTCTGCTCCAAATTTGAGCCAAATCGAACAAGTCTAGCTACCGGACCAACGTGCTTGAAGTTTGTATGGGATTTTTCGACAATTTACATGGAGAAAACCCACTTCCTCACATTTTCGCCGCTAGGTGGCACTGTATACATCAGATTATCACCAAAAGTGAAACTTAAGAAGATAATTTTATTATCTACAACTTTGTTGAAGACTGCAAAGCGATCCGACTCCAATAGGAAAAGTTATTAAACTTTTAACGAAGTGATGTCTGAGTCAGTTTTGCATGGGGCCTAGCAGTGCATGGTAGTGTATCAGTACTAGGTTCTAACAAACTAAACATTTTTATGGAATAATGGTTAGATTTAGCTGAATAATATGTTCGGAAGAATTGTAGTACATAATACGAGTTATGTTTTGGTTAGAAAATTGTAGTTCCAGATCTGACCGCATAGATGGCGCCAACACTAACTTTTCAACGGAGAGAGATAGAAATTAGGTGTCTTCTACAAAGTTGTAGAACAAGAATATTGCAGTAATTCTTCCAAACATCTCGATATTCTATCTCTCTCCGTTGAAAAGTTAGTGTTGGCGCCATCTATGCGGTCACAGATTGAACTAAAATTTTCTAACCAAAACATAACTCGTAGTATGTACTGCAATTCTTCCGAACATACTATTCAGCTAAATCTAACCATTATTCCATAAAAATGTTTAGTTTGTTAGAACCTAGTACTGATACACTATCATGCACTGCTAGGCCCCATGCAAAACTGACTCAGACATCACTTCATTAAAAGTTTAATAACTTTTCCTATTGGAGTCGGATCGCTTTGCAGTCTTCAACAAAGTTGTAGATAATAAAATTGTCTTTTTAAGTTTTACTTTTGGTGATAATCTGATGTATACAGTGCCACCTAGCGGCGAAAATGTGAGCAAGTGGGTTTTCTCCATGTAAATTGTCGAAAAATCCCATACAAACTTCAAGCACGTTGGTCCGGTAGCTAGACTTGTCCGATTTGCTTCAAATTTGGAGCAAGTACTTCTGGTGGGACTAGGAATCGACTCAGGGGTGGGCCGATTGAGTTTTCAAAAATTCGTTATTTTTCTGGGCAGTCTAATGCGCACTATAATGCTTAGCGCGAACAAGCACGGAAAACCGATTCATCACAATTTCAACTAAAACATTAGTTAAGTTTTTGGTTTCGCCTAGTTAATGTTTGGGCGAACTAAATTTTTGTTGAAAACAATAATCCAACGCTGTTGGTTTGATGCTGTCAGGTTCAGTCTGGACACGAACGTTTCAGCCTAGCAGAAAATTTAAAAAGCCTACCTGAGCTAAAGCTTGAAACGATTGTCTCAGCTTGTAACGCTTGTTTTAGTCCAGACACAATTGCATGTGCCGTTACACTACCATTTCAGCCACGACACAAACGACTGGAATTCAACTAATCTTATTATTGAATTAAACTGCTTCATCGTAAAATACAATATAGGATATTTAAAACATTTTGTTTCACCTACCGACGGATGACGGATGAAGGTATGCCAGTAATGCACACGTAGATATAATATAGAGTTATGTTTCTCATAATGTTATCTTTTTATAAACTGCACTCTTAAATTAGACGAAATAGCCAAAAATAATTAAGGATTGTTGATTATTAATTGATGATTTCAATTTTATATGAAAGGTATAATTTTCATTTCTTTTCTATTTAGTCAGCCAAAAAAACAAAAAAAGGTTCATGCTTATTCCTCATCTAGTTGGAATCTCACGAGATGAAAAATAATTATCATATTGCATATTACTATATAATCGACTAAATCCGAAATAGAATGATTTTGACAATTTTCGGCAATACTTTCAACTTTCAGTATACAAATATTGAAAAAAATGTCAATCAAGATCATCCCATGTTTTTAAAGAAAAACTAGGTAAAACCAAAATGAGGTCAGTTGAATTTCTGTTTTTTTATGTACTGATTCACGTAGTTGCGTCCAGGCTAAAACAAGCTTTCCAAGCTGAAACAACTACCTACCTGTATAACCGTTGAGCTCAGCATGTATGAACATAGTTGCTGTCGCTACCTTGATGTATTTCAGTATGGTGTGTATCTTGGCTGCTTTGCTGTCATTTCGTATGATGTGCGTCTTGAATCAAAATCAATAATAATTTTCAATAACTATTATCTGAGAATCTCGCAAAATTAAGAGAAAATTTAGTTACGCTTTTCATTTTTCTGTTGAAATCAACTAATTAGGAAAACAAGAATTTGTTTTGTTATATTCTTCATCGAATGGTTTTCAGTGTGCTGTCAGATAAATTTGTGTTATCATTCCGTCGCGAAATATCATTTCCATACCAACTTTTGAATAAGGCTAATAAGATTTGTAAACAAACTTTTGTTTTTCTGATTTGTCTTAATTACAACCCAGAAAACGTTTGAAATTGATTCTACCAAGGATAAAGATATGGATTCATGTGTATTTTTCATGAAATTCAACTCGATAGTGGAATAATGTGCGAAATAAGTTTGTATACAAAAATCTATTTAGCTGTTTTGAAGAATTAATATTGAATTGTTTGAGTCTAGATCTATATGGAATGCTGTTGTTGCTGAAAAAAGATTCTTAGTTCCGTGTATTCCGATCAACGGTTGAGTAGAATACACAACGTAGAAGTTCTTAGTCGACCGTTACCGGTAGTAGACGTAGTTGAACGGCGCTACGCTACAAGTATTTATTTGATTAATTTAATTCAAGCCGCGCGCGATTTTCGAAAAAAAATAGTCAGCATTATGTCGTGCAGTGTTCGATCGTGTTCAATTAGTGATGATCGTTTTTTATGAAAGTGCGAGTTTTGCAACAAATCGTATCACGCGGCCTGTGTAGGAGTGCAACGGCACCAAGAGCATCACATCACGTCTTTTATGATTCCTCTATGCTCGGATTGTCAGCATAATCTTAAAACGGGGATTGACACACGTAAAGTGCTTTTCCAACAGGAGCAGCTCTTTAATTTAATCAAGACGCAAACGGATTCCAATCTTCGAATGGCTGCTGACATCAAAAAGTTGAACGCATTTGGTGAACTGTTCGATAACATTGATCACCAGCTAAAAGAAGCGGTGACTAATGTAAATAATATCACCTGCGCGAAAGTTGATTATGCGGTGTCAACATTATCGCGCACTATGGAAAACAACGCGGTCAATAAGGCCGATGAGCTCGTTGTTTTAAAAAATCATATAACGTCATTATTCAACATATCTATGGAATCCACAAGGAAGCGCATTGAGGAGTACGTGGTGGAGCTCACAACTGACCTGACTCGTGAGCTAAAAAAAATATGCTGCGAAGTTCAAAATTTAAGCGTAATAACCATTGACATGGCGTCTCAATGCAACGAACATACCGGTAACCAGTCGTTTTCTGCTCGTGATGCTCTTGACGAAATAAAATCACAAGCCAGCGCTGTTGGCGACGATATTTTAGACGAAGTAAGGGCAATTGCCGCGACAATTAGTACCCTGGAAACCAGTGTTAATAATGCTCGTTTGACACCTGCGGTGTCTCCCCCCAGTCTGATGGACGAATTGACCGTCGTTTCAAATAAAACTGCTATCTCAGGTTCGCAGCATAATCAAGTGGCAAAAGATGGATGGCGCACACTTGGTTCGAAAAGAGTGTGGCGCTCCGACTGGTCAGAATATGACTTACGTAAACAGCGTCGCATTAAACAACAAAAAGAGAAAGATAAAGCAGCAAAGAGTAAAAAATCGAGAAGAAAACAGGGTACAAGATACAGCAATATCAACAGTAATAACAATAACAACTGCAACAACAAAGATAGCAAGTGCAATAAGAACAGGAACCGCAATAAGTACAACAATAACAATAATCACAACTACAACCAAAATAGAAACAACAACAATAGCAACAAAAACAACAGCTACAAGTCCAATAATACTACCAACAATTTCAATAGAAACAGGCACAACATAAACAATAACGACCACAACGGAAACAGAAACAACAACATTAACAGCAGTAACAACAACAACAACAACAATAATCACAGAATAAGCAACTACAACAAAAACAGCAACAACAACTACAACAGAAATAACAACAACCACAACGAAAACAGAAACAGCAGTTACAGCAACAACAACAACAACAGAAACAGCATTTGCAATAGAAACAACAATGGTCTTAATAACAATCACCATAACAATAAACATCATTGTTCATCTTGCTCCTGTGAACGTTCGTGTTTTCGCCAATTTTAACGCACTTCTCAGAGGCAGACCAGGACAAGCATGACGCAACTGGTAACAGTACAATAGTTTTAAACAATATTTTTACGAATAACGAATCACAACCAACTTCTTCGAAAGCCACTGAAATTTTGGTTTACTGTCAAAATTTTAATAGAATGAGGAGCGCCGTAAAGATGAACGAAATCCATAAGAATATATTAGGCTCCTCATTTTCGATAGTTCTAGGTACCGAAACAAGTTGGAATGAGGATATAAAAAGTGAAGAGGTTTTCGGTAGTGACTATAATGTTTTTAGAGATGATCGTGATTTACGACTAACCCAAAGAATGTCAGGCGGAGGAGTTCTCATCGCAGTTTCATCTATATTTAATTCCGATCTTATTGTCTCACCAAAATTCAAAGAATTTGAACATGTATGGGTTAAAGCACATATCGCTGATGAAATCCACATTTTTGTCTCAGTGTACTTTCCACCGGACCTAGCTTACAAATCAACATATGAGATTTTCTTTCAAGCAGCTGAAGAAATAATCTCTAATTTTCCTCCAGAATTCAAAGTTCATATTTATGGTGATTTTAATCAGCGCAACTTAGATTTTATTCCTGACTCTGAAAATGAGAGCATTCTACTTCCTGTCGTTGGTGATAACGAAACATTACAATATATGTTTGAGAAAATTGCATTGCTAGGACTCAATCAAATAAACCATATAAAAAATCAACACAATCGTTATTTAGATCTGCTATTAACAAACATTAATGAAGATTTCTGTGTTGATGAATCTCATTCTCCCTTATGGAAAAATGAAACGTTTCACACAGCAATAGAATTCTCTATTTTTGTGCACAAGAATCATAATTTCATTGATTGTGACTTCGAGGACGTTTTCGATTATAGAAAAGCAAATTATGAAAATATTAAATATAAATTAAGCAGTGCTAATTGGCAGTCCCTTTTAAAGAATCAAGTGAACGTTGAATGTGGAGTGGAGATCTTTTATAATATTTTATGGCAAATAATACAGGAGGAAGTTCCACTCACGAAAAAACGACGAAATCATGCATCCAAAAATCCAGTTTGGTTCAACAAGGAAATTATTAATTTGAAAAATCGGAAGCAAAAAGCTCACAAAATTTACAGAAAACACAATAATCAGGATAATTTGGAAAAATACCTTAACATTCGTGACCAACTAACTTTGGCTATTTCTTCGGCACTAACTGTATATAATGCAAAAACTGAAAATGAGATCAAGTCATGCCCAAAAAACTTTTTTAATTACATCAAAACTAAGTTGAATTCATGCAACTTCCCATCAAAAATGTCTTTAGATGGGAAAGAGGGTGAAACTTCAAAAGATATTTGTAATCTCTTCGCAACATTTTTTCAAGAAACTTATTCTAACTATTCAGACAATGATCGTGACTTTGAATATTTTTCTTATTTTCCTGATTATTCAAGGGATGTTGGTGTCAGTCACATTAATGTTCAAGATATCTTGTCTGGTCTCAATGATCTAGATGCCACTAAAGGCTCAGGACCTGATGGAATTCCACCTGCTTTCATAAAGAATTTAGCAACTGAGCTTACGTCACCTTTATTCTGGCTGTTCAATAAGTCACTAGAATCTGGTATTTTCCCAAAAGATTGGAAAAAATCTTTTTTAATACCTATTTATAAATCGGGTAAAAAATCTGATATTCGCAATTATCGTGGAATTGCCATTCTGTCTTGCTTTCCCAAACTTTTCGAATCCATCATAAATAAAACCATTTTCAACCAAGTCAAACATAAAATAACAAATTCACAACATGGGTTTTTTAAAGGCCGTTCAACTAGTACAAACCTTTTAGAATTTGTTGATTACTCGTTAAATGCCATGGATAAAGGAAATCATATAGAAGCTCTTTACACTGACTTCAGCAAAGCTTTCGATAAGCTGGACATTCCCATGTTAATATTCAAACTTGAAAAATTGGGAATCAAGATGAGACTCCTCAATTGGATTAAGTCGTATTTAACAGATCGTCAGCAAATAGTAAACTTCTATGAGATGAAATCTGATATAATTAAAGTTACTTCGGGGGTTCCGCAAGGTTCACACTTAGGACCTCTTCTTTTTATTTTATATGTCAACGACATCTCTCTTATTTTAAAAAACATTAATATTCTCATATATGCGGATGATATGAAGCTATTTTTAGAAATCAGAAATAATAATGACTATAATGTTTTTCACGATGAAACACAAATCTTTTATACATGGTGTTGTAAATGTTTACTGGAGTTAAATGTTAAAAAATGTAATCTCATGACTTTTAGCAGAAAACAAATCACGGCTTCCGTGTCAATTACATTAGGTAATCAAACCGTTCAGAAATGCGATAAAATAAGAGATTTAGGAGTTATCTTAGATAAAAAATTAAACTTTGTGGAACATTACAACACAATTGTTCATAGAGCTAGTAATATGCTTAATTTTATAAAACGCTTCGGATATCACTTTCAAGATCCTTACACAATTAAAACTCTTTACGTAGCATATGTTCGGTCTATTTTAGAATATTGTAGTATTGTTTGGTCACCATTCATAAAAAAACACGAAGTGAGAATTGAATCAATCCAAAAACAGTTTCTATTATATGCATTACGCAAGTTAAGATGGACAGTATTCCCTCTTCCATCTTATGAAGCACGTTGTATGTTGATAGATATTCAAACATTAAAAGAACGTCGGGACTATGCTATGATCTCGTTTCTAAACGATATCGTCATGCAGCGTATTGACTCATCTTACATTTTGTCAAAATTAAATTTATATGCTCCTACTCGTCAATTACGCAATAGAAATTTGTTCGCGATAGGTCATCACCGTACAGACTATGCTAAATTCGGACCACTAAACCAGATGATGGCTGTGTATAACGAGCATTGTGAAAGTATTGACCTTACCATGCCCCGAACAAGTTTAAAACAGTTTTTCAACTCTTTACGGCATCATAGTACATAGAAATAGTTTACAGGATAGTATATAAGCAATTAATATTTATATAATGTAGTCTACATTTGATTGACGAAATAAATAAACAATCAGAACCTAGCCACCAGATGAAACATTACTTTTCTCGTTAATAATTCGACAAACCGGTGCCAATAACCGCGGTTTTCAGCATTCATAAAGTTTTTCATTTGCGTTTCAAACATTGCATATATTCGGAAAAAATCGGGCGATCCGACATTCAAAAAGTCCTTATAGGACCTTTTCGCGTACAATTCTGAGTGCTCTCTACCCACCACGAAGTTGGAGACCGACCACTGCTGTTTCGATAATCAAGACAGATAAAACCTTGTATGCTTCCACCGGGGGAATTTCTTGTTTTGATTCGATTGTTTCGGATATAGTGGACGCTTAGCTGTTCCAATCAATAGGCACACTAATTGAGGTCGAGTACAATGATAAATCCAACACGCTTGGCCGCGGTGGTGGAGTAGTCATGAGTCATATTAAAATTGTCGTGAATAACATGCAGCAAGATCGATCGGTTATCAACGTGACGACAAAATTCCTGTTAGTTTCCGAGACGAGGAGCTACTTACTTCAGTTTTGTCATAGCACCTATCAAAGAACACTCTCAGGCCTTTAAGAGGCAGCTTAGGAGAGGAAGAGATTTTCTTTTTTCGGAAATTTATAGGCACATTAGAACATGTTTCCTCAATGGGATTGTCAGACTATCGCTCTTTAGTAGACAAGGGAGCGTAGAAATTAGTTGTGGTTTCTACGTTGCTACGTTGGGTAGCTGTATGGCCGAATTGTTCGCAATAACGGCATGCCCTAAGTCACAAAAAGGTGAACAGGTAGACGAGCCCCGTTAAAAAGAACAAAGTTTGGAAGAGTAGATCCGGCGAAAGGCTCATCATGAGACTGATTGAAAATATGTTCTTATACTCCTCGATATATGCTGAACGCATCGCTTGCAAACCAGAATTTTCACTGACTGAAGCAAAGGGTTCTGGAAGGAGCCAACCCCATATTTCGCAATTAAGGCCCCTGTTGCAGACTACACCATCAATCTCTACTTCACAGGCGGGTACGTATACAATATACTTCTTTGTACACGGCCGAGCGTTGTTTAGTTAGTTTACGCGCTATATCGATGATGTTAAATGGGTTATATTCGGTTCGGACCTTCCAGGAGTCTGTCGTATTAAATAAATATAATTTATATCGAAAAGGAGATTTATCGGCATTATTTTGCCATCGGATAAATATGCAAATCGACCTCTATTGAGTTAGATGGGCTGTCTGTTGTCGGAGATACCTTCCCATTAGTCAATACTATCATACGGGCTTCAATACCCACGCAAAGAAGGTTTTATCGGAGCAAACAGAAAATTAATGCTACGAAATTTAAAACAATAGAGTAATTGGTACTTAGCTGTGGAACATGTGTAGTATCAGTAATCAATAAACACATTTTCGCTGAGCTGTCGATCACACAGCCTGTTAACAAAGGATATTTCCAAATAGCCACCAGGTATTATCCGGAAATTTTGACTTTCACTTACATTTACAATTCAGACATGGTGTACTGAGCTTTCATCACCACAAGTAGAAATCACTCTGAATCTGATTACCCACTCGGGAAAAAAGTGTTTCACCGACCCTGGCTAGATGTGACAGATGCAGTGATGTACCGATGGGAAAAATTCCATCTTCCCGGGTTTTTATTTTTGGGTTTTAACCGGGTTTTTTTCCCAAATCATTTTAACCCGGACGAAATATGGGTTTTTTCGTTTTATCGAATGTATGATATTCATTTATAGTTTTTTAACCATTCTGCAGTGCACTGAGTGCACGCTGCTCTGAAAATCTAGCGAAATCGTCTTAGGGCACCAGCGGCTGCTGGAGGGTTAAAGAATCTTGCATTTACATTTGAGAGACCTGAAATAAAAGTCGCAAGCATAAAACATGCTTTCTAGACCCCACTCCAGATATCTTAGCATGTAAAAATCGAATATAAACATCAAGCGTAAAAATCGGACAGAGATCCTTGAGCATGAGAATCACTTAGAATATTCTCAGGCGAAAAAGTTGGCAAGTATGAACCTCCAGTATAATTCGCTCACAGGAAATTCCATACAACGTTACATTCAAGATTAAAAGTTGGATAAAGAAAAGTCCTTTGTAAGAACCGGATATACTTTTTTACGGTTTTTATTCTATAGCACATAATCGAAAAGCTCCTGTCCGATTTTGAAAGTTGAAGTTCAAATCCAAATTTCACATTCTAGTATAACGGGTTTTACGAAGCAATTTCTGTTCCTGCGACTTTAATTTCGGTCCATTCCACATTCCAACTTGTTTCATATAATACTGGGAACAATAGTCATTGTTACTCTGATTAGTGAAAATTAGAATAATCGTGTGATGCCCAACTACTTTTATTCTGCTTGTTACTCATTTTAGGAGTTGCTATACTTTTAGCGAAATAAGGTAGGTATTCACACAAAATTTAGAAAATACCTATTTAGTTCGGTGAAAAGTAAAAGTGAGTAATATGCAGAAAGCGAGTGGCCTTGACATTCGTCTTTAGTATGAACAGTAATCAGAACTCTCACAAATCGCAATCCGAATTCTTTCGGCATCAACTACATCAGCAACAGTAGAAAAAATGTTTAGTACGTTTAGGTGGATTCACAGTAAGAAACGCAATCGACTTAGCCCAAAACGTGTTGAAAAGTTTTACTTATTTAACCACAAAAAAAGTTAAAAGTTATTTATTCAACCACAATATTTGCAAAGAAATGTTGGATCTCCGCTATAACAATAATTCAATCGAGGAATACCATTTAGAATTAATATACATGCAAAATTTTATGACAATAATGCCCATAAATAAAATAAAAATGTTTGGTTAACAATACAGCAATGTTCAATTACTAAAATATCAAAACACACAAAAAACCCAATCTTCCCGCGAAAAAACCGTTTTAAAAAAATATTGAAATTATACCATTTTCCAGTTTTGAGCTGTTGCTAAAATCGACACGGCTGCAAGAACCCCTTTTTGTAGTCGGAACACCCAAACAGTAGGATTGAAAGTGTTTTTGCACATACAAACATTCATATCTTTGAAACTAAAGATCAGAATCAAAAACAAACTAAAAGCGTAATACGTATTAAGTAGAGCAACTGATCGAGCGAGATCAGTTTGTGATGTACTAATTACGGATCTTCATACATTTACTATAATGGATTTTCCCTAACAAAAACATATACAGTAACGATGAAAACATATATTTTTAACTCCAAGTAGTAATATTAGTTATTAGTTTACAAATTAGGACACAGAAATACTAGCAAGGTCGAAATTCAAATTTGATATTACCCTCAACAGAGTTCTCATGGATTGCATTTTGATTGACACTTTTATTTATACGATAAGTTTTCTCGACTACTAGTCCCGAAAGGCGACGAGAAAACAATAACTTCCCACTGGGACTATCCCTGTTCGAATAGCTACCGGACATCCCGGTCCCTGATGAGGAAGAAAATTCTTACGGTTCATAAATATTTATTGAATATATATTTCCACTCCACTCCACTCACATTCTCATGCAAGCAGAACAACTCCACTCCAAAGTATTTTTTCCCCCGGGTCTCACGTATGAACTTAAGGCGTAAAACTTGTTCGGGGAAGTGAAAAAAATCAGAAGTTGTCTGCTACCTACTACACACACGTAAGGGGGCACCGAAATTGTTCCTTAATTTATTTCCTCCGATCATATATCACCGGCGGAAAAAATCGGAAACATGCCATCGCCATTCACTCTGGTGGCTGGTTTATCATTCCGCCGTGTCTGTATGCAGCTCGTGCAGCACAACACGTGGGAGTTTGAGGAGGGGTACAAATTTTCCCAAGCATATTCCGATGTCACTTTGGCCGCAGGAGGAGCACCAATAAGATGGCAATAAATCATTTCCACTAGATCTAGGAAGGATATACCGGGTGAGCGTCGACCGTGGAGCAAATGTAAGGGATTTGTTATTTTTTGGTTTTGATTCTGAAATGTACGCTCAATGGCTTAGAACAAAATTATTGACTTTAATGATTGTTTCATTATGGCAGAAATAAGTAATTCATTTATTCAATTATTTATTTATGCATTTGTTCTTGTAACTTTGAACTACACCTTAATTAAAAGTAAACAGTCCGCATAAAATTCCAACTCATGGGGTTTTTCATTGAAAAACCCCGGGGCGGTGGATTGCACTGGTGTTGCATTTTCTAGCAGAAGAGCAGGCCACTAGACGTGTTTCATTCCCACTTCTGCTAGAAAGTGCAAAACCAGTTCAATCCACCGCCCCAGTGTTTTTCAATGAAAAACGACATCAGTGATATAATACGCACTTAAATAAAGCAAATTAAAAAAAACTTTTGTTTGTTGTTTCGTTTACTCACTTTCTGTCAATTTGCTGCAACCATTCTCGGTACGACAGCGGGAGTATCAGTGTGTCCGTTAATAATTCCGATCAAATCCGAATGGTACTGCCAACCAAACTCTAACAAAGGTTATCAATTCTGGTCATTTCCATCAAATGTACTATAAATATGATTCACCGGAGCAAGTCCTCGATAACGTCATCGCAATATTGAATGATACATTTTTTGGCAGATTTCCTTATCAATATAGCTATAAAAAAACCTCCTCCCCGCCATTCTTTCGCCTACTATATCAAGCAACAAAACCACGAAGGAATCGCACAAGTGCCAAAACTTGCTTCAAGCAAACAGAGCATAAATCACTCATCCGCCAACGCCACCCGCAGCCGTCAGCAGGCCTTGGAGATTCGGCTTGCGACAGATCTTGATACAGGCCTATACGGCTATCGGCTTCAAACAAAGCACCGACCGACAACCGGGGATGGATGGACGGAAGGATGGATACTCCCGTGGGACTCTTCAGTTCAGCGTCATTCACTTCCCCTTCCCACCCACAGAATTCGCACTTCGCAGTGCGAGGGAGCGATGGAACCGCATAAAGAAAGTAACTGCCAATGAATGTGACAATCACATACTTCTCCATCGCCAATTTTCGGGAAAGTGAGAAAGCCGATAAGTAGATCAAGATTTATTGCCGCATTTGTGTGCTGAAGTAGGTAACAGTCTGGCGGACGTCTTCCGTGGTGTTGTTTTCTCTGCGGGCGATTTAAATTTCAAATTGTGTGGCATGCAAATTGATGCCCCCGGAAGTGGGACGTGTTGCGGCGTTTGTTCTAATTCTGACTTGGCGTTCCGGGGGATTGCGGAGTTATTCGAAATTCGATGCACAGTTGATTGATGCTGGTGTTCCACATAGCTCAGTTTAGTGAATCTAGATTTTAGGGAAATAAAGCGAGGAGATTGAGCTTCATCGCTAGACCAAAACTAAAAGAGAAAAGATTTAAATAAAGACTCATACAAATAATAAATACGAAATCAAAGAATTAAACGGAATACTAATATGCAAAGGTTGGAATAAGCGTGATAACAATTGTTGTTTAATATAATTGCAGGGCTGCCTTCGTTCCGTTGAAACCTTGGAAAGTCTCCGGGTACGTTCAAAACTCGTCATCAATAATTGGGCGTACTAAGTTAAGATGGACCTATCTAGCTATGAACCTTTCTCTCCATGAAAGATAGTATCAACCCCAGGCATGGATTCCCTGCTTGCAAAGAAAACCATGGGATCACAAGAAGCAACTATATTTCCTGATTATACATCATATTAACATGATTTAATCTGTTCCACAATATTCCGCCACGTCACTCGGTCAGTTGCTGCTTGTCTCCAACCTCCCAGGTGCCCGATACTCGCCAGGTTCTGCTCCACTTAGTCCAGCCACCGGGAAAACTGCGCTCCTCTCCTCTGCCGGGTTGGAGGTGAAAACCAACTTGGTGGGGTTGTTGTCCGGCATCCTCACAACATGCCCCGCCCACCGTACCCTTCCAGCTTGAGCTACTTTCCGGATGCTTGGCTCACCATAGAGTCGCGCTCCTCCACACGCCATCCTCCTGCACACCACCGAAGATCGTTCTCAGCACCCTTCTTTCGAAGACTTCGAGTGCTTGCAGATCCTCCTCGAGCATTGTCCACGTTTCGTGCCCATAGAGAACCACCGGTCTAATCAGTTTGTTGTACATGGCGCATTTCGTGCGGTGGTGAAGCTTCCTGGATCTCAAAGTTTTGTGGAGCCCATAGTAAGCACGACTTCCAAAGATAATACGCCTTCTGATCTTGACGGCTGATGTTATTGTTCGCAGTCACCAATGAGCCTAGATAGATGAACTCGTCAACTACCTCGAACTCGTCGCCGTCGATCGTAATACTACTGCTCAAGCGTTCCCTATCGCGATCGGTTCCGCCAGCCAGCATGTACTTCATCTTAGACACATTTATCTTCTGTCCTACTCGTGCTGCTTCGCGCTTCAGTCGGGTATACAGATCTGCTACCGGCTCCTTGTTTCTACCGATTATGTCCATGTAGTCAGCGAAGTACACGAGCAGTCCGAACCTCGTGAAAATCGTGCCCCGCATGTTGAACCCCGCTCTTCGCATTACACCTTCCAGCGCTATATTGAACAGCAGGCAGGACAACCCATCGCCTTGTCTTAGTCCCCTGCGTGTTTCAAACGGACCCGACAGGCCCCCCTTACACCATCCATCGTAGCATTAATCAGTCTTGTCAGCTTTCCAGGGAAGCCGTCGAACGAAAAGTCGGTGAAGCCAACGAACGCAATAGCGAGAATCGTGGCAAGCGTCGGCGGTCCGAAAAGCAGCACGAGACGTCTGCTATCTAGTGTTT
The DNA here is from genome assembly GCF_030247195.1 of Topomyia yanbarensis. NCBI lineage: Eukaryota > Metazoa > Arthropoda > Insecta > Diptera > Culicidae > Topomyia > Topomyia yanbarensis. The sequence continues at coordinate 339,560,934 of NC_080671.1, forward strand.
CGTCATCGATACGGCGATATGAGGTTCCAATCGGAGAAAGACCAGAAACATGTGGAATCTGATGAGAATCATTTTAATCTCTAGGTGGCATCAGAAATGAGACAATGAGACGGGAAGGTGGACCTACCGGCTCATCCCAAACCTGTCGACGTGGGTCAATAGAAAGTACGGAGATGCGAACTTCCGCCTGACACAGCTCTTGTCGGGCCGCGGCTGCTACAAGAAGTATCATAATTGGTTCGGGCACTCAACGTCGCCATTGCGCCCGTAGTATGCGAACGCCGAGGAGAAACCGAACCATGTGGTCTGCGAATGCACGAGAACAATCACAGCCGGGAAAAACTCCGCCAGTAAGCTTAATCCACCGTCATGGATTTTATCGAGTAGACTGGGACAGAGCATCGGGTATGGGCCGTCGGGGCGCCAGCGAACAGGACGCCTCGCTCCATTCGCAATCACGGGACCGACCACGGCACCCGTTGGCCGGAGATAAATACAGCAAAAACAGAAAAAGATGCGGTATCGGTAGAACTTCTCGCGCCACCTCCCTTTAAACTACTGCGAGTTGAGGAGTCTTATTAGGATATGATGTGGTTTGCGCAGCATTGGGCACTGCTAAACCTATGAAAAGCCATAATTCCGATATCAACTCCGACAAAACGAGTATGTGTCTCTCCTGCTAAAATGCTAAGATTTTAGTAATCCAATAATAATACTGGTCATGGCAAACGTCAACGGACAGAACACGGACCACGATTTGAACGATAACTTTAGGCTGACAGTTCTGCTCCCTGAGTGAGGAAGGGTGACAGGGTGACACCAGCTGGAAACGGCGAGTTAGCCTGCGGTGCGATTGCCTCCGTCCCAGTAAAACCTTGGCAGGCCTCCACATATATTCGGAGCTCACCACTAGACTCGATGGCAGTAGGTTCAGCTGTAACATTACTGATTAACGCCGATCCGACTCTGGACTCGATCCCCATGAAGGATCGTATTAAATTCTCGATTAACCTCACTTCTTGCATAGATAACCAATGGATTACAATAGGCGACTACATACAACGAGTTGAGATAGCGGCCTGGAGGGGAGACGCACCAGCATGGAGACGTCCTGAAAATCAAATGTGATTTGAGAGGTAGGCAAAGCAATGGAGGGCGGCATTTCGTTTGCAAGGAGTCATAAACTGTTACCGGCTACACCACCCGTAGCCGCAGCGATTACCAGCAGCGGCATGGTACATAGTAATTCGCAAGAAAACCAACGAAAGATATGATTAATCGAATGCTCACCCCGAGTTCAAGTAGCGACAGCATCCAGAATGACTCGCATCTTGGGGAGACGGGAGTGATAAAAAAGATCGGCTAGCTCTATGAATTCGACCAAGCATAATGTGCACATCAAGGTGAAGCAGCTAGTGACGAGTATTAAAAAGGCCGTAACAGCTACTGAAAGCGAGTACAAGGCGCTCTTGATGAGAACTGAATCAGCCGAAAAAACTTCTGATAGAAGCCGCAGAACATGCGACAGTAGAAAATTTGGTGACACCGACGAGTCACTACAAAAAGCAGAAAAGCGAGCTGAATGGCTCCAGCGACCAGAGGAACTTTGGGAAAGACAGTGGCTGGTGCAATGTGGATAGCCCGCAGGCGAAACGGAAGGGACGGAAACAAAAGGAAGAAAAGAAGAAGGAACAAGAAAAAAAGAAAAAAGCAAGCCTCCTCGGGAGAGGTACAAGGGTTATGCACCGATCATCAAAGCGAACGATTAGACGTCATATTTGGCTCTACCTAAGAGTGTGACAGAGGAGCTGAAGAAGTTGGGTGAAAAAAACGCGGCGCACTCAGAAAGACGAGATGAACCTCAAGCTAAAGAAGGAACCTTCCGTCCAGAACTTAACCTAGCGCGAGCTCGTTGCTAAATCTTTGGGCAACGAAGCGAACGTGAGAGCCCTGTCGCAGGAAGCCGTAGTCAAGTGCAAGGCTCTAGACGAGATAACGACCGTAGAAAAACTGAGAGGTGCACTGATCGAGCAGCGTAACCGAAAGGTCGGTGTGCTGATAGTCGCTTCGCGAGTTACTAAGACGACGGAGCGATGCTTCAGCTGCTTAGATATCGAACATCAGACAAGCAATTGCAAGGGCGGGTACAGATCTGCATTGTGTAATCGGAGGACGAAAACTGTGCGTTGCTATTATTGCAGAGCCAAATAGTGTTCCTCCCGATAACGGTAACTGGGTGTTTGATAATTCAGGGATAGTGTAAAACCAAGTGATAGGCAGTTTCCCTGTCTAAGAAGTGTATTCATATGTATCTGTTATGCTCCCACACGGTGGATACCAGAGCAGTACAATCGGATGCTGGCCGCACTAACCAACCCGTTAGTCGGACGTACGCCGGTTGTTATAGGAGGAGACTTTAATGCTTGGGCCGTGAAGGGGGTAGCAGACGAACCAACGCAATAGGTTGCAACTTTTTGGAAGCTCTGGCGAAGCTGGATGCAAGGCTGTGCAACGAAAGTTCCGCTGGCACATTCCGTCAAAACGGTCGGGAGTTCATCATCGACGTAACATTCTGCAGTCCGTTGCTCCTGATTAACATGAATTGTCGAGTTAATGAGCATAACACACATACCGTCCACCAAGCGATCCACAATAGCATTTGTTGGCGGAACTGTATTATAACGCGGAAAGTGATGATGACTGGCAAGCAGAAGTGGAGAATAAAGGACTTCGACAAGGACTTTTGTGTGGAAGCGCTTCGCGCTGACAAGCTCTCTCCAATTCCGAATGCCGATGAAATATAGGATATAGTAGCAAGGGCGCGTGACGTAACAATGCCAAGGAAACTGGAGCCGATCACCGGCAACCGGCGTATTAGTGGAACGAGAGACTCAGTATCTCCCGGGTTACCTGCCTGAAAACCAGAAAACGCGTTCAGAGAGCAAGATCTGAGGCAGTCAAAGAAGTGCGTAAGGAGACATTCCGGATGGCCAGGTCTGCTTTTAAACGCGAGATAGTGCTAAGCGAGGCCATTCACTACAAGGAACTATGCAGAGAAGCAGACGCTAAGCCCTGGGGCAATGCTTACCGAGTCGTGTTGGCCAAGATCAACGACACCACTGAAGTATGCGCTGGCAAATTGAAACTTATCGTGGAAGGTTTTTTCCTGGAGCAGGATCCAACCACATGACCGCTTTCACCATACGTTGATGCAGACGGTGGAAATACTGGTGACAATCGAGTTTCCAATGAAGAGCTCCTTATAATGGTGAAAGGGCTGAAAGCGCAGAATACTCCCGGACCAAACGGTACTCCAACGCGGCACTGAAGATCGCGATCCTGGCATTTCCGCACAAGTGCAGGATAGTTCTACAGAAATGCTAGGGCGACGGCTACTGCCCCGATGGATGTAAGATCCAGAAGTTGATGTTGCTGCTAAAACCAGAGAAGCCACCAGGAGATCCAGCATCCTATGGGCCTATATGACTGCTGGATACTCTTAGTAAACTTCTGGAAAGGGTCATCCTCAATAGGCTGACGAACTACGCTGAAAATATGAACGGACTATCGCAGAGGCATTTCGAATTCCAGAAAGGGATATCGACGGTGGACGCCATCCGCGCAGTCATCGCTAGCGCGGAGAAAGTATCGAAGCAAAAGAGAAGGGGTTATCGCAACTGCGCCGTTTAACCGATCGACGTGAAGAACGCGATTAACAGTACCAGCTAGGTGGCGATTGCCGTAGCGCTGCACAGAATGCGGTTTGCGGATAATCTTTGCAAGGTTCTGAAAAGTTGCTTTCAGAAGCGAGTACTGGGGTGGCATACGCATCTCGATTCGATCAAAATTCTGTCGACTCGACCTTGTTTCGCATCATGTATTTCGAACCGAGCTCGAAAGTAAATTTTCGTTCGAGTTAGTTCGAAGAAGTACTAGATTATCGAGACGTGTTGGCATTATGGAACCATAACAATCGAACTCGAAAGCGACTCGAGTCGAACGTATTTGCTCGATAATTTTATTACTGTCGAATGTCGTTCGAGATTTTGATTTGTGTATTTATTTCGGAATACTTAGAGGATATAAAATTACCAAAAGGTGTAAAAAGCTCCCACGTACTTTGAGTTACTTTCTATTATATCTATTTTCACCATCAGGAACATACTTTTTTTGAAAAAAGTAATACTAAATATTGATAATAAATTATCTTATACTACGTTCACACTACGAGTTAAAACGTGTTTTAACGCTATCTTGATGACATTTTTCTTGTTGCTAATTATTATAACGTGTTTTAACTCTGTAGTGTGAACATAGTATTACACCAAGTAATAATAAAAAGTGTTAAAACAAATCGATGCAACAAAGTGAAGACACCTTGATTTGTCTAATCGCTCTTTAATAGATGTATAGAATCACAATCATTCTTGTTTTCAAAGTGGTGATTTAAACAATTTTATATTCTAATTGATGCATTTGTTCCCGACTATACCTCAATTGTTTTCAATATCACAATATAGCCTTGAATTCAATGCCATAATGTACGTTTTATACACCAACAGAATTAGGTGTTATATCGTCATTTGTATTAAATGCATGAAAATACAGAATATTATCTTATATAGCAAAGAAATTTGAATCAAATTGAATTATTAACAAATTTGAATGCATCAACCGATTATAAAATTATGCCATCTACAATTTCTGGAAACACTTCATTTTGATTGTGTTCTCCCTATCTCTAGTTGTGTGCTATAACAGAATAATTAACTAACAAGTACAAGGACAATCCCGCAAACAATCGTGATTCGCTGGTTGGGCCACACCTCTGTCCAACTAACGAATTTTATTCGTTAGTTGGACCGACTGACAGATGCAAAAAACTCTCCAAAAGAGACGTTAGTAGTCTAAATGCATCAATTCACATATCTAATAATTGTCAGATTAATTGTCAAAGTAAATTTGACATAAGATTTTGACATTCCGATGCTTTTTAGTTGGACAATGGTCCAACGACCGGAGGTCCAACTAAAAAGCGGTCCAGTTAAAAAACGTCCAACCAGCGAATCACGACTGTATTTCAGCTAAAAATGGCTATTTTAACGAACTAGCTTTTAAATTTTTGCGTCATCAATTGCTGAAAAAATGTTGCTTTTGGAAGCTATCAGTTTCCTGAAAAACCCCTGAAAACCAAAATTTCAATGCAAAATTAGGCAATTTTATTGAAAAGGGCAGTGCTTGCTATGATTATTTTCCAAAGGATTAGAGGAAAAAGAGTTTTGAGGTTGTGTTGTTTTAAACAATTATTTAGATATTATATATGTTATTTAATCTAAGAATAATTGTGAATAACTCATTCTGCAGATAATACATTCCATCATGCGACTGAGGTCCGAATAAGACACACTACCAGCTAAGCATTTTGATGTTTCTGTGCATCAACTTAAACAGCGAGATATATTAAAATTTTGTGGTAAGAAGTTCAAGAATACAGTTATATCAAACTAAAATAATGCCCAAGCATTGAAAAAGGTGGTGAGGGAGAGTGTCGTGAACAAATTATCAACATCAATTTATTTATTCAATTTATTTATTTACAATTTATTTACCACTATCATTATTTATATTCTGTGAATTTGACGCTCATCGGAAAAAAAACAAAACAAACTGCAATTTTGTTTACACTGAAAAAAATTCTTAGGTGGAATTAAAATTATACGATGAACAAAATCATTACACGTTTTCTGAAACGAAGCATTTTCGTGCATTGTAAATAGTTCGTTTCGTCTAATGGCATCTTGATGAACGAAAAGTTGAGTAGTTTTACAATTTTAATTCTTACCAAAAAAATTTCTTGCATTCTTAGCACAAAATAATTTACATTTATTTTTTTGTTTTGGCTGAATACGATAGATTTTTTTCAAGTTATGAGTTTTTGAATTTTATGAATTGGCCCATTTTTCAACCACTGATAACTCGGAAACTCTTAGTTGTACGAAAAATTTATTAATAATAAAAAGTGCGTTTTCGATAGAACTCTCCAATAAAAATCTGAAATAGCTTTTTTGTTATGTATGTTATGAATTCTGCAAATGATGGAAACATATCGAAAAAACAAGCTCAGACTAATAAGTTTTTTATTCAATGAAAATATTTATAATTATATTGAGAACTTTATTACTTTACGAGATATTTCAATTAAAGCTGCCCCATAACATGGCGTTTAATGTAAAATTGCCCTTTATAATGTTATAATTGTAATATCTCGCAAAACATTTTGAGATCCACTGCAAAATTTTTGCACAATATTTCTAACATGATTTTTATTATTTGAAGAAAAAATAAGCAAAAAATTTGATCAAACTTTTAAAAAAAATCTCAATTTTTTCGGCAAGCTCATGCAAAAATGCAACTTTTTGTATTTAATATTTTTTCCATGCATCGAATAATTTACGAGCTATCAGCGATTGAAAAATGTTCAATTTTTCTAACTTCAAAAGTTAAAATCTCATACCTTGAAGTAAATATTATATTCTGCCATAACAAAAATACCTATCCAATATTTTTAGCTGAAGAATGCAAGAAAGAAATTTGGAATGAGCTAAAATTTTATTTGGAAATCTGACGTTGATTGGCCTGTACGGTGCATAAAAGTTATCATCGATGTCTAAACTATTTTTCGTCAATGAAACGAAATGATTCGTTATTTAATCAATTGTTTTATATAGTATAAATATTTTTGGAAAGGGTAAATTTAATTTTCGTACATAAAAGGAAAAAATCGTATTTCCGTATTACATCGGATCTTTTTGGATCTATGTTTGACAACATCTATTTTATTTCAAAGAGCTCACCCCTATTGTGTACTAGAAAAAAAATGTTATATTTGTGAAACTTATCCCAATATATTTCGATAACAAGCAACTAAAAATTAAAATTAAAACAATTCCTATATTTTACCAAAGTTGGTTTTATGAAACTTATTCGTAGCAGAATTAAATTTTTTTATCAGTGTATACTCTTATTTGACAGTTTGCACTCGAACAGGCAGTCGAAATCTAGTACCGCAATCTAACAAGCTCGAACGCTCGGTCGAATGCGATACGTAATGCCGCAATTTAGTCGAAACGACTTCAAAACGTTTCGAATCGAGTCACTCGAATCGAGATGCGGAATACCACCCCTGGTCTACGAAACGAACATGGGCAACAGATCGATTAGGGTCACGACAGGAGTTTTTCAGGGCTTCCTACTCGGCCCATCGCTCTGGAATATAATATATAACGGAGTGTTAACACTGGAACAGCCCAGAGGAGTTGAAATCGCTAGATCGTAAAATTCTTGTTTTGAGGGTTCTTAACAAGGCCTAATTTTGTCAGCGCGTCAAAAATTAATTCAACGTGCTCAGTTAATGTTATTGAAGGGTACTAAGAACGGTTATTTTAAAGGCTTTTTCTTTGAACTACGTTTACCACGCTTGCATGAAGCGATTCCATCCATTGTTGTTTGATAAAGTGGCAAAAGCTGGTTGGTTATGAAATAACCTTTTTTTATTTCGTTTATGGAGGTTTTAACCTTAAGGTCATTCGCCTATTCGGGTTAAAAAAATTAGTCTTACTATTGCTAACTTTGTTTATTAATACTAAAATATAAAGACTTATGTTTGAGGCGGGATATTTTTATGGCATGATTAACATTAACAGTAGATACCAAAGCATAATAAATATCAGGAATTTTGTATCTTTCTTCAGCTAATTGCCACTTGGTCAAGTCTCCCCAATATTAGTTATTGCGTTAAGCAAATTCTAGTAATAACTATTCCAATGTTACAATTTATGTAAAATCATTTCATTGCTTCACAAGGATTAAGATGGTATATTAATACATTAATAGTAATTAGTAGTCGAGTAGATACGTCCATTCAAAGTTTGATAAAAACTTACATCATTTAATGCAAATTTATTAATTACGTAATATTTTTTGTAAGGAAAGGATTTTTCATTCCAAACTTTTAAAATTACCTTAAGGGATCAAAACAAGTATAAAAATATTTTTGAAAAAAAATTATGAATCGAATAGAAGAAGCCATAGCCAAAAATGGAATTTTGCGCTTGTCAAGTCTCCCCATGTTCCCCTAGTCGCTCGCAATTTTGGAAACCATATATTACCATTATAAATGGTAATATTTTGTTAAACATTTGATTTTTTAGGATTTGATTTTGCAATGACAAATACTACCGGATAATGCGTCTTCTATTGAAATTGTAATATTACTTAACTTGGGTTGCTCGTTTGAGAAATTCGGCCTCAATTACAATAAATAAATCTTGAACGTATACGCCGATCGTTTAGCGTACAGAAATGAAATGAGTACCATCGTTTCAAATACATTGAAAACTACATTCAAAAAAACTCCACTATCTCCGATAAAGATTTGCTACTGTTGCCGCCGGAGAAGTTCAAATTGTAACAAGCCACCAGCTGCCCCGGAATCATTGAATAACCGCATCTCGATATCGCTTGCTCACTTCCTTTCCATTTCGCGCCAATCTGCCATAAATATGTAGGTATGCAAAAAGAATCCATCCCTGCACCAGAGACGTTCCCTTCGTGTGCACTTTTTGCGCTATAATTTAATTGAATTAAATTATCGTTCGTCGCGTTCTCGTCCCGCTTTCTACCATCACACGAGAGATGGTCTTTCTACCTTTTTTCCCAATCTTGAGTAATTGTTTCAGAAATATGTTTATCGAAGTTGCACTTTTCCTGCCCTCGTTTGGGTGGCTCGTGTTGAATCCCGGCTGCCCCCATCCGGAAGGTTCAAGCGAACAGGTCGACACATATCCGTATGCAAATAAAGAAGTCTTACCCCTTGCTCGCTCACGGAAACCCTCGTGCGGCAGCTCCACGGAGACAGGGCAGAGTGCCGTAATTATTATCTTAATTTGATGCAATCTGGTTCTATATGTTATTATTTTAACCTTTTATTGTTATTGTTCCGGCGACCTCTTCTGGCTCCACTGAAACGGGTTGGCGTTGCTCCGTCTCGCATTGCTTGTGGTGACCCACGTCGTCAGACAGAACCGCATGCATATATGCAAAAGAGAATCCAGTCATGACCAAGAGCAAACCATGCTTGGCTTCTAGCGACACTTGCGCTCGCTGCCCGTCGACGGTCTAAACCGGCATCAGCGGTAGCATAATCACGCCATTTGTTGGAGGAACTTTACCTTGCATCATTGGAGTTTGAGTGGAAGGTGCTGGAAGAAGAGTCCGAAACAGAAGCCCCCACCGAAGGTGGTAAAAAGCAAAGCTTTGGCACTACGTTTCGTAGCGGAACGTGACTTTCTATTTCGACAGACTTCGCAGTTAGTGTACAGAACTTTTTAGGGTTAGCTATATTTTATAGACGCTAAAAATATTTCATGATTGGGTTTAGAATCTACGTTGCCTGGTTTATGAGACCAGGCCGTACCCTCTGAACAAACAAACAAACTGATGGTGATACACGATTAAAATATGTTTCTTTCACTATACAGTGAAGACCCGTTTTTATCAGCCCCTTAGTGAATTTTAGGCTGATAAAACCGGGACATTGATGAAATCGGGACATATATTTTTTCTTTCTTTTTAAGAAACGGAAGCTCTTAAAATATTCTTCTTTAGTCCCTAGATATAGGCTCATAATCATTCTTGATTATTTAGCTTAAACTTCCCTTAAGGGGTCTGACAGCGCCAAATTTTTAAAAAAATATTTTTTTTGCAAATTTCGATAAGATAAGATAAGAAAAATATACTCAATAAAGGATTTACTCGAACTCAATTTAGTTCGTCTGCTAGAACCCATCAAACAACCAACTATCAATTTTCATATGAAACTGATAAAATCGGGTCAAAAAACTGATAAAATCGGGGGTAGATAAAATAGGGGGCTTATTAAATCTGGTGCTGATAAAATTGGGTCTTCACTGTATATTTGTTTACTGTCTTTTTCATCGCACAAAGATGTTTGAAATGCTAAATTAAGTATTTTTGTCGTTGAGTAACAATAGAGTCGATTTTAAGTATCAACTGAAAAATAAATCGCTTAATTTATATTCTCGAATTTCTTTTTAAAAAACTGAACAGACAATTCCATGTGATTTCTCGCAAATACGAGAAGAAGTAAAATTCTAATACTTCAACGTTCGCAAAATGGCCCGATCTACCATGGCCCTGTATTGTCATTATGCTAGTCCTACTCGTATTTAAATTTCCAAGATTTTCTTTTCATCGTGTACAACCACAGGGTTGCAGAAAAAAAAACGGAGATGGCGTAAAACTGCCCCTCCAAAATCTGACCCTGACATGAGCGCAAGCAGCACACACAGACTCGAACCACAAACTGGACTCAGTACCGAGTGAACGCAGTGGACGAAAAATTATCATTTTGTCACGATGTGTGTGGTTGATTGGCCGCGATAAATTTACACGTTTCAATTAAGGCTATTAATTTTACGCCGATTATTCAACGAAAACGGGGTGGGCTGCGACAGTAGGTTCTGATAGGATCGTTCCCCGCTGACCAGGGGATTAATTAATTTATCGCCTTAGCAGCGGCTGATGCGGTTACTGGTAGTTAGAGGTTGACTTTTCAGTGCGCTCTGGTAGTTAGTATTCTACGTATCGACTTTATTTAGGATGAACATACAGCCGTTATACGCATATTTGTCCTATGTTATACGGAATTCCATATATACTTTTTATTTTATTTATTAATTTACTTTAATTATCATCTGACCTAAGACGGTCTCTATGAAACTGTTTAGGCGGAAAAAGCCCATTTGAGGATGATCGAGTCGAAAGTATCCTCAAATGCGCGTAAAAGCCAGTCATCTTTTATTGTGTCTCACAAGACAATCGCTCGAAATGCGATTATGTGAAAGCTCAACTCAAATAGGCACGTGACAGCCGCCTATATAAATTAACAGGAAGCTTTTTCCTTTGAGCTTTCGAAAAGCACAGGAAAATCTAAGAGAAGAGACGACAACAGGCTTCTTGCTCTTCTTAATTTTATCTACCAGGCCCTGTCGTAATTTAAAAGACAACAAGCATCCATCGTTGCCAGATTCCATTTGCCTGTTTTTTCACAATTGCTGAAAATAATTGTACCTCAAATATCGATCCTCTGTCAAGAATTCACAATACTAGCTGCATTTAAAAATTAAATTTTATGTTTATTCGTGTCTTTCTTAACAATACACGTAGTTATATCGTCATTCAGGGTATTTATTCAATTTGCATGAAATGTTCATGTGTATGAAAAGTAGCCAAAATAAATTCAGCAGCACTGTTTTTAATTCCGGTTGAAAATATTATGAACGCTCTTGACTGTCAAAACGACCAATCAGAAGCTGGTTCAATATTGAGGTTAGGACTGGATCAAATCGGCTACGCGATTGTCTTCTCTTCTCTTAGAGAAAAATAAACAATCATTGAGTTCTTGTCGGTCGGTCTCACGAACACTAATGCAGGTTCTTGGTTGAAAACAATCCCATTTGCTTTTGCCGGCTTTGTTTATTATTTTCCACCAGCTAGTGATGTAGTATTGGTGTCATGTGTCACGTGTACGTATATGAGCCGTAGAAAAGTCTATTGAAAGAGAAGACCCTCTACTGACATTTACACTCTCAGACGCGCGCCGTGTGAGATTTTATTATAAGCGCGACAATACAATAGTATACAGGGTGTTTGGTTCATGGTTAAGAACCTCTCGAGGGATGATTGACTGTCTTATTTGGAGAAAAAAATCGTTCCACACATACCATCAAATCTCAACCGTTACTAAGTTATTGAACTTTTTGTGTTAAAAACTTAGTTGTCTTAAAATAGCTCTAACTCAAAAAATATACTTTGTATTTCAAACCTTTTAGATTTTTTAAATAGGTGAGAAAATTGAATGATGTCCTCACATGTTTCAGTTAATTAGGTTAAGTTACCTTTTCACAGTAATTTAATTAAAATTTAACAGTTTTGATTGATTTTTCGTTAATTTTAGCGAAAATCTTAATAGTTAAGATCACCATTTTAATAATTCAGATTGTTAGTCTTGAAAAGCTGCATAATTTGTTCTTTGACATGATACACTTATCTTTTCTTGTTTTCATGTGTTTGCGTTTTTTATCTCATTTTCACTAATACTAGCTCTTATTGAAAGAGTATGGCACTTATTGTACCTTTCCTTATTTTTATTCAAAAGCCAGAAAAAAATTGCAGAGAAAGATGTATTAATAACTTTCAGTTAAGTGCATTTAGTATTATTTTAGAAGTAAATTAGTTTAAAGTTTATGTTTTTTTAGCATTATTGTTAATTTACTTAAAAATTTAATAATAAACATCAATATTATTATCATCGTAATAATGCATCTCAGCAAGTTCTACAATTCTTTCTTTGACTCCATTCAATTATCTCTTTTAATTTCGAAGCAAAATCAGTTTTATCACCTCGCTTCATATGCAAAAACAACGATTTCGATCCCACTATATTGGTGGTGAAGTCATGCTGTGTTAACTATTGAATTGCAGCGAAATGAAAAGCGATAGGGATAAAGTGTCAAACAACAAGTTATAGAGAATATTAAGGGACACCAAATGAACAATAGTAATGATAAATTTAGTTGAATAACACTAGTTTACAAATTTTGGGTTAATTGCATGAAGTTAAGAAAAAATGTGTTTTCTAAGTCAAATTTGGGTCGCTGAGCACGAAAATCATATCCATTTTCTTTTTCAAAGAACCGTTTTTGTGATTTTTGTGAGGTGTTTTTGAGCACTTTTTGCAGTTTTTGGCCAATATCTCAGGAACAAATCTTCCGATTAACACAAACGACTCATCATTCGAAAGGTATTGATGTGCCCATTCCATAAATGTATAACATTTTAGGATAAAATATCAACAATTTAGGGTTAAGAGCAACCAAAGTCAAAAAAATTAGTGCTTGGTAAAATTACTAATTTTTGGTTGATTTTTCATAAAAAAATAAATCAGCAAAAAAATCTTTTAAAATCTTATGTGACAGGCAAACTTCTTACGTGAATTTTAAGCCTAAGATTACGAAAATCCGACAAAAACTGGTGATATTATTAGGCACCCAATGAAAATTGCTCTGTTTTTCGCATATCTCTTATGGCTTAAATAAGATTACACTAGTTTACAAGAAAAATGAAGTTACGAGAAAAAGTGTTTTCTAGATTAATTTTGGGTCGCTGAATACGAAAATAATACTCTATTTCTCATTCTAAGAAGTTCGAGTTTAACAAAAAAAACGTTTTTCTTTTGCTTCCGCTTTTTTGTTTTTGCTCTATTTTTTATTACAGAAAAATATTTTTTCATATTTTCAGAATCTAATGTGACAGATTTTAACAATTTTAAGGTAATCGCAATAAGCTAAGAAGAAAGGTGCTTCTTCAGTTAATTTTGGATCGCTGAATACGAAAACCAAGTCCATTTTTTCAAAGAAGCATTTTCAAGATTTCTTTGAAAAAGGTGTTTTGGGCACTATTTTAGTTATTTGTTCAAATAGGATCCGATCGAAACAGTTCGAAAGGTATTGATGTGCCCCTTCCGAAAATTTATAATATGCGGAGATCAAATCTCGAAAAACATATAATTACGGCTTAAAAGCCAACTGTCCAAATTCTCTTCGAAATGAAATTTCAGACAAACTGTTACCCGCCCATCACAGATGTTTATAGTAATTTTGACAGTTGGCTTTTAAGCCGTAATCATATGTTTGTCGAGAAATGTACATTTATTATGATTACAATCGACCAAAGTGAAAAAAGTCTAATGTTCGCCCTTTTTTAAAATGCATATTTCTAGTAATTTTTCATAATAAATCAAGGACAGAAGAAAATTCTTTTAGAATCTAATGTGATAAACAATCTTTTTGCATAAATTTTAATCCAATGGTCACAAAAGTCGGATGATAAATGTAGATGGTAGAGTGAAAATTGTAACTTTTTATTTTTCGCACAATCATGCTTTCGGCTGAAATAATCTTCTATACTTGATAGTTATTGTATGTGTTAGGTACTGTCTTCTCGAGCTTGCATCCATCCATCCTGCGGAATTGGAATGGTTTTGGATATTTCATTGTACAACTAAGTGCTCTTTTTAAAATGTGGAAATATCGTTGGAAAAGTTTTGTTTTGTCTGTGGTGAGTACATATTTTACGAATTAAAGGAATTTTAGCCTTTTGCTTCAACAGGCTTCACAGCAGATTCTCAGTTCACAGAATATTACGTGACTAGTGCTACGATCCCACTGAGACTCCTTCCCGAGAGGGACTCGAATATTTGACGACTGGCTTATGAGACCAGTGCTACACCCTCTAAACCGCCGCACCAGGGCAGGGTCCGCTAAAATCATAAAATTTCCATTTCGCTCAATATGCCATAGCATCAACATTTTCCATCCGATATTAGTGATATTAGGCTTAAAATTAACGTAAACATATTATTTGTCATCTTAGATTCTAAAAGGTCCGAAAAAAAAATTGTTTTTCGGTAAAAAAAACTTTTAAAAATGACTAACTTTTAAAAATGGTCAAAAATGCACTTTTTTGAAACTTTGGTCGCTTGCAGCACTAAAAATTTTACATATGATCAACACATATTATATGTTTTTGGAAAGGGCATCTCGGCACCTTTCAACTTGCATATTGACTAAATTAATTGAATGATTTTGACAAACAATATTGCCTAAAAACCAGAAAAAGTGCTCAAAAACAAGTTTTTTGAGAAAATCACGAAATCGCTTCTTTGAACAAAAAAATGAATATTGTTTTCCTGTTCAGCGACCCAAAATTAGTCTAAAAAATACTTTTTCTTGAAGCTGCATTTTTCTTGTAAACTAGTGTAATAATTAGAATGATTACAAAACTCTCCAAAAACGCTAATTTTGAGATATTTTACTAGTAAAAAGTCATGCAGTACACTTAACTAAAGGATATTGGTACATACATCGAAAGGAAATTTTTTCAGCTTTCCAATGAAGCCTTGGAAATAACGATATAAAGCATATTTTTAGATTCGAGTCTTTTAAACACTTTCAAGTCGATTACAGGAAAAGTTTTGTAATGAAATTACAAAGAAACGAGAAAAGATAGGAATATGATGTTGAAGAACAAATTATGAACCGTCCCAAAACACAACTTTTGGATAATAGATATTGCTATAATCATAATTCATTATTTTGAAAAAATTAGCAAAAACATCATCAAAAACGCCAACTTTTAACCACTTTACAACTTAAAGGTAATTAAAACAAATTAACTGAAAGATATTAGAGCACATTTAAATAGAAAATTTTATAACCTTTCCAATGGAACTAAAAGATTTAAAATACGAAGTATACTTTTCGAGTTAGAGGTATTTTAAGAATAATAAGTTTTTTACACAAAAAGTTCAATAACTCTGTAACGGTTGAGATTTGATAGTTTGTGTAGAACGATTTTTTTCTCCAAATATGACAGTCAATCATCCCTCGAGAGGTTCTTAATCATGAACCAAACACCCTGTATACCAGGCTCGTGCGCAGAAAATTCTCAAGGGGGGGGGGGGTTGATTTTTTAACGTTTATTTTAAAAGATACGCACAGAAACCCTCAAACTTTGAAGTTTATTTTAAAAGAAACGTACAGAAACCCTCAAACTTTGAAGATTTTTTCAGGGGCCTGGACCTAAATAAATAAATAAATAAAAAAATCGGTAAAAGCCACCGCTGCGTAGTGGTCGGAAACCCCCAAAAACGTGAGCTTAATTCACTAGAGGCCAAACCATCGAATATATTCACAGGGTATCTTTAGACGAATTGTTCGTAAGAATATGGCCCACAACCTGATAAAAATTAAAATTAGGCATGGCTTACTACGATCAAATTAAAAAAATTAACTTTTTATGCTGACGAGGTAGAAAGTCGGTGTCTTCGACAAAGTTTTAGAAATGCTCGTAATAAAGAATTTTGTTGAACTAGTTGAACTTGTAGGATTTAATGTTATCGATTTGTAAAGCGTTTTCTATGGCAACACCCTCAAATTTAGTTTTTTTAAATAACTTTTTCCACTGTGACTTTTCGTGCAAACCGTGCTCCAGACAAATGTGGAGGCATTAAAACCACATAATATTGTTGAAGACTGTAAGTAAAAATACCCAAGTAAAAAAACATTACAAAATGAGCTTAAAACCTTCTGACCTTCATTATGCGTAGTCCGGACATTGAAAATAGTGCCTGCTCGTCCATTTTGGTTTGCACCTTTCTCTCTTATACGCAGTTGAACTTAGTGTAAAAAAATTTAAAATTCCTCAATAACTCTAAAACGAATTAGTATTTTTACAAGAGGTGTGCGCCGCGCCGCTGATTTCAGGTATAATTTTTATATGCAGTATTCAACAATATTTTTTACATGCAGTCTTCAACAATAATTTAATTTTTACATGCAGTTTTCAACAATATTATGTGGTTTTAATACCTCAACATTTGTCTGGGACATCGTTTGCAAGAAAAGTCACAGCGAAAAAAGCTATATTGAAAAGCTAAATTTAAGGGGTTTGCCTTAGAAAACGCTTTATAAATCGATAACATAAAGTCCTACAAGCTCAAGTTGTTGAAAAAAAATCTTCATTATGAGCATTCCTAAAACTTTGTCGAAGACACCACCTTTCTACCTCGTCAGTATAAAAAGTTAATTTTTCTAGTTAAATCATAGTAAGCCATGCCTCAGTTTAATTTTTATCAGATTGTGGGGAATATTCTTACGAACAATTCCTCCAAAGATACCCTATGAATATATTCAATGGTTTGGCCTCTAGTGACGTTTTTGGCATTTCCGACCACTGTGCGTTGCCTGCTGGCACGTGGTGGATTCGGATTGGTTTGTAGTAGTTGTTAAGCCAACAGACTAAACTTAAACCTCTTGTATCCCGTAATCCTCATCCATCCGGGGCAACCGTTAAGTACTGATTTAGTAAGGATTGTGTTCTTGTTTATTTTGTTTTGTGTTAATCGTCATGTTTTTATCCATAGCTACATTTCTTAACTTGCTGTCAAACCTTCGCGATATATCTCACCTGCTCAGGTCTGCTGCAAATGTCGTACCCTGTTGGTACATGAACTGATCCGAGGGTGTCGACCATAAGGATTTACATCTGTTTACAACCACCTTTGCTGGGCTTCTTATCCTTCTTGGTACTAGTCGTTCCTATTTATCTGCTAGCTGGTGCTGAGAACTTCTTGGTGGCAGTATTTCACCCTATACTAAAGTGACCATATGTTTTCAAGACGAACGCGGGACGCGCTCAAGAACCTTACATTTCCCAAATATTTGCACAACTTGTGTAAGATTGAGAAACTTTTCGTAAGGATTCATGACCTAGTTCATAGAAGTCGAAAAGGGCACTGTGACAATCAAGATAAATTGGCTCATTTTGCACATTCCCCACGTAATTGGGAGATTTAGCAGAACGACTCGAAAGTTTTATGAGTTATTTGAACAATATGAATGTACAATATGGGTATTTTGGAACAAAAATCATCATTTTGATAAATGCGGGACACTTTCCGGGACGTTTTACCATGCGGGTCAAGACTGTCCTGGTCACTTTACCCTATACCGATGCCCATTTTCGCGATCCATTTCGCTGCCACTCTAACGGAATAATCATCGGCGGTAAAATTTCTCTAGACAACGTTATCCCGATTTTCTCCAACTTCGTGTTTTTCCTCCTTAACTGGCGTTGCTTGCCCACTGACCGACATCTGCTGTCTACTTAATACTTTTGCTAATATCGAAGCTTGTCGAAACGTTAACCGATCCTTCAAAGAAGCCGTCCAACTTGACATACATCGCTTTCCAGCCACCCTCGCAAAGTTTCGTCCTTGGTTTCTTCATTGACTTGTTTCTAGAGTGACCGAACTCAAATGACATTTTATGTGTCCAAACGGTTTGCAGTATATTTTTTTTCTGGACAGGAAAATAATAAATTTTTAAAAGTAATTCAAAACACTCATGGGGGGGGGTTGATCCCGCAAACCCCTCCCCCCATGCGCACGGGCCTGGTATATACACTCCTTATCAAAAATCATGTAACCAAATATATTGGCGTTAAAATACACATCAATACATTTTGGTTTCTGCTTAAAATCTTAAATTAAATTAAATGCTTAAATTACATCTTATAGTCTAAGTGAATCCACGGTGTCTCTGGGAAAAAATATTTAGACAAAAAATATCACTATCGCTAAAGTACTTTCTAACCGAAAGCTTAGATGCTCCTTATTCATCTGAGTATAACTTTGAAATGTTCTATCAGGGGATCTGGAACATTTATTTTTTTAACATTATTATGACGATCAATTTTTAGCCCTCCCTAAGGTTGAGGGGTTTGACGGTATTGCAAACATCATCAAGCATATTACGTGCATCAGTGCTACATAATCTCTGACAGACAATTGCTTTCAGATGGTTATTGCATTACGCCTCGATAGTGGTGCATCCAGGAGACCGAGAGGGCTTATGCGCCATTTTTATGTTCTATGTTTCTTCATACTCTGCACCTGCGCATACCTACGCTCAACCACTGATCTGTGCGCGGTGGCGTGGCCGACTGGCGAGTCGACGTGGATTAATTTTTGCTGTGTGCCAGGTTTGCGAACATTGTTCTTCAATTTGATATTCGTGGACGGGGCTCACAGTGGGAGTCATTGTGAGTCCATTTATCGGTCGACTTCGTCATCGTGCATATACTAATTAAATTAATTTAATAATTAAATTTAAATAAGATTTAAAATTTAAAAGTTAATAAAGTAGAATAACAAACCAGTACAATTATCTCACATCTAATAAATTCGCAGAAATACATTTTTTTACAATAGTTCAATCTATCAACTGCGAATATTATAACAGATAATCATAAAATTCGAGAAATTGTTCAGAATTCATCGGTGTGACGAATTTTAGAATATTTGATGTTTTCTAAAATACATTTTCTTTTCTAAATTTTATTTAGTTTTAAGGAGGAAATTATTCAATATTTTAACATTAAAGTTTTTAGCTATTTCTTGCACTATCTAAAACACATATTTAAATTGTAACAGCAAACAATAATACCAGCTGGGATGTGTATTTATTCAGGGATTTCTAGGCCATTTTGAAATATTAATAGCTTTATGCAGCATACTCACAAATAATAATCTTTCAACAATTTGAACAGGTCGCATTATTCCTTTTTTAACTTTCTACAAAATGAATCAAGTTTCTTGATTATTACGAAAATTTGTTATTCGATGTTTTTTAAGACGAACGAAGCATCATCGAATACAACGGAAACATTGGTACATATGCGCATTCAAAGTAATTGTAAGTCCATTGTAAATGTGAAACTGTCTTAGGTGGAATGAAAAGATACAACAATCTTAAACTCACACATTTTTATGCGGGGGTTGAAATAAAAAAAAATACCATGCTTTGGTAATTCGGAGAACGCACAAAATCAGATACCCACAAGCTGGACAAGTTTCGGTTGTTTATGAAAAACCCGCATAAATTGGAAAAATAGGACTGAAGATCCTCGAAGATCCTCAAAATTCATAACGGTAATGTGGAAATCAGTATATATCAAACAGTTTTTTAAGTTCTGAAAATTCGTTTTCGCAATATGCACAATTAATTAAAAGAAAATTATTTATAGAATAATTTGACTAATAGTTTAAAAATGCTTTTTTATTTGAATCCGCGTTTCTTTATTTCATCTGGAGTGCTTGATACTTCCTGCACCTTCTTTAAAATAAGTTTTATATGAAAATTATATTCTTTAGAATAGCTTGTTGATAACTTTCCGATTTCAAAATTTTTTGAATAAAGGTTTCAACATTGAAATCATAAGCCACATATTCGAAATTGCGTGTCAGACGAGTGTCTCAGAAAATAGGTAATCTCTTAATCAAAATGCAACCAAGTAAGTCAAACACCTTATTTTAAAGTTTTCCGACCTCTTGCATCTAAAACTTATCTATTCTCAAAATCGTGGAACTTTGAATGTCCATGTGGAAAACGCAAATATAAGGAAATCAATAAAAACTTCGAAAATTTGCTTTAAAAAGTTGGATAAATACGCATAAAAAGAGGCTTCAGCATATTAGCAAATAGACGATGATTTGTGTGATATAACAATCATTCACAGTTGATCGGTTGATTTGTTTATTGGGGCTTTAACCAACTGGTCATTTACAGTTAACAGTTAGCGTTCAAAGATAATTGTGAAAGAATATGTAATATATTATAACATCACCGTTATATGCGTACATTAAAATCATATTAGCAGTTCAATGATATCACCAGAAGATATAATCTTGATATAAGTTTGCTTGCCTTGCTGATAGGGATATCACAAAAATAACACAGTGAGTAATAAATAGCAACATGAGATATGAATTTGATATCTTTCTGTTATGTCGTTCTGATCGGATTGGTTAAAAATTATTTGCAATAATCTTCCTGCTAAAAATGTCAAACCGTATTACCATTAAAACTAAATGACTCCCCTAATCTTACGAAAATTATATTACCCCCTCGTGTATATGTACAAGATAGCTATAAAATCTCCTTAGCTTCATTCAAAAAAAAATCAATATGTAATCCCCTCGTTTTAAACAATTTGAAATATAAAACAAAACCAAATTGACACCTTTAAGCTAATGCAAACATGCCTTATCAAATCAACGATTGAATAAAAAAAACAGCTCAAAGCAATCGTAAAATTGATAACCTGACACCAATGGTTCCTTATTAATCATTAATGATAGCCTGACATTAGCAAATGATTAAAATTTTGGTTTCTGGTGAATAATAGTGTGGTATCGGGCTTACCCTCTATGTCGAGAATACCCTCAGTACCCCTACCTATTACGAGCATACTGCATTGCTTTCTATACTCTCAAATCATTGACTTCTTAGCAGTATAAATCCATTTACGATGGAAATATAACACCTTGCACGAAAATTATCGTAATTACTTTTGTCAATAACGTTAGACAAGCAATGACAACCATTTTCCGAGTGTTTCGCCCGATGCAGTCCAATTTAATAAAACACGACACATTTATTTACGGCTTGACACATGTTTTCCTGGGCCACGAAAAAAAATAACACCCACCAGAGATCAAATAAAGCAATCCGAACGCAATATGTTACAGCCCTTTTGAAAGATATTTTTTTTCACTCCACTCTGGTTACAAATTCATTCTCAATTTACCTCGTTTCGACCCAAAAATTTATTGACAGTCGAAGTGAGAGTGCACCCTTTGCGACTTCCTCTCGAGCGAGAACTTTGCTACAGCGCAACCGGTTGAACCCCATCCAGGAAGGGTGTCCTGCATCAACGAGCAGTTTGTTCAAGTCGGGAAAAGAATGCATAAAAAACGCGTGCCGAAAGGGGAAAAGCATTTTCCCCATAAATTGATGCTAAACAATTCCGCCTGACAACAATAAAAAAGCAATTTCTAACCTCAAATGTAGGATTAATTAACACTTTCCGCCGGGCCGGGCCCGACTGCTCGCGAAGACACGGTTCGTTCCCTAACCTCTTGTGTTTGTGATTTTTCATCGCGATCTAGCATTTCGATGTTTACTTTCTTGACAAAACACCAACAACTGCGCTGACAAGTCCCATTTTACCGGGGACGGCGACACTGGAATGGGAGGGGTTCCCCTGTGTAGTATGGAAGGATTTGGTTTCATAACTCGACAGATACGGTTTCAGTCCAGTAATTCAAAATTCCGAACCATTCGCTTTATTTAAAAATTTTAACTGAGTTGTAATTACTGATGTTATGGCGGCGGTAAAAAGGACAAAAATGAATTCATAGTCACTGTCACTGTCGTAGGTGGTCGCAGTGGAATGACACTCAATGCGCGTCTTAAGACGACCATTCGGGGCCCCTTGGTACTATTGAACTAAGAGGTGCCTATTACTGAAAAGGTATAAACAACTGTAGAGTAGAGTGATCACTTCAGACTATTTGATCAGGGCCGTCGAGAGCCGCGCCGGGCCCCGGGGTTTGAAGTACTGAGGGGCCCTACCATATATGACTTCTTATTTCAATATCAATTAGAGAAACTTTTCAATTAAACTATTTTTTATGAAAATTATTTATTTCACACGATTCAATGCGTTAGCTTAACAGAGTCGTCAGTATTTTGAACATGTAATAGATGGAAAAAATAAAAAAAATAATAAAGGAATATTTGTGGCTCGCCATTAGAATGACTTACGTCCGACTTGCCATTGCAATTGGAAACCTTTTTTGCGGCGTTGCCACACAGTCCATATCGCCATCGTTCATGCTTCCTTGACGCACGTTAATGCTACCATCGTTAATGCTGCCCAGAATCAGAGCTTAGAAAAATTGACATCCCTTCGTGAGCTTGAAAAAGAAACAAAATTCAATTCATGCCCGCCGCGATGAATCGAATGTTTGGTTTGTTTTCCTCGTACTTCGCTTTTAGGTACAACGTATTCATGTTCGTATATGTTCGGTTTCAGAAGTAAACTGAATCTTGTTTCTATGCAAAAATGCACCAGATATAGATTACGCAGTTCAGTTATGCTCGAAAATGTAAAAGAACTTTTGTCTTCAAACTGTCCACATAGTAACAAATGAATGCTTTGGTTGGTGAATGAATTTATATTTCCTCTGCACTCAACCATTCGATTCTGCATAAAATTTCAGTCAGTTTGGAAGTGAATGAATGAGGGAATCGTTAAAACTGAATATTAGTTTCAGCATCGGAAATGGGCAACTAAATGTGAAATTTCGCACCACTGATGCTGCCTTGTTTCTTGTTGTTGATTTTGAGATACTGGATGCAGCTATTGCAGTTGTCACTATGACCTGAACGAATTTTCTTAATCGGTTTCTGAACATGGTAAAATCGGTTTTGGAATCAGTTGTTACATTTGCACTGACATTCAAAGAGAAAACATTTCGAATGCGATGACTGGGATCCAACAGCGAAGTCTGCTGTTAAAAAGACTGAGACAGAGAGTTATGAGAGAAAGAAGGTCAGGAACTACTACATGGGAAAATTGCTTTCAACGGACTCGCCGAGCAGCAAAAACTTCTGGAAAAACAAATACGGGAGAATACTGAAGTGATTCATCAACTAACATTTCAGCAAAACAAGCCGGACCTAGTACATGAGGCACTCGAAGGCCTAGAAATACTTCTCACTACTGTTAAACAGGAATTGATTGCAATCAACAAAAATAGTAGTCTAGCCGGCAGTGTTATTGCAATAAAAAACCACGTTACCTCTCTGCTTGACACAGCAATTAAATCAACATCAGATAGTGTATACGAATCGTTAAAAACAGTTACTTCGGAATTATCCGCTGATTTGCGTGACATGAACGCGGAAATAAGTCAGCTTAGTCAGCTGTCTTTAGACACAGCCAACAGTAATCCTCCAAATTCCACCCTAGGATACGAGATTCTCGACGAGTTGAAGTCGGTCTCAGTTGCCCTCAATGAAAACAAAAGCACCAGGCAACTACGGTCGTCACATGAATCAACGTTGCTGCCAGAAATTCTCAACGAGGTTAAATCGATGTCAGCATATGTATATGCGAATAATAAGACCGCGCAATTGCTATCGCCGAATGACTCACGCCCCAGTTTGGAAATTGAATTAAATAACGCTATTAACTCAGGATGGCGTTTCTTGGGCACAAAAAAAAGTATGGAAAGCTGACTGGAGTGAGTACGATGCGCGAGAAATAAATCGATTGAATCAACAAAAACTGGCGGATAAGGCTAGAAGGCGTAAAAAGAAACAAATATTTAGAAACCGGAATACTAATATTAAAAACAACAACAACAACAACAATATTTTTCCACCTGATCGGAGACCCCCTGCAACAATAAACGATCGTTATTATGGCCCGCCGGCCAATTTTTCCAATCGCAACTTTTTTAATCGTGCCAGTAGCTCCAGTCATAACCAAAACCGTCATCCCAATCATAGCTGCAACACGAATGTTCTACCACCGGATAGAGTGCTTCTTGCAGCAGCCAAGGATCGTTTTTCCGGCCTACCTACAAATTATATTCCATCGATTCAATTTACACGAGGCGAGATTTTGAATCCCTACCCAGCACGTGATACATCAAGATCATCGCAACAATTAAATGCAGTAAATACGGAATGTTCGCCATCATCATCACCGTGTGAGGCATGCCGCTTTCAACATTCGTGTTTTCGGTAGTTTCGACACTTTCCTTAGAAGAAGAAAAAGACGAGTTTGCTGTTGAGCACAGTGTTTTCCAAGAATTAGATAATGATGGTAGACTTTCCAATACAAAAAAGACTGCGACAGAATTATTAATGTATTGTCAAAATTTTAATAGGATGAAAAGTCCAGCCAAAATGGCAGAAATTCATAAACGTATATTAGGTTCGTCATTTTTGGTTATATTAGGAACTGAAACTAGCTGGGACGATAGCGTAAAAAGTGAAGAAATTTTCGGCAGTGGTTTTAACGTATTCAGAGACGATCGAAATCTTCACGAATCTCAAAAGAAGTCTGGCGGGGGAGTCCTTGTGGGTATTTCGGCTCAATTTAATTCAGAAATTCTAGTCACAGTGAAGTTTAAGGAATTTGAACATGTGTGGGTTAAATCAAACATTGCCGGCGAAATGCATGTTTTTGCCTCTGTATATTTCCCACCAGAGCATGCTAATATAACATCGTACGAAGCTTTTTTCCAAATTGCTGAACAAATTTTATCTGAACTCCCAGCCGAGGTTAAAGTTCACATTTACGGAGACTTTAACCAACGCAACGCAGATTTTATTCCGGACTCTGAAAACGAACATATTTTAATCCCAGTCGTGGGAGAAAACGAAACATTGCAGTATATTTTCGACAAAACTGCTAGCATAGGACTAAATCAAATAAATCACGTAAAAAATCGACAGAATTGCTATCTCGATCTTTTATTTACAAACATTCAGGAAGACTTCTGTGTATCTGAATCTCTAACTCCTTTGTGGAAAAATGAAGCATTTCATACTGCTATTGAATTTTCCTTATTCATCCATGAAATTCAAAAACCCAGCGATTGTGACTTTGAAGAAGTCTTTGAATACCATAAAGCCAATTATGACAATATCAGGCGGAAGCTAAGTAGTGTCGACTGGCAAAATAGCCTTAGAAATGAAGAAAATATTGTAACCGCAGTGGACGTATTTTACAAAATTATTTTCAAAATAATTTATGAAGAGGTGCCTATTAAGAAAAAAAGACGACACGGCAACTCGAAGCATCCCGTTTGGTATAATAGACAAATTAAGAGTTTGAAAAATAGGAAGCAAAAAGCCCATAAGCTATATAAGAAAAACCAAAATAATGAGGACTTGGAAAAATATTTCGACATTTGCGATAAACTAAATATGGCCATAGATTCTGCACTTGCGGATTATAATTCAAAAACGGAACAGCAGATCAAATCTTGTCCAAAGAATTTTTTCAACTACGTCAAAACTAAATTAAAATCAGACAATTTCCCATCAACAATGCACTTGGATGACAACGTACGTGATAACTCGGAAGAAATCTGCAACCTATTTGCAACATTCTTCCAAGAAATATATACGACTTTTTCTGAACAAGACCGTGATCGCGATTACTTCGCTTTTCTTCCCGATTTTCCTTTGGATATTAGTGTCAATCATGTCATAGTGGAAGACATTTTCAATTCTCTAAAACATTTAGATGTATCAAAAGGTTCTGGCCCTGATGGAATCCCACCATTATTTATGAAAAACCTAGCAACCGAGTTAACTGCCCCATTGTTCTGGCTGTTTAATATGTCTTTGCAATCTGGACAGTTCCCTAAAATATGGAAAAAATCTTTTTTAGTGCCTATATATAAATCTGGCAAAAAATCTGACGTACGTAATTATCGTGGTATAGCCATAATCTCCTGTATTCCGAAACTTTTCGAATCAATCATTAACGAAAAAATATTTCTTCAAATAAAAAACAGAATTTCCAACCTCCAGCATGGCTTCTTCAAAGGTCGTTCGACCTCAACAAACTTACTAGAATTTATTAATTATACACTGATTGTAATGGATAATGGAAACTACGTGGAGGCACTTTATACAGACTTTAGTAAAGCATTTGATCGCATTGACATCCCAATGTTACTTTATAAATTGACAAAGATCGGCATTGAGCCTGGGCTACTTACATGGTTAGAATCATATCTCTCCGAACGTCAGCAAATAATTAAATTTAAAGGAAAGCAATCTAATCCAATTAAAGTCACCTCAGGAGTTCCACAAGGCTCTCATTTAGGCCCTCTATTGTTTATTTTATACGTGAACGATATCTCCTTCATTCTCAAAAAACTGAAAATACTAATTTATGCGGACGATATGAAACTTTATTTGGAGATAAGAAATGCCGAGGATATTAATACATTTCAAAACGAAATACAAATTTTCCACATGTGGTGTAAAAAAAGCCTCTTACAACTGAACGTGAAAAAGTGTAATTCAATAACCTTTAGTAGAAAACGACAAACACCGAATGTTGAGATTACCTTAGGAAATCAGACTGTAGTAAAATGTGAAAGAATTAGGGATTTAGGTGTTATATTAGATTCAAAGTTAAATTTTATTGATCATTATAACACAATTATACACAAAGCTAACAACATGCTCAGTTTTATAAAACGCTTTAGCTATCATTTTGAAGATCCTTATACAATAAAAATATTATATATTGCATATGTTAGGTCGATATTGGAATATTGCAGTATTATTTGGTGTCCTTTTTCAAGCAGACATGAAGAACGAATAGAATCGGTACAAAAACAGTTTTTATTATTTGCCCTTCGTAAATTAGGATGGACAGCATTCCCTCTGCCATCTTATGAAGCACGCTGCTTGCTTATCAATATTCAAACATTAAAGGAGCGTCGCGAATTTGCAATGCTCTCATTCATTAATAATATCGTTTCGCATCGTATCGATTCAGCTGAAATTTTATCCAAATTGAACTTTTATGCACCTTCACGACAGCTACGAAATCGAAGTATATTTTCAATAACTCCTTTTCGCACAAACTATGCAAAATATAGCCCCATAAATCGAATGATGTCTATTTATAATCACTATTGCGACTCAATTGATTTTACAATGTCTAAACTGAAACTAAAGCAATATTTTATACACAAAAGAAATTCTAACGCGTAAGAGGATGATTCAGTAAAAGCCGAAATTGCTTCATTTATACTAAATTCACGAAATATACACATTAGTAATTAAGGAAATCTGTAGTCTACATCGATTGACGAAATAAATAAATAGATAGATTAAATAGAAAGAGTTTCAACTTTTGGTGGAAACTAATGGGTAGAATAAGTATCTAGTTAAATTCCCATATTTTTCTGCATCAAATGTGTACACTACAACCTCCATTTACGAACCAAGCCAAGGGTTCGTAAATTGAATTAGTTCGTTTTTTGGGATTTAGATTGTAAAAAAAAGTTCGTTTCACATTCTTATTAAAATTCGTTGGTTGAGCAACATTATCGATAACCCTAACAATATGGGTATTTCCGGAACGGGCTTGACAAGTACATGATGAAAATGGATATTTGGTACTTTTTTGAAATCCAGGATGGAGACCTTCAATTGAACAATAATCTCGATAACCCTAACAATTTGGGAATTTTTGAAACGGGCTTGACGAATAGATGATAGAAATGCCCTAATAAACATCTCATGATCCAAGAGCCTAACGACCTGTTCAGGATATCACCCAAACAATATGTGGAATCGTTGGGCTGCCCGATCAAAAACACATAACAGAAATATTTCAAAACTATATCTCGCATTGTTACTTGTTATAAATTTCTGTTATTTTAACTACTAACGAGACCTAATTTATAACACAATATGTTTCAAAAATTGTGTTCTGTTATAAACTTGTTATATCATTCTGGTCGGGTGTATGGCTTAAAGTTCGTGTATATTTTTTAGGGCGGTAGCTTGGAGCTGTTTCGAACAATATCTGTATAAACTATGACGGTATTTTTAAGCGGGTTTGACGAGTAGATGAGCGATGCTCTTTTGAAGGCCAATATAGCGTCTTCTGGTTGAGAAAAGTTTTCTATAATCATCATTCGCATCACAAATCACTATATCTACCCGATCAGAAGACCATAACAAAACAATAAGACTATTATAACTATGGTTGATATTTATAACAACTGGAGTTATATTCAGATAACGGAATTGAAAGTGGATTGCGGACAGTTTTCTTTACTATCAATATTATAACATAATCTATTATGAGACCATCAATTTATGAATTTATCGTTTGTTACTAGGTCACTGTCATTAGATGATTATATCTAATACAGTTCTCTCACAGAGGACGTATGTACTTTTGGAAAAAAATTATATCTCATTTAGTTTTAACTTTGATAAAATTATATCAAATTTTGTTACAAATTTGTTACCATTAGCCAAGTTTTTGTTTTATTTTTTGTTATTTTAACAACTAACCAACCGGATTTATAACATGTTCTGTTTCAAAATATTTTTGAAATAAATAACTCCAGGTATTATAAATCAGTTATGCCCTTCTGATCGGGTATATCTATTATATGATTATCTTATTTCGAAAACGTCAATATTTTAGGTTATAATGATGTCTTAACTGGAATTCGCCATCTTGGTTTTCAACGTGGCTTCATGCATTGATTTTCGTCATCTACTCGTCAACCCCATTCCGAAAATATCCAACTTTTATTAGTAACAGTTAGCTAAGAATATGATAAATTGTATACCACTTCATACTGCACACTTTGAAAAACACTTGCGACAAATGAAACCAGAATGGTTCAATTGCACGTTAAGTAATCTAATTGGGTTACGTTCACGTACTTCAGAAAACCATTGGAACGATTGGAACGTAGTTGATTGTAATATATTTGCAGTGTCAACAGAAACAATAAACTTCAACAATTAAATTAAAATAAATTTAATTCAGTTAAAAATGCGGGCCCCCAAAACAGACCCGGGCCCCAGGGTAGTTGCCCCCCCCCCCCCTCTCGTCGAGCCTGTATTTGGTGGATCAGCAGTTTCTTTTGGAACATTCAAAAGTACTTATACTCAACTTCACTTCCTGCTTGAACGAATTCTCTGCCCCAGCGAGGACAATGGAACTTCGTCGAATGTTTACTTCCTATTTAAAAAATAACCTGAACTACAACTAAACAATACAGTAAGAGCGAAACGATTTGCTCCAAACAAGAGCTCGGGAAAAATTGCCGTATTAGTTTATATTTGAAAACAATAAAATACTGTACTGTACTGTACTGTACTGTACAGTACAGTACAGTACAGTACAGTACAGTACAGTACAGTACAGTACAGTACAGTACAGTACAGTACAGTACAGTACAGTACAGTACAGTACAGTACAGTACAGTACAGTACAGTACAGTACAGTACAGTACAGTACAGTACAGTACAGTACAGTACAGTACAGTACAGTACAGTACAGTACAGTACAGTACAGTACAGTACAGTACAGTACAGTACAGTACAGTACAGTACAGTACAGTACAGTACAGTACAGTACAGTACAGTACAGTACAGTACAGTACAGTACAGTACAGTACAGTACAGTACAGTACAGTACAGTACAGTACAGTACAGTACAGTACAGTACAGTACAGTACAGTACAGTACAGTACAGTACAGTACAGTACAGTACAGTACAGTACAGTACAGTACAGTACAGTACAGTACAGTACAGTACAGTACAGTACAGTACAGTACAGTACAGTACAGTACAGTACAGTACAGTACAGTACAGTACAGTACAGTACAGTACAGTACAGTACAGTACAGTACAGTACAGTACAGTACAGTACAGTACAGTACAGTACAGTACAGTACAGTACAGTACAGTACAGTACAGTACAGTACAGTACAGTACAGTACAGTACAGTACAGTACAGTACAGTACAGTACAGTACAGTACAGTACAGTACAGTACAGTACAGTACAGTACAGTACAGTACAGTACAGTACAGTACAGTACAGTACAGTACAGTACAGTACAGTACAGTACAGTACAGTACAGTACAGTACAGTACAGTACAGTACAGTACAGTACAGTACAGTACAGTACAGTACAGTACAGTACAGTACAGTACAGTACAGTACAGTACAGTACAGTACAGTACAGTACAGTACAGTACAGTACAGTACAGTACAGTACAGTACAGTACAGTACAGTACAGTACAGTACAGTACAGTACAGTACAGTACAGTACAGTACAGTACAGTACAGTACAGTACAGTACAGTACAGTACAGTACAGTACAGTACAGTACAGTACAGTACAGTACAGTACAGTACAGTACAGTACAGTACAGTACAGTACAGTACAGTACAGTACAGTACAGTACAGTACAGTACAGTACAGTACAGTACAGTACAGTACAGTACAGTACAGTACAGTACAGTACAGTACAGTACAGTACAGTACAGTACAGTACAGTACAGTACAGTACAGTACAGTACAGTACAGTACAGTACAGTACAGTACAGTACAGTACAGTACAGTACAGTACAGTACAGTACAGTACAGTACAGTACAGTACAGTACAGTACAGTACAGTACAGTACAGTACAGTACAGTACAGTACAGTACAGTACAGTACAGTACAGTACAGTACAGTACAGTACAGTACAGTACAGTACAGTACAGTACAGTACAGTACAGTACAGTACAGTACAGTACAGTACAGTACAGTACAGTACAGTACAGTACAGTACAGTACAGTACAGTACAGTACAGTACAGTACAGTACAGTACAGTACAGTACAGTACGGTACAAATAAATAAATTTTGAGGCAACTTCGACATATTTTCTATATTGCTATATCAAGCAGAACTATCAGTCCAATCATTCAGTAACCATGAAACTGCACAAATCATATGGCTGTGGGCAAATTTCCATAATTGATACATAATGTTGCCCATTGATATCCTTTACCTTTCTAAGATATGACAAAAAAAAGTCCGACTATGTCACTAAATGCTTGATTGTACTCAATTACCGCCTACCCATGGAGTGTCTAATTGTACAAACACCGCAAATCCTGGTGCTACAGCCTCAACTCAAACCCAAGGGAACAAAACAAACGTCGTAAATTACCTCCTGCAACCTCAATAGGGTAGGGAGCAAAGCGTGCGGAGGCGAGGGTGGAACAACAAACACATTAAAAGCCTACAAGTCCGGAAGTCGTACAAAACACAAGCTGCGAAACAGGACTTGTTGGCTTGTACAAATTAATTATCATGGTCACATAAAGGACCGACCGGTAGCAACAGGACGCGCGGCTGGCCCATTATGTTGGGCCGCTAATTGTTGCGCTTACAAAGAAGCTAAACACCTACAAATTGCCCTCTTTCGGTCGCCGTCCTTTCACCGGATGGTCCCTGCGTTACTGAAAGGGACCCAATTTGACACAATCCAAGGACAATGGAAATAATGGTCAACTTTTTTCTCACCTAAGCAGGCGTATCTTTTTCGCACTACTGTCCCACCGGCACAAGTTTGAATGGATCCGAAAGGAGAAAGAATAACGATTCCGGTAGTCCATTAAACGCCTACTGAGCGAAAAGTGTTAGGAAATGCAGCTGATCTGCTAGGGCTGCTACTGCTGCTGCGGGCAGCAATGAAACGAAACAAAACTGGACCAGCAGGGATGAGATAATAAAGTCATAAAAATTGTTGCAACCATTGTTAAAGCCAAACGGAGGAGATCTGCCCGCGACGAATACCAAACGACTGGACACAAAAGAGATACCAGTTCCGGAACTGGATTCCAGATGCTCACGGAACATTTTCTGCAGTGATATGTTATTTAGATGGTGAGATTGGTAGTGAGACCGATATGAAAACTATATTATTTTCAATACGTTGGACTTAGGGTCATATCAAACGATAATTCAACCTAAAAAAAATGTTTTGCTGATTTTCGTATGGAAAAAGTAAAAAAACATGTAAAGTAAGCTTACCCTATCAATAGGGTTCTAGAGTGCCACGCACTAAACCTTCTTAGCTTTATTGTGCATAGACAGTTGAAAAAGTGTCTGTTCGTGCATTTTGATTTGCACCTTTTTTTTTCTTATACGTAGATGAAGTTGTTGTAAAAAAATGTAAAAATCTTCAATAACTTTGAAACGAATGAGTATTTTTACATACAGTCTTAGACAATATTATGTAGTTTTGATACCTACACATTTGTCTTGAACATAGTTTGCACGAAAAGTCACAATGAAAAAAGTTATATTAAAAAAAAACTATATTTAAGGGGGTTGCCATAGAAAATGCCTCATAAATCGATAACCTTTAATCATACAAGCTCAAGTTCCTCAACAAAATTCTTCAGTGCGAGCATTTCTAAAACTTTGTCGAAGACACCAACTTTCTGCTTCGTCAGTATAAAAAGTTAATTTTTTTAGTTCGATCATAGTAAGCCATGTCTAATTTCAATTGTAATCAGATTGTGGGAAATATTCCTACGAACAATTCCTCCAAAGACACCTTGTTAATATATTCGATGGTTTGGCCGCTAGTGCATTAAGTTTACGTTTTTGGCGTTTCCGACCACTGTGCACCGGAAAGTTAAACAAGAGGGCAAACGAAAGGCAAACAATGCTCGTGGTTCTAAAAGGATGTTTATTTGCACTTTAGTTTTTTCTGTGATGATCATTTTTTTATAACAAATCTAAGATAAAACTTAATTATAATCGCTTGAGGATAGTTCTGTATGAAAGGCAGGATTTTTTTTTAGTTATGTTTTCCATTTTGAGTGTCGCACATGAGATACCGAAAGTTACCGCAAGCCAATATGTCTTAGTTAGTTGCTAACAAGCCCAAAGATGCCACTTCAAACAAAAAAATAGGCTGGATGACGCCCGAGTAAAGAAATATCCGGTTTTCTTCTTTTCTTATAAATTCTTTTGGAAAATGGGCTTTCCTTCAACTTGCTTGGGGTTTACGTGGTATAAACGGCGCAGTAAATTATTTTATAGGATATAAGGAGAAAAAAAGTAGAATACAGGTATACTATTGGGCTACATCTAAGTGAGTTTTGAATAAAAATCAATTATTAAAATTATTTTTCAAAAATAGCGAATTATCTCAAAACCTTTACGATCTGTATTGTTAGTACCTTCGGAAGAGTTATTCAGAATAGCAGTATCTAAAACTTCTTCGAAGACACTATCCTTCTTTCATGTCCCATTAAAAAGTTAGGTGGAGCGCCGCCCGGCCGAGTTGCAAACTACTTTGATGCAACCAAATGAAAGCCTAGATACTATGCATCAACTTTGTCGAAGATATTATACTGCTAAAACGTAACCACAAGGAGTTATTAATTTATTCCACGTTTTCTCAATTTCAGACCACGGAGGATTGTTCCAGAAGACTGTATGTGTATATCAGCTTACTGAGCTGACGATTTTTTCTGCGGTTCAACCCTTCAGCAACAG
Source organism: Topomyia yanbarensis (assembly GCF_030247195.1). Lineage (NCBI taxonomy): Eukaryota > Metazoa > Arthropoda > Insecta > Diptera > Culicidae > Topomyia > Topomyia yanbarensis. The sequence goes on from NC_080671.1 coordinate 339,594,567, forward strand.
TTATATTTATTTCCGATGATTGGAAGCTCGAATTCTAGAAGATTCGAACGTAGTTTCTTCGTAATGACTGCCGCGTATTTTATGAAAGCATCTATTCAGGAGACGGTATATCAGGGTGCCAATGACGGCACGTATTGCAAAAAATAACCATTGAATGTTATAACCAGACACCTTGAAAAAAGTCTCAATGCTAAATTTCTGCTCAATCAGACGAAAATTTTGACCCGTTAAAAACACGAAGAACTCTTTGGATATTCAAAAATCAAATTCGTAGTCATAGAACGTCAATATTTAGTGTCACCTTGAAAACTTTTTTTTGTGGATAGGGGATACGGGACTTGGAAAATATTCGAGTCGATAAAGCCAGCTTTTAATTTCTTTTTTGATGTAAAAAGTCTTAGAAATGTATGACACGTCGGATCTTGTTTCATATCGTGATTTTTGTAATACTTCACCACTTTTGGATTTTCGTAAAAAATATCAAAACATTTCTTTCGAATTGTCAGATCTTGACGTTTCATGCATATCTAAAACATATACAAAATTAAAAGCTGAATTTCTAAACTAAGGTCGCTTCTCAATTAATTAAAATTTCATGTCCCAGAAGGGCATTTTTTCGAGATTACTCCAGATCTTTATATTTTATGACATTATAAGATATTTTTTCCGCTTGAAAGGGGCTTTTTGCGATATGTTTTATATGTACATCAAGACCAATATATTGAGAAGACTATTTATAGGAGCTGTGACCTGGTTTGTGAATTACTCATTACGGTGCGTTCGAAACATCAGTCCAAACGCCATCACGACATTCCGGTTATGCCCCAGATATTATCCACTCATCTTTTTACACATATAAGTAAAACAAAGCTACGACTTATTCAGCGGTGACAGATATTTATCCCAGATAAGCTCAGGATTGTGACATTCTGTATTTTATGAAGGACTATCACGCTCACAAAGTTGAGATCGACGGTGTAGTCACCGATTCGAGTTCGTTATTCGTGAATCTACTGAAGCAAGAGGTTGGTTGTTTCAAGGACCCCTTGCTCCGGTAAGCAACGATTTTGAATGGCAATCGCACTGAGCGGGACAAAATGGTGTGTCCTCTCAAAATTCGTGCCATGTAATCTTTAGCACGAGCGTCAACATAACCATGTCCTGCGTACAAAAAGCGTCCGACGAATGTGAAGCATTTGCTTAAAAAATGGTCTTAGCATTTATTACAGAAGTACTAAAAAGAGATACGCCACTCACGATCCCAAATCATTATGAACTCAGGAGTGTGACTCTGATTATCTCCTTGTGGAGGTATCTTGTACTGCTCCGAAAACTTTAGGCAGGTGAGATTACTTATAAAGGTTAAAAATTTTCTCTTGGGAGGCCGTCAAATATACCAGCTCGAGGAAGCTCTTAGTAATTAAAGATAAAACAAGGAAAGCTTGTAGGAATTCCAAAAGTTTCACGTCATTTCAACCATAGATCCAACTTTTGCTTTTTTTAGCGGGCTGATAGGACTGCAGCTTACGGCTTAGAGGATCTCGGTCCCGCGAGACAAAATTTGCAAAATCGGACGAATTGGCAACTGTCTGCCAAGTAAACAACGGTCCTCGGGAGGAAGACTAAATTTTGCGCCTATTTGTATAGAAGTGTGTTACGTCAAGTACTCTATTTTATCTACTCCAATGTATCAAGCTCCTAACAACGCGTATTAAATCGTCAGTGATGCAATTAAAACTTCGCTTCTGTCTTGTTCCTGATCTTCTGTTGGGTCCTCTACCCGACCAGCAGAAAATAACTGGACAATAACCGGAGCATACTATTTTTTGGTATTCATACCAAAACTTGATATTAATTGATTATTATACCTCATTGAGGTATTAAGCAGGTACTGAAGAAACATTTTTCAATACCTGCCTAATACCTCAATGAGGTATAATACTTTATTTTAGTATTATTTATGTATTCCAGTGATTTTTACAAATACCAAATCAATACCTTATTGAATACCTCCATAGAGAGAGTTTTGTTACTGGAAGGTTGAAAAATGTTTTATTTTTATTCAGGTATTATAATAACTTGTTTCATTATAAATTAGTTATTTGTAGAACATATCTATGTTATTTTTTTAGGCATTTTACCTCTTATGTAGAGCTCATTAATACCAAATTGTGGTAAACAGTCGTTGGTATTGATACCTAAATTTGGTATTCCGCAGTTATTTTCTTCTGCTCGGGTAGGTCTGACTATTAACTAATTCAGAGAACGCTGATAACCGTAATCCCCACGAATACTATTTTCTCTGTAACTATGAATTCTGCCAGTTATTATTCCTGTTAATTGTATTAATAATTGTTTAGTTTGATAATCAGAAACAATATAAGATTTTAATAGTTACAACTAAATCACAAAGAACAGACATCCACTTTCGAACAAACAAGTTTAAAATACTTATTTTGTCATTTTAACAAATATTTGCTAACAAGCACTTGGATATCAATTCAGTAAAACTCACGCACTAAATGGATTGACGATACAACCATCTTTGGTGGTAACATCTCAATTACCTTTCGATGTGCCTTCTACTGAACTTTTACGCTTGAGATAGAAGTCCGTTCTCTATGTCGAAATTGTTATTGCTTCTCAGTTTTGCACGACCCTGTTATGTTATGAGTTATGCGATATTCGTTATGGAATATTGTTTGTTTGGGGTCTATTCAACAACGTTTCACAGAAAAAAGTCGAAAAATGGTTGTAAGTTTTACTAACCCCACTCCACTAGTATCCCAAGCAACCAGAAGTTCGGATAATACTTAAAAAACACACTTTAATGTTCACATAAAGTTCTTAGCGAACTTTCAAGCTGCTTAAGCTTTAATAGAACTTCAAAGCTGCTTAAGCTTCTCTTAGAACATAAAACGTATTGCAAAATTACTTAAAACGGGAAGTTTATGCAGCTCCCTTATACGAACTTTTGGTTGTTTGGGATGGCTCAAATTTTTAGTTTTTCTCTCGGTAATTCATGGCTGTTCCTCAACTGTCAATACACGACATCATTTATGAACGGCCCTTGGTAATACCTTTAGAACAATGAAATATAAAAGGATTGACAGGATTTTTTTTGCGTTTTAGCTAGCACCTTGTGTCACATCTTTATGTTTGTTATACATACAAAGAATACCAAATCATATGATGTGATGGCCGAAAGACTGGAGCAGCAACCCCCCCCCCCCCCCCTTCCTACCACTTTCTTATTCGGTTTGATTTTTAAACAATAATTTAGTGCGTGCTTGGGAATGACACTGCTGTCATGACTTATTTTATGATTTACCCTCAATTGTTTTATAAAACACATCACGATTTCAGCGCCCCTAAGCTTGACGCCCTTGGCTGGGGCCAACCCGGCCAACCGCATCCTGCGGCTCTGGTCAAATGTTATAAAAATCATTGAGAGTATCAAAATACACATATAAATCTTGATCTCTGAATTTCTCTTATATCAAATATAAGAGTTATTCATAAATTAACGCGACTTCGAATGCGAATACTAAAAAACACCCAAACCAATGGCGTAGCCCCCCTTGGTTTTGGGGGTTAAAAGCCCTTCCAAACAAAAATTAATTGGATTGAAAAAAAGTTAATTCATGCTGATGAATTTAATTAAATATTCTTCAGAACATTTTTGGAAGAATATTATCTGATCACTACATGGAGCATCATGAGAACTTTTGGAAAATTGTGGGAAGGGGATCATGTAACTTATCTCTTAGCCGAAATCCCATAGTTATCAATTTACGTCAATGTAAAATAAAATAACTGCCTGAATTATCATGAGCTCATTTTTGGAAAGATGCTGCAAAATATGGATTAGAGAAAAATTTTCGAATCAGAAGCTAAATTTGAATAGGTTGATTGTCTATGAAACATATAAACTTGCTCGCCGAAAATTTGTATACAAATATTTTGATATTACTGTATTCGAAAAATCTCTTCTGCGGTTTATAAACAATAAAATTCACATTGCATTCAAGGTACGAGTCTCCGAAGCTTACAAAAAAGATATATTTAAGTGAACTAGCTTCAATTAAAATTCCTAAATATTGAAAGGACAACGGAAAAAACGTAAACACAAAGAGTGTTTCCGTTTTTTTGGATATAGCATCAATTCGGCGCTAGCTCAGTCCTGTCACCAAGTTAGTGTCAAATTTTAATGAGAATTCTGTCGAAACGCAAATTCCATAACTAATTTAATTATAGCAGTAGAAATTTGGATGTGCGATATTTGCCATAATTATTTATTGGTTGTGTATACGACTGTCGGATTTTTATGTATAAGGGTTTTCGGCATGCAGTCTTTAAAATACTGTGGACAGATTTTTACCTTCTCTCCTACGTTTCGACAATGTATTTTTGTCTTCCTCAGGGATTGAGGAAGACAAAAATACATTGTCGAAACGTAGGAGAGAAGGTAAAAATCTGTCCACAGTATTTTAAAGACTGCATGCCGAAAACCCTTATACATAAAAATCCGACAGTCGTATACACAACCAATAAATAATTATGGCAAATATCGCACATCCAAATTTCTACTGCTACATTGACCAACACTATGGCCACAACGTCACCAAAAGTCTGAAATAATTTAATTATAGGTTTTGTTTTCTCAACCCGCAATGATGGCTTTAAACAATTTTCTTCTAAGTTCAGAAAAAATAGTTTTTGCCTAAATTGTACTTCACTAAGTAGAAATATAGCATGTTGTTTTATATCTCGATATGCTGCATTCATGTAGCCTTCATATTTTTCAATTGTTAAAATGACATTATCAATAACTTTACTGAAGGCACCAAGTCTCTTGCTATTTACGAAGAGTTACTTCTCCATAATTTCCTCTATACGAAATAATACTAAAATATTGGTATCAAAGTATTCGCTATTTTATGTTGGAAAACTTCTCGCACATGTCAAACCTTCAAAGTAAAGAATTTTTAAATTAGGTGATCTTGAGCGTTGACATTTTTTTTTCGAACATGTATCCCAATTCAAAAGATCGCATTCTTTGACATTATTGACATATTATACAAGAAAATAATCTATAGACGTTTGAAAACTGTTGATTCTCCTTGTTTGTAGCCTCGAACGACATCTGTTAGACTACTTATGTTTCTGAATCTTCAATAATTTATCAAACTCACACACTCAATTTGGCTCGGTAATTTCCCAACAGCTGTGTAGTCAGCAAATTTAGAAACTGAAATGTTTTCCGAGTCTGAGCACTCAAACGTCACTTTTACTGAGCTCTCTGTAAAAATAGTGTTTGCTGAATATCAGCTGTTGAGATTTCGGCAAAAGATTCAAAAAAAGCAGAGATTCGGCAGAAAAAATTAAGTGTGCATATTAAATTTTAGACTTTAGACATCATGAGATTTCTGTGAAGAATTCTCCTCCATCCGTGAAATTGTTGCATCAGCTCCTCAGGTCCAGGCGGCGCTGCAGGCGCTAAACGGAACGAACGGGCATATTTTTTCGCGTCTTGCTTCACATACTTCAATGTTAAAGTTGTGATGACAAATTTCTATGCAAAATCACACTTTTCTCGCGATATTTCAACCTACTAACACGTTACTCAACAGGAAAAACTACCTACTAAACGATTGACTTCATTTTCCTGTTGGATATATTGTATATCTGAATAACTTTGAAAAATATTGGACGCTAACGACAACACGTCCGGGTGATTCGCCAGTGCTGCCACGATCCTTCATGTTTAAAACAGTTATCATCTTCAAATACGGCAGCCCTAAGTTTGCGCCGCTAAAACAACAAAAATGATCCATAAAGAATTGTAAAACGATCCATAAAAATGCTGTCCATGTCCCATAAAACAAAACTGAAAATCCATAAAACTGTGTGAATGATCCATAAAAAAGGGCGATTTGATCCATAGATTATGTAAAATTGAACCATAAAATGGTCTCAAAAGAGCACTAAAATAGTAATAAAAGATCAATTAAAATGAACCAATGCCCAATAAAAATATTGGGAATGTTCCATAAAATGATACATTTTGCGCCATAAATTAACTGACATTGATCCACAGAATATTAACAATGTACATTAAAACACGTCGATATGATATAATATCGACAAAAATGTTCCACGGTATTACAAAATGGAGCAATAAAATGTCAGAAAAAGTTCCATAAATTTGATGAAAATGTTTGCTAAATAATTTTTCTTGGTCCATAGAAGATGTAAAAATGAACATTAGAAATGATTCATATATCGAACGTTAAATTATGGTTCATGGATATTTACAAAACGATCCATAAGAAAATAAAATGTTAAACGATCCATTAATATGTGCTTATGCACCAGAAAAATTAAATTTAATGAATTCATGCGAAATTTTTACTATTCGAACTAATAATAAAGATTATTACATTTGGTTGTAATGTCAAACTACAACAAACAATGCATACATTATAGTTAAACTTCAGCTTCCGTACCCAACTAGTCAGCTAACTGACCTTAACTAACCTGAAATCATTATGGCAACTCTTTAAACGTCAGGGTATTTATGATATTAGAGCGCTGAGTGTTATTGGACCACCTACGACGTTAAACACTGTCACTGTTATGAGAATTATTAAGCACAACTTATTTTTTAAGTTTACCATAAAATTTCGCATGAATTCATTAAATTTATTTTTTCTAATGCATAAGCACTTATTAATGGGTCGTTTTACATTTTCTTTTCTTATGGATCGTTTTGTAAATATCCATGAACCATAATTTCGTTCGATATATGAATCATTTCTAATGTTCATTTTTACATCTTCTATGGACCAAGAAAAATTATTTAGCAAACATTTTCATCAAATTTATGGAACTTTTTATGACATTTTATTGCTCCATTTTGTAATACCGTGGAACATTTTTGTCGATATTATGGAACATATTTATGGAACATTTCCAATATTTTTATGGGGCATTGGTTCATTTTAATTGCTCTTTTATTACTATTTTAGTGCTCTTTTGAGACCATTTTATGGTTCAATTTTACATAATCTATGGATCAAATCACCCTTTTTTATGGATCATTCACACAGTTTTATGGATTTTCAGTTTTGTTTTATGGAACATTGACAACTTTTTTATGGATCGTTTTACAATTCTTTATGGATTATTTTAAATATTTTATATGCAAAAGTACATTTTCCCTTCAAATACGGAATGTGTCGTGTAGAGAAAATCAAAGCTCGTCTTTATCCACATTGTGTTCGCTTCGCTTGATGCGCAATACATTGACAAGCGAAGTACTACACACTTCTAGACAATCCGAGGTGTTATGGAGGGTAAAAAAATCACTTTCGAACGATTTTTTAGAACTTAGAGTGAAGCGAATTGATCAAAACTTTTGTGCATTATAATGTATCATTTTAATAACATTCTATAATTTTTTCATCCAAAAATATGAGACAAAATCTCGGCGGTTGGAGAAAGCATTCACTTCATACGAATTCTATATTATTTTTATGCTGTTAGGAACTCCAACTAACGAATATCGCACTTAACAATTATAGAAAATATAATATTTGATTATTGTACCATAACAAAAAAACTTTTGTCGAAAAACTTTTAACAAAAGTCAGGAATTTCCAAATTAGCGTGTATGGTCGACCATTTTCAGGTTTGTTTTCAAACTTTGAAATTCGTTTTTCTCGAAAACTGCAAAATGGCGTTTGTCATAAGATAGCATAACAGTGCTGTCATTATTCCTTCAAGCTACTACTTTACGTTTAAGGACAAAGTCGCTGCTAAACCGACCAAACATTTAAATATGTTTCCAAAAAGCATGTACCACATCCTGCTTGACGCAGAAACATTCTGTTAATTTCATGATTCGATTCTACAAAAACAATGCCTCGAGAAACTTGAATTCAAAAAAATAGTCATTAACCTTACCACAAAGCACTACAAAGTGAAAGTACAGTAACACCGAAAACACGTACCATATGTGTTATGCGCACGGGTGCCCCTGTGACTCCTACCGAGGATCAGCGCTTCGCTGGCTGGCATTAGCGCAAATGTCAAATTCTGACATTCGTGCAGGTCTATTTTTTTCGCTTTCGCTTGCTTCTAATTTCAGATAAACATGAGCGTTTATGATTTTTCTTTCCTCCATCAAGCTGGGTAACATGTGCACCGCAAGCGAATCGCTTTTCATGTCTAAAATAAATGTGGATTTTCCCTGTCTGACGTGTTCCAAACCACGGAGTCGTTTTCCCATTTTCCACCATAACTGCCAGGGGTTACTTTCGGGGTCAGTTTTTTAAGACTCCATGCTGCTCCGGTTTCTCTACAACTGCCAACCGAACATAATGACGATGATGGTGTATTTTGTTTTGGCTTAGATTTAAGTATGATTTTTACTTAGAGGTAAATAAATAAACAGATTAGACGCATTTCGGTGTTCCCGTTCCGAGAGCCAGTTGTTGTTGTTTTTCCGAATAAGAACGAAATTTAAACGCCATTACACCGTCTCGGATGGGCACCGCAAGAACAAAGCACTTTACATCTGTTTTGTGGGAGGGAAAACATGCAGTTAAAACGAGAGTAAGATTTTCTTCGGCATTATGGCTTTTTCCCAAATTGATTTATGACAGCGCGGCCCCGTCAGGATGACAAAATTACTTATCGGTAACGCGCTGGGCTGAAGGTCGTAAAATTTGTTGGGGATCCAATTTTGAAATAGTTTTAAATCAATAATCCGGCCAAGAAAAGTGTCCTTAGGTTTCACTGTGGCTCAATTCCACGCACAAGACTGGTTTTCAGAAATTTTTCGCTGTTCGTATGATCAGCTTTCAATGTCAATAAGTAGTCGAAAATTAACTTCAACATGGATTTATTTAATTTATTCAATCATATTTGAGTGTACAACGTACGATTATCATGCATGCTTATTTAAGAGGGAGGGGGGCATTTTTTCAACTTGAAAAAATAAACTTTTTTTGCGAATTTATTTAGGAATTTGTGTAAAGCGAATTGATCAAAACTTTTGTGCATTATAATGTATCATTTCAAATACATTCTGTAATTTTTTCATGCCAAAATATCGACAAACGGAAACTTTTTACATTTCTTAGAAAGGAAATGTATAGAATTCGCTCAAACTTTCAAGATTTTTTTGCGAGGTTCGGAGGGCCGAGTCTTATATACCAATCGACTCAGACCGATGATTTGGGACAATGCCTGTGTGTGTATGTGTGTGTATGTAACCGACAAACTCTCATTCGTGTTTCTCAGCAATGGCTGAACCGATCTTATCCAAACTAATTTTAAATGAAAGGCCTATCACCCAGACAGAACGCTATTAAATGGTTTTTGATTCTGAGTTTCCAAGATATGAATGTTTTAATGTGCAAAAATGGCCGAAATTGACGACGTAACTAAACAATTTATATATTTTAAAGCTTATATAAATATCTTTCGAACGACCTATAGAATGTTGAAAACAGACTAATATCAAAAGAGACATTAAAAGAGACATTAAATGCGAACGAAATGAAATAAGATAAAAACATTCAATGTATTATTAGCGCCAAAACGGATAATTTTAGGTCAATGGTATCTTCAGACAATTTAAAGCATACAATATACCCTTTCTTTTGGTATTTTGATTTTACTGTTTAATCCCCCTACGAGTGAGATATTTTTCATAAATTTTCTTGGAAGTGATTGTATTGAAAAAATGCCTTCAGCAAATTTGTAGCTCTCACTTTTGCTTATATTTTTACTGAAGTCATCAAATACTTATTTCGAATACTTTAAAAGTTATGGCTTATTGTTTGTGGATTACCTTTTGTCGCCAATTTATTGTTCAATATAGTAATAATCCATTTAAATGAGCCAAATATTATTTCAATAAAACGAATTTCGTATTTCATTCTTCTATCTACAGCCGCTAGAATAACCACCGAACAATTCCAAGTTGTCTAGATGGAACTTGATCACCTATCGGTGCAAAAAATTTCATTTTCGCGAACCTTCTGACTTATAACCATCGGATCGATTTGAAACATATGTCGTGAAATGAAAAGCGAAATAAATAACTCAGCGGTGTAGTCAAGAGGAAGCTTTGGGGGTTAACCACACCCCCCCCCCCCCTTACCCGAAGTTAAAAATTTATCGATGCTGACTGATTTAATTTAATATTAAAATGATAATTATCTGATCAGTACATTGATAACCTATTGTTTGAAACATCCTGAGGACCTTTGAAAAATTGTAGGAATGCTATCCTGATCTGTAACTGATCTATTAGTCTTGATCTCACAGTTGTCTAATAACATCAATATCAAATACTTGATTTCAGAACTCGGAAACGAGTTTCTATTGGAATGTTTTTATGTTTTTCCGAGTTCTGATATCAATTATAATCATAATAATTTCCTATCATAATGAGTTCAGTTTTAAAGGGGTGTACTGTAATATAAATTAGGGTCTGCTCACCGAAAAATTGCATAACTTCCAACATTTGCTGAAAATGTTTTTATTTTGGGAGTGCGCCGAATTGAGACGAAAACATTATAGAATTAATAACGAGAAAACCACCTTCCAAAAGTAGGGGAATTTATGAAAAATGGCGTTTTCCGTTCCGCCAATTTCGCAGGTTTAGTACATCTTCGAAGAATTTTACCAACGTTAAACAGCACATCATTTGATAAAATAATTTTGGCGTTATATCCTCCAAAAAGTATTTATGGCGAATTTACTCTTCAAACAAATTTAGTTCCAGACTTAATGTCTTCAGCAAAATTTTGGGGAGTGCTATTACAAACCACTTTGTTGAAGCCATGAAGGCTCCGTGTGTTCAAGGTATTAACACATTTTAGGCTATTTCTATTTAATTTTAAATTAAATTATTATGGTTTTACTATTTATGATAAATCTCTTCTATTGTTTATAAACGATAAAATTTACATTTATCCATAGCTTGAGTTTGTGAAGAAGCTCACAATAGAAACTTATTTTAGAAAAAACTAGATTAAGGAACACTTCGTAAGTATCATTTTATGACTCGATATACTCCATATACGTAGTATTCATGCCTACAATAGAGTAGTATTAAATGAAAGTCTCAACAAATTCGCTAAAGACAGGAACTCTGTTACAATTTTTTGAAAAACTGATTCTCCAATATTTTAAAACTTCAAAGATGACAGTTTCGTAATTATGCCATTTGGACAGAAAGTTAGATTTTCACCGAATCACCACCAAACCGAATTTCTGACTACGCCGCTGACTCCAAGAAAGTAAAAACAAAGTCGTTCTACACTCGTCCACAAGAAACTTTTTCGAATACTGCCTATCTATTATAATGCATTGTAGACCCGATTTGATCAGCGCCCTATTTTATCAGCCTCATATGAAAATATGTTTGATGGGCTCTAGCAGACAAACAAGGCTGAATGTTAGTTAATCCTTTCTTGGCCATGTTTTCCTTATCTTAACATCGCGAAGCATGAAGTTCTAAATTTTATCAATCGATATAATACCCGAAGAAAGCAATAAGAGTTATAAGAAATGTATCATCACACTGTAAGGTGGACTAAAAGTGTTTTTTTAGATAATACTTTCTGCGCATTCCGATTTCATGTCTCCTACACCTTGAAAACATCGCATTTTCCGGCACTCTTAAATACTTTGAACTCGTGAGTCATTTTTGAAACTTGGGAAAATTGTAGCTTTCTGGTAACAAATACCATATTATTAGGATTTTTAGTGTCTATTGTCTCAGTTTTATACATTGGCGTGCGCAAGGGGTGGCTAGGGGGGGGGGGGTATAGCCCCCTAATGTTCTGGAAATTTTGAAAACTTTTATAAATATGATTATATTGTTGAAGACATACGAGAAACATGTGAAGTTACTGCATAACTCATTTTGTTTAAGCAAGCCTTGTAATCTTAGAACGCCTCGTTAAAATCAACAGTTGGCGCAAGTTCGGTTCCGACAGCATGAAGTAACAAGTTACTTTACGCTTGTCCGGACATGCCGTAGACTCAGGTGATTCGCATTTCTAATGCCAAAAGATCTTGACTCCTACTATACCAGACAAAAAACACATTACACGAATGAGAAATATGAAAATAGGTTTTTGGGATGCATGTTCCAACACGGTTTTAATCATTTTATAGTTTTTATGTTAATTTGTATTTTTTTTTAATGTGACCTACTGAAAAAGCAATGCATCATGATGGTATCTGCTACCATAATTAATGGGTTATTTTCCCTAGAATGAAACCCATATATTGAAGCAGGAAGTTTCATTTATAGAAAAAAATGCTTATGAAACATATGAAAAGATCCCTTTGGCAAACTGAAAAAATATATTAATAAGCTCGACCCTCATTATCAGAAGGCAAAAATTAAGCCCGCACGATATTAAGCCTGTTCTAATGACCCTGCCACTTCTAGTTTTCCGATCTGTTTACTTCACATCCTTGCTCTCACTTGAGTACTATGGCTCTAAGCAGTGGCGTAGCCAAGGGGGGGTTTTGGGGGTTAAAACCCCCTCCAAACCAAAATATTTGAATTGAAGAAAAAAAAGTTTGATGCTGACTAGTGTCGAAGACTCCATATCAAGAAGACTGATATCTCTTTCCTTCCCCCATACAAACGAGAAGCGACAGAGGTTACAGCGCCTCTATTGGAAGAAGGGAGGAAGCTTTATGTAAAAATGTATATGTGTGTGTGCATCACTATGGAAAGTACCACCTTTACCCGCAAGTGGCGTTGCTGTTACTGTCTCCGGATTCTGGACAGAGTTGCCAGTCTTCTTGATATGGAGTCTTCGCTAGTGTATTAAATATTCAAATAATTATTTTCCAGTTTATTATCTGTTCATTACATTGAGAACCTAATATTTTAAACGTTATGGCGACTTTTTGTAAATTGTGAGAATGGTATCTTGTAACTAATATTTTAGTGAGGATCCTATAGTTGATAAATCATGTAAATATCAAGCAAAATAGCTCAATGAAAACGCCTACATAGAAACTAACGAAAAATGGCGTTTACGCTTGTCTCTAACAGGTCAGAATCGGTTTTTATGTGCATTTGATTTTATTGGGTTATCATTTATATAAAGTGCCACTAGCTAGGATTGGTAATAAAAAAATGGAAAAATTTTCACGCTTTTCGCTATTTATGGTGTACAATTGGGTATCGAATTGAATGGCGCCAAGATTCCATAATTTGGAAACCATCAGCTTTTGGAGGTTTAGTATTTAGCAGCATAATTTTGTTGATTAATTTTTCCAGTTGGATGCATTACTAATTCCAATCAAATTTAGTTCGAAACTTAGTGTCTTCAGCAAAGTTTTCAAGAATATGATTGCAAATAGCTTGGTTCAAGATGTGAATGCAACTCGTATTTGTGCGTTATAGGCCATATTGCACTACGAATTCCCTTACTAACGGTTATAGGCGGCAACAACGAATTTGAAAGAACACCTTGTAGATGACGTTTACTATCCTAGTATGCAAAAGTGACTTCAACGCCACTTTGGTCAAATTTAACTTTTTCATATTTTTAAGTTCACTACGAAAATTCACATCTTTCAGTGCAAACGACTTCAAATAAAAATAAAAATAACCTGTTGAAATGCGAAAAGCAAAGTGGCCTATCAGGATGTTTATGTCACCGATGACGAGCTTAACATTCCGCCATAGGCAGCTATCATAGACATGCTCCAGCTGCTCATAAAATGCATCCTTTTCGGCTTCGTGAGGTCAGTGCACATTAATAATGCTCTAGTCGAAGAAATGGCCTTTGATTCACACTACCCACATCCTTTCGCATGCCACTTGATCACACGTTGCCCAGCTCTTGTGCCGTCGCTCGATCCCCGCATTTCCACACCTTCTGCTCCGTCAATCAAAGCTCTTCCAATGCTACGGTTTCGAAGTTGCGAGTTTTCAGCTCATCCTTTTCTGCTTGATTGTTAGTAAAGTGGTGTTTTTGGGCCACTCGTTGAACTTGACCTATCGTGTCTCGTAGCCCGTCACCCAACATAACTGACACCTGCGACAGGTATTCTGCCTACGGTAGGGTTATAGCGCCCATGCCCGCTCACACCACCCCATTTCGCTATTACTGCAGAACGCGGTAGTACCCAGTCGATCGCGGCCTACAGATTAAATGTCATCAATAGACCCGCAAACATTTTTGAAAAATCTAAGATTTTCGTCAAAACCCCCTCCAAACCAAATTTCTGGCTACGCCACTGGCTCTAAGTTTCATAACTTTCCCTACCCAGTCACATAACTATCGGATGACACAGGAGCTTATTACTCAAACTGGTTTTATGTTAGAACACTGTAGTGAACTGAACGCCGCTGAAAAAGACAAGCATGGCAGGGATGCATAAGGCTTGAGAATTATGGACTAGTATGCTAGAGGCAGTGTAAAAAAATATTCAGAGGTTTTAAAACGACACGAAGTGATCATCATCGCGATCGTGATGATGGATGGAAAAAAAACTGCATTCGGAATGGTTTGGAATCTACTGACTCGGCTGTGATAATTATCGAGACACAAAACGCCTCAATACCGCTATAAACTCTCCCGTGTTCTGTTTAGCAAACAGCTCTTATTGACAGAATATTTTATCAGTGATTACCACAGCGAGTTACCAGAAGACAGACTACGGACCATTTCCTTATGACAATACTACTTGCGGGCTGCTGATCAGAATAAAAGATAAATTGAAGGAGATGCACTCGAAAATACGATACGATACAGTGTACGAAGAAACGAAACCATAATCACATGCTTCTTGGTTTCCTGAAAGACTTCGGAATTGGCGTCGATCAGAGACTAAATGACTAAACATAAGTTCTACCAACCTACTACTTTACTACTAAATACTATGATGAAGAAAAGAAAATGAAAAATGGCCCTGTAGTATGAGCAACGAGCTGTACGGATTATACACGCAGGCTCACGTCGGGAGGCTTTCGGGCATGTAACGCGTAGGTAGACAATCTGCAAGGCGTCGTCGACTTTTGGGGAAAGCGTTGCTCTCGCTGGAGGTATGCAATCGAAGAATATATGTGTGTGGAGCATGATTGGAAAGTGGCTTCCAGAAAATCTCTAATGCATTCGACCATGCTTTGCATCAAACATCCGGCTTGTTCTGTCGCTACAAATAGCAATGTTTTCGAAAAAAATTGATTCCTTACCTAAGTCTTTTTTCTAAATCTATTTTGGACCACTCATATAGCCCGAAAAGTGATAATAATTTTTTTCCTACAGAAAGAGGATTTTCTATTTTTTTCTTGATTCTTGGAGTTTCTCAGAAGTTATTGTTAGTCTTCATTTTTGTTATAAACCCATTAGAGATTCACCCAATACTACAGATAGTTTTTTTATAAATTGAAAAAGTAATTTTTGGTGAAAATCTAGGTGAGGTCAGAATTAATTCAATATATTGTCCTGAAAAAATAGATATAGGGCCCTATTCTCACAATCCCGTCACCTAGTGAATTGAAGAAAATTTCCTTCTAGTAACTGAGTGACGGGACAATGAGAGTATGGCCCATCATAAAACAAAATTTAAAAAATTTAAATGCGAGATAAAAATTATTTTTAAGCATAAATCCTACAGTGGAGATAATATATCACAATTAATAGATTAACAAAGGTCATCCAGATTTTTTTGAATGCACTATAATTTACGTCGTCAGCGAACCATAATCCACTATCGAATCCTGGCGAGATAGAAAGAGAAATATTATATTTCGTAAATATTTTGATCTGATCACGTAAATTCAAAAGAGATACGAATTTTTGTTGTTTTTACCTTTCTTATAAAAGAAATGTATAGAATTCGCTCAAACTTTAAAGATTTTTTTCCGAGGCCCGGAGGGCCGAGTCTTATATTCCAATCGACTCAGCTCGACGATTTGGGACAATGTCTGTGTGTGTGTGTAACGGACAAATTCTCATTCGTGTTTCTCAGCAATGGCTGAACCGATCTTATCCAAACCAGTTTTTAATGAAAGAACTAAAAAACAGTAAGAACGCTATTAATTTGTTTTTGATTCTGATTTTTAGTTTCCAAGATATGAATGTTTGAATGCGCAAAAATGGCGTTTTTTGCAGTTTTTTTTGAATTATCTGCCGAAATTGACAATATAGATTAACAATTTATGTTTTTAGACAGCTTTAACAAATACCTTACGAACAAGCTATAGATTGTTGAAATCGGACTATTATCAAAAGAGATATTTAACATTAAATGCGGACGAAAGATTTGCCATTGCCAGGAATATGACCAAATACATGTAATCTATTATTAACGCCAAAACGGCTTATTTTAGGTCAATAGTATCTTTGGAGAATTTAATGGAGGCAATATGCCCTTTCTTTTGGTATTATGCTTTTGCTGATTAATCCCCCTATGAGTGAGATATTTTCACAAATTTTCTTGGAAGTGATTATATCGAAAAGATGCCTTCAGCAAATTTGTAGCTCTTACTTTTGCGAATAATTTTACTGAAGACTTCAAATATCTATTTTGAATACTTTAAAAGTTATGGCTTGTTGTTTGTTAATTACTCTTTGTCGCCTATTTATTGTTCAATATAGTAATAATCCATTGAAATAAGCCAAACATTATTTCGATAAAACGAATTTTGTATTTCATTTTTCTATCTACAACCGCTATAAATGTCTGGAAGGAACTTGATAACTTATCAGTGCAAAAATGTTCATTTGTGCGAACCTTCTGACTGAAATTTTTCTAACTTATAACCATCGGATCGATCTGAAACATATCGAAAAATGAAAAGCGAAATAAATAACTCCAAGCAACGGCGTAGCCAAGAGAAGGTTTTGGGGTTTAACACCATACAACGCCCCCCCCCCCCCACACCCAAAAAAAATATTGGATTGAAGTTGAAAATTTATTGATGCAGACTGATTTAATTCAATATTACATTAACAATTATCTGATCCGTAGATTGATAACCTGTTGTTATAAACATCATGAGGACTTTTGATAAATTGTCGGAATGGGGTCCTGATATGTAACTGATCTATTGGTCTTGATTTCACAGTTGTCTAATTGCATCAATATCAAATTCCTGCCTGAAAACATTCCAATAGAAAATTCCAGAGTTCTGTAATCAATCATAATCCATCAAATTCTAAATGTTCTCAAACGATGTAATATCCGAAGAGAGTGATAAGAGTTATAAGAAATGTCTCATCACACTGTTAGGTGGATTAAAAGCGTTTTTATATCTCAAAATGATATTTTTATGGTTTTTTCCACTAGTTAATAGTACTTTTTATTGATTTTGTTTTTTTTTGGTATTTTGTTCAGTTATAAAACTTTTCACATTGTTGAGTTTTGGATCTTCAAGAAAAATTAAAATTGAAATAGCTCGTATGTTGAGCATCACTCTGATTTTTTAACAAAATTTTCCCAACATTATTCTTAAAATTTACAAAAAAAGTCCTAGTTGGAAACAATTGAAGCTAATGAATATAGGATAATGATGATTCTTCTTATCCGGTGCAGTGCTCTTTGTGGTCTGTTCCGGAAGCTTTTGACTGCAACACTGTAAGTGTCTTTCTCTTGAGATCTTGACCTTGCGCAAAAAATTTAATGTTTTCTTAAATTGTCAAGCGATGGAAAAGAAGCAAGAATTAATTTTGCACAAAAGAAATAAAAACCCGAGTATGATGATCACAATATCCAAACCTCTGTTTTTTTATTTCGATTATAGAGGTTTTAACCCTATGTGCGGGGTGCACTGCGTACAAGGCAATCGATTTACCAACTACGCTACTCCCACCCCCACCTCTATATGTTCATTACAAACAGCTTTCAAGTAATGTTTGTCTGCTGTTCAGAAGATGCCATCGTATCATCGAAGCGGTGTCAACACATTATGGCCAAAATCGCGGGTCTGAATGACGTATGATCATGATCTGAACAAATTCAATAAATGCAATAAACGACTGATGAAACGTATGTCAAATTTGACTTTAAATAGCTTCCGGGACATAAGTTTAATGTTGCCAAAGATCACTGAGATGTTCCCAAGAAGTATAAAATTGTTGTTGCGGATAAGTTTGCCGGAAAAAGTGTGTCATCTGGCAGTAATTTTGCAGTTATAGCCACAAGACTCCAATTTTCATCACAACCAACAACGAGTTATACATCAACGCTGGTCTGAAAAGCGTCTAGCGGCTAACTAGGTATCACCGGGGCTCTCCCCAGTTTTTGCCAGATTTGACGAGTAACCACTACAGTAAGAATGTGCAATAGTTGTATCGGTATATTGACGTCAACGTACATGAGAATGGGTTGAACCCCCTAACCTCCCGATATTCCACACAATCGAAGTATATAGGAATTCCACCCAAACCAAGTCTATGTACTCTAAATATATAGAATGGAAACATGGCTAAGGATGTTATTTCCGGCGATGTGGATCAGCAGCTTGTGCAGAAATTAAAGGCAAATTTTTCATTCAAATTTTCATTCGAGAAGAATAAAAACCGCAAAAACCCACATTGTGTCTTCAAAACCACAATAAATACGCATCATTTTTTTTCTGATATCGTATCATTCTAAATAATACTTCGTATCATGCTAAATCATACTTCCAAAAATCGCTGCCCTTTTAGATTTTAAATTGGCCTTGCTTATTGCTGGATACATAGGTCAAATGATAAAAAAAGTTTAAAAAAAATGTCAGACTGCTCATACCAAAACACAACTTTAATTATTTGTAGAAAAATTCCTTGCATCAATAGTTCATAGTTTTATCTGCGATTGAAAAATGTTCAATTTTATAAACTTCAAAAAATCATATTGCAAAAAACGTAAAGATTATTTTTTTTCAAGGAAGTTGAAAATGTTTGATGTTAATTTCTTCTAGATTTAGGAAATAAATGAAGCAACGTAAAATTCAATTACAAAATAAAATAACTGTTTTACAATCGAATCTCTACCAGAAATCCAACTAATAATGAAGGCTTAACATAACTGGAATTTTTTAAGCTGTTAGCCCCCCTAATGGAAAAGGCTGCTCACGCCTATGTATTTATGCAATAATTTTTAAACCCATCCTGAAATACGAGTTTGACGTTATCTCGTCATTTTATATAGCCTACTACGATATCTACTTTTAGAAAGCATATCACTAAAACTGTCCTAAACATTATAGAATATATCCAATCGCAAATATTTTGGGTTTTGGTCCCAAATAATAAAATTCCCCAATATCATATTTGAAAACCATTGCGCACTACGCAATGTGTTCGTGGATTAGAATATTTTTCTTTCACTGACATATGGATTAAATCGGAATTTTATACATATCGGCCCTTTCCAATTGTGCATGGAATTTGGTTTTCATTCATCGCTCGCTGCCTCGACAAAGGAAGTGCTAAATATCACCATATCAGACCAATTTTGCCACACATCTCGCAAAATCTTGGACACGATCACGCAAGCTGAGCTTGCATGTTCACCTTCAATTCATTAGCATACGGGACCCTTTGCTACCGTTCGATCGTACTCAGTTCCGATCGAACCTCAGTATATTGCACTGTTGTGTTGGCTCTAAATTACTCCTCCCGGTCGCGACACGAACAACCAACGAAGTTGATTCCCTCGACTACGTTTTATCACAAAGTAAGCCTTTGGCTTCGAAAAACTTTCGTTGTTCACGGACGAGCACTCCTTTCTGCCATTCGTGGTTCATCTCCATATAATTGA
Organism: Topomyia yanbarensis; assembly: GCF_030247195.1. NCBI lineage: Eukaryota > Metazoa > Arthropoda > Insecta > Diptera > Culicidae > Topomyia > Topomyia yanbarensis. Next base: position 339,614,373 of record NC_080671.1, read on the forward strand.
GATCGAGCATCGTGGTGAGCTCTAAGAGATAAAAATTAAGATAACAAAAACAAACATACCAACGGCAGTCTACAGTTGGGACCCCCGTCGAAGATCTGTCCTTGTACGATCCTGGCCAACAATATAGTTACAAGCTTTCACACTTTTTACCAACGAGGAAAGGTACGACAACCGGGTCAGGTTGGATGCCAAGAAAGGGGTATTTCCGTTGACTAACTGAACGGATTTAATGAATGAATGCGATCTGTGTTGCCGGTGTATCCAAACCGTTTAATTATGCCATTCGATTGGGTGGCGATTTGGTCTCGAAATTGTGAATCCGCGTCTTTTCACATTGCGTTGCAATGAGGAAGCTATTAACAGTCAGATTCAAGTCCACGTTTATTTCTGATATAGTAATACGACAAAATAATGCAGCCGTTCAGCTATACCTAATTCCTAAAGTGAACGTAATAAACACTGAATCAATCTTTCATTAACAATATCGTTGCAAGCTGCTGAGGGGACAAATTGACCATTAGGACAATTGCACGGCGACTGTTGCTTTCTCTAATAGTCTGGCGGTCAGAGCGCAATTTTCCGTAAATCATAATAATCATTATTTACCACCGCAAACCTTCGTCGTCCAACAGCGTCATTTGTCGGGAAGCTCCATCAGCTCCGAGTCACTACCATTACTGTAAGCACTTCATAATATCCAGTCGACTCTCCCCTTGCGTATTCAGTCTGGTTCATAATGCCGATGCCGTTGTCTTATATCTGCCGGATTTTTCCCCCTGAAACAAAGAGATTAACATAGACCGCAACTCAGCGGGAAGAATTAAAAAACCTCCTCCCTTCCAATCTCGCTGCCCACATCGGCCATTATATGTTCTCTTATCATCTCAGCTGGTACTCATTATTTTTATTTCCGTTTAAGTACTCTGGTAAGCCGCACTCACCTTGCTACTAAATATGCACCCATCCTGAAACCTATCCCTCTGTGTTGTATAGAGTGCGGCGCGAAGAAGCTCTTTGGAAAATGGCCATGATGAAACATTAATTTCGGTGAACATCCAACGCCAACTCCTACTCCTCCTGCGAGTGGCATGTAATTACTTAATCAGCAAACTGATCTCGACGCCAGCAGCAGGGTCCCGATAAAAATTCATATATTATATTGCCGCCACCCACATTCCCCAGGACTACTTCGTGCACTTCGGGTCGCAGATGCTAAATGTTCTAAATGAGTGCATGCGAATTGAAAGATCTATTATTCTTCTGAAGGAGAGGGATAATTTAGAACTTCTGGGGGGGGAGGGGGTGGGGTCTGTATTGGCACAGAAACCATAATTCGTACAAATATTATTACGACAAAAATCAATTTGAAAATGCAATAAGAATTTTATTATCCTGTAGGTATATGAATTGAACCGTTTTCAATGGAGACTGCACGTAGTTGTGGAAAAACATGTTTTGAGATAAACGTGTTTAACCCTCAAAAAGGCAAGGGGTCTCAGAGGCTAGTTACAGTTCTCCAGTTTCAATAAGCTTGTAATTTTAAATACAAATGATTGAGCGTTTTCGCGCTTTCGATTCTATCTCTGATAAAACAACAGAAGAGACTTTTGATTTCATTGCACAGTGGTCCAGAATGAAAATTTAGCAGGAATTTTGAGATTTTACTAAAACTAAACAACTTAGCTTTATTAAGTCTTTGGAGAAGTTTTCGTGTCTTATGAGCCCCCACTTTTTGTTAAAACAACAGTTAGGGTGGTTCTAATTTTACCAGGATCAAAAAATTAACTTTTTAATCATTGTAGCTAGAGCCAAACGACCTTCAACGATGTTGTAGAACGACAAATTTTGGAAAAGTTGCTGAAGACAGATAAGCTCTATCTGTCATACTTTTTATTTTACAACAAATTTAAAGTCGGAGCTTAGGGTGTTTCTTCGAAATACAGTTTTATTCCAATAACTTTTGCTGTATTCAACTGAAGTAGTCTTCAGACAACTTTAAGATTGTTTCAAGGCGAATTATTTGTTTCATGGCACCATATATCTAGCTATTTCCGTTGAAAAGTTATGAGCACTTTTTCGCCAAAAATGGGGTTGTTTGGAATAACAATATCACTCATTTGGGGAAAATAAAAGATAATTCTTTAACTATAAACAAGGTCATAATTAGAGTTATAATTGGAAAAAAATGGCGAATACGATATTTTTTAAAATTTCATAAAATTGATTTAAAAAAATCAATTTTTGTAATATTAAGTGCTTATATCTTCTGAACGATAAAAGCTAGAGTTTTTAAATATTAGAAGAAAATGTTCGTCTTCAAAAACTCTGAAAAACATATGAAGAATAGGTTGGAAAAAAATAAAAACTGAAAAAGTTATATTAAAAATTTGGTTTTTATGAATTGCCTCCTTGTAATATGTTTAAATTACTTTCACGGCGAACAATATAAAAATTGTAGTTTCGTTTTCATGATAAAATATTGCACTTTACAGTACTTTTCTGTTATTTCAAATAGTGGGTAGGGTGGTTCTATTTTTTTTAAATCAGAAAAATAACTTTTTAATGGTTCGAGATAGAGTTTCGCTGCCTTCCAGAAAATTGAAGAAAATGAAATTTTAAAAAAACTTTGTCGAAGAGAATGAAACTCTATGTCGTATACTTTTCATTTTACAAGAAATTTACCAAAAAAATTTAGGGTTTTTCTTAAAAAATGGTTTTCTTTGTATAACTTTTGCAGTTTTGATTTTTCATTAAGATCACTTTAGAAAAACTTACAGATATTTTGAAGGAGAACAATTTGTCTTAATGTATTGAACCTCTAGCTTCGCTCGTTAGAAAGTTATATATACTTTTTACTAAAAATAAACTATTTTTTGAGTAAATATTGCAAGATATAAAAAAATATCGTATTTGCCATTTTTTGGTTCAGTGCCCGAATCGAAGATAATTGGTCGGTGTTAAGTCAGACCGGACTAAGTCGCAAACCATCAAAAAATGAGAAAATGATAGCACTGGATAAAGCATTTCGTCAGCTACATCCGACTTTTGTCAGATTTTAAATATGTAACAATAAACAAAAATTATGGAGGAAAATTATTTCCAATTATAATGTAAAGGATGCTGCGATTCTAACTTTAAACTCGTTTTTCTCAAAATCATGATTTTGTCACTTAGTCCGGTCTGATTTAATACCGACCAATTCTAATTGAAAAAGTTATATTTTTATATAAATTTTTTTATAACTTTAAATCGAAAAAAGTTAAATAGTTGGTGTTTTAAAGCAAATTATGCACCCTGAAATAATCTTCAAGTTGTCTAAAGGATACTTTAGCGTAAAATAAAAACTTCAAAAGTTATAGAAATAAAACCGTTTTTTTAAGGAACACCCTAAAGCTTACATTTGAATTTTTCATGCAATGGAAAATAAAAAGCTAGAGCTTGCATGTCTTCAGCAAATTTGTCTACAATATGTTGCTCTACAACTTCATCGAAGACAGTAAAGCTCTATCTCAAACCGTTAAAAAGTTCTATATTAAATATTGCTAAATTTAGAACCACCCTAGCATCGGTTTAAACAAAAAGAAGGGCCTTGCAAAATACAACAACTTTGCCAAACATGTTGTAAGTCATTTAATTTTAGCATTCCTACTAAATTCACATTCTGGACCACTGTGCATTGGGTCTTAGAAGCGATGCTTCTTGTAATCATAATTTTAGCTTGCCTTTTTGAGGGTTAAAGTTTTGAGAACACTTTCGATGAAATATTCTAGAATGTTGATATTTTGTAACAATTGCATCAGTGGCGTAACCAGAAATTTGGTTTGGTGGGGGGGGGGGGGTTAAAGAGAATTGTTGTTTTTCCGAAAACGCTAAAATTTAATGTAACTTGGATAAATTAGTGAAAGTTCAGAAACAAAATTAATCTAACAGATGCCTTTTATATTGTTTTTGTAATATGCCAATAAAGTAAAAGAATGTAAATACAAGGTGTAATTTTAAAAGTTGAAAACTTTTCTAACGGTCAAGATTGCATAATTTCGAAATCATCTACTTTGAAGGTTTAACAACTTTGAAAAAGCTTTCCAACATAAATAGCTCATATTTTATATAATAATTTTGGTGATGAAATCTCCTAGAAGTGATTACAGAGAAGTAACTTTTCAAAAATAGTAAGAGATTTGGTGTCTTCATCAAAGTTATTGATGTCAATTTAAAAAACTTTGCAGAAAATATGAATCACACTACACACACAACTACACAAATGCAATATATCGATACACAAAACAACATTCAAGAAACTTTCTTAAAGCCAGTTTTTTAATAAAACTTTAGAGACTACTTTGAATAGAATGTGAATTTTATTACTTATACACAACAGAAGAGATTTATCAATTACAGTAAGATCAGAAAAACTCGTTTTAAAAGTTTTGTATCCTAGTGGCAGATCACTTCAAATGTATTTTTAAAAATCAGCGAAATTAAATGCATTTCTATCCATCAAAATAGAAATTCATAATGTATTTTGCGCTGCGTGTAAGACATCTAAACCTTACAAAAATTTGGATCAGCGTGAGACGTTTGTTAAACAAACTTTTTTTGCGAGGGAGTGCAAAGTTGATGCAAATATGGAAATTAAATGCATTTTCATTAATTTGATGCAAATTTGTTATACATTCCTAGAGTGATATGCCCCTAGTTTGTATCACATATGGTGGGTGTTAAGTCAAACTGGGCTGAGTCACAAAACCTTAAAAAGAGATAATCATAACACTGGATAAAAAATTTCTTTAGCTTGTAGCTAATTTGAAATATGTTACAATGAGCAAGAATTATAGCAAAAATTTATTCAATTTAATTTAATTGTAAAGAATTTTTCTCGAAATCAATACAATGCCACTTAGTCCGGTCTGACTTAAAACCAACCATATAGTCAAATATATTTCAATATTCGGAACACACGGTCTTCTTCAAACTTAGTTACGGAAAGTCTTCAACAAAGTTTTTCTTTTGATTTTGATTATAGAGTCGTTAACCATAAGTTCTTTCTGCTCTTTTTTCAGGTTAGAAAAATTTCTAACCTTATGTGCGGGGATTGGGAATCGAATCTAGGTGAAATACGTACAAGGCAATCGACTTACCCGCTCCATTCGATAAAGATGTTTGAAATAGCGTTGTCGAAACTTTTGCTGAAGACATTAACTCTCTAACTAAATTTGTTTGTAGAAAATATACTTCATAATTACTTCTAAGAGGATTAACCTACAACCTACTGGCCTGCTGCCTTACGTGGTAATATACTTCAAAGATAATGAAGATCAAAAGTTGACCGTTCCGAAAGAATGTGATCGTGACCGTGAACAATTTTTTTTTCGAGCAGTAATTTTACTTTTCTTCACTAGTAAAGCTCGCAAATCCAAAACGAGTCATCGTATACAACATTTTATTACACCATCCAATTGAACAAATATACACCATTTAGAGCCACTAATTTGATATACTTTGAAATTTTATTATTTCCAATACTGCTTTTAATTGATTACACAACAAAAAGGGGTGGGCGTAGCGTTGTTGGTAAATCGATTGCCTTGTAAGCAGCGCACCTAGGTTCGAGTCCCGACCCCGCACATAGGGTTAGAAATTTTTCCTTAGAGATTTTTCTAACCCGAACAGGTGAATGACCTTAAAGTTCAAACCTCTATAATCAAAATAAAAAAAATACACACCAAAAATCAAATGCTCATAAAAACCGATCCTGACCAAACGGAAAAAGTAATTTTTCATCATTTTCCTTCTATTTTGCACAATATTATTATCGTTGTAAATCACATTGAGGTTTTATGCGGACTCTGCGCATTCTCAAAGAATACAAATTTTAAGCAATTCAATTTTTCGGTGATGAAGTTTGTTTTAAAGACAATCAAACTTCGCTTCCCACAAGTATTTTCCCTAAGGGATCATGCATAAATGACGTAGCATTATATGGGGAAGGGGGGAGTTTTGCATTTTGTGATGATGTGTGACGACAGGGGGGTAGGGGGTCATGTCATGCTACGTAACTTTTTTAAAGGGGAATAGGGGTTGACCTGATGTCACGACAATCTTACCCGATTCATCTAATTAACATCGTTTTTCATTCTTTTCTGATTTTTTACCAGGACAAGGAGAGGGGGGAGAGTTATCGTCAAGCTACGTAATTAACAGGGGGTATTTATAGGTTTGTGACGAAATGCTACGATGGGGAAGAGGGGTGTTAAACATCACTCAAAAGATGCTAAGTCATTTATGGATGGTCCCGAATCCATATTTCAGAACATCCCTTCAAAACGAACTCATGATAATTTGACAACTATAGTACCTCGGCTAAGAGTTCAGTTACATGATCCAATTCCCACTGTTTTCCAAAAGTCTCCATGATGCCTAAAACAATAGATACTCAATGTAGTGATCAGACAATATCCTTCAAAAATTTGCGTTGTGCCATATTTAATTAAATTAGTCAGCTTCAACTTTTTTTTCTATCCAAATATTTTGGTTTGGGGAGGAGGTTTAACCACCAAACTCCCCCCCCCCCCCCCTGGCTACGCCACTCAACTGCATGGAATTATGGGTTTTGGACATCTCTGGCGGACCCCCACTTAAAATAAGCCAAATTCAAAAAACAGCTTTTTTGGTTTATATACGCGAATTTGAGTTAATATGTATCAAAATAAAAAAATAAAAATGGCGAATCCAATATGGCGGACTAAAATGTGACCTTAACCATTTCGAACAAAATTTTTAATTTTTGACCTTTTTCTGTGGTTGTTTGATAACTCACGATTAGTATGCGATGCCTCTACACATCAAGCCGTGAAATATGTTCTCGAGACCTGTACACATGTATAGTGCAACGCGAAGCCTCGTCCGGTACCGAGACCATCCCATGGCGATCAAGACACCGCACAGTGTTTTTTTTTTACCAAAATCGTGCGATCTATTAATTACGTCTAAATCGTTAAATTTGGGCCTACGACATCTTCGGAGCAAATTGTCGACATTATAATCCCTTTCATATGGCGCTTTTTCTTTAATAATTAATCTCCCTAAAATTGAGATATCGTCGCTGTTGTGCTATCTTATGACAAGCGCTATTCAGCACATTTCGAGAGAAACGGTTTTAAAGTTTGAGATCTTAAAAAAAATTTAAACAGTATAAACAATTCAAAGAAGACAATTGATGCTTTTATCTATTATGTATGAATCTCTCAAATAATACGGAGATCGGTTGTCTACTATAAATGTAAACAAAAGTCTTACTCACACGTGTCATAGGTGTGTACTGATGACAAACTTTGTATGTCGTGTAATAATCGTGCATGGAAAATTTTTCATAGAAAAAACGTGTTTAATCCACCTAACAGTGTGATGAGACATTTCTTATAACTCTTATCACTCTCTTCGGATATTATATCGTTTGAGAGCATTTAGAACTTGATGCTTCGCGATGTTTTCTATAACACATACTACATGGGATAGTGGCAGGACTCAGAGAATCGCTCAAATCAGCATAGGACAACATCAGTGCTAGAAATCTCAAACAAAATCAATGGGAAAGCGAAAAAATGGCCCATAAAATAGACATACCAACGAATTATTGTTAATGCTCTGTTAATAAAATATCTATATTGTGGTGGGAAAACTGAATTTTCCTAAAGGGGTTATATATTGTACTGAAACAAAAAAACGATTTTTTTAATCGATTTGAAGTTTATATTTTACTCAAATTTCCATCGCGACTGACAACTAAGAAATCAACGCTTTTTCTTGAAAAGGGCGATACTAGCAGTGATACCATTCAAAGAAAATCAACAGTGAATATTTCCAGACTTGGTTTTATTTCCTATTTAAGAACTATTGTGTTTTTTGACATCCTAGCTTGCATGATTCAGTGATCGAAACCCAAAACTTCATAAAGTATTTGAAATTATTAAATTAAAATTTGTTTTTGCTATTGAAATTGACAAAATGATAGTATCGCCCCTTTGGCGATTGTTTACTTTTTGGGTCCCATCTATCAGCATTGAAGTATCGCCCTTACGTTTTTTTACAATAACTACCGTTTTACACCACCGATTTCGTCCGGGTTTTTTCAATAGAGATCATTGTTACTATTTACAGCTGGTATCAGTCTGATAATCCTAAAAAATACGAAAATAACAGTTTTGCCTCTAAACTGCTAGCAAAAAAAGTATCGCCCTGTTTGTTTGCATGGAGCGTGGAGGGCGAAACTTTAAATAAACAAACAAAAATACAGTTTCGCCCGTTGTATTTTTTGCTGTAGTTTAAGAAAGCAATATCGTAGAATCAAATTTTTTAGGTTAATTTGTTGCGTTTCAAAGCCCTCATTCGCATGTAAGAAAAAAACCCTATGTTTACATTTGTAAGTATCGCCCTTTTCACAAAAAAAGCGTTGAAATGAAATCGCAGCTCCTGATATCACGCTATCTCTGAAGTACATGCGTGCATAGTTTCAAATTTTACTTCTACATCGACTTTTTCTAAAGGTTCTTCTGATTTAAATTATTATCGCTAATCCTAATGCCAAAGAATAAATAAAAACCTCACGAAAACGAACCGTTTGGGAAAATCATCATCATTACTGGAACTTTCATTTTCACGAAACTTTTCGATAACCTTCCGTCACTTGCGTTAATGCACTGGGTGCACAGTGCTCTAAAACTCTAGCGAAATCGTCTTAGGGCACCAGCGGGTCTGTAAAGAATACTAAAAATTAATTTCTATTCCATAATTTGCAGTTCAGCAATTCGAGAATTCGTGCTCACCGCAAACCATGAAAAATAGACTACGTTGTGAAGCGATGATCACTATTTATTAAAAAATCACGGTTAAATAAAAAATAAAACTATAAAAAAATTTCAAATAGTTTATAATTTTCACAAACCTATTAGGAAAAATTGTGTAATAAGCTTTCGTAATATTGTGTAGGAAAAAAGCTGAAAATTTTAAAAGAAATCTGAGGATTATGATTGATTACAGAACTCTGGAATTTTCTATTGGAATGTTTTCAGGCATGAATTTGATATTGATGCTATTTAATAATAGTCTTGATTTCACAGTTGTCTAATTTAGACAACTGTGAAATCAAGACCAATAGATCAGTTACATATCAGGACCCCATTCCGACAATTTATCAAAAGTCCTCATGATGTTTACAACAACAGGTTATCAATCTACGGATCAGATAATGTTATTGTAATATTGAATTAAATCAGTTTGCATCAATAAATTTTCAACTCCTATCCAATATTTTTTTGTGTGGTGGGGGGGGGGGGGGCTGTATGGTGTTAAAACCTTCTCTTGGCTACGCCGTTGCTTGGAGTTATTTATTTCGCTTTTCATTTTCCAAAAGGTTTCAGATCAATCCGATGGTCATAAGTTAGAAAAATTGCAGTCAGAAGGTTCGCACAAATGAACATTTTTGCACTGATAAGTTATCAAGTTCCTTCCAGACAACTTGGAAGTGTTCGGTGATTATTTCTAGCGGTTGTAGATAGAAAAATGAAATACAAAATTCGATTTATCGAAATAATGTTTGGCTTATTTCAATGGATTATTACTATATTGAACAATAAATAGGCAACGAAGAGTAATCCACAAACAACAAGCCATAACTTTTAAAGTATTCAAAATAGATATTTGAAGTCTTCAGTAAAGTTATTCGCAAAAGTAAGAGCTACAAATTTGCTGAAGGCATCATTTCGTTATAATCACTTCCAAGAAAATTTGTGAAAATATCTCACTCATAGGGGGATTAATCAGCAAAAGCACAATACCAAAAGAAAGAGCATATTACCTCTATTAAATTCTCCGAAGATACTATTGACCTAAAATAAGCCGTTTTGGCGTTAATAATAGATTACATGTTTTTGGTCATATTTCTGGCAATGGGAAATGATAGAAATCCTTCGTCCGCATTTAATATTAAATATCTCTTTTGATAATAGTTCGATTTCAACAATCTATAGCTTGTTCGAAAGGTATTCGTTTAAGCTGTTTAAAAACATATAAATTGTTAATCTATATTGTCAATTCCGGCAGATAATTTAAAAAAACTGCCGAAAACGCCATTTTTACGCATTCAAACCATATCTTAAAAACTAAACATCAGAATCAAAAACAAATTAATAGTGTTCATACTGTTTTTTAGTTCTTTCATTTAAAATTGGTTTGGATAAGATCGGTTCAGCCATTGCTGAGAAACACGAATGAGAATTTGTCCGTTACATACACACACACAGACACACACACACAGACATTGTCCCAAATCGTCGAGCTGAGTCGATTGGTATATAAGACTCGGCCCTCCGGGCCTCGGAAAAAATCTTGAAAGTTTGAGCGAATTCTATACATTTCTTTTATAAGAAATGTAAAAACATCAATTATTAACTATAATTCATATCTTTGGCTTCATTCAGTCTATAAACAATCGGTGAGATGCCTTTTGAAGGAAGCGAATCAGGTAATCTAGAGAAAATATTTAATTTTGGGTACAGTGTTGCCAAATTTGCTATATTTCTAGTTTAAAACTAAAACTGCATTTTTCTTCAAATTTGTGTATTTTTGTTTTGAAAATGATTATGCCATTGTGTTTCTCAGACATTTTTACACATAAAAACATCTTATGCATCAAGATTACCAAAGCCAAATCCCAGACACAGACATTTGAAGCACACAATTAAAAAAATTTCAGCACGTTTCTCGCTATATCTCAGTAAGCAAGCAGAATGTCACGCCACTTTGTAGAGTCTAAAAAACACAAGTGATGTGGCATATCTAACTCAGTTTACCCCAAAATGGCGTTTGATAGAACAACAGCAACGATATATTTACCAACTTTCTTGCAAGCGCGTATATTACAATTATGTCTACGGCAAATTTGTAGAGCAAGCTTTTCTCAACAACTTTGCTGAAAACACGAAGTCATTACCTTTGGTATCTTCAACAATATTACTGGTTATTTGTGGATGATCCCTTTAAAACCATATAACTTATTAAACATCATTCTAACAAGTTCAGTATGTTTCGTAAAATAGTTTCAATTATCAAAATGGATACCTTTCTATATTACAACAATGGATTATCTTGTCAATTTTCTAAATAATTTGACAATTTTTGAAAAATAAAGTGTTTCAAATGGTGATTGGTTGTTGAAAACGGCTGAGTTTACGTCAACGTGTTTTCGGACTACTCATCAAAAATAGCAAAGTTTGTCGTTGCTGGTATAATTTTTGTGATTAATACTCCTATAAGTAAGATTTCTCAACTATTTTTTTGGAAAAAGAATTGAGCTAACGTCTTGAGAAAAGTCGTGCAGATTTTTGCTGAATGTATGAAGTCTCTTCTTTAAATGCTTAAGAAGTTACCGCTCGAAATATTTGTATGACCTACAAATATATACATTTTTAGAATATCTTTGTAATTGGATCATTAAGCTATATATAGTTTTCCGTTCCATTCCATAAATTTTAGGTCCAATATACATAATATAACATTATTTCAAAAAAAATTTCGTTGTAATACGTAAAAACGATTTTTTTGTTTTTTAAAATAAATCTTATGTAAACTTGGCAACCATACATAGGAAAACTGCGGTTGTTTACATCTGGCCTATCAGGACAACACCCAAAACGAAAAAAAAAACTATACGCAATGGATGGTGTTTATGTCAAATAAAAATAACCCTCCGGGTAAACCGAGAAAACATGCCCTAATTTTTTCTGACAGGGCATCATTTGTCGTGAAATTCGATATGTCAAATCCTTCCTATAGTGTCAAATCCAGACTGTCAACATAGTTCTTTATTTTAAATTTTAATATTATTTTCACGTTTCCTGAGTTGGAAAAAAAACATTGTTGCAATCACGAAAATCAGCTTTATCGATGTAAGTAATAATTTTTTTTCTCATTTAATGACCCAATTATCATTCCTACATATATTCTACTAAGTTATTTCAATTATCAAAATACACAATTTTTGTTAACGCATATTTTTTGCTATCTCGAGTATTTTCGGAGAAAATGGACATTTTTTGAAAAACAATAGTTTTTTTTAAATCATCCATAACTCTACTGGAGACAACAAGAGACAAGTGAACTATATTGAGTTTTCCGATGTTGATGTAGCATTTCTTATTGCAACTAGAGGTGGCCGCCCGTTTTTGTCCGGTCAAAAGTACTTTTTTTACTTTTAAAACTTTTACAAATTTTACCAAAAATTACCCAATAACTTCTAAGTTGCAAGAGATAGACCGATGATCTCTTCTGGAAAAATATATATCTTAATAAAAAAAACAATTTTCTGGAACATGCCGAATTTAAGCACGGTGTGTCTAAAACCATTATCAAAAAAATGACCATAAATTTGGCATACGGCATTTGAAAGATACAGTATTCAAGTATCTCCTCAGTCAATTTCAAAATGATCCATCGAGAGATTCGAGAGATGGCAATTTGAAGTTTTATGACATGTTTCATAAGGCTACCAGCAAACAACCACGGGATTGGTCCTACCCTAGTAACAATTGTGGTTTTTTGGCACTCTTAAAGCCATTCTTAAAACTTGAATTGCACTTGTAGTGTGCTATAAAATCTAAATTGTTACTTGGGTATCTTCATTAACAAAAAATATTTGTCTACTTATTTGGTACTTGGCATTCGAAAGATATAGTAATCAAGTATATCTCCTGCAAGTTTGAAAATATTTCATTGACGAAATCGAAAGTTATAACAATTTGAATGCGATATGCGGTCATAGATGGGTTTTCTACCAGATTTCAAGCAAGAAGCCATGTTTGTCCATTGACTATTTAGATCGTTTATACGTGTCGCTGTTTTAAAGACAAACCTTAGCATTTAAATACACAAATATAATGTACAAAAGGTGTTATTTATATGGCGCACTGAAAAAATATGAAAATAGGGTTGTCTACCTAACGATAACTATAACGTGTAAATTAAAAAAAATTAATAAATGTAGGAATGTTTACTTAAAAAGGTCATATCTCAGGAGTTTGTTTACTGACTCTAATTGTTTTCATTACTTAACTGGTAGACTTTTTATCAACAATTTTCTTTAAGAAGAATATAAAATAGAGTTGACTACCTCAAATAATAGACAATATAATTGATCTCAACTATATGTATTATCATTATTTAGTGAATAATTTTGTGTTAAAAATAACAGCCCGTCCATTTTTATGCACAAGTTGACTGCAATTGCTGTATACTACAAATTATGGATATACGAAATGTTGAAACTAACGCAGTCGTGATTCGCTGGTTGGACAATTTTTAACAGGGGCCACTTTTTAGTTGGACCTTCGTTAGTTGGTCCATTGTCGAACTAAAAAGCATCTGAATGTCAAATTCTTTTGTTAAATTCATTTAGACAATAAAACTGACAATAGTTAGTGACGTGAACAGATGCATTTGTATTGATAACATCCCCTTTGACCAGTTTTGACATCTGTCAACTCAACCAGCGAATCACGAATGTACAAAATTTCCAACAAAAACCGTACCATAACATAAATTGTTCTGAATCTGCAAATACCTTCACATTTTTTAATATTGAATTTATGATTTTATTTTTCCATAACTTGTAGTTAGCGTTCGTTGCAATAAACCAATGTATAGAAATCGATAGGTCATCGTTTTGAATATAAAAATATAAACTAAGTAATGATAATATATATGTTGTCTATTGTTTGAGGTAGGCAACCCTATTTTATATTCTTCTTAAATAAAATTATTGATGAAACGTCTACATGTTCAATAATGAAAAAATAATTAGAATCGGTCAACGAACCACTGAGATATGGCCTTTTTAAGTAAACATTCAAACTTTTATTCATTTTTTTAAATTTACACGTTATAGTTAACGTTAGGTAGGTAACCCTATTTTCATATTTTTTCAGCGCGCCAAATAAATAATACCTTTTGTACATTATATTTGTGTATTTAAATGGTACTGTTTTTCTTTAAAACAGCGACACGTATAAACGATCTAAATAGTCAACGGACAAACATGGCTTCATGCTTGAAATCTGGTAGAAAACCCATCTATGACCGCATTCAAATCGTTATAACTTTCGATTTCGTCAATGAAATATTTTCAAACTTGCAGGGGATATACTTGATTACTATATCTTTCGAATGCCATGTACCAAATAAGTATACAAATATTTTTGCCTTTCTCAATAGAAAGGTATTGCAATTGCTCTGAAAACCGACTTTTTTGTTAATGAAGATAGGATCAATCCCGTGGGTGTTTGCTGGCAGCCTTATGAAACATGTCATAAAACTTCAAATTGCCATATCTCTCGAATCTTTCGATGGATCATTTTGAAATTCACTGAGAAGATGCTTGGATACTGTATCTTTCAAATGCCGTATGCCAATTTTATGGTCATTTTTTGTTTTGTGTGGTTTTAAACACACCGTGAAGAAGTTATGTTGAAAAAACAGTTTTTAAAGGGTCATTCACAATCCACGGTCGATAACTTCGAGTGTACTATAAATAGAGACTTATGGTCATGCTTGCAAAAACATGTTGTTTAACATTTCTGAAGTCTTAATCTTGTTTTTCATACTGTGAAAAAATAGTAGCAAACATCTCACTTCAATGGGGATTAATCACTTCAGCTATACTAAAACTAAAGATCTTGGATCATCATAAAACATCCTAGAAGACATTATTGCTGTACGCTTTACCGTTTTCGCGTGAATAATTTTTCGCTGGTTTTTGACAAAAAAAACCACTGTGCAATGCCAAAAACTTCAAGCGAAGTGGCCGGGGGTTTAAAATTATCCAAATGATGTGAAATTTGGCATCTACTTTTACAGTTGTCACAATATAAAAGGTCACCACCTCATCCACCCTCTTCAGACCCACTTCTCTCTCATCGCAATCTCCTTCACCCAGTAGGCATACCAAAATAGATTGGGGGTGGTTCGGTTATGGGTTATTCATCCCATTCACACATACACCCCAACATGATAAAATTATTTAGCCGAAAGACAACATTGAGCTAATGCTGATTAAGCTAATTAAATATGATATATTTTTGTTTCAAGCAAGGCGGATCCGGAATAAAATATCTTATGTGACATTTCCACCATTTTATTGAACATACCCAGTCATGGGATCGTAATTTGAACAAGTGAGAAAGGCACAATTGCACCACTAGGTGGATTAAACCAGTTCGCATAACATTGAATCAAAGCAGTAGTCGGTGTATAGAAATAAGTTTTGTGCACTAAAGTAATCTTGTTACAAAAAACAAAGGTTAGTTTAATGTAAAATAAAAACTACAAAAATTAGATAAATACAATCGTTTTTTAAGGAACACCCTAAACCTTACATTTGAATTTCTCATGCAGTGGAAAGCATGAAAGTAGAGCTTTTACGCCTTCAGCAAATTTGTCAAACATGTGTTGTTCTACAACTTCATCGACGACAGTCCAGTTCTATCTCGAACCGTTAAAAAAGTTCTATCTTTGATCTTACTAAAATTAGAACCAACCTAGCTTTCTGTTCAAACGAAACGGAAACGGGTCTTCTTGCAAAGTACAACAATTTTCTAAAATAAATTATAAGGTTAAGTAAGCTAGTTTTAGCAAAAAGTTAAATTCCTGAAAAATTTACTTTTACATTTACACTGTTCAGGCATTGTAATTCTCTCTCACTCACGCGAGAAGAAGCTTATCCGATGTCCGGCTTTTCTAGGATAAGATGAGTTGCAAAATTGTCCGTCTCCACAAATAGCGTGGGAATAATCTTGCGGATAAAATTTATTTGATTTTTTCCTTCTCACCGGCGAAGGTGATGATATTTTAATTTCGTGGAAATCAATAAAAGCGTCAAAATATACATTTAATTTCAAAGAAAAGCGGCGAAGGTGATAATATTTTAATTTCGTGGAAATCAATAAAAGCGTCAAAATATACACATATTTGTTTTTTCGTGTTTTGGAATCGCGACAGCAAGAAAACGAGTGCAAAAAGGATACTGATAAACTTATTAGCTCATTCTCCGGCGGTTTTATTTATCCGGAGAAATAACACGTTGTATTTATCCGGAGAAGTTGTGTGAGTGCCTATAACTTTTCGTGTGAAAATGTGAGTTTTTATTACCGCAGTAGCAAATTATCCGGACGCATTTACTCATTATGAGCGATAAATGCAATGCTGTGAATTTTTTATGACAAACCCAGAAAAATGTTAGGGGAAAAAGGCGTGTTCACATTTCCAGTAGAGATGAGTGAGTGAATCACGAATCGTTCAAAAGATCGACTCTTGAAAAAGAGTGAGTGAGCCATGATTCTTTTTTAAAAAATTGCGATTCTTTAAAAAAAATCTGCTGTTCAGGGACTTAGGGGAATGTATAATTACAACATTTAGAACGGAATATTTTTTGTAAAAGTTGCCTACTTCTGTGTGCATTTACCGAAGCCAAAATTTAGTTTCAACGCCTCCTTCATTCAATCACTTCCAAGCTTACTGATTCTTCACACAGAATCGAATACCTTCAGCTCAAAGGAAACATAAATTAATGTGACATCTTTTAAATTTTATATCTTAAATGAACTGCGTAATCCTTGTATGATGAATTTTTGCTCGTTAAACCCACTCAGTGCCAGCACAGAAACATAATTCAATTGAAATTGAATTTGAACCGAAAATAACTGAATGAATGCGCTACACCAAACTAATGAAGCACGATGATCCTAAAAGATGCTAGCAAATGGTGTGTGGACATGAATCACATAAAAATAAATAAGCGCAATGAACACACGCACACTTACTTGTATATATGGAATCAAAATATCTACTCCAGATCAAAATCAAACAAATATTTTCTTTACCTTCCCAAATGAATTATTGAATCGATCAAGAGACGATTCTGAATCGGACTCGATTCGTTCACTAAACTTAATCGGTTTGCCCTTCTCTAATTATCAGGCGTGTGTTTGCATTATCAGACAACAATTCTAAACATAATTGGATCAATCTAGCTGGAATTCCTCATGCACGTCTCGAATAAAATCAGCTCGACGAAAACTTTTAAATTAGTTTTGATTCCTTTCTCCGAATAGCTTCTCATGAAGATCCTCAATGTGGAAAGTTCTCATATATTGTGATATTTTTCGTACCCATTCCAATCATAATTTTATTCTACACCGATTCAAAATTCGCCTGGTGTACGGTAGCCACTGTGTCATTTATTATAGCGTCACACTACTAACGCATTCGTTAACATTGTTGTGCAATAATCAGCGGAGTTGAGATTGCCAATAACGATTCTCGCACCTTGCCGATAATGACCAGAGAAGCGGACTCAATTTCCCCCGAGACAGCCTCGTCACATAAGTCATTCCCAGAATCGTCCGTGTAGTTACACGCGAGATTCAAAAAAAAAACAGTACTCCGACAAGCATCAAGTGGTTCTTCTCCGTTTCAAGATCGTTATAAATTTGAGAAAATGATAAATGATAGCCGGTAATGAATTTGTGAAAAGTTCGTTTACTCGCCTCCCTTGGAGGGGTGAGCAGGCCACGTTAAAAAAAACGACCGTTCTTTCGGTTTTTAATGATTGACGGACATGTCCCGGGGATCCCGCTTCGGTTGATTCAAAAAGAAGGCTCCGTGCAGGCTGAGGCGTTTCCGTAAGACATTTCCAGACCTCGATCTCAGTTTGTTGTTGGTACAACCGTTGCTGTTGCTGCGAAGAAAAAGATTTATAAACATTTCAATTAGGAATAGAGTTCATTAATTTGATTTACACACCAGCCAAATCTGGTAAGTTCCAATAGGGTCTCGGGAGGTCTCGAGGGGCGCAGCGAATTCTTTCGTTTCGCACTCCGTGCCCAAGCCCCGGGACACGTACCGTTTGGTTCGTTCTGTGGAATCCGGTGATTGGTCAGCATCATTTTTCTTCGCGCATTGTTATAGGAATTTTCGAACAAATTTTGTTACTCTCTAACCTGTTTTGCTTTCCTCGCTGAGGCCTCTTCTTCCAGGAGTGAAATGGGTAAGAAAATTGAAAAGAAATTGAGCTTTGTTGGATGAGCTCTCGTTAGCAGATTAAGGTTCACCTGATCTTGGGTTAATTTATCTAAGGCCAGTTACAAATTTAGACTCGTTTCACGCCGTTTAGCATTTAGGGGAACTGGGGGGAAGCCCGACACCCTGGGTAAGCCCGACACCCCACGACTTTTCCCTGATATCAAATTTTAAATCATACAATAATGACAGGATATTATTAGTACGATTATTTTTGGCATTTCGATACATATCGATGCCATATGGGTTCATAAACGTCAACAAAATAAACAAAACAAGCGAAAGCAAAGTTGATGCGCTTTTGGATGTTATTTTTAGTTGATACATTTTAAGGTTTTAATAACACAAAAGCTTTGAAAATGACCAGTTTTTTTGTCACACATTCTATTCTACTCTCCATATCGTTATTTGTATGTATTGAAGATAAGTTTGAGTACTTCAATACTGTTAATTGAGCATTCAACAAAAATGGGCGCTGTTGGGGTAAGACCGACAGTTTTTGGGTGGGGTAAGACCGACACGGTTTTTAGATAATTGGGTTCGTTTTTGATTCGATACAAAAGACTGGGTATATTTGTTGTGTTCAACTATACTATAATTACGTCATGTTAATAATTGAAATACACGGAAACTATGTTTTTTGCATTTATTTATCAGTATTGTCTCAAGTCGACCAAAAAAATTAAAAATTAATTGAACGTGATTCATAATAATATTACAAAAAGAAACGAAAAGTATAATCTAATATGAGATTTTGAAATGATATTGATGAAAAAATTTCATTGACCGTCGGATTGTTGATCAACAGTGTTCCGAAAAATCACAACACGATCCGGATAGCTTACTACGAAGCGTGCGTCACTTCTAAGTGAATGAGTCCTAGTAACAGCGTATATAATCTGCTTGCAGAACAGCTCTTCCTCGTTAGAATGGCTATACAAGTGGCAATAAAGCTCGAATGAATTACTTGAGAAAACCCGTACCATAATATAAACCATGCGTTAAACATTATTTATTCATAACACCACGCATTCGAATGCTCTTCCTCTTGCTACGCGATGAAACTACAGAAAGTATGCGTTTGCATCACACATACTCATATACACATAATTGCACTTTATCACACATACACAATACATTTTTAATGGAAAAATTTGGACAAAAAGAAAGTTCAAAAGGGGGTCGCTCTTGCCCCTTTGGGGTGTCGGTCTTACCCGCAGCGTTTTTAAAATGACCTTTTTCTCCATTTTTTGGCAACCAATAATTTTTAATGAATTCAATTTTTTGAAACGCTGAAAAAATTATATTTTGTTAAGAAACACCTAAACCAGGATTATCCACAGAATATACAATTTTAGGAACTTTGTGGAATTTTAGAAAAATTATTGCGCTTAAGGTGTCGGACTTGCCCCGCGTTCCCCTAAATAATACTGGTTGCGAATTATTATAAGGTGCCAAAATTTTCTAACGCCGGAAGATTAGACTAACAAAGAGACAATATAATCTATTTGCATTTCTAATTCAGATGTAGAGCTGAAAATGAAGTCTATAAATTGATCATCTCTTTGTTTTTATGTAATCATTAGTCGCATCGATTTACCTTTTGTTGAACACATTATTTATTTCTTAAACATTTACATTTTCATCATTCTTATAATAGGAAAGTCTAGAAACTATCAAAACGTTGATTTTTTTTCTTTGAAATCCAGATGGCTGCATCCTATACACCAATCGACTCAGCTCGATAATAATTGTGTTTTTATCGAGGGATATTTCAAAGCACGCTCATTCATAATAACTCAAATTTAAGTGGCTAGCCATTCAATTTCATAAAAAGTGCACATAGACGAATTTCGCGCCAAATCGTATTCAAAGTTGGCAGCACCCTCTCAGATTTTAATGAAACTTTCTGCACATGAAGACTTTGTCACAAAGAGCCACTTTGCATACTTTGTTTTTCCAAAAATGATCTACACTGTCTTTTGAAAAGGGTTAAACTTTTCTAACCATTTTTTTTTTCAAATGAGTATAGTCTAAAAATGACAAATCCTACAAAAAAATGTTGTAGGTGTGATTTTTACAAAATTAGTCAAATTTTTAAATATCAATATTTAAAAAAATTATTTATTGACACCTACACTGAAAAAAATCGATTTTAAAAAGTTAAAGTTGATATACAAAAAAATCCATTTTTGATTTGTATGAAATTTTGTTCCAAGATAGATAATTATGTTCCCTACTTACCGTCAAAATTTCACTTTTCCTTGCCCAAACTGAATTTTTATCTTCGGTGTATTTTTATCGAAAACTAAACCAATAAAAGTCATAATCATCTCAGAATCCAACAAAACTCAGTTTGTGAGAAGATATTGTCTAATTTAGCAACTAAGAGCATGCTCAGGAGTGTTTTAGTTTTAGATTCATAATTTTGACAGTTCTATTATATAAATCTGAAAATTTTAAAACTAGAACTTGCTGTCCCCAGCAGCAGTTTTAGCGGATGTTCTATTCAGTTTAACATTCATGTCACGCCATGCCTTCAGCGTCGCTGCATTTAAATTTATTTTTCCCCAGTCTATTGGGTCTAAGTGTCTGTGCTGAAAACTTTGCATGTATTTAAAACACAGTTCTAAACGTGTTTTAAAATCAGCAACAAATAGAACGGCGTCGTATAACAGTTTTAAATTTTGAAACAAAACTGTTCGAATTTATAAAACAAAACGCTCTGTTGGGGATGTGAATGTTTCAGTTTCAGTTCTACTTTGAAACTCCTATACAAAATAAAACGCTCCTGAACATGCCCTAAGTATATTTTTATTAAGGGGTTACAAACCTTTTCATTTTTCATAAAATCGAATTGCTTTATCTGAAAGTACAATTCTTCGAGAATGTTTTCCCAAATTTTTATAGAGATCCGAGAAATAGATCGAAAGCTACAGCGCTTTCAAGCGCGCTTCGTCTACCAAGAGCAGTGGTAATTCGAAATTTTAAACTCGATTATCTCGAAATGTCGTTTTACTTAAAATGGTACTCAATCTCAATCGATTTTCTTAATTTTTTTTTTCAATTGATCGTAATTAATTTTTCTCGTACCTTAACGATTGCTTTTTATGCATAAATTTTTGTTTCATGGATAAGAATTTTTTAATACAAGTTTTAGAGCTTAGAACAGCGATTTTTTACTAAAAACGTTCTCGAATGCAAGAAAAAACTATTATTTATGTAACTGATCGTTAAGGTACGAGGAATACTCATATACTAATGGAATTTTTTGAGATGATCACCGTAAACCTCTTAAATAAAAAAGGGTTTCGGGGAAAAAGCCATAACTCCGCCAAATATCAATATATTTTTAGAAACTTATGCTTGTTTATTTCACTGAAAAATGTTCTACCAAAATACTATAAGTTTGATGTAATGAAATCATTGCTTTATGTCTTTACGTAAATTCGTACTTTCTTGACATTTTTATCCCAAAAAGGTATGTAGCCCCTTAATCAAGAATCCCATTGAAAAGAGTTTATGTCGTTAAACAGATATTCCATTATCACTTTTTTATTTTCTTGTTTGGTGCTGAAGAAGAAGCAGAGAAAGAAATAACCACCACAACATTATGTATTGAATTTTCCATAATTATTTATTTATTTTTATATATTACATTTGTCTTAAAACTATCTTCATGCATGCTATTTTGTATTATTTCTATACAAGGAAAATATTTTTGGTTCATCTTCTGAACTACAATACCTTTTCGCCTCTACTTTGCCACCAGGAATATGCACGAAACTGTGGAATTTCTGAGTATCAGATATTGTTTTGGCGTTATTATACAGTTCTTAGAGTTCTTCTGAAATTTTGTAGTACCGTTCAATGAATATGTAGCAGAAAATTAATTTATGATATTTTTATCAGTTTGTTCAATTGCCCAGTTAGATAACTTTTGGGGAATTGTTCTGGTATTTCATAGTCGCGAGCAAGACTGGCGCCTTTTACCATTCACTTGAGAGTGCCACCAATAGCATCACAGGGTCCTTTTCCATGGGATGTTGCAAAAAGTGCCATTCTGCACTTAATTAGTATTTTGACTGGAATCTACACAAGCTTGCGAAGTTTTTCTTATTTTTGTATTGTGCTCCTGCTCCATAAGACATAAAATGAATTTTAGAAAAGTTTGTCGATTGTTTCATAAAATTTATCATTATTGAGATGAACAAATGAACTGCAGTCTTCCAGTCTTCATTCAAGTTTGTTATGAATAAATTCCAAATTCGTTACTGATACTTTTTGCATGTATAAGGCACAGTGGCGTAGTAGCGGGGGGGGGGGGGGGGTTCGGGGACGAAACCGAAAATATTTCCTTGTAGTGAAAATTGGCTGCAGACTCGACACCTACCTGTCGGCACGTTGTGCAGGCTAGCTCAACCGCCGAGGACTATAACGAGCAGATCGCGGCGAAGCGAGGAGCTAGGAGCTTAATGATTCACGAAACGGATATCGGTACCGAGAGAAATTTCGCCACATTCTGTAGTCTTTGACTGACGGCGAACATGGACTGGAGAGTTTGAGAGAAGTATCCCCAGAGAGACCACCAGGCGATTCGCTACCGCGTCGGCCAATGGAACCCTGCTGCAGCATGAAGAAGGACGGGTGGCAAGCTAAAATGGAAGACGAAAGCCTTTAACGAAAACCTCTTTGTTGAGTTACTTCGGCGAACAACGGAATCAAGTACGTTGATACGGCTGACGGCTAACAAGAAGGATTGTGACGGCTTGTGACGTTACAATGTCATGAAAACTAGGGCCATGCAGTAGACGGCGTGCAGCTTACTGGTTAAATGAGTAACTCAGTACGCTACACGCTGTTTGTCTTAGAGCCAGAAGGCGGGCTCAGAGCGCAAAATCGGAGAGTGAGAGAAGAGCGCAAGCGACGTATCTAGAAGGTAGGGACTCTTTAAAACGGGAGATCAAGCTTAGCAAGCCAATTGCCATAAGTAGCTGTGCTGAGAAATAAACGCCAATCCCTGGGGGACGCGTACTGATTCGTCATGACGAAGACGATGGTCCGTCGACAACAGCTGAAATATGCCCGGGTAAGCTAAAGATAATCGTTGAGGGTCTCTTCCCGAATCACGATACAACACCTGGTCACCGACACCGTACGGCGAAGAAGACGGAGGTAACACAGTCGAGTGGCAAGTGACTAACGACGAGCTCAAAGACGCGTCGATGTGACTAAAATCAAAGCAAACCCTCGGTCCGGATGGAATACCAACCGTGGCGCTGAAAGCTGCGATCCTGGCATATCCGGACATGTTCAGGATACTACTGCTGAAGTCTTTAGACGATGGTAATCCCCGAAATGAGGAAGGTGCAGAAATTGATGTTGCTGCCAAAGTCAGGGAAGTCACCGGGCCATCCAGCCTCGAATAGACCAATGCCGCAGCGTGGCATAAAAGAATGAGCCAGATCCTGAAGAGGTACTTCCAGAGTAGAGCACTGATGTACCAGACGAACAAATGGGCAGAAGGCAATGCGAGTCGCAGCGGGCGTTACTTAGGGCTCCATTCTCTGTGCAACATTTTGGAATGGGATGTACGATGCACTGATAATATAAATTTGTGAATATAATGAATCATGCAATGCACGAATTCATTCGTCGTTTTCTGCAACGAAGTATTTTCGTGCATTGTAAATAGTAAGTTTCGTTCATTTCATGAACAAGTATGGTGAACGAAAGCTTTCGTAAATTTTACACATTTAATGTACACTGCACGAATGTTATCGTTGATAACGACATTATTTTTCGTGAATGAAATGAAATGTTTTGTTTATTTTAATAAACGTTTGTGTATATTACGAACGATTTCTTTGGTCGCACGAAATCTTTTCGTTTATCTTAGAAAAGTTTTCGTATTTATTAGCCTCTTATTGTTTTCAGTCGATTTTTTGGGATCGATGTTTTTTTTTATTTAAAAAAATCGATGTGGCCAAATCGATTTTATTGTGATACGAAGAAATGGCCGCTTGATTGATGAACGAAAGTTTTCGTAAATTTTACTTATTTAGTTTACATTGCCCGAAAGTTATCGACATTATTTTTCGTGAATGAAACGAAACGATCTTTTAGTATCGATGTTTGACAGCACCGATATTGCTCCGGCAGAGAAAAACTCAAAATTATTCATACAAAATCAATGAGCGACGGCTCAACTGATTCTGTACTGCTCCAGATTCTGAATCAACTGGAAGCGAAAGAGCTTCAGGAAATCTTCCTGCAACCGGCGGATACGGGGGCTACTAAATAGTCAGACAACAACAATTATCTGACGAATAGCAACAATGGCTCCATATTGCTCTTTTGACGTGGACGGTGTGACGAATGGTGCTCGTAAATATTATAAAGATATTCGTATGAAACCCCGTACGACTTGTTTGCTGAATGAAGCTATTTCGTAATAAGCCAACGAAAGTCATTTCGTGGTTTTCACGAAAAACTCGCAATAAAATATAAAAGTGTTTCGATAGAACTACGAACGATTCATCATATGTACGAAAAATTCGTATATTTTATGAAAGTTTTTTGTACGAAATTAATTCCTAGCGATTTACGAATATATTCTATCAGTGTGGGGTCTTAACACTGCGGCTGCCAAGGAAAGTGAAAATCGTTGGTTTCGTGAACGATGTATCACTAACGATGAGACACGAAGAAATAGAGGTGTCGGTGACGGAGACAATAGATGCGATCGAGAGCTGGATGAACGGGTCAAGCTGCAAATAGCTCACTACAAGACGGATTTGTTGTTGCACAGCAACTGCAAAGCGGTTCAGCGGATACAGATCACCATCGGGCTTGTGAATGCATCGAAGCGTGCACTGAAGCAATGGGGAGTGATAATCGACGACTGATTGAGCTTTAACAACCACGTTGATTACACATGCTAAATGTCGGGTCTTTATCTAGTGTTTCGTCATCGATACTGCGATATGGGGCTCCTGCTTGGGGTGCGGCGCTGAAAACCAAGTGAAACCGCGAAAAGCAGAACAGGACGCTTCGACTGCTGATCGTACGAGTTGCGATTACGTACCGGAGGCAGTATGCCTTGACGCCGAGATGATCCCCATCTGCATTACCCTGACGGAGAATATCAAGTGCTACAATCAATGATACGTCAGAAACGTGAGGAAGATGATGAGAATCGATTCGATGGTGACGCAGCAGCAGGAATGGGATAATACGGAGAAAGGAAAGTGGACCTACCGGCTCATCCAAACCTGTCGACGTGGGTCAATAGAAAGCACGGAGAGATGACCTTCCACCTGAAACAGCTCCTACCGAGCCACGGCTGCTTAAGGAGTATCTTCATCGGTGTGAGTACGCAACGTCAACACTGTGCCTGGAGCGTCTTTGAATGTCTGAGGTTTCAAGTATTTGAATGTCCGAGGAGAGTCTTTGAATGTCCGAGGTTTGAAGTGACGTGCAGGGAGCTACTTAAAATGGGAGAACCGGACATCAACCCGGATAATGTAGTATACAGAATGACAAGCGACGTAGAGACGTGGAACGCAGTAAACAGAGATATGATGTAGATCAGTGATTCCCAACCTGGGGTCCGCGGGTCCCAGGGGGCCGCGATGTCATTGCTGGGAGTCCGCGAAGAAAAATATATTTTCCGAGTGCATATTGAAATTTCAAATCTTGTTTCCTAGCAAATTGAAAATAACATATTGATAGCATACAAAATTGATGTTTATCTGTGGGGGTCCGCAGCAACCCAGTGTGATATCTGAGGGGTCCGTGGTACGAAAAAGGTTGAGAACTGTTGATGTAGATCATGACCGTCTTACAGCGGAATGGACATCGAACAACGGTTTCGGGAGAGCAATCACCGCCAGGGAACTCTCCGCAGGTATAAGCTAGATCCACCGCCGAGGACTAGTCGAATAGACTGCAACAGAGCAGCGAGTATGGGTCGTCGAAACGCCAGCGAACCGGACGTCACGCTCCATGAGGATTCGCCAGACCGACCACGGCACCCCACCGGTTGTTCCGATAGAAAAATAGCGAAAACGAAAAAAGAATCGATATTGGGAAAACTTTTTTCGCCAGGGAACTGTTGTGACGGATCAATAAACGATAACACAACAGCCAATTTTAGTTTTAACACTTTTATTTATTCAATAATTCGCGAGCATTTTCCTCGCGTTTTCTCTTCATCGCGGTATATATAACTGTGCCGCAGTGCACAGAGCAGCGCGCTTAGGTAGGGGCGCGCATGCAATGAGATGTAGATACAGGTGTGGTATAACACTTCTCCCCCTCGTAAAAACATTCTTATTTAATTATGTAATGCAAAAAAATCACAAATTCAACTTTTGTGGCGGTTTAACCACACGGCTTGAGCGCCGTAGGGTTTGAGGGGTAGCAGCAGCAGCATTTTGACGAGTCCCGTTAGCTGGAGCGACTTCAATCAGATTAGGAATCACTCTTGTAGTTGTAGTCGAATCTTGGCCAGATAACTCCGGTGTTGGACAAGTTTGCTCCATACCAAAATTACCAGCAGTTTTCGCCAACGACTCTGCAACTGCAGGTACTGCTTGAATGTAGTTTTCAACGTCCAACTTCTCTGGAGAACTGTCCGCCGAGCCTTCAAGCGAGACATCGCGCAGATTGGCACCAACGCCAGCAATGTGGTCGATATGACGTTCCCAAACTCTGCCATCATCCAACCGTACAACATACCGTAATTTTCCAGTCTTTTCAGCAATTCTGCCAAATTTCCATTTGCTGTTTGACAAAAAATCTCGTACACGCACTCGATCCCCATCCTGGAACTGTCGCACGACGTAGTTGTTACTCCTTCCAGCTTCATTCTTCGGCAAAAGTAGATCTAGCCTCGATCGAATCTGCCGACCGAACATTAACATCGAAGGTGATTGTCCTGTAGAAGGATGTAGCATTTTCCGGTAGGTTAGCAAAATGTTTGACAGCTCCAAATTGAGTTGAGACTTTGTGCACTTCAATGCCTTCAATTTCTGTTTAAACGTTTGGACGTAGCGCTCAGCCTGTCCATTGGTAGCAGGATGATACGGTGCTCCCATTTTGTGCATTACCCCGTTCATTCGTAAGAACTGCTGAAATGTTTCCGAAGTGAATTGAACGCCATGGTCGCTTACTAATACTGACGGAATACCGAACGTACTGAAGATTTCACGACACATGTTCACCGTGTTCTCAGCTGTAATCGACCTGCAAACTTTGATTTCCGGCCACTTGCTGTACGCATCAACCAGAATGAAGAAGTATGTGTCCATAAAAGGACCCGCAAAATCCACGTGAACTCTCTGGAAAGGTTCCGTAGGAGTTTCCCAGCAGTGCAGTCTCATCTTTGCAGGTTCTGGTCTCACCGATTGACATTCAGCACAGTTTGAAACCATTTCTTCGATTTCTCGATCCATGCCTACCCACCAGCAGTAACCTCTGGCTAATGATTTCGTACGGGTTGTTCCAAAGTGCGTGGAATGTAGCTCCTCCAACACTCGTTTTCGCAAAATGGCAGGCACATATACACGTATTCCTCTGAGTAGACATCCCTTCTGAAGTGAAAACTCGATCTGGTCCACTCCGAATCGGTCTCCACCTTCCACAGGTTTCCCGTACTTAATACCTTGAATCAAATTGCGCACTGCTTGATCCTACGCGGTAGCCTGCGCTAGCTCAGCAGCTGTAAGCGGCAAGGTATCAATTTGATTCAACTCTATGACATCAGATTCTTCAATTTCGTTATCTGGATCAGCACGTAAAAGCGGAAAGCGTGACATGGCATCAGCATTCGCATGATCAGTAGACTTCCTGAAGCGTATCTCGTAGTCGAACGACTGCAAATAGGTTGCATAGTGTTGCACTCGCAATGCGGACATAACAGGCAATCCCCTGTGCTCTCCGAAGATTTTCGAAATCGCCTGGTTATCCGTAATCAGGGTAAACTTCCGACCGTACAAGAATTGGAAAAACTTCTTTACGCCGAAAATAATAGCGTACGCTTCTTTATCCACCTGCATGTAGTTTTGTTGTACTCGGCTCAAGGTTTGAGACGCGAACTGTATCGGACGCTCAGTACCGTCGGGGTATACATGGCTTAACACAGCACCAACTCCGCAAGGTGATGCATCCGTGGCAAGCAGCAGCGGTAGTTCGGGCGAGTAGTGGACAAGGAAACTGTCGGACTGCATTTTGCTCCTTCACCTTCCGGAAGGACACTTCGCATTGATTAGTCCACTTGAAGGGCACTTCATGTTTCAATAGGTTGTTCAGAGGATACAGCACAGTGCTCAGATTCTCGAAAAACCGACCGTAGTAATTGATTAATCCGACGAACGACCGAACTTCGTCCTTATTTTTCGGTCGGGGCATTTCCTGGATCGCTTCAATCTTCTTACGCAGTTTATGGATACCATCCTTATCAATCAGGTACCCGCAATATTCAATCGTGTCAACAAAGAAGTCGCATTTCTCCTTGTTCACACGAATACCATGTAAATTTAGTCGCCGAAGAACCTCTTCCAGCCGACGCAAATGAGTTTCATCATCAGCACCAGAGATTTTTATGTCGTCCAGAAACACGCTGACTCCGTCAATTCCCTGCAGTATTATTTCCATCTGACGTTGCCAGATTGCTGGCGCCGAAGCGACGCCGTACATCAGACGATTTGGACGGTACAAACCTCTGTGAGTACTCAATGTTAACATTTCTCGATCCTCAGGAGCGACTTCCATTTGCAAGTATGCTTGAACGAGATCAATTTTGGTGAATTTGATTCCACCAGCCAACGAAGCAAACAATTCGTCCACAGTCGGTAGTGGATGCTTGTCCACCACGAGATTTGGATTCACAGTTTGTTTATAGTCCCCGCAAATCCGCACACGATTTTGGGACTTTTTCACAGGAACGATTGGTGTCGCCCAATTGCTTTGGTTAACTTTTGTAAGTACTCCCTCCGCAACGAGTTTATCCAATTCGTTCTCCACGATTTTTTGCATATTGAAGGGCATCTTCCTTGCTTTCACGAACACAGGACGCACATTACTCTTCAACGGTAAGTTGGCTTGGACACTGGAAATTTTACCGATTGAATTATCGAACACCCTCGGGTACTTCGCCAACACTTTTTCGAGCGCAGCAGCAGTAGAAATAGAAGCAGTGGCAGCAGCAATTGTATTAACAGCACTCGGTCCCCGAAGTACCTTATTCCAGTCAACCGACAAAACTTTTAGCCACTCTCTTCCCAGCAATGGATGTTTATCGGAATTCACCACATACAACGGTAACGTAATAATCTTGTCGTCGGATTCCACCCGCGCGTCGATAATACCCAGCACATCGATGCTGTTGTTGCAGTAACTAATAAGATTCGTATCGCACACACGCAACCGCGCCTTCGAAAACAGGCTTTTCCGGAGCCTAGCACTGATAATACTGACTGGCGATCCAGTGTCGACCTCAAACCGAATATTCGATCCGTTTACACGCACTTCGAGCCAGAATTTCGTATTTCCTGGCATCGACTCGACGGTACACACTTCGCGCACTTCCGCATTAGTAGGCTTCGCACCATTACCGGATTGATCGACGTAATTCGTCTGAGCTACGTTTGCTGTATTCCCGGCACGACCAGAAGTATCGTTCGATTTCGCGTTCTTTTTCATACACACTTTTGCGAGATGCCCCTTTATTTTGCAAAATGAGCAAACGGTTTCCCTATGCTTACATGCATTTGCAAGGTGAGATTTATCCCCACAGCGAAAACAGCTAACCTTGCCCGCGTTTGGATGCACATTCGTGGAGGATTTCCCTTTTTCACTAATTTCAATGTTTTTAGCACTTTTACCTTTCATCCGGCGCAGCGCGAAGACTTCTTGCTTCGCCAAGTTTCCCTCGATCTCAGCTCCGCCTTTCCGCGACAGCTCCATACTAACAGCAATGTCACGGGCTTCCTGAAGGGTAAGGATCCTTCTTTCCAATAGCCGACTTCGGATATCGTTTCGTTTTATCCCGAATACCAGCTGGTTTCGCAGCGCCGTGTCAAGATAATCACCAAAGTTGCACGTAACAGCAATTCGGCGGAGGGACACTAAATATTCGTCCACAGATTCATCGGGGGAAGCAGCATTCTTGTCACCTTGCCGGCGACACTTGAACCGGAAATTTTCACTTATTTCCAACGGCTGGGGGTTGAAAAATCCTTCCAGGGTAACGACAATTTGCTCGTACGTTTTGTCTCGGGGAACCTCTGGTGCAATTTTGTCGCAAATGACATCGTACGTTTCGGGACCCATATGATGCAATAGTAGATTTTTCCGCATCACAGCGTCAGCAATCCCGAAGATGGAAAAAGCAGTTTCCAGTCGTTCCACCCACCGCATCCATTTCAACTTTTTCTTGTCGAAAGCATCAATTGAAAAATTAGGTGATGGAAGCACAGCAGCAGCAAGCAAAGCATCGGGTAATGGATCCGGATTCGCCATCCTCGTCGCCAGAACTGTTGTGACGGATCAATAAACGATAACACAACAGCCAATTTTAGTTTTAACACTTTTATTTATTCAATAATTCGCGAGCATTTTCCTCGCGTTTTCTCTTCATCGCGGTATATATAACTGTGCCGCAGTGCACAGAGCAGCGCGCTTAGGTAGGGGCGCGCATGCAATGAGATGTAGATACAGGTGTGGTATAACAGGAACTCTCCGTTAGCGTAAGCTAGATTCACCGCTGGGGACTAGACTGAATAGACAGCGACGAGACACCACTATTCGCGAGTCATGGGCGCACCAGTGCATCGGATACCCTGCTTCACCAGAATCGCCGAACTGACCTCGGCACCTAGCTGATTAGCTCGATCTCGGGAGAACTTCTCTCGCCGCGTAATTCTCTGTCGGAGTAGGTCAGGTCCATCGTCGGGGACTAGACCGAGTTGTTCGCAAACAAGTCGAGGACTGAATGGACCATCAAGGAAGTAGTGCTAAATGGCCCAAGAAGAGAACTAAATGGCTTAAAGGAGTTGCGGTGCTAAATGGCACCGGTTACGGAGTCAAAGGGCTCAAGAAGTTGTGGTACTGAAACCAAACAAGAATCGGTATCGGGAGAACTTCTTTTGTCTGAGACCTCTCCGTCAGCTTACAGTCAGATTCACCGCCGGGAACGAGACCGTGTAGACCGCGACGATACACCACCAGTCGCGCCGGGGCTCCAGCAAACCGGATGCCCTACTCTACCGGAATCGTCGAACTGACCGCAGCACCTGGCTTGTTGGCTCGAACTTCTCTCGCCGGGGAACTTTTCGTTGGAGTAGGCTAGATCTATCGTCGGGGACTAGACCGAGTAGTTCGCGAACCAGTCGGAAGCTCAACGAGGAAGTGGTACTGAATGGCACAAGGGAACTGAAGGGCTCAGTAAATTAGACTGTCTGAAGTTTGCCGCCCAGATTGTCCTCGTAGGGGAAGAGCATTTATTCTATACCAACAGCTAGCTTTCCTACCTTGACTACCCAAACCCGTTCCCTGAGTTGTTGGTTTTTGAACATTTTGTTCTTGCTCAGATTTTTGAAAAAAATTTCATATATATACAAAAAAATCATATCCCCCCCTCCCCGAAAAATTTTCTTACTACGCCACTGATAAGGCAACTAGCAGTTGGGAAAATGGATTCTGAGATGATTAAGACTTTCATTGGTTTAGTTTTCGATAAAAATACACTGAAGAAAAAATTCAGTTTGGACAAGAAATAGTTTTATTTTTTTCAAATAACTTTTTTTTATTTGAAAGTGCCCAACTTGAAATTTTGACGGTAAGTAGGGAACATAATTACCTATCTTGGAACAAAATTTCATCCAAATCAAAAATGATTTTTTTTGTAAATCGACTTTAAATTTTTAAAATCAACTTTTTTCAGTGTAGGAGTCGATGATGAATTTTTTCAATATTTGTATTCAAAAATTTAACTAATTTTGTGAAAATCGTTCCTGCAACAGTTTTTTGTAGGATTTGTCATTTTTAGACTATATTCATTTGAAAAAAATTGGTAAAAAAGTTAGGCCTTTTTCAAAAGACAGTCTAGATCATTTTTGGAAAAACAAAGTATGCAAAGTGATTTTTTGTGACAAAGTTCTCATGTACAGAAAGTTGTATTAAAATCTGAGAGGGTGCTGTCAACATTAGTTCGAGTTGGCGCGAAATTCGTCATATTCAACTCATTTCTAGGATTGCGGAGCCAGAATTTAAATGTTTAGTTGGTGGAAAGGCTAGTTTAAACATCCCCATATATTACGCAGTATTAACAAACACGATAGTGCAATGAATTCATGTATATCCACAAGTATTTGAAGGATTATCAAACCATATCCTACATCATAATGCTCTTTTGAATCACCTAAATTTGTTAATTGAACTGCTCATCGAAGTTTACTTAAAACTTAAAATTGAACAATACTCGAAAAGATTTGGAGGATTTAAACCGACTTTAAAAAAATAAGCTCACGAAAATAATTTTATTCCAAGGCGACTAATAATTTAGAGTAATTGTTACCTCCTTTTCTAGATAACGATTTATTATAATGTTATTGATTTAAATTAATTTTAAACGTGACATTTAATGTAACATTTAAATTAAATGTATCATTAAAATTTTATTCTTCCGTTAAGAAAGAAACTGTGCCGAATGATTTCTTGAGGAAAGCAAAAAAAATTGCACTGCAAAAACCGGTTGAGGTTAGGTATTTCGTGAGGCAAACAAACCAATCTTCCTTTGGTTTGATATTGCATCTGTGGTTGTAAATGAGCTATCAGAAATCTTAATGCAATATTCCAACACAGTTCCAAGCGCTTTTTAAATAAGGCAACAAATAAAACGACGGTGTGTACCAACATAAATTATAAAACAAAACGCTATCCTGGGGATATAATTGTTTCTGTTCCATTGCAGCATCATATAACAGTTGAATTATTTGTATAATTTATTTTTACGTAGTCTTCCGCGCAATAAAGCTAGAGAATCAAAAATGGTAGCACGAAAATCAAGCTTTCAATGATGTATCCCAGTTTTTCCAACTCAGTTAAATATATGCAGTTAGTTCCAATCTCCTGATTGGTAGATTTCAATGATATGGAACAAAATGATATAGAAATCTTTACAAAGCATTGTTAAGAATGTCGGAGACAAAAAACGCACACGAAGTGAGCCAACCTAGGAGACTCTTAATACAAATAAGAACAATGACAATCGCTTCTTGATAATGCAAAGTTTGAAAATTAGAAAGAGACAACCAACACATACTAAAGTTATTGATACATCGACAAAATATTTCCCTTACATAATAAATGACTTACCTTGACCACGGGGTGCTGGCAAAGCATAAGAAGAGGCGCTGGCGCGATCACACCTGAACTGGGTTTGTACGAACGATATTTACCAGCGGCATCCCGTCTGAGTTCTTCGGCATTAGTAGGTACCACCCAACAGTTCTCTGCAGCACGGCACCGAAGCGATTTCAGCTTCGAAACAACACGCACGAAACAATACTAAAATCAACCAATAGCGGAGAAAGATTGATGACCTGCACTCAAAGATGATGGTTACTAATGGTCAAAACATAAAATATTTTATTCAATAAATTAACCGGAATTTGATGGTTCTCGCTGATGCTGTTTGCTATCTTTCAGTTTTCGCGCCTTGAGGTCAGAGGGGTGCTGTGAGTTCGTTTTGGGCTTTCAAGGGCCAAACTGAACAAATTCGATGGGGCGGCGCGTGTGAAATATGCCTTCAAAATACTGTAATAGTTACAGAAAGTCAGTAAATCAATGTCACTTGGCTAAAATAACACATTCTAAATTTATTGACAGCTGTGCCAAAATTGCCACACAGATCTGCTACTTCAACCCATTTATATGATGATAGTTTATAGTTTATAATACTTTCATTTCTTGACACTGCACGTCCTGCTTAGCAGCCATTCGGGAAAGATTTGGGAATATTCCTTTTTATGATAGTAAACTCTAATGCCTGCCAAACATTCTTGGACCGAATATCAACAACAGCCGTTTGAAAGGTCTCAAACCATAAAATCATGCACAGGCCACCGGAAGGTGGCAGTTTAATGGCGTTCTTAATTGAAAATCAAAACTACCGATAAAAGCACTGCAGACTGCCGTGCGTTTGCCATCGACCCAAGTCCGATCGGGAATTTGCGGTTAAACTTCAAAGTTCCCATGCGGGACCTCGGTCTAATGTACATTGCTGATGGTCGCTGGTACTGTGATACATGTCGTGGACCAAACCAAGGAGGGGGTAGGTGCGATAAATTAACAATAAAAATCATAATTAATATGCACAAAACGAGCATAAGACACTTTGGGCTTCCATTCTGCGCGATGGCATCGAAAACACACGCAGGCAACCGTCGGAAGAGTCCCGGGCTGACAGAGTACGAAGTAGTGCGAAGACAGGGCCTGTCAGTGCCATAAAATATCGGAATTATGTGAAAGCTGATATCGAACTACACGACGTCCGCCGTCGCCGCCAGTGCCAGTGACAGTGCGACTCAGTCCGAACGGTGTGGGATAGGAAAAAGAAGTCCACTCATTTGGAGAGGGGCGGCTAAACCCATCCGCACGGCTGCATTAAGGGAGTCAGAAAATGTCACCGGACAAGTCGAAACGTTTGGCTCGTTGGGTATCGAATGTTAAATATTGTACTTCTAATCGGTTTATTAAGACCGGAAGATGTATCGATTTTGTTGAGCGGCTTCGACTGGTCGGCCTGG
Organism: Topomyia yanbarensis; assembly: GCF_030247195.1. Classification (NCBI taxonomy): domain Eukaryota; kingdom Metazoa; phylum Arthropoda; class Insecta; order Diptera; family Culicidae; genus Topomyia; species Topomyia yanbarensis. The sequence continues at coordinate 339,649,310 of NC_080671.1, forward strand.
CAAGAACAGACGGAAAGGTCAGCAGCAAAGTAAAGGCTAATGTCATGTTGAGTTTTTATGCGACCGTACGGATACCTTGATTCCCAACCGTTGCTGGCGGTTAATTCACATGGCATAATATACCACTTGAAAGTATTCCGGTGGTCAATGTATTATTGCGTCCCAATAATTTATGTATTTGAACTAAAGCAACCTTTTACTAAGTATTTTATATTAGTTATGAATTTCTCACACGGGGCCACCCGAATTAGGTGAAATTACAATTTTGATGGCAGATCCAATTTGTCGGTAGTATTTGACGTTGCAAAACCAAATCAAATGAAGATGAGTTCAGTGAAATAAAAAGTTTTGTCCACAATATTGACATTTTAAGTTTTTGGCCCGCTTACTTTTAAAAAATACAACGAGCGACCTAATTAACCAATTTTAACGAACGAACCATCAATGGAATTGTTTTTTTATTAAGAGGTTTTAACCTTAAGCACATTCGCCTCGTTGTCGGGTAGGAGAAAATTCTTTAGGAAAATCTCTAACCCTATGTGCGGGGCTGGGAATCGAACCCAAGTAAGCTGCGTACAAGGAAATTGATTTACCAACTTTACTATTCCCGACTCTCCCAATGGAATTTACTATTTTGTATACTTTTTAAAGCACTGTTTATAGCGAAGTGATCAAGGCACGTGTAGTCGACCTCCACGGATTTGCACAAATTTGGAGGAAGTACTCCCTCCCCTGATTTCCCCAATCCTCCTCGCATTACAACATACCCAGCCAGTTCAAATGGACCCTGGATGGTCTATTTCCGGCCCAACACGAAATCGCTTAATATTTTAGAGATCTCACGGGAGCTGACTACTAACTACCCGGCCGTAGCTCAAATAGTGTGTTAGAGCTAGTAAGATACGCATTTTAGCGAATGACCTTGACCAGGTAAAACAGATTGCCCGCTGCGAGCGCTTTACAAAGCAATTGAAGGTGTATGTACCTTACAGGGCAGTGCAGATCGATGGGGTCGTCGCCGAACCGGGTTTGAAGTACGAAGACCTGTTAAAGTGCGGGGTTGTTGCTTTAAGGAGCCCTCACTTCAACATGTGAAGATTCTGGAATGCAAGCAACTGTATTCAGCAAAAACTGAAAATGATAAGACAACTTATTCATTGTCGGACTCGCTTCGGGTTTTCCCCTCCCAACTATGTCCTCCTGGATAAGGTTCGTCTACCTGTTGGCCTGGTTGTACCGCGGTTAATGAACTGCAGCAGTTGCAAGCAGCTGGGCCACACAACCACCTATTGTGGCAATAAGAAACGGTGCGGCAAATGCGTGGGAGAGCATAACGATGACGCTTGGGGTATAGAAAATGGCAAGTGTATTTACTGCGGGGGCCCTCCGCATGATCTTAAATCATGCCCTGCGTACAAGCAGCGCGGGGATAAAATTAGGCGCTCTCTTAAGGAACGCTCAAAGCGCTCTGATGCAGAAATTCTAAAGAATTTTTTGCCATCTGACCTTTCCGAAAATTTCTTTGCTCTTTTGGCTGGCGTTGAGCAAAACTCTGACGACCCACAAGAGAGAACATCTTTTGTTAACCCGGGGGAATCCAAGAAGAGGAGAAATCTAGCCTCCCCTAGACTGCCTCGTGAGGGTGCCAAGGTGTCGTTCCCTGAGAGTGCGCCAACTACAAATAATAAATCCAACGGAAGTGATACCATAAAGCTGAAGCAAGTTGTTCTAGGTCCTGGAAATTTTAAATCTAACGCTTCCAGGGACACCAAAAACCTCAATTATCCCCTTTTTTCAAACAGAAACTCGGTCCAGTAATGAACTAATGAAATTTAGTGGACCTGGAGTTTCACAGCTTTCAATGTTACTGATCCTCTTAAAAGCATTCTGATACATTTTCTCCCTATAGTGCAAACATTTTTGAAGTAGTTGAGTGCTAAATGGCCCTTCCTTGCAGCGAACGTATCCTTCGACACCTAAGTCATCAAACGAGATCACTGATTCGATCACTGTCCTACAGTGGAATTGCAGAAGTATCCTCCCGAAAATTGATTCCTTTAAATTTTTACTAAACACTTTAAAGTGTGATGTTTTCGCATTATGTGAAACTTGGTTAACTTCCGATATAAATCTCAACTTCCAAGACTTTAATATAATTCGTCTGGATCGAGAAAACCCTTATGGAGGAGTACTTTTGGGGATTGAAAAGTGCTATTCTTTCAACCGAATTAACCTCCCTTCGACACCAGGCATTGAAATTGTCGCTTGTCAAATTTTAATCAAAGGCAAAGACCTTTGCATTGCTTCCATCTACATTCCTCCAAGAGCAGCCTCGGTAGGGCACCGAACGCTCTGTAATATCACGGAATATTTACCGGCACCACTGCTAGTTTTAAGATACTTTAACTCGCACGGTATGATATAGCGCTGTCTTCATAGTGATAATAGATCAACATTAATCCAAGATCTTTGCGACAATTTCAACATGACAATCTTAAACACGGGAGAAATGGCGCGGATTCTTACGCCACCGGCAGCTTAGGCTAAACCAGTGCCCGGCACGACGGACGATCTCCCACCCCATGGTGGTACAAAAAGTGCTCAGAACTGTACGCGGAAAAGTCCACTGCGTATAAAGCCTTCCGGGACGACGGGTTACCCGATAGCTATCGACAGTACGCGTCGCTAGAAAAGCGAATGAACTGTTTAATGAAAACTAAACAAACGCAGTTATTGCCGCCGGTTCGTCGACGGGTTAACGAGAGAAACAGCGATCAGCACTCTTTGGGGTACTGCTCGACGTATACGTAACCGAAACAGTATCAACGAGAACGGGGAATATTCAAACCGTTGGATATTCGCTTTCGCCAAGAAGATCTGTCCGGACTCTGTCCCGGTACAGAAAACGTGCCGCGCCGCGTCTCCTCACGATACCGCGAACGAAACACCGTTTTCGATGGTGGAGTTCTCACTTGCTCTCTTATCGTGCAACAATAACGCCCCAGGGTTAGACAGAATCAAATTCAACTTGCTGAAGAATCTGCCTGACACTGCAAAAAGGCGCTTGTTGAATTTATTTAACAAGTTTCTTGAGGGTAACATTGTCCCTTATGAATGGAGGCAAGTGAAGGTCATCGCCATCCAAAAACCAGGAAAACCAGCCTCCGACCACAACTCGTATCGGCCGATTGCAATGCTGTCCTGTATTCGGAAGTTGTTCGAGAAAATGATCTTGTTTCGCCTCGACAATTGGGTTGAAGCAAATGGCTTACTGTCAGATACACAATTTGGCTTCCGCAAAGGCAAAGGGACGAACGATTGCCTTGCGTTGCTTTCTACAGAAATCCAAATGGCCTATGCTAACAAAGAGCAGATGGCATCAGTCTTCTTGGATATTAAGGGGGCTTTTGACTCAGTTTATATCAACATTCTGTCAGAGAAGCTGCACCAGCATGGTATTTCACCAATTTTAAATAACTTTTTGCTAAACCTGTTGTCGCGATTTAGCTACATGGGTCTTCCCCAGGGCTCATGTCTAAGTCCCCTGCTCTACAATTTTTACGTGAATGACATTGACGATTGTCTTGCCAATTCATGCACGCAAAGGCAACTTGCAGACGACGGGGTGGTCTCTGTTACAGGGCCCAAAGCTGCCGACTTGCAAGGACCATTACAAAATACCTTGGACAATTTGTCTGCTTGGGCTCTTCAGCTGGGTATTGAGTTCTCCACGGAGAAAACTGAGTTGGTTGTTTTTTCTAGGAAGCGTGAGCCGGCGCAACTCCAGCTTTTATTAATGGGTGCAACGATCAACCAGGTTTTCACATTTAAATATCTCGGAGTCTGGTTCGACTCTAAAGGTACCTGGGGATGTCACATTAGGTATCTGAAACAGAAATGCCAACAAAGGATCAATTTTCTCCGAACAATAACTGGAACATGGTGGGGTGCTCACCCAGGAGACCTGATCAGGTTGTACCAAACAACGATATTGTCGGTGATGGAGTACGGGTGTTTCGATTTTGGGAACTCTCATATCGATTGCTCATCCGATGCGACATTCTGAACCCGTTGGTGATTGAAAACTTCGAGAGGCTCGTCGAGCTTAATTCTCAAACCCGTTTTATGTCCTTGTACTTCGACTACATGGCACAGAGCATCAATCCTTCTTCGTACAATCCCAACCGTGTCCGTTTCCTAGATACTTCTGATTCTACTGTCTTCTTCGACACATCCATGAAGGAAGAGATTCGTGGAATCCCGGACCATATACGCCCGCAGGTGATCCCCAATATATTTTATAATAAATTCCGAGAAGTCGACTGCGACAAAATGTTTTACACTGACGGATCAAATCTCGATGGGTCCACTGGCTTCGGTATCTTCAACAATACTATCACCGCTTCATTCAAGCTCAATGATCCCGCTTCAGTTTACGTCGCAGAGTTAGCTGCAATTCAGTACACCCTTGGGATCATCGACACTCTGCCCACAGATCACAACTTCATCGTTTCGGACAGCCTCAGCTCTATCGAGGCTCTTCGTGCGGTGAAGCCTAAAAAGCAATTCCCGTATTTTCTGGGGAAGATACAGGAGTCCTTGTGTACGTTATCTGAAAAATCTTATCAGATTACCTTTGTTTGGGTCCCCTTTCATTGTTCTATCCCGGGCAATGAAAAGGCCGACTCATTAGCAAAGGTGGGCGCATTAAATGGTGACATATACGAAAGACCAATCTGCTTCAACGAATTTTTTAGTATTTGTCGTCAGAGGACGCTCAACAGTTGGCAAACCTCGTGGAGCAATGGGGAGCTTGGACGATGGCTACATTCGATTATCCCTAAGGTATCAACGAAGCCTTGGTTCGGGGGGATGGATGTGGGTCGGGATTTTATTCGCGTAATGTCCCGACTTATGTCCAATCACTACACCATGGATGCGCATTTGCGGCGTATTGGGCTTGCGGAGAGTAGTCTGTGCGCTTGTGACGAGGGCTATCACGACATCGAACACGTTGTCTGGGTATGCGCCGGGTATTGTTACGCCAGGTCTCAGTTAAAGGAATCCCTTCGGGCCCGAGGTAGACCACCCAATGTACCAGTCCGAGATATGCTGGCAACTCGTGATTTCCCCTATATGTCCCTTATTTATACCATCATAAAAACGATAAATATCCCAATTTAGCCCCTCTCTTTTATTTCTCTTTTTTAGAGTTTCCTCCTGCCTTGTGGAACCGATCAGCTCCAGAGTGCCACTATGTAACCGCCGTCGCCCTTACCACTACGCCTGCATAGAAGGAAATTGAAGCGAGAGCGACCCGAGGTCCGATGACTTTTGAAGGATTCCCCGCGGGTCCGAAGAATACCATCCGCCAATCCGGTACTCGACGGCTTACTGGACTGAGGCGCAAATTTGTTTCGCTGATCCACCTCTCCCCCCCCCCCCCCCCGTTCGAGCGAAAGTTGCAAGTTTTGCTCTTCTTTCCCTGTCTCTCCCCTGTCCTTGATACAACTGCTGCTACACTGATGCGGAAATAAGCCACCCTCTGAATATCTTGACCAAGCATAAGTTTTAGTTAAAAAAAAGTTGTTCATTTTAATAATCTGACTACTTTTTCAGTTTTAATCATTTCATCCAAATAATTTATTTGATTCAATTTATTTCTTTATATTAATTTAAAACCTTTTACCATTGCTCAATTTTTCATTTTAATCAATGCATTTAATTCTTCGCATTTTCTTCTTTTTATTCATTTTATCACTTTAGCTCATTTTGTTTATTTGTTTGTTTTATTTATGAATTTCATTTATTCTTTACTTTATTCATTTTAATCATCCATTATTTTTATTCATTTGATCCATTTCATTAATTTGATTCATTGTATTCACTGGATGAATTAAATCAATTTGATTCATTTAATTCATTTGATTCATTTGATTCATGTGATTCATATGATCCATTTAATTCATTTGATTCATTTGATTCATTTGATTCATTTGATTCATTTGATTCATTTGATTCATTTGATTCATTTGATTCATTTGATTCATTTGATTCATTTGATTCATTTGATTTATTTGATTCATTTGATTCATTTGATTCATTTGATTCATTTGATTCATTTGATTCATTTGATTCATTTGATTCATTTGATTCATTTGATTCATTTGATTCATTTGATTCATTTGATTCATTTGATTCATTTGATTCATTTGATTCATTTGATTCATTTGATTCATTTGATTCATTTGATTCATTTGATTCATTTGATTCATTTGATTCATTTGATTCATTTGATTCATTTGATTCATTTGATTCATTTGATTCATTTGATTCATTTGATTCATTTGATTCATTTGATTCATTTGATTCATTTGATTCATTTGATTCATTTGATTCATTTGATTCATTTGATTCATTTGATTCATTTGATTCATTTGATTCATTTGATTCATTTGATTCATTTGATTCATTTGATTCATTTGATTCATTTGATTCATTTGATTCATTTGATTCATTTGGTTCATTTGATTCATTTGATTCATTTGATTCATTTGATTCATTTGATTCATTTGATTCATTTGATTCATTTGATTCATTTGATTCATTTGATTCATTTGATTCATTTGATTCATTTGATTCATTTGATTCATTTGATTCATTTGATTCATTTGATTCATTTGATTCATTTGATTCATTTGATTCATTTGATTCATTTGATTCATTTGATTCATTTGATTCATTTGATTCATTTGATTCATTTGATTCATTTGATTCATTTGATTCATTTGATTCATTTGATTCATTTGAATCATTTGAATCATTTGATTCATTTGATTCATTTGATTCATTTGATTCATTTGATTCATTTGATTCATTTGATTCATTTGATTCATTTGATTCATTTGATTCATTTGATTCATTTGATTCATTTGATTAATTTAATCCATATCTTTAATTTTATGCATTTCATGTTCAGTCATTCGTTTTATTTCATTCAATTTGTTAGTATGAGTCAATTTATTCTATTAATCTTATAAATATTTCTAAATATAATCTTAATTTTTATTTAATAACCTAATCTAATTTGATTCGTGTATAAAAAAAAGTTCAATCGTAGCAATCGAGGCGCACGCAAAAAAAAATTCTCTCCAAACAATACTTTTCCAAAATTGTAGAAAAATAGTTTAGTTTTAGACTCTTTTTATCACATTTTTCATTATTCGGCTTGTCAAGTGAAGTGGATTAAATAGCAGTATTAATTTAACGAACAGTTGAATGCTCTTTGGGAAACCATCTCGTTTGGCCATCACGATTACGGAATGGACGACGCTCGCTGAGAGGCGTGTTACAACCAGCTGATCATTGCAACTGGCAGGACATAAAAGACTGTACTGAAGGCTTTTCTATGAAATAACGTCTACGAATTAATAACGGTCAATGTCACATGACGATGGAATATAGGAAATACCCTAATGGAGACTCAACTGATGTGCGAATTAAGCTTAAAAATGCTAAAGGTACTGGATTACGATTAGTCCAAGCTAGCCTGAAGAGGATATTCGTGCCAACCGTAAGTTTTTAAGGAATCGTGCCATGAAGGGACCGGTAAGTGTTAATAACATATAGGATACATAGTTCCAGGTTATTTCAGGCGGGAACGAAAAGTCACTCCTATAGTTTCGATTCGGTTTTCATTTTACTTTATATCAATTAGTTTTTGTTATGGGATTTATGATCGTGAAAAATTGTTAAAAATTACTCTTTTGAATCGTTGTGCGAACAAAATAAGTTTCTCGTTCATTTCAATTCCCCGCTAAGGATACAATTCTATCGGTTTCCGTACTAGAACAAGTATTTTTCTTTCAAAAGGTGGTGTGGAGGACGTCTCGTGACACACAGTGATGCTGCTCATTGGTTGTCGCAGCAATAGAAGCGGAGGATTTCCAGTAAACACCACAAAAGCTAAGTTTCTGTCTACTTCATTTTTATTAATGATTTTACATTTCACATTCACAATAAAACAAATTATACTGTGTGGTGTGTTGGTTATTTTACTCGTCGCAAAGGTCCGACGAGAACGACACATCTTCTAACAAATAATCTGAATATTTTAAGAATGAATGAACGGAGGTACGAAAGCCGAAGGCGGGAACACCATGTGTTGGATCTTCGTGAAAATCAATCAGCAGTACTGCAACAATATTTGACATCAGCTGACTGATTTTCATAAACGTGTTACACACGGTGTGGAAGAAATTGTGCTTTTTTCGTTTTCGATTTTAGTACCTTTGTTCGTTCGTCCTTAGCGCAGAGCGAGTAAAGGCGCTTTAACCTAGGCTTATTAGCCAGGGCAAGGTGTAAATATCTCTGTCCCATCCCAAAGGACCAAAGGAGAGACATTAACCTTCTTAGCCAAGTCACTCCCAACGATTTATATATCCCCTTTAAACTGAAACGGTCGGTACGGTTGTCCTCGTTTCATCCTCCTTTAAGATTCAAAACAATTCGTTGATTAAATTATTTATTAAATGAATAATTTAATTGCCATTTAATTTTGAAACATCTTCAAACCAAACTCTGCAGAGTAGGCCTGGCCGTTTTAATATTTGCGACATATGAAAATATGCTTCAAATATTAATATTGACAAGAAAAACACTACAGAATAACTGCAGTGTTTTCCAGGATGCTTTTCAATACTTGCTGTGTAAGGGTTAGAATAGAAAAGAATAGAATAATCTAATTTGATTCGTGTACATTATAATTTTGATTTACATTAATTTTTCTACAAATTTTTTTTTTTTTTAAATAGCCCGCCTCTTACCCCCACACCAAAAAGCTCACAAACGGAGCCCCTGGTAGTGGACACATCAGTTCTCAGCGTACAAAAAAAAGGTCAGCACAACAAAACAAAGTTACGAATCGCGGAAACGCTAAGAACAAAAAAAAACAATACGCGACCGACAAAACACAAAATTTGACAAGAAGCTACGGCGAGTACCCAGCGGAAAAGAATCCTTTTAAGGGTCCCATCGTAGCTTTGCAGGAAGCTCATAATAATTTAAATTTATTTATTACTTATTGCTATAAAAAATGCATTTATCAATTGTTTTTATTTAAAAAATGTTAACCAATTATAGCTAAAGGAATAAGCTCGATTGGTGGTGAACGAAGTTTATATTAAAAATTCTCCTATTTTATTTTTTAAAATTAGTTTCAATTTTGCTTGGAAACGAGTGCGACATGTTATTTGCTTTAAATCCGTAGGAAGCTGGTTGGATAACTTAGGTCCGATGAAAGAAATGCGTCTTTGACCAAGGTTCGTGGATACTCTGGAGTATAATAAATGATTGGCTTGTCTAGTGCTGTGAGCTCGAATGCCTGTTGTAAATTCTAGATTATTATGAGCAATAGTATTATGCAAAGCATTGTGGATGTACATTATTGTTTGGTAGTTAGTCAACCCAAGCAAAGGTAAAATGTTATGGGCATTATTATTGTATAACAAAATAGTAGGGTACATAAATGGTTTTTTATAAATAATTTTAAGACATCTGTTTTGAACCGTTTGTAGCTTTTTCAGATTCGAGATACTGGCACGGCCCCACACAGATACAAGGTAGTTCAGCAATGAGTGGATGTGCGCATAATAAAATTTTAGAAGTACATGCTGGGGAACAAAAGAGCATACTTTACGCATAGCCCCACATAACGATGCAACTTTTCTCTCTATAGATGTTATATGCTCAATCCAGGAGAGTGTGGGGTCTAAGTGAAGTCCTAAATATTTGAAGCAGTTAGTTTCCTGAATTACAGACTGTCCCATTCTTGGGTCTGGATGCACGCCTATAGCTCTTCTAGATGAACGAAACAGCATATATTTAGTTTTTGATAGGTTCAAGGAAAGAAGGCTTTCGTTGAAATACGTCGTTAGTGTTTTTAAATCCGATTCAATGTCGCGTACAATATCCAGGCTGTTGTTGTTCGGGTAAAACAACGCGGTGTCATCCGCGAATAGACGAGGAGTCCCTTTTAACCCGAGTCTACCTAGGTCATTGATATACAATAAAAATAACAGTGGCCCAATATTACTGCCTTGGGGCACTCCTATTTCTATTGGTCTATAAGAGCTACACGAGTCTCCAATAGATACGAATTGGTTCCTATGCGACAGATAGCTACGAATAATATGATTTGCCAATCCCCTGATACCATAGCATTCTAACTTCTTAAGCAGGATTGAGTGATCCAGAGTATCGAATGCTTTTTTTAGGTCCAGAAAAAGGGCACTAACAATTCTTTTGCTATCAATTTGACTAATGATGGAGTCAATTAGTTCGGTCATTGCAATTAAAGTGCTGCAGCCCTGTCTGAACCCATACTGGTAGTTGTAAATTATGTTGTGTTTGTTCAAAAACTCGAGTAGTCGAGTGATGAGCAATTTCTCAAGAATTTTATTGAAAACGCACAATGTTGAAATTGGTCTATAGTTGGAAGGTTGGTTTGGATCACCAGCTTTGAAAATTGGAATTACTCGGGCTATTTTTAAACAGTCTGGGTACCTGCCGGTTTGAATTATTAAATTAAAAGCTTTGGTTAGGATATTTGCAAAAGTGGTACAGTTACTCTTAAGAACACTAGCGGGGATCTTATCAGGACCACAACTGTTATTTTTTTCGAGGCCTTTAATCAAAAGGATCACTTCGTTTATGGTTGCAGGACGCAAGAAGATTGTTTCTTAGACGTGTTGTATATTTGTAATAGGATTTGAGTTGGGACTCGTGGGAATATTGTCAGACAAATTTTTGCCAATACTAGAGAAATATTCGTTGAAAACATTACATACTTCTTTAGTCTCAGTGACTCTGATATCATTGGAAATTAGGCTGATGGGAACATCAGACTTTGAACGACCAAAAATGGTATTAATATTTTTCCAAAGTTTTGAATGAGTTGTGTTGGATAGAAGGTTTTCAAAGTAGGCCTTTTTGCACCGCTTTTTCATTACATTTACTTTTTTAGTTATGTGTTGCAGAAGAGCTTTGAGGTTTTCAGCATTGGGGTTATTTTTTACTCGTTTCAGATAATTACTTTTGATTTTAATCAGTGTCCACAAATCGAAATTGATCCAGGGGCAAAAAACGCCTTTACATTTAAAAGTTTTGGAGACCGTTCTAGTGTTTTCCGCAAGTAAAGAATTGTAGGTTGTGATGATATTTGTAAGACATACATCTACATCATCAATCAACTCGATGTTTTCTATGAAATTTTGGAAGTCGTTATTGAGTTTTTCATGATTGATTATTGATTTCGTCAAATTAACGGGTTCTCTTTTTACTGCAAGTTTATATGAAGATATAATTTGAACGTGATCACTAACTATGGTGTAAACCGTGTCGTTTCGTAAGAATTTTATCAATTTAAAAACCTATTATTTCACTTTTTGTTTTACTTTTTTTATTTCGGTCATTTTGTTGATTTCTATAATTTATGTAGTTTATTCGAGATTTTATTCGTGCAAGACTAGAAACTGTTTTCATCCCACTTCTAGTTGGGTGCCTACTTCTCGTGAGTTCTGCAAACTAATCCAATAGTGAAATGTGTAGGGGAACTGTGGGTAAGACGGACAGGTTGGGTAAGACGGACACATGGTTATTTTAGGCATATAGCATATAAAGTTCAATTGCATTATATGAGTACTCTCTCTTTATGGATATCTTTGAATTATGAAGCACTCAGTAGGCGTTGAATATTGTTAAAAGCGAAAAATTTAAGTAAACTTTGATAATCAGTAGTGCATCTTCGTACGGATGTAATTTTTACGTCTCTGATTTTAAGGTTTATCGAGGAAAAAATCAATTTTTTCGCGGATTTTTTCTTGTATTTCGATAATGTAACTCTTAAATGACATCTTTGTGGAAAATAACAGGTAAGTTCTTATACGAGTAAATAAGTGCGATAGTTTAAAAAATATTTGTACTGGTGGGGCAAGAAGGCCAGTCTTGATTAATTCTATTGATTCATCCTTATATGAATGTCTCGCGTGTAAAAACGAAATTCTAGCAGTCAAACGTGGAGAAACATCCAGTTAGCTGAAGTCTCATATGTAGTAGACTGCAAGATGTACGTTAATGTGACCGAGGCTGAATACGGAATTCCTAGGACCTGGAAAAGGTAGAAGACTTTGTGCAGGTCCTATATTCTGGCTATGTGTAATCGAGGAACTGATGTTACCAATTGCGTATTTAATATGTAACTTTCCAGTTTTGTATGAATGATTTGACTGATCATTGGAACTGATTGTATAGCCTCTTTAAGACAACGGAAAAAACGATATTAGAAAATACATCATTTGCTTCAACTTTAAATTGAACCCCAAAACGTTATGTTTCACCTCGAATTGAACATATATGTTAAGAAGAACCACAAACTATCCAAAACATCCGTTAGAAACAGTAAATTTTAATATTTTGTGTTGTGATCATCCTTCCGGCGACATGTCCGTCTTACCCCCACCATATGTCCGTTTCACCCGCAGTCTGGAAAAAGTGCAGATATTTCTTTGTTTTCTATTTCTTTCATAAAAGATACTTGTTGATTTTTGTAACATAATCTCTCTGGGCACTCGAAAGCCAACATATGGAGCAACAACATAGAGTATTTCATGTTGACAAAAACATGCTTTTACTATGTTTTATTTGAGTATAACCTTAACATGTCCGTCTTACCCCCAGTTCCCCTAAGAAATGTCTCATCTCGCTGCTAGGTGGATTAAATCAGTTTTTCCTCATATTTTCCCATATTACCTACCAATGTCAAAACTTCTAAAATTATTCAAATTATGTGAAATTTTTCATCTGAGCTAACTTTGACATGTATCACAATATAAAACGAGGGTTCGTCGAGATTTAAAAAAAAATTGCAATGCCTTACTCTCCAGCCTCAAACAAAGTCTTACAGCTATGAAGGTCAGATTAAATCATGTGAGGTAGAAATAGCGCAGCTGGTAAGTCACTGTTACACCGTACGCAGCTCACCTCAGTTCGAACTCCTGAGGGGTGGCCGTAGCATAGTTGGTAAATCGATTACCTTGTACGCAGCGCACCTGGGTTCGAGTCCCGACCCCGCACATAAGGTTAGAAATTTTTCATGGGAGATTTTTCTAACCCGAAGAGGCGAATGGCCTTAAAGTTAAAACCCCTATAATCGAAATAAAAAATAAAAAAAAGTTCGAACTCCCACAACCGCATAAGGTGTGTTAGGCCTTTTGCCACGTTCGGTCAGATTGGTAATTATCTTTTTAAGATCTACCAAAATCATCTTCCGTTTTTCAACGGTACCTGGGCATTTACAATGCCACCTATATTAGTGATGGAAATCTAAATTTTTTTCTCCATATATTTTGCTTCCTACAGTATTTTTAATACTTTCATATGGTTGAATGATTTGGCTTAAATTTGAAAAATAAATCTCAAAGTGCCATCGAAAAAGTGTGCCGATATGCAGTAGCTGACGTAAATTGGAATACCGATCGAGGATATCAGGCGGTTCTTCACTCACTACCAGAAAGGCAATAGTTTGTTGGTCCTCCGGTTGGTTTGATCGGGTGTACCCAGGGATGCAAAAGGTACTGGTAAACTACATTTTATTCGGTATATTTACATTTGCGCAAGCCGTACAGCCCGCTACAGCGACGCATCACTACAGTCTTGCCAGAACGGTAGCCAAACCGAGTTCATACTCCCGTTGAGCAGTAGAATACATTTTTGTTTTGCTGCTGTACTTCGACTGCTCGGTGAGAGTGTGGCGTAGTAAAGTTTGTTCTTTCGCTTTGTACACTTTTCTCTGTGTAGTCAAAGGGAGAGGCCCGCACACGAAAGCGTTGATGCCGGTCGTGGCGTAAACGAACCGCATTTATTGTCGTCGTTTGTGATTGAAAATATTAAAAAGTGTAAAATAAGGAAAGAGAAGCTGTACCGCTCGCGTCTGGTGGCTGTACTGGGGGCAGTATTTCTTTGTCATGTTACTGCTTTGCTTACAGACTGCCGTACAGCGCTGGGCGTCCTGCAATAGCGAAAGACAGCAGCGTCGAGAGAGAAATGAGAATGTAGGCAGAAAAATTACAGCCGCAGAAAAGGTAGTCATTTTGCATCCTTGGGTGTACCCCATTAGGCATAAATACGTTAGGCATACGGACGTTGGGCATGCGCACGTTAGGCATAATGGACGTTAGGCATAAAGACGTTAGGCATAATGGACGTTAGGCATAATATACGTTACGCATAATGGACGATTGGCATAAAGGACGTTGGGCATAAATCATGATATTGAAATATAATTGTAAAGAAATCGCCTTTGGCGTTGACGGCCTCGGGTCGTAATAGTACAAATGTTTCAAATTTTTGACATTGTACAATTAATCTGGAAGCTGATCAAATTCGATCAACATTTTATTCTATTGTATATACTTGAAGAAATCTTCACTCATATAAAAGATGCATAACGAATGCTTGCCATGCGTAAACTCAGCTTGCGCTAATGTCTTGGCGAATAACCGATAAATTGCACATTACTAAAATAAGCTAAACACTCGTGTGTAAAATCAGTTTCATTCATATTAGGGTATAAATTACTCACATTAACTCTTTCATGCCCATGTTGTTTATAAACAACAACGTTTTTAAACAGCTATAACTTTTGATTTAGGCAGAATTTACTCACAAAAACAAGTAAGACTAGTAACTGGGACGATTACCTTGCATTTCAGCACTAAAAGTCCCTAGAACTGAAGTTTTTGCACAAACATAAAATCCGTACCCTAATGCTGATGCTGTACATAACACTGCAAGTTTCCATTAATGCCAAAACTTAATGTTTGTTCATTATTTTGCTTTTTTAAATATTTGGATACAACTGTATTGGTAATACATCTAAGAGGCTTGAAATGTGCTTGTACCAAACCTGTTCACTTAAATGAATGAATACTTTCTCCATTTCATCCACGGAAAAAATAGAGAAAAACTCTACACTTGCAAAGAATAAATATCTCGCTTGCTATTTTTTATTTTGGAGTTTCTTTTTTCTAACCCGAAAAAAACAAGCGTAAGGTTGAAATCTCTATAATAGCGAAAACCTTGCGATTATTTTTTCATCGTCCATTAGGCCTAACGTAAATTATGCCAATCGTCCATTATGCCTAATATACTTAAGCCTAACAAATGTATGCCTAATGTATTTATGCCAAACACTATGCTATAGTGCCTTAGCGGAGAAAAATATAGCTAAAACATTTTTTTTCCATTAAGAATTTACAGGTTTTCGCGCGCAAATGTGGTTTTGAACAGTTTTCTGCTTAGAGGAAAAACATTTTTCGTCTCCTGTGATTTATGATGGCAGTTGGATGGATCTTAGTTTTGAGATGATTTTCAATACCCTACAAAATTTCATTAAGTTTAAGGGACATCAGAATAATATATTTTAGGAAAAAAATGAAGCCCCTACCGGAACAAAGTCCTGGTTACAAGCTTACCAGCAGAACTGATATCCTTAGCACCGTGCGAATTCAGCATGATATGCATTGACAAAAAGAGATATCAGTAAACATGTAACTCGACGATAGAATTACATTTTCTTTTCTCGAATCATTTTCAGAACCATCAATTAACGCTTGTAGATATTCAAAAATATGTAACCGTCATGAAGGACACAATTTGATTCTCACGAATCAAACATCCTCACAAATCAAACATCCTCGAAAAGTCACCTGCACTTTCACGCAACGGTGCTTCGCTCGGGACAGTGGATAAAAGGGACTCGATTGCGAGTAAAAGGGGAAAAACTTCACCCTCGCAAACGGGCAAGTAAAAACAAATGCACGTTGCTCAAAGTGCAACAATTAGTGTATCCTTTTCGGTCGATTCCCCGTGACTTTTTACCGCACTGACTGACAGCAATAACACGGCTGCAATTTGACATCCTGTTTCAACCCCCTGAGCGAAAGCGTCCTGTCATGTTGGGAGTAATTTATGGTCACGCTTCGATTGTAGTTAATGTGAAATCTGTGTTTAAACTGTAATTATTTTCTTTGGTAAGGGAAATGTGATTTTATTGCATCGTTGTTTTTTTTTTGGTTTCGAGTTTTCGGTTTGCTCAGCCTGCAATTACATTTGATTAATTTTTTCGATCACTGTTTCCTATGACTTTTAGATGACGGAGCGAAAAATGTGGGGGTGTTTGTTTGCAGCGATCCGGCTGGGAGAGGGTTGAACTGGCAATCAATGTGTGGGAATTTTTCCTGCGGAGTCCTTTCCTGGTGCATTTTTTCATGATTTTATTTTATCACGGTTGCAAACAGGGTTTGGACATTATTTACCAGTAGAGAAAAAATGCGACCAACCAAGCGTGATAAGTTGCATTTGAATGCATTTTAATTATGAATTTAAGGAGAACATGGTACACAGAACATCAGTTTTTGTTTGCACCGTTGTAAAGACTGCAATTGAAAAAAATTAAACACGATAATATCTACATGTGAATTGAAATGACCAAAATGTTTACTGCAAATTGTTCAATTCGCATTGTTTTCTTCTGCTAAATTTTATCACATGTGGCGTGAAAATCACCTTCTGGCCGTACTCTTCATCCAATAACTCCGGAACCGGAGTTGTAGCTTTCAAATGGTTTACAATATCGCCTTGATGTCAAAGAAAAAGTTTCAGGAAATTTGATGGGCCTTTTTGGAATCCTATTGTTGTTGATGGAGAAATGCAAATACCTTAGGAAAATAATTGTGTTATTAAAACAAAATTTAAAATATCTCGAGAACTACTACATTTCAGAAAATTTTTGTTATGAGATTTTTGATTTAAATGCCATTCCATAAGAAAATTATGTTTTTGACTGCTAGTAGTATGAATTATGTTGTTGTTTAAAAGTTGTTAGGACTTTTTTATTGAAAGCTTCTCCATGACCCAGTGGCGGATCCGGGGTCCGGACCAGGGTTACCATATTCACAGATTTTTCTGTAATGTCACAGATTTTTGATCACAGATTCTTTTTCACAGATGACAGATTGTTGGCATTTTGTTGAAAATTTCACAGATTTTTGGAAATATTGTTATTTATCACAGATTTTTTGGAAATTTATCACAGATTTTTTTTCCTGCTTTAGTCATCACAGATGGTAACAAGATTTTTTTGGTCGAAACACAGATTTCAATGTAGCATCCCTGGTCCGGACCCCCCCTCCTCGAAATGTTTTAACTTCTTGAAAAAAATTAAAATAATTTCTATTTTAAGTTCGTTCTAAACTCAAAATCATTCCAAACCAGATTCGACCACCAAAACTGATTTTAATTAAATGAGGTTATTACATATCACGTATTGTACAATGAACATTTCAAAATCGAAATTTCGGATCCCATCCGAAATTTTTTTTTCTGGATCCGCTCCTGCCACTGTAATGACTAATATCAGATTATTGACATTTTATGACAACTATCTCATTTTGGAAGTTTTTTTTTAAATGCATTTTGTTTTTAAATGATACTAAGAATCATATTCTGTTAAAAAACTAAAGTTTTGTACGTCAATTAGTAGGGGAATACGGGGCTATTCGGACCTACCTAAGCAAATCACCCTTTTAGGTGGATAGATGCGAAAAAAATTATCGGACGAAGGTGTTAGTTTGAACACTTAGGACCTTCGCTACATTTTGGTGGCACTCTATTACAGCTCTAGGCAATGATTTGCAAAACTCTATGTTTTTCTTTATTTTTTACAATGCACAGTGGTCGCAATGGTACCAAAACGTGCGTTTAATTCATTGTACTCTAGAAGCTGATTTTAGTCATTTGGTGTGTTAGGGATGCTTTTTTGGAATGTAAGCCTCCTTCTTTTGATGTATACAAAATTGTGATTAATCCACCTAAAAGTGAGATAGGAAATTTATTTCTACTAACTAGTTTTAATATATCGGCATTTTGAACGTCATCTACTAGGAGATGTGGAAATATGCGGAAGACATTTCGATTCTATGAGAAAGACAGTGAAAAGTACTACAATAAAAATACTAGTCACAACGGGCATCAACTGGCCTGTATGTAAAAATTACTTTCCAGCAATGCATGTTTTGTATTTGGTAATAAAATAGGTAGGACTTTTTCAACATAACTATTTTTGGTGATTTTTTCTTTTCGTCAAATGTTCTAAAATATCACTGAAAATATTAAAGCACGCATATGAATCCAAAACTCTCAGTTTCTGTAATCTCTAACTTAATTCATGAAGGGTATGTGCTAACGCGTAATATGAAATCCGCATTACAAAAAATGCAAGCGACTCAAAATATCAAAATGGACCCAGCGACCTTTTTTTGGTTGACAACCCAACAAACATTAGGAGCTGAACTATAAAACTACTTGCTGATTAAAAGCAGATTAAAGGCTATTTAAGCTGAATAATACTTTCGCTGAACTATTTAAACATTAACAGTTTATTCAGCCTATTTAATCTCCAGTATTCGCCACTTCAAACTAGGCTGAACTATACTACTAACAAATGTTGCAGCGACAGCATTAATGCTTTTATTAAACCATCTTAATTAGACTGAATTACGAGTTGAATAAATGATGCTGTTACCAATATTATTACCTTTAATCATTAAGCTGCACTACATGTCTTCAAAAGGTTGATTCTACCTTTACATTTGCTCTTATACCTCCTTTGACTTATTCATTTTTACAATTTCATGCAGTTAATTTGCAATTTCAATTTCGGCCTGTAAAAATGTCTGCTAACAAAAAGAAGCTATCAAGTTGGTTCGATGCATTAGTAAACCTAAAAAATAATTCATACCAAGGACTTGCATATACATACACACTTAGTTGAACCCAGCTAAATCCCCGCACAGTCGAGTAATAAGTAATGTTTTATACTGGTATCCCGGAAATTCTCGATTTTTCGAGACAAAAAGATCGATTGTAAGAAACAAAAAAAATCCCGATTCAATGACAATTTTGAAACAAAAATCGATTTTACCAGATAAATTTTTTTAAGTTAACAACATCGATTTTGAAAAATTCGTCTACATCGCCCATTCCTATTTCGAAGTAAACTATCTGTGGACTATAAAGTCCCTTGAATAACATGATTATTACATTGGCGACAACTGTACGCGTAAATCATTCAAGCTAGAAACAGTATATTTTCTAAGTGTTTCGGTATATTCCAATCGAAATGTTTTCATATATTATGGTTTAGAAGCAATAACAACAGCAAATTTATTTTGTTGTTTTACATCTACTGAGTTTTCAGCATGTGAAACCAACGATTTACAGTTTTGCAATGTAAAAGCTTGCCAAATCATACGCACCCTTGTTTACGTAAATTTACCTTTTAATTCAAAATGGTCTGTTTACTTATTGAACACAAGAGAAAATTTTTGTTCGAACGATGCTGTACATTTTTGACACCAGAATTGTTTCCATGGACCATTTGCCAAATGGTATGCCAAATAAATCAAGGAGATTGCCACCTTGGAATTATAAATGGTTTCAATACATCATTCAGTTACCACCACTTTCATATGACACTCATTTTTACTGGTCTAAAAGTTTTGTGATCCGTAAGTCCTCATCTTGGATACAAAAACGTCTAGAATCATTAGTTTTTGAAATTAGTAAATTGTCTAATTTAAAATTTCCAAATGTTCTAAAAATTATCGCAGAAAAAAATTATCGTAGGTTGGAACTCGAACCCAAGCCAACTAGATTCACTCAAATCTATAAAAGGCTAGTACAGTCTTTGTACAGACTCTATTCAGCGTGATGTGACTTCCAACAAGGTAATACAATTTTTCTCTAATTGTAACGTAACCAGGGATGGGAATTATCATTCATTCGCATGATTCTTGGCAAATCCGTTCATTGCTTTGACAGCAGCCAGTCGTTCAATCACGATCCGATTAAAACTCTCCAAAAGAACACAACTGAACGTAGGTAGAAATGAACTTCCGAAGATGTGAGACAGGTAAAAGAATGACACGTACTATGTTGAATGAAGAAGATCGTGTTCTTCATTCGCGGATTGAATCGGAAGAGTGTATTGTAAACATTCACAAGTGAATCAACTTTTAGTTCACAAATGAATGTGACATTGTATTCTCTGGTTGGGTTAGGTCAACTTTATAGTGCAAATGTACACTATAATCAATGTTGAGAAGTAGATTGCACTACAATCCACTTGAAATTGATATTGTGATATGCACGGAAGCGTTTTAAGAAGTTATTTTTTTCACCAGCACATTGTAAACTACTTACTCAACAATAAGAGATCACCAAGTGAAAATTTCATAGGTCTATAAACAATAACGCCAAGTTTTTTGTATTAGAATGATCCGGTGAATGTTTTGAAATGAATCTTTGTGAATGAAAGAATGCATTCATTTGCGATCCTTTCTGCTTTCATTCAAAACACTACGTATGCGATGGAGAATGAATCATAGCCGGGCGCTGTCACTTTTTTTCAGTTTTGTGTTTTGCTTCTCGCTTTCGCATCAACGCGTAACTCTGCACAAGAAGAGTTGCCGAGATTGGGTTTCACAGTAAGAGCGTGTTGGTGGATGATTTCAAATTGATCGTTTCGTGAAATGATTTTTACCATGCCTGAACGTAACACTAATAAAAGTATATGGCTTCCAAAGAGATTGATAGCGTAACTTGAAATAAATGTGTTTTTTAATAATTTTTATATGATCATTTTCTCATCTGAATAGCGGTAACGAAAAGGTTTATTGATGAAGCTGAACTATGACTTCCTTCAGGCTGTATACATGCTAAAGAATTGTTCTTTAAGGTTCAAGTTACCTTTTTTAAGCATGTGTTAGAATTGAACGCTTGGTAGTGTGCGTAGGAAAATTTGTGTTCAGCTTTCCCACCGGATTATCCATTTAAACCTTTTTAAAACTCTAAAAGAAGAATATCAGTCGATTTATTAGATCATCACGATTCAATTCATGCAAAATACCTGCTGGAAAAACCATCGGCTTAGCTAAATGGTGCTTTTGAAAAAGTGGCTGTGGTTTTTTCATTGCGCAGTTGTGTTGCGTACCCCAGCTCGGTGTGGTAGTGTGATAAAAAATCACAGCCACTTTTTCAAAAGCACCATCCAGCTAAGCCGATGGTTTTTCCAGCAGGTATTTTGCATGAATTGAATCGTGATGACCTAATAAATCGACTGATATTCTTCTTTTAGAGTTTTGAAAAGGTTTAAATGGATAATCTGGTGGCAAAGCTGAACACAATTTTTCTTACGCATACTACCAAGCCTTGAGGTAACTTGAGCCTTAATGTGTCTTAATCAGACAAGCTAAATAAATTCTCCAAATCCCGGATGTTTAAGGGTGAGATAAACGATATATGATTACACGTATATGTTCAGCTAGAGCTGAATAAAGCAACTGTTAAAACGTTTAAAAAACCACGAAATGTTTGTTGGGAAACTAAGATTTTACTACCTAATCGATTATTGATCTTACTTAAACGATTATCTTGGCCGATAAATCGAATCAATTAATCAAGCTCTCGAAAATTGGGGTAACATGCACCCTAGAGTGACAGGAAAAAATGACCCCTATCGGCACATCCCTGATTCGATTCCTAGTCCCACCAGGAGTACTTGTACCAAATTTGAAGCAAATCGGACAAGTTTAGCTACCGGACCAACGTGCCTGAAGTTTGTATGGGACTCTTCGACAATTTACATGGAGAAAATCCACTAACTTGCATTTTTGCTGCTAGGTGACACTGTATGTATCGTATTATCACTGTAAGTGAACATAAGAAAGATAATTTAATTGTCTATAACATTACCGAAGACTACTAGTGAATTAAGCTTTGTTAAAAGAAGTTATAAAACTTTTAGTGAAGTGATGTCTGAGTCAGTTTTGCATGGGGCCTAGCAGTGCATAGTTGTGTATCAGTACTCGATTCGCGCGAACTAAACATTTTTGTGAAATAACCGAAGATTTAGCTCTATGGTATGTATTTTACCACATAGAGGGCGCCAACACTAACTTTTCAACGGAAAGAGAAAAAAATAGGTGTCTTCCACAAAGTTGTAGAACAGGTATTTTACAATAATTCTTCCGAATCTTGATATTCTATCTCTCTTCTATGAAAAGTTAGTGTTGGCGTCCTCTATGCGGTCACAGTTGGAACTAAAATTTCCCAACCAAAACATAACTCGCATTTTATGTTATAATTCTTTTGAACATACTATTGGGCTAAACCTATCGATTACTGATACACAACCATGCACTGCTAGGCCCTATGCAAAACTGACTCGGACATCACTTCGTTAAAAGTTCAATAACTTCTTTTAACAAAGCCGGATTCACTAGTAGTCTTCAACAAAGTTGTAGACAATTATATTATCCTTCTTATTTTGACTTACAGGGTTAATACGATACATACCGTACCACCTAGCGGCAAAAATGCGAGTTAGTGGGTTTTCTCCATGTAAATTGTCGAAAAATCCCATGCAAACTTTAGGCGCGTTGGTCCGGTAGCTAGACTTGTCCGATTTGCTTCAAATTTAAAGGAAGTACTCCTGATGGGACTAGGAATCGAATCAGGGGTGGGCCGATTGTGTTTTCAAAAATTCATTATTTTTCTGGGCAGTCTAATGCACCCCCGAGGAAAAATTCACCCCTTGCTTATATCGAAAATTGCTGAAAATTTCTATAAAAGGGTAACGCCAGCCGGAAGTCCGCCATAGTAAACATGCACTGTCAAAGTATGATAACCGTGCCCAAATATTTCCAGCTAGTATAAAAATAGGTTTTTCTAAAGGCCCATAATATTTCCTGTCACCTTCACTTTGACGTCAAAGCGATATTGTAAACCATTTGAAAGCTATACGAAAACAATCAAAATATTATTCAACCATGGGGTCTGATGACTAAACCGTTTCAGAATTTTTTTTGTTATGAGCATTTTGATTAAAAATGGAGTTTAGAATCGTATTCAAAAAGACAATTATATTTTTGAATGCAAATAGTACGAATTATAAAAATATGGCAAAAGTTGTTGTTAGGAAAACTTTTTCAACAAGCTTCCCTATGATCCAAATACACTGAAAAAGTTTATTTTGCGTCTTTAAAACGACAGACAACAGATTGTTGACATTTCACGATTAAGTAACGCAAACAACATTTGCACGGTGTTCCTAAAACAGTCATTAACAAAAAAATGACCATAAATTTGTCGTACGGCATTCGAAAGATCTTTCTCATTGAATTTCAAAATAATTCATCGAGGGATTCGAGAAAAATTGCAATTTGAAGTTTTATGACACGTTTCATAAGGCTACCAGCAAACACCCACGGGTTTGGTCCTATCTCTACAAACAAATTTTTTTTTTGTCTGCTTATTTAGTACATGGCATTCGAAAGATATAGTAATCAAGTATATCTCCTGCAAGTTGGAAAATATTTCATTGACGGAATCGAAATTTATAACGGTTTGGATGTGGTATGCGGTCATAGATGGGTTTTCTACCAGACTTCAAGCGTGAATCCATGTTTGTCCATTGACTATTTAGATCGTTTATACGTGTCGCGGTTTTTAAAGGAAAACCTTACCATTTCATTACATAAATATAATGTACAAAAGGTGTTATTTATATGGTGCACTGAAAAAATATGAAAATAGGGTTGTCTACCAAACGTTAAATATAATGTGAAAACTAAAAAAATTAATAAAAGTTGGAATGTTTACTTCAAAAGGCCATATCTCAATGGTTTGTTGACCGATTCTAATTATTTTTTCATTATTGAACAGGTAAACGTTTCATTGCTAATTTACATTAGAAGAATATAAAACAGAGTCATCTACATCAATAAATAGGCGATATAGTTCGTCGCTGTTGTGCTATCTTATGACAAGCGCCATTTAGCACATTTCGAGAAAAACGATTTTTAAAGTTTGAGATTGAATATCTTGAGACTTGTAAATGCTATAAACAATCCAAAGAAGACAATTGATGCTTCTATCTATTCGGCATTAATCTCTCAAATATTACGAAGATCGGTTGACTATGTTGCGAGTTTTTACTATGAATGTAAACAAAAGTTGCACTCACACGTGTCATAGGCGTGCAGCCCGGTGACAACTTGACAGCTTCCATATATTGAACTCATAAGCAAATTTTGTGGTGATTTGGTGATGTCATGGCGGCTCGAATGGAGCAAAATTTGAAAAAGGCGCAGGCCATTTATTATTTCCACATCTGTAAAAAATAAACAATTTAAGCATTTCTATCATCAAGTATATTTCGCTGTTTAAATTAGAAGCTGTCCTCATTCTGCCATACCCAAACAGAAACATAGATTCCATTTTGATTTTTAAAAATCCAAAATAAAATAAATTCGATTTTCGGAAATACAAGAGGATGATTTTCAAAATCAAGCCACTTCCACTTATATTGGAATTTCCGAAAATCTTCCGGATCGAATCAACATCGCCTCATACATGAAATCCTTCGGTAGATGCCGTTCCGTTAGGTTTATATCAGTCTGCCGAGCCGAGTAAAACGCCAGAATAATTCTGAAGGGAAAACCAAAACCATTGCAATATCTTCCGGACAGAATTATTGCAAAAGTCGAACAAAACTCTGGCAGGAGTCGAATAAATTTGGACATTCCTGGCAGCATTCTTGCTGAAAGCAAACATTACCGGGTTGCTGCCAGAATTCTGATAGAAGCACACAAATTCCATTCAAAACAAATTTTGATAAAAGGGTAGAAAATCCTACATATATTCTTTATATTCCCGATCATAATACTAGAATTCTTGACGTTACTAATGAACTTGAAACAAGAAGGTTCACGAATTGTTAAGCTTGGTGATTTACTTTCATTGACCAAAAGGTTTTTATTTATATTTCTCGAGAAAAAAAACACCAATGATTTACCGACTACAAACTTCACACTACAAGAACACCAAAACATTTTTGGGACGGAAGAAAGTAGGTTGCTGAAAACAACGACTTCCAGCTAAATTTATAATAAGATTTATGCAACTTTGCTGACGGTTTCCAGTTATATTCTCTAATAATAGTTTTCTTTGTCCACATTTTGGAATACGCTTTGTCTAAATGTTGCTCTAGCCGCATAGATGGCGTTCATAACACACGTAACGAAACACGCTTTTCTCTTGAAACTTTTTCGTTTCGTTATTCGTGGTACTCGTACAGAGAAGACATAATAGCGCCACCATCAAATCAGTGGTACATATATGAAACAAGCACTAGCTGTCAAGTTGTCCCTGGGTTGTAGGCGTGTATTGATGACAAAAATTGTATGACGTGTCATAATCATGCATAGAAAATTTTCCATAGAAAAAAATCATCCATTTTTAACTTTTATTCATATCTTTGCGTTCATATGGTCTATATACAATCGGTGAAATGCATTTTGAAGGAAATGAGTCAGGGAATCTAGAAAAAAATGTTATTTTTGGTTACAGTGTTGCCAAACATCCTTTATTTTCAGTTTAAAACTAAAACTGTGTTTTTCTCACAACTCGTGTAATTTTCTTTTGAAAATGTTTATGCCATTGTGTTCCTCAGACATTTTCACACATAAAAACATATAAAACTTCAATATAACTTGAGCAAATCCCTAGATACAGTGATTTGAAGCAAAAAACTCACAATTTCTCATCATGTTTCTCGCTATATCTAAGTAACCAAGTAGAATTTCAAAATTCTGAAAACGCCACATTGTGGAGATTTTTCAAAAAAGTAATGTGGCATATCTAACTCAGTTTACCCCAAAATGGCGTTTGTCATAAGATAGCATAACAGCGACGAGTTGATCTCAACTATATTTATTATCATTATTTAGTAAATATTTTTGTTTTAAAAATAGCTGCCTATCCATTTTTATATACTCGTTGATTGCAATTGCTGTATAAACATCTGAATGTCAAATTCTCGTGATAAGTTCAATTCGACAATAAAACTGACAATAGTTAGAGATATGAGCAGATGAGCTTGTACTAATAACATCCCCTTTGACCAGTTTCAACATCTGTCAACCCAACCAGCGATTGTACAAAATTTCCAACAAAAACCGTATCATAACATAAATTGATCTGAATCAGCACATACCTTCATATTTTTTAAATTTATGGTTTTATTTTTCCATCATTTGTAGTTTGCGTTCGTTGCATTCAACTAATGTATAGGTCATCGTTTTGAATACAAAGATATTCACTAAATAGTGATAATACATATAATTGAGGAAAATTATGTTGTCTATTGTTTGAAGTAGCCAACTCCTATTTATATTCTTCTTAATGAAAATTAACGATGAAACGTCTACTTGTTCAATAATGAAAAAATAATTAGAATCGGTCAACAAACCATTGAAATATGGCCTTTTGAAGTAAACATTCCGACTTTTATCCATTTTTTTAATTTACGCGTTATATTTAACGTTTGGTAGACAACCCTATTTTCATATTTTTTCAGTGTACCATATAAATAACACCTTTTGTACATTATATTTATGTAATGAAATGGTCAGGTTTTCCTTTAAAAAGCGCGGCACGTATAAACGATCTAAATAGTCAATGGACAAACATGGATTCACGCTTGAAGTCTGGTAGAAAACCCATCTATGACCGCATACCACATCCAAGCCGTTATAAATTTCGATTCCGTCAATGAAATATTTTCAAACTTGCAGGAGATATACTTGATTACTATATCTTTCGAATGCCACGTACTAAATAAGTAGACAAAAAAATTTGTTTGTAGAGATAGGACCAAACCCGTGGGTGTTTGCTGGTAGCCTTATGAAACGTGTCATAAAACTTCAAATTACAATTTCTCTCGAATCCCTCGATGGATCATTTTGAAATTCACTGAGAAGATGCTTGGATACTGTATCTTTCGAATGCCGTATGACAAATTTATGGTCATTTTTTGTTAATAACGGTTTTAGGAACACCGTGTTTGAAAAGGACATAATTATACGAAGTAATTGTTTTTGTTGGGGCAAAATTCCTAATATCTCGAAAACTTTTGTGTTTTAGAAGATTTTTGTTCAATTTATTGCACGTAGTATTCATTCCCTGTAACTCGTTCACAGATAGTTTTGCTGATTGAAAAACAGTAAACGAACAAAAAAATTAAATTATGCACTTAGAAACGTCAAGGCCCTTTTGAAAAATTTTTCTTGTATCAAAATATTGCAAAATTTTGTTCGATTTGACGATTATCATATTTTGCGACCGGGCGGTTTCTTATGGAATCCCTCAATATTAGCGCTAGAAATTGTTTTTTTTTGTTGTTCTACTGGAGCTGTAGAGAAATGGTCTCGGGAAGGGCTCCCCGTCAGAATCAAGGGATTAGGGATACATTTGCAGACGAGATGGGAAATGTCACCCACTAAAACACTGCTACAGTTTTTCTTCACATCTCGCCCTGAGCAGAAGCAAAAAATCGTCCCGCACAAGTGAAACAGTCAATTCTACCTAAAAATCAATCGGTGCCTATCACACAAGCAGTCCATATAACAATAGCCTATACCTACTGTGCGATTTAGTGATGAGTGACGGTGCCCAGCAAAAAGCAACCCAGATGCGGCCGAACTATGTTGCTATTGATTTTTCAAAATGCCCCGTAAGACCAGCCATTCGGGAAGTGGAACAGTCATTAAAAGTGCAGATGGAACTCAATCTGGCTGAAGTGAAAATCCTACAAATGCATCATATCAAACATTGCGTGCTGATTTCGTTCAACAACATTAACCAAGCTGAGTCATTCGCCTCGCGAAACAACATGCAGCACACCGCCGAATGCGGCAATGTTAAATATAGCATTCCCGTATACATCGAGAACGGCGCTGTAGAAGTTCGGGTCCATGATTTGGCTACGCGTACCCCCGACGACGCGATTAAAAAATGCTTGCAAAAATACGGAGAAGTAGACTCCGTTACACACGATACACGGAGGAATTTTTTCCCGGGCATCCCTAACGGTGTTCTTGTGGTGAGAATGCGTGTGACCAAGCCAATTCCCTCTTACTTAAGCTTCACAGTGTTAGGAAGGGACGATGCTCTTATTCAACAGACATCACTAGTCACGTACCCAGGGCAAATTCCTACGTGCCAGTTCTACACGAAGAAGCTGCACCTCGGAAAACCTTGCGTAGAAACTGTTAAGGAAAACTCAAATCCAACTGAAATCAGCACACAACCATCTTACGCTAAACCACTAACAGCTGCAAAACCAACATGTCCGGATCAAGCACCAACAACCAGTAACAACCACAACGAAACGAATGCCGAAAAATACGAACATACAATAACGACCGATAAGAGTAAGACACAAACTGGAACATCTGACCTCGAGCAGCAGGAAAGTAGTACGGATGAGGACATGGACATGAACGACAACGCGAAAGAAGACAAACGGATCGAACCTCAAATTGCAGTGGACAACACTGGCAATATTTTGCCCCCTAGAAAAAGGATCTCAACACGCAGCAGAAAGCTGCGCCTGAACGAGACCGAAAATTTTACATAGCTGTTTTTTTATTTATTGTAAAAAAACAAACAATCGGTCTCGTCGAGCCCAAATGCGGTGGCCTAAATAAATTTATTAATTATAAAAAAAGAAAATATATAAAACACTGCTTAAAGCCAATTGCAGCGGGCCGTCATTCTCATTGTGATGTTCATTGCATGGTTCAGATATGTGCGGGCGTAGGGATTTCACGATCGCGAAAGGATCGAGCGTTTTTACGTTAACGTTATAGACCAGTGGTTTTCAACCGGGAGTGAATTCACCCCCAGGGGTAAATTAGACTATTGACCGATTCCGACTCAATCGGTTTCAGAATCGGTTGTTGCATTTGATTTGGAATCCCTACTGACTCCAAGGATTCCGAATCAAATTCCGAATGGTTTAACCGGGTTACTGATAGTGCCCAGGAACAGGTTTCTGATTGAAAAATTATGGTTTTCGTTCACTTGAAAATCATTTTTTTACGATAGGGTCATGATGGTAAACAATTTTCAGAAAGGGGTACGTAGTGGTGATCAATATTCGGAAAGGGGTACATGCAGGGCCGCCGAGAGGGGGGGACCGGGGTGTTTCCCCCCGGGCCCGGAGTTTTGAAGGGGGCCCGGATTTTTAACAGAAACTAAAATTTTGACAAATACTTTTTCGACAAAAATTTATTTGAGAATGCAATTGAAAATTCAATATCTTGTGCATGAGGTAACTAGAATAGCGAAAAATTCTAAACTACTGCATATTTGAAATCAACTATATTTATACCAACCTAATTCTCGCATCGAAACAAGATCAGAATCGAGCGGGCATAGCGGAATTTGTACATTGAATGTCATGTACGCAGCTCACCTGGGTTCGAATCCCAACACAGGAATAGAGTTTTTTATAGGAAAATTCCTAATCTGAATGAAGAAGCGAATGACCTTAAGATTAAAATGTCTATAATCGAAACAAAAATATAATCAGACTTGTAGGGGTTAAACAATTAAATGGTTTGATTAGAAGTCATGAGATTGTCTTCAAATTTCGCCAATATGAAATCGATTTTTAGCATTGAAAATGCTTTACTACACTATATGGGGCTGAGACTAGGTGTAAAATTAAAATCTAAAATTCGATCCGCGTCGCGAAAATGTGGCATAATTTTAAACGACTGCAGCGTTGTTAATTGTTGATGGAATTGCATCATTTACATACCAATCGATTCAGAGAAGTCCATCTTGAAAATTGATTGCAACTTTAAATTGGTATTTCAACTGTACACTATTGAAAAATCCGTATTATTGTAAATGCTTTGGAAAAATGTATGAAGACATACCAAGTTTTCACTCACGTTTTATTAATTGTTTATAGATTTTCATGATTCGAACCAGGGCCGAAAATTCTCATACCCATTCAATGAACGATGAAATTCACTGAATTCACCTTCGTATTTTCGCTGCCTCCTTCGTTACTAAATTCACACAAAGCGAAACAATAAAGGCAACGCCCCTTCTTCTTTCGATTCTATGGATGCGAGTAGCAGAAGTAGTGACTTTCGTTTTCCTTTGACAATACGAAAATTCAATCTCGTTTTAATTTCAAATCAGTAATTTTGATTTTTATTTTAATTTTCATTAAATGAAATTATAGCAATGTTCATCATAAAATGCAACTAGAACGCCGCAAATACAGGAAATACGCACACCACTGCCCCTTCAGTCGTCCAATATCATCGCTAGCTTGTTATTCTCCCAAATCGAACAACGACAAATAAATATCGTTACTAGTTTCTTTTCGTTTGGCCAGCGCTATGTGCAATATCGAAGAGACCAATGTCGTTCTTAATTTCGAAGCGAAAACGAATGTGTGAAGGAAATAATGAAATTGAATTTACCCGCATGCTTTGTCGTAGGCCGTTGTCTCATTTTCGGTTTCGTAATGTTCTAGTGGTTTAGAAAGTAGCATCGCTCGCTCGTCATTTTCGTCGGATTTTGGTAAACGAAAAAAACATTTTTCGACTCTGATTCGAACACTAATCGATTTAGAAAATTGCCAGTAAAAAATTGTTATCAAATTTATCTGTGTGTTTTATTAGCACACTATTGAAAAATCCGTAAATCCGCAGGGAAAACATATACAATTTTCACAAACTTGCGCAACTCTTTCCCTAACACAGACCTCATTTCGACACTCATAAACGTCTTACACATTTCATCGCATGACATAAAAGGAATGTTTCTGGCCGAATTAATTCACTGCCATACCTACTCTGCTGATGGAACGAGGTAGGTTATTGCTACTGCTGCAGGTAGGGTCTCAGATACATCTGAGATCACCTTGTTTCAGTGCTTATTTGACATGAGCTGCGAAAGGAAAATGTTCGTGTGTGTACGTAGCAGAAGCGAATCGCCGGCAAGGTTCGAATCGTTTCAAAGGATTCTCGTTCCGTATCACAAAACATAGTTATCAGCAAACAGTCCTTATTAGGACGAATACATAATGGAAAAAGAATTCAATTAGAAAATTCCTTTCATTAATTTGTATTAATTGTGCGCTTGTTAATTCTGTACCATTCCCTAGTAACAAATTAGGGTTTAAGGTTGTTTTATAGCCACTCATAAAACTTAGATTGCACTTGTAGTGTGCTATAAAACTTCAATTGTTACTTGGGTTACCAGTGAATCATAACATAAACAAATATTCATACATTATGCAAAAATCCCTTTTATTAGCTTGTCTTAAATCTGTGCTTGTTAATAATCAATTCTGTATCTTTATCAGTGAACAATAACAAGAAAAGTAACAACAAGTAACAAGTGGTCGTGTCTTGTAGACAACCTTCTATTTTTTTTGATTTATTGAATTTCCAATCTTCGAAAGCGTTGGATTAGTATCGAAAGTAATTATTGAAAAAAAACCCTGCTTAGGGTTGCCACACCGGTTTTTGGAGACGAATTTCGTGTCTTCGTTCAGGTAATTATTTTTGAACTATTTACTAGAAATCAGTTACAACATTCTTGTAAAATATTTTAAGGTGTGCTAACACACCAACACAAATAAAGAATAATTCATGTTTTTATAGGATTATGAATGTTTTCGAAACCAGCATAGCGTAAAATCCAACCCCAACCCTTATTTGAAATTTGATCCATGTTTCTCATTTTTTTTTTTTTTTACATGGATTTTTTTTTTATTTTGTTAAAATTTCATTTATCTTTTTTTTCAAGTTGTGGATTGTATTTGTATTTCTACAATTTTAAGATTCTGCCTTTTTTATGTATTTCCATTCTTTTATTTTATCCATCTTTTTACGTTCCTTACATTTGCTTTTTTCTATTGCTATCACTATCACTTACTTTAATTTATAGTTTTTTCTCTGTTATTTCATTTTATTCACAATTTTTCGAGAAAATTCTGCTCTCTTTATTTAATTTTTCTAATTGTTTCATATTTTAATACCCTGCTTTTGTATTTGTTTCTTTTTTCATTCCATCCAATTTTTAGAATTTGTCTATTTACTACATTTATTCTTATCATAGCCTTTTTCTATTTCCGTATTTTCATATTTTTTTGCATTTCCATAAGCAATTTTACTTATTCAAATTCATTCCAATTTGTCTTATTGTTTAATTTTTACCTTTCTCCTATTTTCTTCCTTATGTTTTTAACTTTTCGTTTTTCGTACTTTTATTTTTCCCACTGATTGTTTAATATAATTTTATTTATTTCTTATACCTTTTTCTTAAGATTTTATTCGTTATTGTTATTTCTTCATTGTTTCCATTTAACCTGTTTTGAAAGTACTTTTTCTGTTGACCATTTTCTTGTACGTTTATATTGATTTTTTTTATTTTCCTAAAAAAACATTTGATCTTTTTTAACACTATGCGCACTTTTCCTAGATTTTACATTTAGTTCGTTATTTTAATTTATTTCAAATTTCATTTCTAGTGTTTTTCTATTCTTTAAATAATTTAATCCATTTTATTCATTTTCTTAGTGTTAATTTCTCCATTTTTTGTGTTTCTATAGTACACCAAGTTGGCTTTTTCCTACTATCTTTGTTTTTCATTTTGTCTGTTTGCTCCGTTTTTGTTCATTATCCAATTTTCTTTACTTTTTGTCTTTTCATCATTCCACTTTTCCAGTTTTTCAAAATTTGCCGGTTCGTCCATTTATTTTAATTTCTCTATGGTTATTTTATTCTTGTCTTTTATATACACTCCTGTAATTTTATGCATTCTTAACGTTCTATTTACTTTTTCTATTGCTTTAAATATGTCTTGTTTTAAATGTTAAATAAATTTTATTATTCTTGATTTATCGAGTTTTTCATTTTTATGCATTTTTTATATTAATGTTTGTATTCTTTTTAGTAGTTTTTCTTTCATTTTTATTTATTCCTAAAATTTCCTAAAATTATTCTTATCGATTTTTCATTATTTTCAACATTTGTTCAATAATGTTCGAATATGTTTTTTCTAGTTACCTGTTTTCTTTTATCAATTTTTTATAGATTTTATTTTGGTTTTTCTAGATTAAACATTTTTTGACAATTGACATTAATTTGTTTATTTGTTTGATTTTGTTGTTTGGAGCTCTTTTTTACATTCTTTTAATATTTAGTTTTCCTGTTGTTTTTCTTTTATCTATTGCCGTTGATCGCCGTTTAGATATTTTTAATTTTTGTAATAACTACATTTTTAATTTTTCCATTTCCGTACTTTTATAAATACTATTGATAAAAATGACGCTTTTCAAAGTCACCAAAACTGTCGAAAAGGTATTTAAAAAAACTCCCACAGTAATGAATTTCAAACATTAACTTTTTTTGTACTCAGGCAATAAACAGTGGTGGGGGCCCGTACGTTGGACCCCCCGGGCCCGTATTTTCTCTCTGCGGCCCTGGGTACATGGAACGAAAAAGGTTGAAAACCACTGTTATAGACACTCATAATAATAGACCAGCGAAGGTACTTTTATCGAGCCAAACAAACTGTCAAATTTCCGAGCCAAACGAGCATGACGTCATAGAATGCAAACAAGTATTGCGATTTTATTTAAAAAATATACTTTGTTATTCCCAGTAAGCTTCACTTTTCATGTCCGTATTAGTATTTTACAATGCTATTTAGAAAAATATTTATTGTGTTCTACCTAACTGCATAAAAATAATTTTACTTGTGCTCTTTTTTATCAACTGTGTGTTTTTGAAGAAATTGGATTTTTTTGCTTTTCTTTATTTCTTGTTGCTCAGTATCAAACGTATAACTTATCTTTTGATTCATATATTGAACCTCTTGAAACATTCTTTCCATAAAACAGATGATGGAATACAAGCGAGCACGTTCGAGATTGCACATTGTTGGGTGATGCCAGTTTAACATGCTTGTTTTTCTAGTTACCATAGGCCCGAGGTAAGAAACATTCGGACGTGACCGATTGTTGATCGCGCGAACAGATTTGTTTGTAGACCCGCGCTTGAGACCGCGTTTATGAGTTTATAAATGCTAGAACGTTCACCTAATCGCCGGGGTGTTTTCATGTTTGCGAGATCGCGGACGTAATAGTGCGTGGACGAAGGTCAAGCGTTTGCGTGTTGTCGCGTCTGCTAGCGTGCTTAAATTGGTCCAACTGAAGGCATAAGTCTGAACTGTTGGGACTAGGGATAGACACTTCCGGGTGACCGATTCATGATCGTGGGGGCGGTGGATTAATGCTTGAGACCGCGTTTGTAATTGTTTTGGTTCTAAAACTCACTTAATTACGTGGTGTTTTAATGTAGGCAAGATCGCGGACGTAAGTATGTGTGAATGATTGCAATAGCATGATCAGGTTTGTGTTGTAGCAAAGGCCACGAGCGTTTGTACGTTTGGAGTGGAAGAGATTGTGAGTGTATACGAGAGATTATGCAATTGATTGTGTTAGTGAGTGTTAATATGAATCTAATTAATGATATATTAATAAAAGTAAACAACATGCCGAATAAAGAAAAAATATGCAAAGAGATCTATATATATATATATATATATATATATATATATATATATATATATATATATATATATATATATATATATATATATATATATATATATATATATATATATATATATATATATATATATATATATATATATATATATATATATATATATATATATATATATATATATATATATATATATATATATATATATATATATATATATATATATATATATATATATATATATATATATATATATATATATATATATATATATATATATTAAAGTCAATGTTTGTATGTATATGATTTATGGACTCCCAAACGGCTTCACCGATTGCTGTCAAAATTTATACATAGTAGGCATTTGTTCTGGAGCGTGTTTGTGTGCTATTGGTTTCGGATTATCTGCCCGCCAGATGGCGCTTTGGAACAAATTGTATTTTCCTCCTATTTCGTTGAAAGTCGCAGCAACGCGCGATGGGTATTAGCTAGTTAATTATAAGCGTAAAAATTGATCGCTATTGTTTTTGGTATAGATAAGTAACGGAAAAACAAACTAATAGAAGTACAACGAAAACAGACTAATGAAGTAGAAGAAAGAACACATGTAACATGCGATCAAACTACTTGAGCTCATCTTAATATCAGCAAATGATATTAATTTACCATTAACGACAATTACATTTTGTTAGAATTTTAACATGCTATGCTGACCGGGAATGGATGAATCGAATCGAATGCACGTATTGAACACCGGTAAAAAGTGACCAACGGATCCCAGGAAGATTTACGCACTATTCTATCATATACGCCAGTTCTACATCCATTCCCTAACCCAACTGTCACAAATACTCAGACGAACACATACACAGGTAGACATACGCACATAGCAAGTGTACACTGGTAGTAATAAATACAACTATTACTACACTAACATTAATTGGCGTTTACTTTTACATATCTTCAATTAGCCTATGCACGATGACGAAGCCGGCCGATAAATCGACACGGCAGAATCGAGGCCGTCCAACGCCGGTTCATACGCCTTGCACTCCGATATGTCTGGCAAAACAGATTTCAGCTGCCGAGCTACAAAAATCGTTGTCAGTTAATGCAACCCTACACGTTAAGCATCCGAGACTGCTCTCGAGCCCTGTTCCGCTCGGACTTACTGTCTGCCAGGGTGGATAGCCCTACAATTTTCGGACGCCTGGATCTGCAAGCTCGCGTTCGATCTCTACGCAATAACAGCTAGTAGCAATTCTCTAGGTACATTTAGTTTACTATGTCGAATGTGTATGTAAAGTTTGAAATAAATCAGTTAAGTAGCTTTTGAATGGTAGTTAACACCGTAACCGTGTTTTTCCACAGACGTTCTACAAAAAGTTTCGTCACCGAATCGCTTGTCGAAATTTTGGGCCCTATTCTCACAGTCACGTCACCTAGTGACTAGAACAAAATTTCCTTCTAGTCACTAGGTGACGTGACTGTGAGAATAGGGCTCTTTTGCATGGAAACATCACAGAATGTTATTTTCCTTACATACATACACATATATACACACATATATATATACATATATACACATACACATACACATATATACATACATACACATACACATATACATATATACATACATACACACATATACATATATATATATATATATATATATATATATATATATACACATATACATACATATACACATACATACACACATATATACATATATATACACACATATATATACATATATATATATATATATATATATATATATATATATATATATATATATATATATATATATATATATATATATATATATATATATATATATATATATATATATATATATATATATATATATATATATATATATATATATATATATATATATATATATATATATATATATATATATATATATATATATATATATATATATATATATATATATATATATATATATATACACATACATACACATACACACATACATACACATACACACATACATACACATACACACATACATACACATACACACATACATACACATACACACATACATACACATACACACATACATACACATACACACATATACATACATACACACATATACATACATACACACATATACATACATACACACATATACATACATACACACATACACATATATACACATACATACACATACATACACATATATATACACATACATACACATATATATACACATACATACACATATATACACATACATAACTCCGCTAGCGAATGACGGATCCCAATAGTAGCATGTCTGTAATAACATACGTACATGGAACTATTGAGATCCAGAGCTACAGGTCCAAAGCCCTGGTAAAGGAGGATGGTTGTGATGATCCGGGCCGAGATCACCACGTAAAGCAAGGTAGGGCATAACCCCAATTCCAAGGCGTGAAGCGACCCGTGCCGAGGGATGAGTGATCGAGGGGGTGAAAAAGATGCTCGATCGTTAACGGAGCCTGTGGGGTACCTGGGCAACCCCCACAGTAAGCGTCCCTTACCACGCTAATGCGGAGCTCTGGCGTGGCGGACATATATTTCTCGCGCTACTCGTGGGACTATACATGGAGGCAAATAAAAATAAAAATAAACAGACGGAGGTGCCAAACCCCTTCGCAAGAGGTGGTTTGGCGAGGTCTCCCCCCCGTGGGGAGAGTAGCGGAGCGATGAGTGCTGCACCCGAAAGCACCAGTGACCCCCCAGCAGCGGTAGGCAATACCCCTACCAATGCATCGGAGGGGCCAATAGCTGCGATGCGCAAAGTAGCGAAGCAACTCGATGCTATAATCGACTTCGCTAGCGCAAAGCAGAACATAGCCAAGGAGTTGAAGTTGAGCCTTCTGGAGCTCCGGAAAGCTGTTCGTGTCGCAAGACAGGAACAGCAGGCATATGTTGAGAGGGTGGAATGTCGGGAGAGGCCCGACAGAGAAACCCAGACAGTGGCCTCCAATAGGGAGGAAAGAGAGAAGGTCAATAGAGGTTCACAGACAGTGGCCTTTACCTTCTACGGAGCAGCCACGTCGATCGGAGCGGCGACCGAGTTCCCCTCGAAGGGAAAAGGAAAGGGCAATCGCAAGACGGCATCGAATGCGAAGCGCCCTAGGAAGTCGCCAGGAGACGGTGCCAAAACCGACACCACTCGGCGTGCAACCGTCAAGGTCAAACGCCGCCTGGGTGAGGTAAGCGAGGGCGAGAGTGACCTCGCTGTGGAGAGCGATGGTACCAGCAACCCGACACGACCGGGGCAGGGGGGCTCAAACCCCTGGACGCTGGTTACCAAGAAAAAGCCGGCACCGAAACCGGAGGTACCGCGGCCTGCGAGGAAGGCCAAGGACAGAGGCGAAGCCTTGTGGTTAAAAACCGACAAGGACAAATACGCCGATGTCCTTAAATCGATGAAGGCGGCCGAAAGTCTCTCGGCCCTTGGGCAGGATGTGCGTAGCGTAAGACGCACCAATACGGGAGAGATGCTCCTGGTGCTGAAGCGAGGCGCACAATCAAGTGCAGTATATAAGGCCTTGGCCCAAGAGGTCCTTGGTGAGGGCGCCCAAATCAGGTCGCTAGGTGCGGAAACAACTCTCCAGTGCAAGCACTTGGACGAGTTCGCGACCGCAGAAGACGTCGTCGCAGCCGTCAAGGAGCAATGCGGCGTCACAATCGAGCGGGCCTCTGTGCGATTGAGGGACGGACCCTCTGGCACCCAAGTAGCCTACCTCAGGCTACTGAATGCGGATGCCAAAAAGGTAACCGAGAAAGGGAAGCTGAAGATCGGCTGGTCGGTATGCCCTATTAGTATACCCCAGCCGCCTTCAGTGGACAGGTGCTATCGGTGCCTAGAATCCGGCCATAAAGCTTACGAATGCAAAGGCTTAGACAGGAGCAAGCTATGTCGTCGATGCGGCGAGGAGGGGCATAAAGAGCGGGGGTGCACTAAGGCATATAAGTGCCTTATCTGCACCGCTAAGAAGCAAGCCCATAAACATGCTATGGGCGGACCTTCGTGTCCCTTCGGCGAGTTAAATAAGAAGAAGCCGTGAGAGTCACACAGCTAAATCTTAACCATTGTGCAGCAGCCCAACAGCTGCTGTGGTAGTCGGTCTCGGAGTCGAGGACAGATGTCGCCCTCTTATCAGACCCGTACAGCATCCCTGCCGGCAACGGCAATTGGGTGTCGGACGGGTCTGGAATGGTGGCAATCTGTACAACGGGAAGGTTCCCGGTTCAAGAGGTAATACACCCCTCCGCCGAGGGTGTGGCGATTGCCAAGATCAATGGTGTGTTCTATTGCAGCTGCTACGCCCCACCAAGGTGGCCAATAGAACAGTTCTACCAGATGATCGACAGGCTCTCGTCGGACCTCGTGGGCCGGAAACCGGTAGTAATAGCGGGAGACTTCAACGCTTGGGCAGTGGAGTGGGGCAGCCGCTGTACAAATAGCAGGGGTCAAGCGCTAATGGAAGCGTTTGCGAAACTCGATACTGTGCTAGCTAATGATGGCTCCGCTAGTACATTCCGTAGAAACGGAGTGGAGGCGTGGATTGATTTGACCTTTGCCAGCCCGAGTCTGGCTCCAGGCATGGAATGGAGGGTAGACGAAGGCTACACCCATAGCGATCATTTAGCAATCCGCTTTAAGATCAAC
The DNA here is from genome assembly GCF_030247195.1 of Topomyia yanbarensis. NCBI lineage: Eukaryota > Metazoa > Arthropoda > Insecta > Diptera > Culicidae > Topomyia > Topomyia yanbarensis. Next base: position 339,688,577 of record NC_080671.1, read on the forward strand.
TATGGTGTGCAGCATCCGAGGGCGGGAGATCCCTGTCAGGTACGCGGGTGGAAGTCCAATCACTTCGACAGCGAAGCTTTCACCGCGGCCCTGGGACTGGAGGCCAACACCGACAGTCTAAGCGGGGATGCGCTGGTAGCTGTTCTATCACGCGCGTGCGACGCCACTATGCCGAGAAAAACACTGCCAAGAAACGGTAGATGCCCGGTATACTGGTGGAGTGCCGAGATTGCAGCTCTACGGTCAGCCTGTCTCAGAGCTAGACGTAGGATGCAAAGAGCTCGCACCGAGGATGCAAGAGAGAACCGCCGTGAAGTGTTTCGAGCTGCGAAATTAGCCCTTAACAAGGCTATTAAAAGCAGCAAGAGAGCGTGTTTCGACAACCTGTGTGAGAGTGCCAACGCGAATCCGTGGGGTGACGCCTACCGGATTGTGATGGCCAAGACCAAAGGGGGCTCCTCACCCCCAGAACGGTCTCCGGACCGGTTGGCAACGATTATCGAAGTACTCTTCCCGTCTCGAGCCACAAGCCCCTGGCCACCTGCACTACGAGACAGTGCGGGCACGGTCGAAATGGTGGCTCCAGTGACGAATGAAGAACTACTCGCAGTGGCTAAATCCCTAGCAATGAACAAAGCTCCAGGGCCGGATGGAGTTCCGAACAACGCTCTCAAGGCAGCGATCATAGCGAACCCGAACATGTTCAGGCTAGCTATGCAGAGATGCCTTGACGAGTGCCGTTTCCCCGATAGATGGAAAAGGCAGAAACTGGTGCTGTTGCCGAAGCCCGGGAAGCCGCCAGGCGACCCATCGGCGTACAGACCAATCTGTCTGATAGACACGACTGGCAAACTGCTTGAGAGGATCATCCTCAACAGGCTCACCCCGTACGCGGAAGGTACGGACGGTCTGTCAAGCAACCAGTTTGGCTTTCGGAAGGGTAAGTCCACAGTGGACGCTCTCAACTCAGTGATAAATACTGCCGAGATAGCGATCCAACGAAAAAGGCGAGGTATTCGATACTGTGCGTTAGTGACACTTGACGTGAAGAACGCATTTAACAGCGCAAGCTGGGATGCCATCGCGCTCTCGTTACACCGGCTTAGCCTACCGGTGGGTCTGTACCGGATCCTGGAAAGTTACTTCCAAAACCGCGTACTGATATACGAGACCGATGCCGGTCAGAAAAGGGTTCCGATTACCGCCGGAGTCCCGCAGGGCTCGATCCTAGGCCCGGTGCTATGGAACCTCATGTATGACGGGGTTCTGAGACTGAAGTTCCCTCCTGGGGTCAAGATCGACGTAACCTTGGAGGTCTACGGGGAGTCAATTCCTGAGGTAGAACTAACCGCCGAACACGCGATTAGCACGGTGGAGGAATGGATGAGCGCGAGAGGCCTGGAGCTCGCTCATCATAAGACGGAGGTAGTTATCGTCAACAACCGCAAGTCGGCACAACATGCAGTTATCCATGTGGGAGAAGTCGCGATCACTTCACAGCGAAGTCTGAAGTCTCTCGGAGTCATTATAGACGACAAGCTGACCTTCGGCAGCCATGTCGACTATACGTGCAAGAGAGCGTCGACTGCTGTTGCGGCACTATCGAGAATGATGTCCAACAGCTCAAAGGTGTGCGCCAGTAGACGTAGGTTACTGGCAGGCGTTGCCGTATCTATCCTCAGGTACGGCGGCCCGTCATGGTCAAGAGCACTGAGGGTAACCAGTTACCTACAGAAACTGGAGAGCACCTACCGCGTGATGTGCCTCAGAGTGATATCTGCCTACCGCACGGTATCACACGATGCATCCTGCGTGATAGCGAGCATGATGCCAGTCGGGCTGGTCATTCGGGAAGATGAGGAGTGCTTTGAGCTACGTGGAAATAGGGGAGCCCGCGAGCGCACCAGGGTGACCTCGGTCGCCAGATGGCAGCGTGAGTGGGACAACTCCTCGAAAGGTAGGTGGACCCACCGGCTGATACCTAGCATATCGAGCTGGGTGGGAAGACCCCATGGGGAAGTTCACTTCCACCTGACACAATTCCTGTCAGGCCATGGCTGTTTCCGTCAGTACCTCCACAGGTTCGGACACGCGGAGGTCCCAGTCTGCCCGGACTGCCCAGGTGTAGATGAAACTGCCGAGCACATACTGTTCGTATGTCATCGGTTCGACGTCGAAAGAAGAGCAATGCTTGACGTCTGTGGCTGGGACACAACCCCGGATTCCCTTATTCAGCGGATGTGTCAAACGGTGGAGAAGTGGAACGCAGTCTCGGCTGCTACCATCCAGATTGCCAGTAGGCTACAGGTAATCTGGCGAACCGAGCAACAGACGGCGGGCACGGCTAACTAGTGATTGGTTAGCTGGAGCGAAAAAGGCCAAGCGCAAAATAAGAGAGTGAATGGTCTGTTCATGCCGAGGTAGGTTGGCGCAGCGAATGGCAACCGCGTAAGGGGTAAACCCAGCCACCCCGAAGCAAGACAGAAGAGTGAGTGTATAGGCGTATAAGTGGACTGCCTCATGCCAAGACGGGAGGGTCGTAGCGTAGTATGTTGGAACTAAGCTATCGATGCCTCATGGCGTGGCAGAGGAGTGAAAGGGTGAGCATCCAAGTCAGTCTCACACTGCATGTTAAGGGTGAGCATAAAAGTCAGCCTCACAGGTTGGTAGAGGCTAGCACAAAAGTCAGCCTAGCAAGGAATGAAAAAGGTGAGCACAAAAGTCAGCCTCGCATGGTATGTCAGAAGTGGGGCCTAAGAAAAATGTCCCACATGGGATGCCAGAGGGAGTGACAAAGGTACAATAGAGTGGCACGATTGAGAGTGAATCAGGTGATAGGGTGAGCACCCAAGTCAGTCTCACATGGATGGGTAGGGCGAGCACAAAAGTAAGCCTAGCAAGGAATGAGTAAGGTGAGCACACAAGTCAGCCTCGCATGGAACGTAAAAGGTGAGCACAAAAGTCAGCCTCATGTGGGAGTGTTTGAGAGTGAATCAAAGTGTGATTGAGCACCCAAGTAAGCCTCATACAGGATGTATGATCGCGTGAGTGAGAGTGAATGAGTACATATAGTACAGCCATCCCCCCAGAAGTAATACCGAGAGGTAGTTCCTGGGAGGAATGATGGCGGAGCCCAATGGAGTTTAGTCGGTATTAATGGCTGGTCACCATTCGAGTCCGACACGCCCCCAGTGCACCCCGTGTGGTAGATTGGACCCTACCGTTAGCACGTGTACTGGGCTAGGACATAAAGGTCTTCTCCATTGTAAAAAAAAAAAAAAAAAAATATACACATACATACACATACATACACATACATACATACATACATACATACATACATACATACATACATACATACATACATACATATACACATACATATACATACATATACATATACATATATACACACATACACATATATACACATACATACATATACACATACATACACATACATACATATATACATATACACATACATACACACACATACACATATATACACACATACATATACATATACACACATATACATATATACATATACACACATACATACATACACATACATACACATACATACATACACATATATATATACACACATACACATACATATATACACATACACACATATACATACATACACACATATACATACATACACACATACACATATATACACATACATACACATATATACACATACATACACATACATACACATACATACATACATACATACATACATATACACATACATATACATACATATACATATACATATATACACACATACACATATATACACATACATACATATACACATACATACACATACATACATATATACATATACACATACATACACACACATACACATATATACACACATACATATACATATACACACATATACATATATACATATACACACATACATACATACACATACATACACATACATACATACACATATATATATACACACATACACATACATATATACACATACACACATATACATACATACACACATATACATACATACACACATACACATATATACACATACATACACATATATACACATACATACACATACATACACATACATACATACATACATACATACATACATACATACATATACACATACATATACATACATATACATATACATATATACACACATACACATATATACACATACATACATATACACATACATACACATACATACATATATACATATACACATACATACACACACATACACATATATACACACATACATATACATATACACACATATACATATATACATATACACACATACATACATACACATACATACACATACATACATACACATATATATACACACATACACATACATATATACACGTATTTCTTCATCCTATTCATTGTTTCCGAATCTCCCGGGTTAAAAGGGATATCCACAGATCTCCCATACTTAGCCTTCCGGTGAGGGCGCTGATTTGTGCGACACTAGCAGAGCTAAAACGATATAGAAAGGAAAAAGGTGAGTGTTATGGATAAATAAAGTTATTTTGGCCACTCAGTATGGTTCCACGGACATGAAACAGGAACATGGTTATTCATATTTTGTGATACATACACATTTGAATATTAATTACTTTTAATTATATTATATTATAGTTTATTTACTCGAAGCAGTTGGCAAATTATGACAATGTAAACTAAACTGCTTTTAATGAGGTACATGTTTCCATTTCAAAGTCTTCGATTGATCCTTGACAGTGATTGCCATCGGCTCAGGCACTTTTGCGCGTCAAGCATTCACCGACTTACAATCGAATTGTGCCTCGACCAATCTGGCACAACGCGCCCATTCCCCTTACTGAGCCAAAGGGCAGGGGAAAACATCACAGAATGTTATTGAAATGATAATTTATAATGTTCAAAAGTTTTGATCAATACGCTTCACCCAAATTTCTAAAACAAATTCTCAAGTGTTTTTACGTTGAAACCCTTACCTCCCCTATCCTTTAAGCAACCACCATTGGGGCCAAGAGGTCTGTTGGTGGCGGTACAACAAATAAACACCAGAAAAACAGGCGAAAACCCCTATTGTTAAAAGTTCATAGAATCGACTCAAAAATACTTTCAATATTGATCGGATTTATGCATATTTGAATATATAAGGATTTTCCCCATAAACCACGGCATAAAATATCGGAGCTTGTCAACTCCCCAACTTAGAAACTATCAAATTATTTAGTATTATTTTAACTTTTTAGAATTTCTACAGTGTGAATAAATCTATGTCCATCGAGGGCAAATCCAACATCACAGCATAAACCAATCAAACCAACAACAGACCGAAACCAGGAGCTGAAAAATAGCCATATTATTTTATTGTCATACTTCCAGCAAACATTCTCCAACTGATTGTGTTCAACGGTTTACCCCCTCCTCGAAACTATTTCCATCTGTATAGAAAGGCAAAGCAGCAACATACTTTGTTTCATCTACCTCTACCCAGATGCAAATTGGTCTCCGTTCTTCAAATTTGCACGATAGCAGAAAAGAGGGGTTACAATGCGATTCCGATAAGGAGACAAAGATTTAACCAGCGATCTCATTTTATATTCCTTTTGTCGTAATGTACACACAGATAGTGCGCTACCATAATGGGCATCACCACAAGAAATCCCTGCTGAAAGCAGTTTTTGCTATTACGAAGTAAATCAAGATAATTCGGCATCAACAGCAGTTTGAATAATTGTTGCGTAAATAAACTGCTGCTGGAAATCGAATTTCCGTAAGCGGTACTGCTTCGCTTCCCGCTTTTTCCCGGTACGACAGAATTGAATTAAGATTAAGAGATACTTTAATTTACACTTGAACGACAAGAACAATACTGTCACTTTCTTGGACTTAATTTTATTCGCACAATAAGAAGTTTCAAACAGCTCGTTCTCTTACAAGAATTGTTCGTAAACGTGGCAGGAGAAATAACATTGTAGATTATAGATCGCTTTTGAGTTTCTTGGAATCCGGCCCGGCGTCTTTCACTTTGAACTGCTCGTATCGTTCCTCGAAAAATTTGAACAGAGCATCCATGCAGGAGTAGGATGTCATCTCGTGCTTTATATGACCTTGAAATAAAGAATAGGGAAACGATTATCAATTATGATACATGGGTGCTTGAAACAAGATCAGCCCTTTCGCAGGTTATTATTCCGTTAAGTGATTCGCAAAATTTTCAATATACGGCTAATCATGGTGAGCAAACAGGCAAATCAGGCCGGCAAACACGAAATGAGAAACACGTGCTCTAGTGGGCTCACCTGCTGAGTACCGCGGTAGGTCGTGCTTGGAAATTGTAAGCGTCGTGTCGAGTGGCTCTTTCGAGGTTACCCAGTTGCGGCCGATCTTCAGAACATCATCATAAAATAGGGGAGAATGTTATTAATGCGATTGAGCTAATTCAGTTCAAGCAGTACACTCACCCCAATCAACACTTCGGGTACGAGCGAAGACGAGTGAACACTGTCGGTGAAACCAACGGCAAACACTTTTTCCTTGAAGAATTGCGGGAACTTTTGTGCCAGCTCCACTGTAACGACACCACCATAGCTGTGGGCCACGATGGCAACTGCTTCCGGATCGGTGGCTATCACGTGCTTTTCGAACACGGACACAGCGTGTTCCGTAGGATTTCGACTACCCTTGATTCCCTTGGAGGAGGAGCCTACCTTCCGGTAGTTGTCGTTCGTGTTGGTCAATAGGACTTCATAACCCAAATCTCGACCCTTGTTGATGTAGGGGATTTGCGTTCCGGAGTCCAGACAATGGTTGATAATAAGACTGAAAAGAGAACGGAGGATTATTGTTCATATTCGCTATCAACTATTAATGCTTTATTATTATAGGTAATAGTGCGAGTGTGTCTAAATTATGTAAATGTTTGGTTAAGGAGATATCAGGGATATTCATCAGTAGTAGCCTAACACGAGATACTATTAAATCCACAAGATACTTCTTTGACTTCTTGATAAATGCAAAAAGTGTATCTTTTTAGGGTATCTTAGGCTTCGTTCAAAAAGCAAAACCGTCATATAGCATCCGACTCAGTTTGTCGAGATAGACCAATGGTTCTGTGTGTGCGTTGGCATGTGCATATTTTTACCTTTTTCAATAGAAGGGTATTTCAATTGCTCTGAAAACTTTACAACGGAGGCCCGTGTGACATATACCATTCGGTTCAGTTCGCCGAGTTCGGCAAATGTCTGTGTGTGTTGTTTTATAGTAAGGTTTAAAAAGATTCAAAAGCCTGGCTTGTAGCTTATTGGCACTGTGTGGGACTCATCACCCACGTTCGTGCATAACCACTAAAAACAATCCTTGCTTTTCACGCCCTTCTTCCCCACGGAATTACGTCAAGGTATTACTTCTTGGGGGGGATTTTTTCTGCTGTATCTCGGAGCCTCACTTGGTTCATGGAATGACTCGACCTACGAGCCTTGATTTAACTCTCGATTCTTCTCTTACTTCTTGTCTGCATCTATCACGTCGCCAATAGCCCTTGTTCCCGTGAACCGGTTAGGTGCTGATTCCTTGAGCCATTTAGTGAGTGATTCAGTTACTTCAGTTACCGGCCTTATCACGATCTACTTGGATAGTGCCCAACGGTAAACTCACCCTACTCCGACCGATAGTTCCCCGACGGAGGAATTTCTCCCGGTACCGATACCCGCTTCCTTGAGCCATTTAGCTCCCAGCTTTGTCGAGATCAACTCAGATATTAACCTTCCCTTTGTCGAGATCAACTCAGATATTATCCTACTCCGACTGGGAGTTCTCAGACAATGGAATTTTTTTCGTTAGCGGTGTTTGTTTCGTGAGCCCATTAGCTCCCCTTTTTGTACCAATTCTGTTGGGTAGTCCACGGCCTCAAATCTATCCTACCGTGAATTCCCCGGCGGTAGATTTCTCCTGATGCCGATGTACGTATCTGTGAGCCATTTAGCTCCCTGCTTCGTCTACTCGGTCTAGTCCCTGGTGGTGTACCTAGCCTACCCAACGGGCTAACCAGTAAGTGCTGAGGTACGTCCAGCAATTCCGGGTGGAGCGTATCTTCCGGTTCACTGGCACCCCAACGACCCACTTCTAGCTATTCGACGCGATCTACTCGGTCTAATCCCCGGCGGTGGATTTAGCCTACTCACGAGCTACACGGTAGGTGTCGGGGCCGGTCCGGCGATTCCGGTGAAGCCTGACGTCCGGTTCATTGGCGCCTCGACAACCCTAAATCCGGTGCTACATCGCGTACTACTCAACTGGTCCCCGGCGGAGGACCTAGTCTACACCGTCGGAGAGTTTCCCGGCGGCGGAATTTCTCCCGAAACCTGATTTGTAGTTCCACGGCGGCGTCCTAGCCAATGACGGTACTTTGTTGGTCCCTACACCACTTCCTCTACAGTTCGGAGTGTATACTCGTAACAACTCTATTGACAGCGTCCCAGATATGCTCGTCGCGGCACATCTCTTCGACGATATTGTCTATTATTATATCAGGCTTGGGGCATTCGAAGACCACGTGTTTCGGTGTCTCTTACACGTTCACACACTCCGGGCAAAGGGGTGACGAAGCGTGTCCAAACCGATGTAGGTATTTCCGGAAGCATCCATGCCCGAACAAAAACTGCGTCAAATAGAAGTTCACCTCTCCATGCTTCCTATGTAACCAAGCAGACACATTTAGGATGAAACGGTGAGTCGAACTTCCTTTCTCCGCGTTATCCCACTCTTGCAGCCACTTAGCCAACGATTCCGCTCGGACCAGTCTCTTTGCATTACGTGCATTTCTCCGCTGGTAACATTCCACGTCCTCAGCCAGAGTGATGCAGATGGGGATCATCCCGGCAATTGCGCATATCACCTCTGACAAAATCGTTCTCTACGCACTCGCGACACCAACAGCCATTAGGCAAAACGTGCTTGTCAACTTCGTCCGGTTCCGTTTTGAGTTCAGCGCAGCAGCCCAGACCGGTACGCCATACCTCAGTATTGAGGATGAAACACCCGCCAGGAGATGTCTCGTGCTGCCTCTTGCTACTCCGTTATTTGGCATGGTTCTTGCCAATGCGTTATCCTCACATACATAGTTGACATAGCTGTTGTTATTTAACCGATCGTCGACCATCACACCCAGGTCCTTCAGCGCACGCATCGATTGGATGGATTGTGTCCCGACGCTGATCTAGACACGCTGGATCTTTTTACGGTTGCTGACCACCCCTACCTCGGTCATATGGTGAGTCAGCTGCAACTGCCGTCAACATCTCCACTTACTCAAGGTTCTCGCCGGTTATTGCCAGTACAACATCATCTGAAAAAGCCGACGATCTCAATTCCCCTAAGCTGTACAGGTGTTAACATTGTACATTAAGCTCCAAAGCGTTGGGCCGAGAATGAAGCCCTGAGGTACTCCCGCCGTCACCCTAATCGACCTCTTCCTCATGTTCATTTCATAGACCAATAGACATAGACTCGGTTCTGGAAGTAACTTTTCAGAACCTTGCACATATAGTACGGAACACGCATTCTGTGCAGCGCTACATAGGTCATCAGCATGTTGAGGATGATCCTTTCCAGGAGCTTACCAAGAATATTAACAGGCATATAGGCCGATAGGATGCTGGATCTTCTACTGGTTTCCCTGGTTTTGGCGGCAACACCAGCTTCTGGATCTTCCATCTATCCGGGAAGTAGCAATCGTCTAGGCATTTCTGTAGGCCTATACTGAACATGGCCGGAAACGCCAGGATCGCAGTCTTCAGTGCCACGTTGGGGATATCATCCGGTCCAGGAGCTTTCCTCGCTTTCAGCCCTTTTTCCACTATAAGAAGCTCGTCGTTGGAAACTCGATTATCACCAGCATTTTCACCGTCTGCATCAAAGTACGATGTAGGCGTCCAGGCTGTTGGGTCATGCTTCGGGAAAAGACCCTCCACGGTAATTTTTAGTTTGTCAGCTCCCATTTCGACTGGCGACTCTTGATCCTGGCCAGAACGCCACGGTAAACATAGCCCCAAGGGTTAACGTCGACTTCTCTGCATAGCTCCTTGTAGCAGATGGACTTGCTTAGCACTATCTCGCGATTTAAAAGCGTCCCTGGCCGCCCGGAATGTTAACTTACACTTTCTCTACCTCAGATCTCATTCTCTGAACGCGTCTTCTGACTTTTGGGAAGGCAGCCAGGACGAAAAGATTTAAAATACAAAGTATACTTCTTGAGTTAGAGGTATTTTAACACAAATAAGGTTTAACACAAAAAGTTCAATAACTCGGTAACGGTTGAGATTTGATGGAATGTGTAGAATTTTTTTTCTCCAAATACGACAGTCAATCACCCCTCGAGATGTTCTTAATCATGAACCAAATCCTGTAGATATCAGACCAGATCATAGTTTTAGCAATACTCCTACGGCCGGGTGTTTGGAGTTCAAATTGCGGTAGTTTAGGGAAAAAGTAAATCACTTGATGGCCGACTATCCAGAATTTCAACACAAGAAAAACATAACTAAATATATTTTTACTCAGAATAAAGAACGAACACGAAATTATTGCGACACATTCAACATAACTTTTTTACCATTGGGTAAAAATCAACCAAATTTTGCACACTTTCTCATTGATGTGTATTGTTTACATGCTGTCAAACTCGAAGTCGTGTTTTTTGATTCAACGAAAATGTAGGTGAATTAACGCGAGTCGAGAGAACAAATTCTTTCCAAACACCTGGAATTTCCTGACCTGTCGCACCGGCAGCTGGGAAAAATGTTGAACATTCACCATTCAACCGTCTCCAGAGTGTTGAAGCGGTTCCAGGAGCGGTTGACGTTGGACCACGGCAAAGGAGCTAGAAGAAAACCGGGACCGAAGAACAAAAAGACGGAGGGAAAGGTGAAGCGGATGATTAAAGCAAATCCCAACGTCTCAAGCCGTGATTTGGCTAAAAAGATCGGCATGTCGCAGAGCTACGTTCAGAATGCAAAGAAGAGAGCTGGACTACATACATACAAGGTACAGAACTTCCCAAACCGCGATGAGCGGCAACAATCGACGGCTAAAACTCGGGTGCGGAAGCTCTACGAGAAAATGCTGACAAAATATGGTTGCTGTGTGATGGACGACGAAACGTATATAAAAGCCGATTTTAAGCCAATTCCGGGGTTGGAGTTTTTCACCGGCAAGAGCAAGTTCTATGTGGACGACAAATTTAAGAAGAAGAAAATGTCGAAGCTCGCCCAAATATCTCATTTGGCAGGCCGTTTGCTCTTGCGGACTGAGGAGTGAGCCTTTCGTGACAAAGGGCACAGTAAATGGCGAGATCTACAAATCTGAGTGCCTCGAGAAGCGCCTTTTGCCGTTCTTGCAGCAGCACGACGAAGCTCCGCTATTTTGGCCAGATTTGGCATCATGCCACTATTCTAAAAGTGTCCTGGAGTGGTATGAGGCCAATTCTGTCCATTTTGTACGAAAGGACATGAATCCGCCAAATTGTCCGGAGCTGCGCCCGGTGGAGCAGTACTGGGCAATGATGAAGCGGGAACTTCGGAAGCGCAAGAAGATAGTCAAAGACGAGAAGGACATGTTAAGAAAATGGAAAAAAAAACTGAGAAACTGGTACAGGATGACACTGTAAAGACTTTGATGTAGGGCATCAAGCGAAAATGCGTTCAATTTTACACTCAAGGCTCCATCGATTAACTTTTCTTTTGATTTTTGAAGTAAATATATGTATAAAACTACCCTAAAATTTTGGTTTGATTTTAAACATTATAAGAAAATTGGCATGACATTTTCGGTGTCGCAATAATTTCGTGTTCGCCCTTTATTCGTGTACTCGAAGCTAACCATCCTACCGCATAAAACATATCATTGCGCTGCTGAATGTGACGAAGGTGCATTGAACAGTACTGTTCAGCATTGTTGACTGAGAAATAAATACATATTTTTGCATAAGGTTTGATATCAAATATATGTTGTGTGTTTAATTTACGTGACTTTAAATTATAAATTCATTCGTCACGTATCAAATAAATGTATTTTGTGATTATGTGATGCCAATTTATAAGTGCTAAAAAGTTCACTCTATTCCGTGGTGTTATCAGGTTTGCGAGATCACGAGCACAGGTATGTGTGGATGATCGCGAAGGGCTCAAGCGTTTGTATATTCACGTGTTTGTTGCTTCCGCTATAGTGTAACTTGGCGTGAATTAATTCGATTTTATAACCGTGAGGCCATTCGCATATTCTCGTGTTTTTGAATGATCGCGCGGATCGTGAATCAGATACTTATTTTTTTGTATACGGTTCATATACTAGAAGAGAGAGTTCTTGGTTATGATGCCATGGAACGTGTTGTCTAGTGAATACGAGCGTCATTTTTTGATTGATCCAACTGAAGACTTGAGTTCAGGCTGCTAGGACCGACGGTAGAGACTTCCGGACGTGACCGATTGATGATCGCGCGAGCGGTGGGTTAATGCTTAAGACTGCGTTTGTGAATTTATAGGTGCTAAAACGTTCACTTAATTACCGGGGTGTTTTATTATTGGCGAGATCGCGGGCGTATGTGTGAATGATTGCAATTGGATGTTAACGTTTGTGACCATGTTTGTGTTACCGCGAAGGCCACGAGCGTTTGTACGTTTGGAATGGGAAAGATTGAGTGTATATGAGAGAATATGCAATGGATTGTGTTAGTGAATGTTAGTATGGATCTAGTTTAAGATATAGTAATAGAAAGAAACATAACATGCGGAAAAAAAGATGCAAAGAGACTAATTAGAAGTGCATAAAATAGAAATGGGCAAATGCATCACGAATCGATCAAAAGAATCGACTCTTCAAAAAGAATGAATTAACCGCGATTCTTTTTTAACCCATTCATGCCCATGTTGTTTGTGGACAACAACGTTTTTAAACAGCTATAACTTTTGATTGAGGCAAGATTGGCACACAAAAACAAGTAAGGCTAATAAATGTGACTATTGCCTTTCATTTGAGTACTAACAGTTATAAGGATCAGCTCTAGAACTGAAGTCATTGCAGTTAGTCTGATTTGATTCCAATGAAGCAGTGCTGCCAGGGACAGTCTAAGTTGACAACGGCAAGTGAATTTTTCATATATCTTCGTTATGTTGCAATATTATTGAAAACTGATAAAACTTATCAATTTAGAGTGCCTTTGGCTACGTTTTCCACGCAAGTGGACTATTATAAAAATTCTAAGATAATTGTATGGAGCATTGGAAGGTAAAAATTGAGCAGTTTCTAGCACTGCAAGGGAAGCTCCTATCTTTATGAAAAATGGCTTTTCGTGTTTCTTGGCCCCACCGTTTTCAAGGAAAAATAGTTTTGGAATCCTGCATGCACTAGAAAAAAATTGGGCATGAAAGGGTTAAAGAACTCCGATTCACTGAAAAAGTGACTAATTATTATGAGCTCAATGAGATCAAACAAGAGCCGAATGAATCGATTTAATAGTTTGCCATGATTATAATTTGTAAGTAGGGGTTTGTTCTTGTTTGCCCGGCGGATCCTTCTTTTCAGGGCGGCCTAGGTGCCTCTACAGAATTTCGGATTTTCGTAACAACAAACAAAAAAGGAAAAACAAATAAACTAAATTTTACCGTGTTTATTATTTCTAATTCTCTCCACTGCTGCTGCTGTTGAGCTGCTACTGCTGGGTGGAAAGGTGGGTGGCCTCGTCCGACCGGCCGGGACAGCAACGGCCGAGTTCTCCTTGGATTATTGTTCGCTGCTCCGGCAGCAGTCCTTTGCAATTAGCTAGGAAGGTGAGCGTGGCTCGTTTGTTGGAACCTCCCTAGCGACGATGGTGACGAATCACCGGATTCGTTTGCTCCCCGCAAAGAATCCCGGAAGACACCGCAGTGTTCTTCCGAGGCGGACCCGTTGTCCTACCTACTTCGCCCTCCTTGGCTGTTAGCTGGGAAGGAGAGCAAGGCTCGTTCGGCTTATCCTTCCCAGCGAGGGCGGATCGGTGCTTCTAGATCCTTCACGGTTAGCCGGGGAAGCGAATGCTCCTTTACACTTAGCTTCCCACAAACGGCGATCTAGCACCACACAAGAGCACTCGAACCACAGGCAGACACTTTTGCAGATATTTCTACTCACCAAACACGAACTGCCGTGAATCTTCAAAAAAAACGATCTCGATCGAGACACAAAACGACTGCCCACAAACGTGGTTCGAAGCTAACTCTACTTTTTCCGATGGCTACCTCTTGCTCGATGTCAATATGCCACTCCACCTTCCACCAGCACCGTCGCTGTCACCCGCTGAGTAGCGTATTCAGCAATCGTTTTTGCCAGCAAGTGGAAAATTGAAGCCTATCTAAACCCTACTGTTAATTCACAAACATGCAACAAAAATTGTCTAACCTAGCTATGTCAACAAAAACGTTCATGGATTAAAAAACAAATGAAATTTACATAAAAACATGAACGAACATATTGAACAGCAGTGAGTCTAATTTTATGTAAACACTTTATGTAAATACACTCTACAGAGTGAATACCCAATAAATGGTATATTTCCACCTAGTGCTAAATTGTACCGGTTACAAATTCTTGAGAGCGAATGAAACAAAATAAATGACAAACATTGAACACTGTTTGTCTACACGGAATAAAACATCAACAAAACAGCTGTTATATCCAACATTGACAACATCGCGTCTAAATGGTAAGTCTCGTCAAATCCAAAGGTTACAGTTAAATTTGAAATTGCCAAATAATAGCAGAACCTCACATGTAATCCAACTATTTGATGAAAGGTAAGAAAATTAGTTTACCCTACTCTTTTGGAAATTATGCTAAAACGCCATTCTCTCTAATAGCATTCGAGAAACATAAAATGAATTGAGTCCATTAATGACAATGGAATTATGATAGATAATTACTCCTAATTTATGTAACACGAAATCCCTGGATTTTTTATGGTTTTGGTCCATATCTTTTTTACCCTGGACTAAAAAAAGGTGTTTTTACGAAACGCCTGTTGCGCAAAAATAATATTGTTGTGATGCACTAGAAATTCGATTCTGACCGCACTGTGTAGTTAACATTTTTCTAATAAATTCTCCTGTAAGCAGCAGATTATCACTGCAAGTGGAATGAAATAGATTACCTACAACTTTTATGAAGACCAGCTTTGTCAAGAGAAGTGATGTGTGAGTTAGTTTTGCATGGGCTCTTCAACAAAGAATGCAGAACTTCGGGTAGGGGAATTATGGTTAAAAGCGACACAACGCTGCTCTGAAAACCGTCTTAGCGCACCAGCGGCTGCTCGTTCAGTGAGCCATTTGCGCGACTTCCGGAGGGTTAACACTTTTTCTGGGTTACCACGAAACCAATACAATTATAATTTCTACGCAGAATTATTCTTCAGAAAATTCTTAACAAGGCTGAATTTTGTCAGCGCTTCGAAAAATTAATTTCATTGAAAATTATAGGTTGTAAAAGTTGAAAAACAAAGTAACTTCTTATAAGCACCGGGTAAAACCGACACCCCATAGAGGTAAGATCGACACCTATTTAATTTATTTTCTCTCCACTTTATTGAAATGTTAATATTTTTTAAAAATGTGATGAATGCCTGAGTAATAAAGTGTGAGTATGTGTGGTTCAAATATCGTCGCTGTTGTGCTATCTTATGACAAACGCCATTTTGGGGTGAACTGAGTTAGATATGCCATGTTACTAAATTTTAAAATCTCCATAAAGTCGCGTTTTCAGAATTTTGAAATTCTGCTGGGTTACTGAGATATAGCGAAACACGATTATGACAAGCGCCAATTTCTCGAGTGATCGAGTTGTGCTATCTTATGACAAAGAAAAAAGAGACAACATTCTTAGTTTGTTGGCTTGCTATAAGCCGAAAAGCTTATAGCAAGCCAACAGATGTCTCTGATGACATAGGTAATTCCTATGCAGATCAACCATAAGCATTAGCTAGGTTCTTGTCTTGGGAGCAAAACATTTCCTACCATAGTTTATTTCTGGGAATGGTTGGCTTATATATTCAAGATTATTGAACAAATTTCCTTTTGAGATTTGTTTTGGAAAGTATACCGAAATGTAGTGATGGATTATGCAAGAAGAATATTTGTTTCGTCTAGTCACCTGTCAACAATAACATTGTTTGATAGACATTGTCTCTAAATTGTCAATGAAACCAACTTTTGTTTATTGTTTTTTTCTGAATAAAGCTGGAAAATTGGGAAAACTTTGTTTTCCAATACTATCATTTTGCAACCTGATATTGCTGCTATCGCATGGAAAAGTATAATATTGGACATAGTGATCTATAACGCATTTTTTTTTAATTTTTTCATTTTTATATGAAATCTTCTGTGCACATTTGTGACACGTCATACATATTTTATCATGAATACACACTTATGACACGTATGCGAGCGACTTTGGTTTACATTTTAAGCAAAAACTGTAAGTGTAGTCAACCGATCTTCACACAAATCGAGAGATTACTTCAGAAAAGATAGAAGTATCGTCTTTGACTTCTCCGAAAAGCTTCTAGCATTTATAAATTTTAAGATATTCAATCTCAAACTTTAAAAATCGTTTTTATCGAAAAGTGCTAAATGGCGCTTGTCATAGCACAACAGCGACGATATGTGCTTTTCGTAGCTTCATCAAGTAGTGAGGGGAAGAGAGTTCAAAAGCGCAGTGATATAAACAAGAATATTTTATGCTATAGGATTATTTCTTGGTATATTTCCAAGTAATTCTTACGCAAATCATTGCAACCTTCAGTGTCATTTTATTTCGTAAGAGAGATTTTGTAAGTGTTCCACATTCTGCTAATAGGATTCATCCACTTATAAGTGACAAACACTTCTCAGTAAAATAGTCTGTCATAGAAAAGGCCGATAATAATAGGAACTGAAAAAAGCGGTGATTTGAAAAGCTTTTGTTTAGTTAAAACCTTTAAATTTACCAACAAAATCTAACATCCAGACGAGTAAGAACGCTGCTATCACATGTTTTGTTTATTTTTATAACATTCGACCTACTAACGTAAATCCAATTTGTCTTCAAATGCTCTACATGATCGTACCAATAATAAAGTGTCATAACGAAATTTCGATTTCTACACTGAAAAAAATCCAAACGTTAATTCTATTTGCTTCAAACCACTTAAAATCCATATGAAGAAGATATGCTAATGTTACCACGCGCACACATACCTTCCATGTTTCAACTGTATAAACTATGTATGCACACACATAAGTTATATGTGCGTATAGTTGTAGAATGGGGTTTTATGTGCCTTATAGTTATGAAATGTGAATTTAAGATTAATATTTCTAATAAATATTTACATTAGCTTTATGTGCCAGCAAATAGTGTCTATCTGCCTCTGCTAATTGCAAAAAGCTATGTGTAAAATCAATAGGCATAACGTTTCCATTTTTTTGAGTGTAGGGAAATTTATGGGGTGTCGGTTTTACCCATAATTCTCATATTTTGAAATGAAACATTCTGCGTTCTCGTCAACGCACCATGGAGCATTTACGGTTTTTTGGAAGGCGAAAATGTGATCTTGTCACTGTTAACGGCTTATCAGCGTTAAATGAATGAAAATTCTTGTCAACAGGATATGTTACAGAGCAAACATAAACCTACTTTTTGTTTTGATGTGGGCTAAGGCGTCCTAAGCTTTTCCTATAGGCCTTCTTATACTTCGAAAAGTAGATCGCGCACAAAAACCGAGCTTGAGAAGTAAAGAGACAAGTGAGAACCTTTGTAAAAAGAAACCAAGTAATTAAAAAAAGTCTTAGAAGACTAAAAACTTCTAGGCGGGGGAAAGCCAAACCAACCTTAAGAAACAATACACCGTATCCCCAGATTAATAAATTCCATCTAATTCATTACAACGACGCAGTGTCGGCCAGCAGCAGGAATCATGCAAATTCACTTACCTCCTAGACCACTGTCCAGCCCGAACAACCCCACTACCATGTATCAGCACCAACAATTTCTTCGGTTTTGCTAATTTCTCCTGAGTGCTGTAAATAAAAGTCGCCTCCTCTGGTGGTATATCATCCGGCATGTAAATCTTCTTCATACCGACAATATTCTCCAATCTTTCATAAATGGCATCGGTAATAGTTTCCCCCAGCGCTTCGTAGTGAGCCTGATTTTCCTGAGCAGATGTGTAAATGTTGAAATCGAAGCTCTTATCCGTTAGTTTGCCAGTTTCCGCGTCAATTTTCTTCAGCTTTCCTTCTACAAATTATAAATAGTTCACAGCGTGCATCAACCAATCACCCACCCACTAATAATGAATGCTTCTTACCATCATTGAACCCATATCCGAACCCTTCCAACGTTGTTGGATAGGTTCTGGGTTTTCCGGATCCTTGTGAAAACATCCTGTCTCTGTAAGTGGTGGCAAAATTCCTCGGCTGTAAAAAACGGAGTACGGAACGCATACAATCGCTGAAAACAGCGCCAAAATTCGAATATTAACCAACTGAACTGCACTCAGGATAGCAATTACATAAAACACACTGTTTTGATTAAGTAACATATCAAATTTATAATTACATTCTGTTTATTTATTACACCGTCGCGAGCAGCTTCGTGAATACGCGGGTACAAGAGCGTTTTGTTTTGGTTTTGTCGTTGCAGTTCCCGGCATCTGCTGATCCATCTGACAGCGATATTCGCAAAATTTCTGAGAACGAGTCCCATTTACCGTAATGGTCGATCAGCTGATGAGGAGCTTTCGTGAGTGGGTACAACTTTTTCTTTAAAAGCATTTTGGCCATTAAAATGCTGCCATCTCTTGACGCAAATTATAGCAAATGAACACTCGAAAGCACGTGGTGAACGCGAGAAACGCCAGCTGCGAGATGTCTTCATATTGCCGTTTTCCACACGGTTCCTTGTCAGCTCAGCTGTGCCATTTTTATATTTTAATTTTTATATTTTTATTTATCTTTATAGATTTATTTGAATTACAAGCATAACTTTGATACACATTTTAGAATTCTGATATACAAATCTGTTGAAATTTTTTACCAACAGAGACTTATAATAAATTATTGTGAAACGAAGCCTAAATTTATATATTTATATTTAATGTATTTTATAAGGATTTGACAATTTTAAGCATGACGCTTGAAACTCATGAACGCTCATATCATAGTTTCTTCTTCATTGAATACGGGCATGATAAGTTAAATTCTCGACAAACATATGATTACGGCCTAAAAGCCAACTGTCAAAATCCACTTTGAATGGAAATTCCAGACAAACCGTTATTAGTCGAACACAGTTCACAACAGTTTATGAAAGAGAAAACTTTTCTCTTTCGTTTACTACCAACATCTGTGATTGGCGTGTAACGGTTTGTCCGGAATTTCCATTCAAAGTGGATTTTGACAGTTGGCTTTTAGGCCGTAATCATATGTTTGTCGAGAATTAATTTGATTCCATCTAAATATTCAATAAATATCAACCCACCGGGCCGGCTCGAAACAGTCGATCAGCAGATGAGTAGCTGGATGAGTGGATACATTTTACCGTCAAAATTATGTTTGGCAATTGTAACAGTGCCATCTCTCGACGCAAATTGTAGCAAACGAACATTCGAAAGCACGAACGGTGAACCCGGCAAACGCATAGTAAAGGCACCACACTCTTATTAATATTTCGAAGTTGTGGTGTGTCTTCACTATACCATTTTCCACACATTCCCAGCTTTCACTGTTAGCTGTAGCATTACTTTTCTATATATCTTTTACATGTACCCAGCGGTTATTTCAACTAACACAATATATCGAGTTCATAATTGTAGTTTGCTCTGAATCACTATATCTCATTTTCATTCCATCAAAAATGTTACTAAAGAATATCCGTCAAGAGGGTCAAGAGCCAATTCAAGAGTGCTGATTCAAATGGTCCTTAGTGACAAATGTAAACAAACTGAGTTATTTGCAGCACAGCATGTGATTACAGCATAGCTAACGAATACCGAAAACCAGGATTCATTATACTCAGTATTTATCAAAATAACAAGCATTATATAAAAAGTCGCAAAGTTTTCATGATCATATTTTGAAATTTTGCACTTGAGACCTTTTAAAATGAAAGGACCTATGCGCGAAATATTTCAAAACCTCTGCAACTGCTCATAGGCGCCATGCAAAAACGACGCAAGATTCATTTCATTCTATGTTTTCCCACTGCACATAGGTACCTAGTAAAAACGTCCTAAGCAGCAAAATAAAAGAAATTATTTTCTTCTGTTCATGCGACTTATTTTCGAAGTTGAATTTAGTAAGTATAATAAATTAAATGATAATTGGAAAGCTTAGTTATTCTAAAGTAACATGTCATTCGTTGGTTTTAACCACTTCCAGCCAATGATTTGTTAATATAAACTAAAGTTTCCCACATTTTTTTTCTGCAATACTGCTGTTAAATCCAGTGCAACTATTTACCATAGTAATGAAGAACATTCGTATTCCGGTGCTCATTTTGTCGAAAACTTTGAAGAAATTCAATATTCGTCGTAAGAGCTACCTTTGCTGAAAAAAGCCGTATGTGCAGCGTCGTATGATTCCTGGACCCGAAAAAAGACCTATGTGAAAGGTCCTATAATTTTCAAAAGGACGCATCATTCTAAAGCGCTTAAAAACTACATTAGCGCTAAACATTTCATGTTTTTAGTATTATTTACCTAAAGAGCATAGTCCTTAGACTATATTGGCATAATTGTTCTATCAAAACGCATATTTGTTCTCTAATAGAGATTTGTTTTAGGTCCATGAAACTTCAAACTCGTTTTTCTCAGTTCGAGCTCAATGTCACTTAGGACCTTTTGAATAAGTACTCTTGAATTTGAACATCTTATATCTGGCAATTCTGTTCAGAAACTTGTGAACGCTTCCCAGATTTGACAAGCCATTGATTACAAATCGTGTTTGTTTTGTTCTCTTTATTCGCTGATACCGTGTTTTTGCACCAAACAGCAAGTTTGTAAGTTTTTTAAAGCAAAAGAAAGAAAAGTTTGGGAGTCTTTTAAATTTCTATTTTGCCATAATGCGAAAACGACAGATTGATACGCTAAAGATATTCAACCTTAAGTAAGTAACTGTTTGCATCACTCACCCAATTTTAAAATAAACATTTTACTGTTTCGTGAATCATAGTGTTCAGGAAGTAAAAGAGAACGAGGAGTATTTAGTAACATTCGACTCTGGTGGACGGGAAATAGCGATCAACATTCTTCTGGGAGCAGGATTCCCAAACGAAAAGCCTAAACTAATCGTGAGCCCAATTTTGAACCACCCGTGGGTGAACGCGAGCACAGGTGAAATAGAAAATGCACCAGGAATTCTCAATGTAAGTAACTCAGTAACTGCTATTTCTCGTCAATTTACGTAACCTATGTTCATCAGTATACGATACACTCCGATCTTGGGCGTGTGGTGCAAGCCGTCAGTCGGGAATTCGAAAAACATCCACCCTCGCTACTAAACGATGCTCCTTCCACGTCTCAGCATTGCGGAAACGGAAACACTCAAGATACCAGCATAGATGCACGCAATGCGGGTTCCCCCGTTGGGGAACAAGACGTGTTCGGTCTAAGGACTCTACAGTTGGAAGAACTGAGTCGTTTAAACAACGACGATGATTATTTGGAAGATTTTATCGAAAAGCTGGGATTTATACAAACCCAAAGCAACGAAATGGACCAGTTGCTGAATCAGATAGAAACTCTAGCAACGGATAACATTACCAAAAGGGAACAGATTGTAGAACGACGGGAACGGTTGGACAAACTGCTGCTAGATTTCAAAGAACTAGGCGAACGATACGATGCCTCAAACCAAAAGTACCAACGAAAGGCTGAAGATTTTTCACCGCAGCACATAAAAGAACTGTTGCAAATTGCAGTTTCCACAGCGGATGCCAAGAGTGATGAGGAAGCTCAAAAGTTTCTTGCAGGCGATACCGATGTTGCTACTTTTCTGCATGGGTTTATTGAGACACGGAAGAGCTTCACGATGCGAAAGGCAAAGGAAGAAAGACTTACACAACAGCTGACAGCATTGGAACGTGCTGCGTTCTAATGTGTTGTGGTTTGCCAAACTAATCACCTCCCCTGGGTGGGAAATTTCCCATGTGATATAGGATTTGTTGTTGTTTACTATCTGTGTTTGTACTATTCCAAATTAAACTGGTAGTGGCCGCAGTAAATTAATTATTATTTCATATGTGAACAGATTAACACGTTGAATATCACATTTCCAAACAGAAATCCCCAACTTGTAATCGATCCGTTTCATTTGCGCAGAATCAAGAAATAATTACGTTCCCGATCAAAGCTACGGGTTGCAACCATGAATGAAGAAAAACAAGATATAGTGAAGTAAATGTAAAAAGCTTGTTCTTTTAGACCACCTACATGCTGAAAGACTCTCTAGGTGATGGATTTCTTCATTCTTGTGAAAGTTGTCCGACTTGATTTTTGATGTATATGATACAGTGGCTAAAATATGCTGCTGTGCTGAAAGCCTTGACCAACTACAACAGACTCGCAGCAGGGGTACAGACTTGGCTGCGCCACTGAAATATAATTCTGAACGACGGTGAACTTTTAACACAACCGGATATAACCGAATACACAGCAGATCAAAACCAAATACGCCGAGGACTCGTTTTTATCAGCCCCTTTGGTGTATCTTTAGTTGACAAAATTGGTGCAATGACAAAACATATTTATTTATTTTCTTTTATTAACCAAAGCTGTTAAAATATTCAACATTAGTCTGTATACATAGCCTCACAACCCTGGCTGGTTGACGAGATCGGGTCGAAAAGCTGACAAAATTAGGGGCTGATAAGTATTATTAGCATTATTAGCAGTAGCAATATTTTCAGTTGGAGTCTCCTCGAAGGTTTGATATAATTTTTTTCGAGACAAATTTTCTGTTGATAATTCTCCTTCACAAATGCATAGCAGCCGAGAACATCGCGAGCGATACCTCCTTGTATATGTTTAAAAAAATGATTCTCAGGACCGGTCACGCGTTTTACATCATCCATCAAATTTTGTATCCCTGATTGTTGTGTCTACTTTATTTAATGTTGAACGATAATGTTCTTTCAATTATTTCTCATTTTCAAGTATTTTCTGAATTTTCCTGTGGGTCCGGTTAACGATTGCCTAATATTTTTTATTCATCAGCAGTGGATAAAATTTAAAAAAAAAACATTTTTGTAGCGGAGCAATTGTGCCTTTCTCAATCATGAACACGACAATGTTTGCGTTGTTTATATTCATTAAAAGCTTTCAAATGCATATATTATATTTTATTATTATACATGACATGACAAATATACAAGAAAAGAAATCCTTATTCGAGTTCTCAAATTTGGCAAAAGAAAAAACAGCCACGGTAATATTTAACTGAAAAAGGTGCGAAATCGGCAAAGTCCCAAAAGGTCGATTTTTATAAAAATAAAAAAATGTCGTGATAACATAAAATCTCGACGTTTCATGCATTTTAAAGATGTTTGGAATCAAAAATACGAATTCGATTCCTGAAATTTCATGGGGTCCCCCCTTTGAAAAATTTTTTGGGTTCCGGCTTATATGGGAATAAGCTATAGCTATCATTTGGGACTAAGTTTGTGAAAATCGGCCCAACCATTTCCGAGAAACTGATATGAGTTTGCTAATTTTGAACGATGGCCGCTTTTCCCGGGCACTTCCGGAACCGTCTATGGTGGTCAATGTAGTCAACGAAAGTTTGGTTGGCCGTCGGTGACCTAGAACAGCAAATTTAAGTTGTTTGAGAGACATTTTAGCGAAATTTTTACCTTTTTTTGCTTTCATCGGAGTATCGGTTTGAATCACAATTTGCTATGTGATCGCTCGCCACAACCCGTAACTCCGGAACCGGAAGTCGGTTGGGGATAAAATTTAATAGCCATTTACGGGGACGCAACATCTTTCATTTGAGACTAAGTTTGGTTGATTCGGTCTAGCCATCTCCGAGAAACCGATGTGACTATTATTCTGAATTTGGATACTTCCGCCGGGGCTTCCGGAACCGATGATAGTGGCCAATGTGACCAAAAAGACTTTGAATGGCTGTCAGTGACCTAGTACTACAAATCGAAGCAGTTGTGGTCACATTTTGGAAAAAATTTCACCATTATACATTCATTGCAGAATTTATTAAAATCGTTGCACCTTTCATTTGGGACTAAGTTTGTGAAAATCGGTTCAGCCATCTCTGTGAAAAGTGAGTCAGATTGTGTTCGCGTACACACAGACGCACATACACACACATACATACACACGCACAGACATTTGCCGAACTCGACGAACTGAATCGAATGGTATATGTCACTCGGCCCTCCGGGCCTCCGTTTAAAAGTCGGTTTTCTGAGGAATTGCAATACCTTTCTATTGAGAAAGGCAAAACGTGTGTTTCTGAGCAAACCGCTAGTCCTGCATGGTGTTCCGCAAGAAAAGGTTTTTATTAAGGTTAACGATCAATCGTCGCTTAGTCCGGTCACTAAGTTAGTGTCGAGAGGAACTCGAAACACCTCTCCGATAACTAATTTAGATTGCACATTATTTTTCAATTGTGTATAATTACTATGTATGGGTATGATTTGCACGTTTATAATGGTCATTTTTTCGAAAGAACAGGAAGCAAGGTCTGGGTAAAACAGCAAGAAACAACCGAATCTCTTCAAAATAAAGGTTACAATCATTTTTGCAAACATTCCTTGACATAAGTTTCATGATTGACAGTGGCAGTTATCACAAGAACTTCGCTTTTCAGTCCACATGTGTAAATCGCCTGACAAACCAAGTATTTTTCCTGAATGTTTGACATCGTCGATGAATATTAAATATTTATTCTTCAAAAAGGCTAGAGATTTTTGTAAACACACTTGTTTCGCTCTTTATTCCGCTGCAAAGTGGAATTTCATGAAAATACACGGAAATGCAAATAACCATGCCATTTTTTATCCGACTTTAACTCTTGGATGTTTTGGATTTAGGAACTCACCCTTTTTGGAATCAATGAAAAGGTGTAAACATATGCATAGTAGGATGGTTCTCCATGCCACTCTAAGTCTTCAAAATTTGAGCCAAGTATGCCTAGAATTGGGTCATTAAATGAAGAATAAAATCCTTTTACTTCATTAACCGACAGAGTTCTTCTTTCTAAATACAACAATACATATGTTCAACCTTTAAAACTTCAGAATGACTTTTAATTGTTTAACCTTTTGTGTTAACCATCCTATCTCCCACTAGCTGGTAGTGATTTACAGAAAAAAATGTTTGCATGTATTTAAATATATTCATGCAAATAACTTGGTTCATGGATTTAGGTAGGTGTTAGCTCAATTGGGTCATTAAATGAGAAAAAAAAAATCTTTTTTTATTACATACATCGATAAAGCTGGGGTGGAATCACGTAAGGTGATTATCACCGGGTGATTATCACTTTTGAATATTTGGTATCACGTAAGGGGACAATCACCACAAATTGTCACCACTGCAGTGGGGCTAACATCACTTTAAAATTCCATATCAACATTAGAATAGGGCTAATAAGATTTGTAAACAAACTTTTGTTTTGCTGATTTCTCTTAATTTGTTATATTTTCAACCCAGAAGACATTTGAAATTGATTCTACCAAGGGTAAAGATGTTGATTCATGTGTATCTTTCATGAAATTTGACTCGACAGCGGAATAATGAGCGAAATAAGTTTGTTTATAAAAATCTTATTAGCCCTTTTGAAGAATTGATATTGAATTTTGAAATTATATAAGGTGATGATCACCTCGAAGTGACCACCTTTCTGTCAAAACATAGGTGATAACTAAAAAGTTATTGCGCACTTCCCACCAACCTGGACTCTGCACTTTTAAAGTGCGAGTGATCTCAAAACTGCGAGCTGTCAAAAAACATGTATTTCAAGTGATAGAGATGGTACTTTCATAGACAGACCAGTCGAACTAACCAGTCTATAAGAAGAATTAAATGGAAGAATGGTAAGTGCGCAATGCGGTTAGAATCCAGTTTTTAGTGACACAAGCAATATCACTTTTCATATCAATCAAAATAAATACGAGTATAGTGTGGAATATTTGTGCTTCTTGTTGCTCATAGCGACAATTAGTATTATGAGTGGTATGTTTCTAAATACTTTAGAGAATGCCTTATGTATAATATCGGGCCCTTTTTTCACAGTCACGTTACTTAGTGACTAGAAGAACATTTTGTTCTAGTCACTAGGATGTCTGAGAATAGGGCCCATCAATCAAATCAAATAAAGGGTAGGAAATCTTCGTTTTTACTAATATTATGTTTTCAAAGTCGGATAATTTATAATTTGCTATGAATACAATCTCTAAAAATGAATTTAATGCCATAACGTCGATCTGCTAATCAGGCAGGTTGAACAATATTTTTTGATAATGTCGGGATTATCAGATAAGTCAAACGAAATAGTATTGACAAGAATCTTGAGCACAACTCCAAATTTTACAATAATTAAATAGTTTGGACTACTAATTGGGGGGAAGGGGAGGAGTTGCTTCTCTAATCTTCCGGTCATCACATCGCATGCTTTGGTATTCTTAGTATGTATAACAAACATGAAGATGTGTCACAAGGCGCCAAGAGCGCACTAAAATCCTGTCAATCCTATTTTGCATTGGATTGTCTGCTCTAAATATATCACCAGGGGACCATTCATAAATGATGTTGGATATTGACAATAGGGGAAGAGCGTCACGTAACGAGATAAAAACTAAAAATGAATTTTAGACGTATCAGCGGATCAGGGATAAAAAAAAGTACAACATTGTTTATGAATGGCCCCCAAACAAAGAATATTCCATAACGAATATCACGTAACATCGGTGACAGAGCATTGGGATCAAGGCCAAGTCCCCCCTGGGTCGTGCAAAACTGAGAAGCAACATCAATTTAGGCACAGATAGCAGACGTCCATTTATTTTCATTTTGTTTTGTTTTGTCTTTTATTTGTTTCTCTTGCTATGATATGTGCGGGTGAGCGGGACGGCCAAGGAAATGGAAAGCCAGTGGCCCAAACAGATCAGGAACAGGAGGAAGGACTGCGAACAGGGAAACCGACAACCGAGGAGAAATCGTTTATTTATTTATTATAGCTACGATACTAATCACAATTGTTTTGCTTTTCTTGTTTCGTTTCAGCAAACCAAAATCTATACGGACTAGCACATACGAACAGTTAGGCTTTGTTGGTTCTCATCTTAAGAAATGACAATGACACTGTACGAGATGGCGCTGGGCCTGTGGCCTTCGACTGGCATGGTCCATTCTCTTTGATTCGGAAGTCTTCTTAGCTGGTTGGTAGATATGTGCTCCTACTTGCTAGTTGATCAATTCGCTTGGGTGGGGGACATGTGGATCCTACTAGTTGTCGACTCTTTTGATCGTGAGTATGAGGCTAGTTCAAGAAAGGAGTGCAGGACTGGCACCTAAGAGATAGTTAATTATTCAGGACTTGTTCTTATGATTACTAAACTCGACCAAGCACACCGGCTCTCAGAAATGATAAGCAACCCTTTCGGGTCGGTGTGGTCTATTCGAGTCAAACCAGGCGGACATTCGGTTCGAGCAAACTTTATGGATAATAGTGGATAAATATTTCTTACGCCTTTATTGGCAGAGATTCTTTTTGCTAAATCCTAAAATACCTTCACTGGTATAGCTACTCAGGATAATAATAATAGAAAAATTAAGGGTTTGCCTGGTCCATAATGTAATGAATATGTATATTGACTAGAACAGGGATAATCGAGTTATGTTATAAGATAGAGAAGAAACAGCACAGTTGAAGGAAAAGTATTCGCGAGTAAGGACTAATACTGCTAGTATGTTTACCGTTTCAATTAATAGTCGATTGATCTGCTTCGGACCTAGGAGACAAAAAGGAGATTAGGAAGAGACAGAAGCGGATTCAATGCGAAATTTGCCAATATGACGTTGACCCCAAGGCGATGGTAGGATGATTTTCCATAGGATGACAGACTAGATGACACGACGTTACACGCTCTAAACTTGCGCCAAATAGTTTGTATGTATGTATGAATGTAAGCCCGTATGTATGCCTGTATGTGTATAGGAGCAATGTATCCCTGAGCAACATGGAAGGACACCTCTGAGCCGCCAAAACGCTCATAGGAAGCCGAGTGCGCGGTCATAGGTGTGACCATAAAGCACTGCACACTAGAATGCCCAGAAAAATAATGAATTTTTGAAAACTCAATCGGCCCACCCCTGACTCGATTCCTAGTCCCACCAGGAGTACTTGTTCCAAATTTGAAGTGAATCGGACAAGTCTAGCTACCGGACCAACGTGCCTGAAGTTTGTATGAGATTTTTCGACAATTTATATGGAGAAAACCCACTAACTCGCTTTTTTGCCGCTAGGTGGCACTGTATGCATCGTATTATCACTGTGAGTGAAAATAAGAAAGACAATTTAATTGTCTACAACTTTGTCGAAGACTACTAGTCAATCAGGCTTCGTTAAAAGAAGTTATTAAACTTTTAACGAAGTGATGTCTGAGTCAGTTTTCCATGGGGCCTAGCAGTGCATTGTTGTGTATCAGTACTCGATTCCCACGAACTAAACATTTTTGTGAAATAACAGTTAGATTTACCTCAATAGTATGTTCAGAAGAGTTGTTGTAAATAATACGAGTCATGTTTTGGTTAGAAAATTTTAGTTCCAACTGTAACCGCATAGAGGGCGCCAGCACTAACTTTTCATAGAAGAGAAATATAATATCGAAATGTTCGGAATAATTATTGAAAAATGTCTGCTCTACAACTTTGTAGAAGACACCTAATAACTATCTCTCTTCGTTGAAAAGTTAGTGTTGGCGCCCTCTATGCGGTAAAAGGTGGAACGAAAATTTTCTAACCAAAACATGACTCGTATTATTTACTACAACTCTCATGAACATACTATTGTGGTGAATCCAGCCCGGTGACAACTTGACAGATAGTGCTTGTTTCATATATGTACCACTAATTTGATGGTGGCGCTAGTATGCCTTCTCCGTACGAGTACCACGAACAACGAAACGAAATAGTTACAAGAGAAAAACGTGTTTCGTTACGTGTGTTATGAACGCCGTCAATGTAGCAAGAACAACATTTAGAAAATGCGTATTCCAAAATGTGGATAAAGAAAACAATTATTAGAGAATAAATTTATCCCTAACTGGAAACTGTCAGCAAGGTACATAAATCTTATTATAAATTTAACTGGAAGTCGTTGGTTTTTTTTATTGTTGTGTTAAGTGTGTAATCGGTAAATCATTTTTGTTTTTTGTCCGAGAAATGTGAATGAAAATCATTTTGACCAATGAAAGTAAATCACCAAGCGTAACAATTCGTGAACATATGACATCTTGTTTCAAATTGATTAAGAACGTCAAGAATTCTAGAATTTTGTTTGGGAATATAAACGAAATATGTGATAATATCATATCTACACAGTTAGCAAAATTTGTTTTGGATAGAATTTGTGCGCTTCTACCAGAATTCTGGCAGCAAGCCGGTAGTGCCCGGTTTTAGCAAGAATGCTGCCAGGAATATACAATTATGTTCGATTCTTGCCAGAGTTTTGTTCGACTTTTTCAATAATTCTGTCCAAAAGATTTTGCGATGGTTTTGGTACGGATTCCTTCAGAATTCATTTCGCATATTACTCAGCTCCAGCCCGACAGAAAACTAATTAAACGGTGTCTAGCGGAGGATTTAATGTTGGTTCGATCCCGAAGATTTTCGGAAATTTCAATATAAGTGGAAGTGACTCGATTTTGAAAGCCAATTTCTTGTATTTCTAAAAATCGATTTATTTTTCTTGGATTTTTTAGATCCAAAATGGAATCTATGTTTCTGTTAAGGTATGGACAGTTTCTAATTTGTGCAGCGAAATAAATTTGGTGATAGAAATGCTTAAATTGTTCATTTTTACAGATATAGAAAATAATAGATGGAATGCGCCTTTTTTAAATTTTGTTCCATTCGAGCCGCCATGACATCACCAAATCACCACAAAATTTGCTTATAAGTTCAATATATGGGAGCTGTCAAGTTGTCCCCGGGCTGGGTGAATCTAACGGTTATTTCACAAAAATGTTTAGTTCGTGGGAATCGAGTACTGATACACAACAATGCACTGCTAGGCTCCATGGAAAACTGACTCAGACATCACTTCGTTAAAAGTTTAATAACTTCTTTTAACAAAGCCGGATTGACTAGCAGTCTTCGATAAAGTTGTAGACAATTAAATTGTCTTTCTTATTTTCACTTTCAGTGATAATACGATGCATACAGTGCATTCTAACGGCAAAAATGCGAGATAGTGGGTTTTCTCCATGTAAACTGTCGAAAAATCCCATACAAACTTCAGGCACGTTGGTCCGGTAGCTAGACTTGTCCGATTCACTTCAAATTTGGAACAAGTACTCCTGGTGGGACTAGGAATCGACTCAGGGGTGGGCCGATAGGGGTCATTTTTTTCCTGTCACTCTACTGCACACACTGTCAAGTGCAACGGAGAGACGGTAGGTATACAGTTAATGCACATAGGTTGCAGAAATAGGTTGTTGAGACAGCCCGATTGCACACTGATAAATAACAATTAAATAGTAAGGACTACTAATTATTAAAACGAAATAATCAATTAATTACATGCCCTTCTGAATAGAATAATTTGGTAAAGGATCTAAGACAGCAGCCAAAGAGCAGTGTGCAACCCACAAGACAATGGACCATATTCTCACAGTCACGTTATCTAGTGACTAGAACGAAGTTTCGTTCTAGTCACTAGGCGACGTGATTGTGAGAATAAGCTCCAATATCCGTGTGCATCTGGCTTCGATAACATGTACCTAAAATTATCGACATCAGTCACTATTACTAAAACAAAAACACGATGAGGAAACCAAACGGCTGTATGAAGACACGGTACACCGATTGTATCGTAGCTAGAAACCGTGTTACAGTTGCAGCGACTAATTTACGCTATATAAAGCTGCGATTGCAGATAACCTTGCCTGGCTCTGGCGCTGAACTCGCAAGCTTGCTTTTAAGCAGACAGTTTCTTGCACAGGTGTTAATCGCATACACCTAAGAGACCGACGGCGCAGAATCTAGAGCCTTATAGAATTTATAGTAAGGACCATAGCCCACTGATCCATCTCAATAGTCTGAATGTATTTACTTGCAACAGTTTCGAGACAAGGTGCAGTTTTGAGGTGCCCCGTAAAATCCCCCGTTAAGTGCCGAGGTGGTTATGTATCCGAAAGGCTTGCAGGACTGACTGGTGCCTACTTGTGGGAGAAATCGGTATTCTGAACGGTCTAGAACATACGAACGGTTAGGCTTAGTAAGTCCTCCAGGCAAGATGAGCTGACGCGTGTTTGCCAGGGTGAGGGCTGATACATGACAATTAGGAATTCAGATACAAATATTACCTAGATTTTGCTCGATAGCCCGGTCAGCGTGGCAACCAGAAAGTTAGCAAAAGTTGAGCAAAGCGAAATTGATGCTGGCAAAGTTTCTGCAAGCATTTTGCGCGATTTGTGCGAGAATTCTGGCAACGAATTCGCTCAAATGCAACAACCGTTTCTGACAGAAGCGGTTAAACCAACCGATGCTGGTCACTTTTATCCAGAATCCAGCCAGAAATGTACGGCCAAGATCTCTGCACGCTTCCTGCCACATCTTTTTCAGATGTTTTACTCGATTCGTGCTAAATTCTACTAGATAGGAATTGCCAGGATCTTTGCACAGTTTATGTCCGAGTTATGCCAGGGTTTTGCTCGGTTCCTGCCAAAATTTGCCTGAAAACACGAGCGAAATCGAGTTCGCCCTAGCTCAACTAACCCAACAGGATACGCGCAGAAATCTGACAGGGCTGCCAAACCAAGACTTACAGAAATCTAGCAGAGCGGTCTCTGCCAGAAAATTTGCTCACTGGGAAGACTTTTCGGCTTCACTTTCTGCACACTCTGCGTACCTTTATACTAAGGCCTTTGCACTGTTCTCCGTTCACCCACAAAGAATAGGGAATAGTTCAATGAAAGGTGTGGTCGTGATAATTCATTTTTTATAGTAATTTTTATTTGTTTATTTGCTACAAAAAAGTGAAAAAAAAGATCGATTACGTCAGCTGCATCGGAAAAATTCAAAAACAACCCAATTGAGTTTGCAAAGCTCTGACTAGAAAACTGCAATTGTTCTTGGAAAATTGCAGCAATTTCTTTGACATTTTCGGACTTACATCCGGCAGAAAAGTCTTTGTCTGAACGCAAGTTTGCAAACTACGCCAATGCGGTTGGCATGTTCGAGAAAATCTTGTGCTTTATCCAACTAATCGAAAGAGGTAAAACTGGTTCTGGACCAACAAAGTCAGTACCCTTTTCGTGACCAATGTAACTAGATACATATTTATTCACAGAAAATTAATACTTGTAATCTCAAGCATGTCTATCCATCAAGAGCAGTATTATGTCAAGTGAGACTTTTGCGTTTCCTTTTGGATGGATGTCGACTGTAATAATGTGTTATGTGTTTCGGCTATGCAGTCTGCGGTTTACAAAAACACTATTTTGTCTTCATCCGACCGAAGCGTCGGATGAAGACAAAATAGTGTTTTTGTAAGCCGCAGACTGCATAGCCGAAACACAAAAGCTTGCGTTTCCAACAAATTAAATACTTATCCTGAAAATTTGAACCATTTCTTTTTCGTAGTGTTCGTGTGTAACTCACCATCGAGATAACCCTCGTTATCAGCAACTGATAACGCACACCATATCAACAGCTGCGAGCTTTTCCATTCCCGCGTTTTGTGAGTGTCTTCAATTACAAAGAGTAAATGGGACAGCGTCGAGAATATAGGGGACACTGATCCACGGGGAGACTTGATCCCATCATTGTAACTCAAAGGCGGATCAGAATACATTTATCGAATATACTAGAAAGTTTCGTAGTTTTATCTAAACATAAGTTTCTGTAACACAAAAAAAATAAATTGGACTTGTGTTATCGAATTTTTATCGATTTAAAGAAAAAAATCTCAGAAGAACTGAAGAAGATTTATTTTCTAAATTTTCAAACTTTTATACAATTGGTATAGTCACCCACTACATACTATACTTTTGCATACAGAATTACAGGAGAATGTGAGTTATATGAATACGTTATGATTGAGCTGATTTTTTTGTTCAATTATATTTGTACTAAAGTTTGCTGAAATAGATGCTATGGGTTCACTTGATCCCTTCAAATTCGTGGAGATTTGATCCCCTTCGCCATGCTTCATACACACCACTAAAAATAACCAAATTCACACCAAAACAATTGAAGTCATTGTTGTCATAAAATAACAAAAAAAAACTCAAAAATGAACGCTTCATCGTACAAAAACTTAACTGTAATTGTTTACTACAGTATACGTAGCAACCATGCATCCCACATTTGACGTTCCTCAACCATAATAACGACAGCTTTCAAATAATTGCACAGAGATTTGGGGAATTCGTAAAAAAAAATCAGGTGAGAGATGCGTAATATGTTGTAACAAAAATAGTAATATCTAATCACAACAATTTAATACCACAATACATTTATAACATTGAATGGGGTTAGGTACCTATTTCTGCACTATTATGGAGGGTACCACATTATTTCATTTTTAGTTTTATTATTTCAGCTTCTTTGCTTTGTTATTAAGAGCCTTTTTTATTTCGATTAAAGAGGTTTTAGCCTTAAGGCACTTCGCCTCTTATTAAGAGCCAATATAATAACAAAATTGTCTTGAGAATGGTGAAATTCTTCTGTTTGAGCGCAGCAAAAACTCTAATCGAGTACCCCAATTATCACAACACCATTTGAGCCAATGCGTTGAGCAAAGATGGCAGACGCTGCTCTAACCAAAGACTTCAGATTGGTAGGATGATAATAAAAACAGGGTAAAAATAGGCTTATTACCCAACATGCTCTTTTAAACACGTTTTCAAAAAATAATCAAGTGTCCCCAAATTAGGGATCGAGTCTCCACTATTCTAAGAAATTTCCATTTTTTTGTTGTTTTCCAGAAATGCTCATAGCTCATGTTCAGTATAATATTTCCACACACCAAAAAATAATGAAATTTAAACGACATTTAAATCAATACGAATGTAAACATACAAAGATTGAATCAAAAATTTAATTGAAAATTACGTTAAAATCAATTGGAGCATCAAACAGCATACAATTTTGCACTTTCATTCGTGTAATATTACATGTCATTCATTTTACAGCAGTATTCGAGTAAAAACACATTGAAGTGCATTGGATTTCCGTTTAATGAAACCAATTTTCAATCCACGTTTAAAATTATAATAAAATACGTTGAAGAAAGCACGACAAGTGATGTGTATTTGTGGTGGAACTTAATTTTACATTTATATTCATGCTCCAAATATGTGCATGAAAATAAACTTAAAATTACAAAATATTTTTTTCTGTGCATGTCATTTTGTTATGATTATCAGTCAACCCTAGAAACTATATAAAACTACAAAAAATATATAGTTTTTATCATTCCACGGAATAAGATTGAAAAATAAAAAGGGGATCAAGTCTCCTCAGTCTCCCCTAGAGAACCATTGTTCAATCAGCTACTATCATCTACAAACAGTGTGCATAACTGACCACCCCTATATTTTTCTTATTTATATCTTTTTGAAAACTATTGATGTCCAAGTTTAATACATTTTCCCCTCTCTCATTCACAGTAGAATCTCACCAACCTATCCCTGTATCTACAATATGGCATTGCTTCACGAGTCTTCGGTGCATACCCTTCTTGATAACCGTCTACCCAGAACATCATGACATACCTCACATGCAGATAATATAGAGACCATCATGACAGCATCAGAGTGCCAATAATTATCCGAAATATCGACCCTCCCCTCGCCCCTGAGATTACAGGCTGGAAACTACAATACTACAACAAAGTGTGCATATCCGCCACAATGATCAATCAGCAAACGACGATGTCAATTACACAATATGTATCCCACTTCCTACCTTTTTCCTTTACTTACATAAGAGGGGAGCAAGCCGCCCCTAAATACAGCTTTCCCTTCCCCCACTAACATGTGACATGTAATTAAAAAAAATGAATTATCGGCCTCGTTAAGCTAAAGCATTTGGGCCTAAATAAACGTATTTAAGATAGTGTGCATAACGGAGGCGAAAATGTTTAACGGTTTTTATGTGACTAGTTTAAGATTATTGTTGTTTAATAAAGTATATTAAGTACATGGTGTTTTCGGATACATCGTGATTTACATTATTCGGAAATAGTCACAACCCAAGTTAATATTTCGCAGTGAAACAACTCCAAACACTTGGAAGGGTTTAATATTCCAATGGTGCTTGAAAGTTTACCCGGACCAACTACTATCGGCCCAAAGAACCAGTGCTACTACTAAACACGTAGTATTGGTTTGTGTAGCACTCATTTATCCATAATTCCTGAACGAAACAATATACAAGCTATAAGGATGTCTGGAATGAGACTGCATTATAATCAACTGAATGGCTTTTGTGCTATCGACATAGCATAGCTTAACACTATTTACGTCAGTGCAAATAAAAACTTTGAAATATCTACCTTTCTCATTCACAAATCGCATTCTCCGTCTGTCGCTCTCTGTTTAAAGGGCTTGAAAGAACATGTGACCTTGTCTTAATTTACTATCCAATATTGAATTCCAAAACAAATCGGAAGTTCCACGTTCCTGTAAGCTAATTAAGGTCCATCAATAAAGTATAAACACCAGATAATCTTAAACGACGGCGCCAAGAAAAGAGTAGCGAAAACGAAAAGGTGAAAACAAAAAAGAATGAAAACTGTAGAAAGTTCATTGCATACTAATTATTTATTTTTCACATGATGGGATTTTCAATAACTATTTTATAATTTTCTGATACAATAGTTTTCAAATTCGTATAAACCCGTTTATTCGTTTACTTTATTCCCAAACCATTTTTATTTTCATTCTAAATAGTTATTTTTTTCAGTTTCTTCATTTCATGGCTTTTATACGTCTTGTTTATTTTATTCATTTTGAATATTTGACTAATTTTAAATATAACATCTTTGCGTTTTAATTATTTATATCATTCAGCATTATTTTTATTCATTTTGTTCATTTGGGCTCATTTTATCTATTTATTCATTATTTGGATTCAATCTGATCAGTTTATTTTTTTCGTACATTTTATTCATATCATTTATTTAACTTATTTTATACATTTCCTCATTTTAATAATTTGACTAATTTTTCAGATTTACTCATTTCATCCAAATTATTTATTTGACACAATTTACTTTTTTTTTTTCTATTTATAACTTTTTAATGTCGCTTAATTTTTCATTTTAATCAATTCATTTTCTTCTTCATTTCATTCACGAATAGAATTGATAAAAATTCTATCCGTTGTGTTTATTTGATTTGATTTGTTCTATTTGTTTATTTTATTCAATTCTTTTTTTATTAGTTTTATTCTTTTCATTCATTCCAATCATTTTATTCATTTTATCCATTTCGTTCATTTGATTCATTTGATTAATTGGATTCATTAGATTCATATGATTTATTTGATTCATTTGATTAATTGGATTCATTAGATTCATATGATTTATTTGATTCATTTGATTCATTTGATTCATTTGATTCATTTGATTCATTTGATTCATTTGATTCATTTGATTCATTTGATTCATTTGATTCATTTGATTCATTTGATTCATTTTTATTCATTTGAATCATTTGGCTTATTTGATTCATTTGATTCAATTGATTAATTTGATTATTTTGGTTATTTTGATTAATTTGATTCATTTTGTTCATTTTTTTAACCTTTATTCATTTCATAATCAGTCATTCTACTTATTTGTTTCATTCAATTTGTTAGTTTGAGTCAATTTAATTTTGTTTTTAAGTTCTTGTTTTATTTTTTTTATTGATTTTCTATACTTTATTCAGTTTATTCGAGGTTTTCGTGCAGGACTAGAAACTGCAACGTAATGAACGAGTTCTGCAAACTAATGAATTTTTCAACAGTGACTTGCATAAGAAATGTCTCATCTCACTGCTAGGTGGATTAAGTTGGTTTTTTACAAATGAAAATATTTTTGGAATAAAGCTTCTTTACCAATAGGCCCCGTGTGAATCTAGAAACTTTGATAAAACTTTAATAGCTTTCTCTGGCGATTTTAGATCGTGGTGTAGTTTTCTACAAAGTTGTATACAATGAAATTGTCCACCAGACTCTCACTTTTTCTAATATTTGAATGTTTAAAGTACTACCTAGGGACAAAAAATGTGAACCAGTTTCTTTGGAAAACAAAAAAAACTTTAAAATAAAAAGTTGTTCGGAAGCCCCCGACAGAATATTTTAATTTTACTTTTAAATGAAAGAGAAAAACCATACTCAGGTGATACGCATTTAATGCCAAAATATCCTGACTCTTGCGTTGCAAGTCGCCTGGAAACTCTAATGTTGCTCATATGACCCTATTCTACGCTTTTCTAAACTTTCTTCCTTCAACTCGTTGCTCTTCCTTGAGTACTATGGCTCTTAATATTAAAAAAATTTTCACACTTTCATGCCTCTTGCTAAATTAATGCCGTTACAGTATAAAAAAACTAAATGAAATTTAAAAATAATGAGTTGTTTGGAGGAAAAAAATGTAGGAGTTGGAAAACTGTTGTATCGCATGCCTTAAACAACCATTTACAGAGTTCCTGTTGACTCTTTATTTTCTTCTAACATTATAATCAAGCCCAAAAGTATTGTTTTCAGGAATCAGAATATATTGGCTTAAATGGCATCCAATTCCGGCATCGAAACGTTCGGATTCCGCTTGGAATGAACAATCAGCGCTCTCGTTTTTTTGTGCGCATGGCTCTCGGTTATCGTCCAGCTCCTGGCTTGTACTCCATTATCAATTGTTCCTAGAACCTCAAGGGAACTTTTAAGGCGATCGAATGATGTATATTCATCAGTTTACCCGAGGCGTGATAAGATGTCGACAACCCATATCCATATCCTTTCGCGAACGGTTTGCTCATTTTCTTCCATATTGACCGGAATCTTACTGACAACTGTAAACAAACTCTAAAGAAAAACTGGGCAAAATTTAATGAAATTTCATTCAATTTTGATGAAAAAAGTTATGTATGTTTGAAAGTGTAGCAATAATTATGGACTCACTGCAGATGATTCGCTATTAACAATGCCAAAATAACCTGAGTCCTGCGGTAGAAATCAAAAGGTTAAGTCGCCGTGAAACTCTAAACTTGTTTATATGATCCTATTTCACGCTTTTCTAAACTTTCTTCCTTCGAGTCCTTGCTCTTCCTTGAGTACTATGACGAATATTAATATTGTCAAATATTTCACCCCTTCCAGCCCCTTGCTAATTGAATGCTAAAAAAGGACAACTTGACTAACTTTTAGTCGTTAATAAAAAAGAAAAGAAGCAAAATATTTCAAACAAATAATATTATAATGTACAGAAAGCAAATGCTTTTCCATTCTAACTTACACCCTATCAGCTCGTCCCTGATACTTGCGCCTCTCACAGGAACCACAACATGAAAGGTACATGTTGCTCTATCTCTCAGTATTACTTCCAGTATACTTATTAAGGTTTGACAGAGAAAGGGTAAAATTCGCAAACGAAAAAAGCTGTTTTTTTTCCACACCGTATGTCAGATCTTCATAAAAATCAATCAGCAGTACTGTAACAACATTTTACATACGCTGATTGATTTTTATGAAGATCCGACATACGGTGTGGAAAAAAACTGCTTTTTTCGTTTGCGAATTTTGCGCATTCTCTGTCCAACCTTAAAATGCCACGCGCTCGCTAGCACCCGATCCACCCACTACAAATCGTCGAAACAGGCTGGCAAACTGTCACCTACGAAAAACTACGCTCCAAAGAGATGCTTTCTCTCAGTTCATCTCGCGCCGAGAAAAACGAGATAAAACATCGGAAAATTTCATAACAACCCTCATTCTTTGTGCCGAAGTTAGTCGAAACGGATGTCCAGTAACTTTTCCGTGGTCCGCGATAAATTCTTGTTAATTATTTCTGTGAAATTTCATCCCTGCTCCTGACCACAAATTTCGGTAGGAAGAGGTTTTTCACCCAGCACAACACCGCGAGTCAGGGATTTTCCTGAGGTTTATCAGAGCAGATCCGTAGAAGTGCTTCTGTGCGCGAGTGTTATGTGACCAGGTCGAAAGTTCCATTCGGGGCTACATAGCGTGAAAGGAAAAAGGATACCCTCGATTCCACCAGTTAGGACAGTGAAAACGGATTAGTACCAAACTCTTTGTGAAGATATGCTCTGCTGAAGAAGAATGAAGAGGAGTTAGATAAAAAACGATTGCGGTCTTGTTCTCCCCGCTCGGAATTTAACATCAAAGCTCTAGAATCTGTGAATGAAAGTGGAATTTCTTCGCGTACGGTTTCCAACTAGGATACAATGATTGAACGAAAAACTTTTTCATCTCATCCGCGAGATCTGGGATCCGGCCTGCTTCGATTTTACTAATTCATTTACGTGTCATCTAATGATTGATGCTTCTCCGATCCATTGTCCAAAATATCCTAAACTGTCCTGTATTTAGGTTCCGGCGTGTACACAAATGAATACTGCAATCAAATCCTCCCACGCCAGGCAAATAATTCAAAATTTACACAATCAAAGCTGCTTCGGCAGGTAGGGTGATGAGCCCATTATCGCTATGTTTCTATTATCACGCTACCCATTTGAAGCCGTTGGTTAGAGCCAGAGTTAAAAATATTCAAATTCATTGAATGAAAATTGATCATATTCAGGCGCATTCATTTTCAATATTCAGTGACGCAGCTGAAAACGTCAAACGAACAAACCACCCATTCATCCATGCATATTTTCATTCGTCTCCGATTATTACACGAAGCGACCGTTCAGCAACGAATCAAACGCTTCAAAGTAGGCCCTGGCACAATGTAAGCGATGATGATTGTTGTTTCATATGCTTTATCGGCATTTGAAAACATTTTCCTAGTTAATTGGTGTAATGAATATATTGTACGATATTCAACTGAATGAATAAGATGGATAGTTGAATGAATATTTTTTTCTATTCACCGCGAGTCGCAACAGGTTCATTTTCAGCCGTCAAAAAAGAGCTTCGATTATTTTTAACTCTGGTTAGA
Source organism: Topomyia yanbarensis (assembly GCF_030247195.1). Classification (NCBI taxonomy): domain Eukaryota; kingdom Metazoa; phylum Arthropoda; class Insecta; order Diptera; family Culicidae; genus Topomyia; species Topomyia yanbarensis. The sequence goes on from NC_080671.1 coordinate 339,729,034, forward strand.
GCAGTGTCTGCCATCTTTGTTTAACGCATTGAGTCAAATGGTAGCGCAACAATAGGGGCACTCGATTCGTGTTTACGTTTCGCTCAAACACGAGAATTTCACTGTTTTCAGCGTATGTATGTTATTATGTTGGTACTTAACAACGAAGCAAAGCTGTTGATGGCAATTTGTACGCATTCCATTGTTTGTAGGCCGAGTAATTAATGAATCAGTGAGGCGCCCTCCTTAGTATGGTGAAAATAGGCACTTCACCCTATATAAAGCTATTATATCTACCCAACGAGCGGTTATTAATACATCTAGGAGCATCGATTTAGGGATAAATAGACCGAAGATAATTTTCATATATTATACTATGCTCACACTACAGAGTTAAAACACGTTATAATAATTGGCAACAAGAAAAATGTCATCAAGATAGCGTTAAAACACGTTTTAACTCGTAGTGTGAACGTAGTATAATACTACGTTCACACTACGAGTTAAAACGTGTTTGAACGCTAGCTTGATGACATTTTTCTTGTTATCAATTATTATAACATGTTTTAACTCTGTAGTGTGAACATATTATTACTGTTAATATTATCCAATTTGTATGTTTAGGTGAATTATTCAAAAACGTTTGCTATTGCGATTTGATATATGATATATACGATACGTATACAATGATCTTTTCGATGCTGTTCAATCAACTGAAGCAGATGTTGCTTTTAAATTGGATTTCTCGGTGAAATCGGAAATTAGTGTCTTGCCTCATTCAGCTACATCACGGTCAACAAATTGCATTAAAAAGAGTATCCTAGAAATCAACATCATTATCGGCTTTACTACCACTGATCCAAGTGAGGGCAGAGGAGATTACGCGGTTTTTTACGCGGATTTTCCAATTAACGCGGTTTTGCAAAAATATTCCTTTTGAATGCAAAAGAGTCTGAAAAAAATTTCTAAGTCCTTTTAAATGCAAATAACTTAGAAGAATTTTGGCAGTTTTTATTTTGCGCGGATTTCGCAATTAACACGGGTTTTGCAAAAAAAGTTCTAAGTCCTTTTGAATGCAAAAGACTTTCGGAAAGATGGAAGAGACGGGTCTGGAAGAGTGCGTATGGCCCGCACCTCAAAAATATGGGTATTTTCGGAATGGACTTGACTAGTAGGTGCCAGAAATTGATTTTTGACGCCATTTTCAAATCAAAGATGGCGACTTCCGGTTTAGCAAAATTCGCTCAAACACAATCAATATGGGTATTGTCGGAATGGACTTCAAGAGTAGGTGCCAGAAATTGATTTTTGACGTCACTTTAAAATTCAAGATGTCAACTTCCGGTTTAGTGAAATCGCTATAACCCAATAAATATGGATATTTTCGGAATGGTCTTAAAGAGTAGGTGCCAGAAATTGATTTTTGACGCCATTTTGAAAGCTAAGATGGCGACTTCCGGTTTAACAAAATTCGCTATAACCCAATAAATATGGGTATTTTCGGAATGGTCTTGAAGAGTAGGTGCCAGAAATTAATTTTTGACGCCATTTTGAAATTCAAGATGGCTACTTCCAAAAGTATTCTAAGTCCTTTGCTGAGAGTTTTTACGCGGATTTTCGAATTAACGCGGTTTTTACGCGGATTTTCGAATAACACGTTTTTTACGCGGATTTTCCAATTACCGCGGTTTTTTAAACTGATTGTCCAATTAACGCGGTTTTTTACGCGGTTCGTATACCCCGCGTTAAAAAAAACCTAGGTGTATTTCAGTTCGAAACTCTGCTTGTGTTTATATTTATAGTACCCCTCCCATTACACTCTCCCTACGCCCTTTTCATCATCTAACTACATCTGTGAAATTGGCCTAATGCTTTTGAATAATTTATCCGAACATACGAATTCAGTAAAACGAAAAAAAACTACGAAGTTATTTCAGCTTGAAGTACCAATGATACACCGGCAGTGTTGTTAAAATAAATGATTTTTGCCATTCAATTCAAACATCGAATTTTGAACAGCTATAACTTTGTTCAGAGACATTCTATGCTCTATGACTATGCTTACTTTGGTAAAATTTTTAGACAAATCCTGAACTATATACTATACTATACGTAATTAGTTACATACTGCAGGAAAAACTGAGGTCTCTAGAATTAAAAATGCAAAAAAGTTGGCTCCGTCAGGCAAATTCCCTTACAAATTTTACACGCAATGCGCTACGCCGGATCATAACCACTAGACCCCAAATTTTGCACAGTTATTTGAGGCAAAAAGACTTTATTCCCAAAAAACGATACTTTTGCCTCAACGTAGTGTATAATTAATTAAACTGATCAGCAATTTCTTTAGTAATAACAAGCATTTTAACCATTTTAATCACTTATTTTTCTCCCTGAACGTCGTAAAGTTGAATTTTGAAAACGCAATACTGCTCTTTTCAGTTCAAAGATGTTACTGATCAAAATTACTACGAAACCTACATACAGAAAAAAAATGTTGGTTAAAATAAGAGTTTTTCACTCTTAGCAAAAAGCAACCAACCCATACTCTTAGTTTGAAAATAAAACTTTTATTTTGATTACTATTCTTCATTAGCTTACAAAGAAAACTTTTATTTTGATTATTATTGTTGTTTAATTCAAAAGTTTTACTTTCAACCTGATAGTAGGCATGGGTTGTTTTTTGCTAAGAGCGGAATACTCATACTTTTACCAATATTTTTTTCTGTGTATAAGAAAGAAAATTTACAAAAAATTCTTCAAAAATGCTCGAGAAACATCACCAAAAAGGGATAAATGTTTCCTCGTTTTACAGCGCCAAAAAAATTTCCACTATTGAATTGTCTAAATGATCAACTTCCAATTCAAAATCTATTAATGGTCCCGTTAACTCGATACAAAATAGATTATAACTACTAGACGTCGCATGTCACTGTTAATACTGATAACTTATCATCTCGCTTTTACATATGCTAGGCCCAATAGTTTGACCACAGATAACAGACGTTTATGCTAGAACAAAATCTGTTCAAAAACCTGTGTAAACTTTCAAATTGATAAACATTGGAAATCCGTGTTTCACTATTGCCTTCTGCCCAACTGATTGTTACACTTGTTTGACAGCTGCACTCTAACTGCATTGTATTGATCACTGCGCCATCTACAAACGTTTGCCAAACGTGTTTCAGACGTCTGATTTATTCAGAATTTCAGTAGCGGGTATTTACACATGATTCAAATCAAGCCCAAACGTCTGTTATCTGTGGTTTGACACATATTGCCCCGGGTACACACATGTCAAAGCAATGGGATACAATATGCTAGAACGAGACCCCATGTGTTAGTACGTGAATACATGGAGACAGTAGCGCTTCGCTCCTTCTAGTAGTTAAAATTAGAAAAACTCTAGAAAGAGAACTGCGGAGACTCCATTTTGCATCGATTGGATTCGCCTTTAGCTGTCAAAAAACGAATCCAATCGAACATAGCCTATCCTTATAACATTGGACGTGTTGCCATACAATTCCGAGGCATACGTTGCCAAAAATGCTGTTCTCTCTCCGCAGTTCTCTTACGAGAGTTTTTCTAGTTAAAATCTCTTTTCTCGATACACGTACACTTATAGGACGAAGTTTTGAATGTGAAAATGAGAAAGGTAAGTTTTTTTTTTCTCTTCTCGCTTTGGCGCAGATCTGTTGATCCATGGCAGCCAAGTTTTGTTTTTGTCAAATGACGGGTCTTTAACCCTTAAATGTACTAATTTAATAACGGGATCTTTGAAAAAGCTTTTGAATCCACAGTCGGGATATGTATGAAGAAAAACTGTACCGAATATCGCAAATGGAATATTGCCGGATACAATTTTATGAATATTTGAGTTCCAAACACTGACTTTTGTTTCTCTTATGAACTTTGCTATTTGTTTTATATATTGTTCATCATTCTCAGCTAGAATTGTAGTTATTTCCCTTTTATTATGTAATATAGGATATTGGGTTCTTTGAGTGGAGTATTTAGTGTAGTCATGTAAAATATGAAATATATCCTCTATAACATTTCATTGGTCGCATCTATCGCTGTTTATCAATCCCCATCTACAAAGTCTCTCTTTAGTCGCTAAATGACCTGATCGTAGTCTGGATATCGATACGGTTTGGTCGAGTGGTAGTTTTATGTTAAGAAACCATGGTTTCAATTGAAGTGTTGGTAAAATTTTGTAATGAAATGTTCCTTTTTCTTCAGAGATAATTCTGTATCGTTCGTTCCATAAGCAGAGTGTTTCATTCTTAAGGCTGAGTATTGAGTCATCTTTGGTCAGAGAAAAGTCGTCGATTTGAGTTCTTATCGTTCCTAATTTTGCTGCATGATCCGCTCTGTCATTGCCATTGAGGTTGATATGTCCTGGGATCCATTGGATAGTTAGAGATTTTATTTGTGAATCATTCACTTTTTTGTGTATACTACAAATTAGATAATTTTCATTAGTTATAGTGTTAGCTATTAATTTAGTTGCGCTTTGGCTGTCGGTGAAAATTACGGCTATTTCAATGTTTTTTGATATTATATAGTCAACAATTGCTTTGAGAATTGCTACTATCTCCGCATTCATTATCGTAAATTGGGTTTTTAACCTACCACTGTATGAAAATTGTTCTAATTGGTCGTACATCCCATAGCCTGTTCTGCCATTTATTTTTGAGCCATCTGTATACAGGGTGTTTGGTTCATGGTTAAGAATCTCTCGAGGGATGATTAACTGTCATATTTGGAGAAAAAAATCGTTCCACACATACCATGAATTCTCAACCGTTACTAAGTTATTGAACTTTTTATGTTAAATACTTAGTTGTCTTAAAATAGCTCTAACTCAAAAAATATACTTTGTATTTCAAATCTTTTAGATCCATTGGATAGGTGAGAAAATTTTCCACTGAAAAATGTCTTCAAATGTTACAGCTAAAGAGGTTAAGTAATCTTTTCACAGTAATTTATTTAAAATTTTACAATTTTGATCGATTTTTCGTCCACTTCGCGAAAATCCTAATAGTTAATATCACTATTTTAATAATTCAAATTGTTAGTCTTGAAAAGTTGTATAATTTGTTCTTTGACATGATGCACTTATCTTGTCTTGTTTTCATGTGTTTGGGTTATTGAACTTGGATATTTTTATCTCATATTCACTAATACTAGTTCTTATTGAAAAAGTATGGTACTTATTGTACCTTTTCTTATTTTTATTCGAAAGCCAGGAAAATTTTGCAGAGAAAAATGTATTAATACCTTTCAGTTAAGTGAATTTAGTATTCTTTTAGAAGTTAATTAGTTTAAAGTTAGTGTTATTATTTTCGTTATTTTCTTAAAATAGTAAATAATAAGCTTCACCATTATTATCATGGAATGAATGCATCTCAGCAAGTTCTACAATTCTTCCTTTGACTCCATTCAATTATCTCTTTCAGTTTCGAAGCAAAATCATTTTTATCTTCTCGTTTCATATGCAAAAACAACGATTTCGAACCCACTGCATTTGTGATGAGGCCATGCTGTGTTAACTATTAAATTGTAGCGAAATGAAAAGCGATAGGGATAAAGTGTCAAACAACAAGTTGTAGAGAATATTAATGGGTACCAAATGAACAATAGTGACGATAAATTTAGTTGATTAATAATTAGAATAATTGCAAAAATCACCAAAAAACGCAAATTTTGAGTTATACTGCTAGTAAAAAGTCATGTAGTACACTTAACTAAAAGATATCTGTACATACATCGAAAGGAAATTTTCTCAGCTTTCCAATGAAGTCCTGATAATAGCGATATAAAGCATATTTTTTAGATTAGAGTCTGTTAAGAACTTGCAAGTCAATTACAGGAAAAGTTTAGAAGTCAAATTACAAGGAAACGAGAAGAGATAGGAATGTTATGTTGAAGAACAAATTATGAATCGTCCTCAAACCCAACTTTTAGATAATAGATATTGCTATAATCATGATTCATTGTTTTGAGAAAATTAACAAAAACCTCATCAAAAACACTAACTTTTAACTACATTACAACTAAAAGGTAATTAAAACTAATTATCTGAAAGATATGAGAACATTATTCAATAGAAAATTTTCTCACCTTTCCAATGGCAGTAAAAGATTTAAAATACAAGGTATACTTTTTGAGTTAGAGGTGTTTTAAGATAAACAAGTTTTTTACACAAAAAGTTCAATAACTCTGTAACGGTTGAGATTTGATGGTATGTGTAGAACGATTTTTTGCTCCAAATATGATAGTAAATTACCCCTCGAGAGATTCTTACTCATGAACCAAACACCCTGTATATCTTATAATGATTCGGGTAATCTGTTCTTATCTTGTTTAAAACTATTTGTCTTTGGGTTCCTTTTGAGCAATTTGTTTTAGATAGTTGTTCTATTTCAGAGTGAATGTGAAGTTTATTAGAATGTTCAAATTTTATTGCCTGAGCTATTTGTAATATATGAAAGTTGTTAAGATTAACTGTTTTTTCTAGATATGACGAGTTTTTGGGTAAGTTATCTGTTTGAATTAATTTGTTTAAAATTGGTATTATTGGACTTATTTGGTAATATATTGCTTTAACTATTTCCTTGTAAGTTAAATATTCGGCTCTTTCCCTTAGGGGGAATTCTCCTGATTCTGATAGAATAACATGGTTTGAAGTGGATTTAAGGTATCTCATAGATATTCTTATAGCTAGATGTTGTATTGTTTCTAGTTTCGCAAAAGCTGTTTTTAACGCAGACGCTACAATTGTCAATCCATAGTCTATGTGTGGCTGGACAATTGCTTTAGCGATTCGTAGCATTGTGGACGGGTGAGCACCATTTTTTCGTCTGGCTATCATTTTGAGTAAGGTGATTTTCCGTTGTGCTTTTATAACTGTAGATTCTATATGTTTGTTAAAATTTAGTTTGTGGTCGATATATATTCATAGAATTTTATGAAATGCTTTAGATTCTATGGGTTGGTTATTAATTACTATGTTTGATATAGGGTGAAATTTATGGGTTAATATTATTGTTGCACATTTATCAGGATTTATTATCATGCCTATGTTATTGAGAAAGAGTGTTATATCAACTAAGAATTCATTCATTTTTTACGTTGCTATGTTAAGATTTTTTGCCTTCACCAGTACAGTGAAATCATCAGCGAATTGAAAGAGTACTTTGTCTTTTCCTGCCAGATTGTGTATTTTCATTGTATAAATGTTAAATAATATTGGTGATAGTGGACATCCTTGTGGTATTCCGTTGTTCGTCGTACGTTTTATTTCGGTCGCGTCGTTCATCTTTAAAACCACATTTCGTTTTTTTAAATATTGATATATCCAGTTCATTATTACAGCAGGTATGTTTGCTTCATCTAAAGTTTTCATCAATTTGTTTAAATTAACATTGTCGAATGCCTTGGTTAGGTCCAGAAATGTCGCTACTACTACTTCATTTTCTCGTTTTGCTTCGTGCACATGTGATAATAATGCATTACGCAGTTTATTGCTGAAGTTTTTTTTCTTGAATCCAAATAAATATGTTGGTATTAATTTATTCGTTTCAATGTATTCTGTTAGGTGTCGTTTTACAATGAAGTTAATAAGTTTTAATATAACACATATCATGGCAAGGGGTCTATATGAGCCTACATTGTTGGGATCCTTCGTTGGTTTTAAGATTGGAACTATTCGTATGTCTCTCCACTCGTTTGGAATTTTACCAGAGTTTACTACTTCATTAAGAATCTTTAATTATTATTGGTGGTCTGCAATTTTTAAGAAAGTAAAAAGAAATTCCATCTATTCCAGGGGAGGATGTGTCTTTCTTGGAGTGTATTATTTTGTATATTTCGGAAAAATCTATGTGTAGCTGTTCATTTGTGTCTATAAGTGTGTAGTTTCTTACAGTCTGAATTTGTGGGAAGTTATTTTCAATGAATTGATTGGCGAGTTTTTTGTCATTTAATATATGTATGTTGTTCTTAGATGGAAATCCGCCACTTATTCTTTTGATTGTATCCCATATTTGTTTTGTTGTAGTATCTGGATTGATGGTATCTATTAAGTTATTCCAATCTTTTCTAGAGGCTTTGCGTATCATCTGTTTTAATTTAGCTTTTGATTTTTTGAATTTGATTAAATTTTCGTATGTTTGATTTCTGAAGTATTCTATGAGGTGCTTATTTTTTAGTTTTAGTTGTTGATCAATTTCATTGTTCCACCAGTATTTCGGTGTGTGTTTGCGATTTGTTAATGTATATTTTGAGTTGTCTATTTGCTCTTTTATTATTGGTATTAATTCGTGTGGGTGTTGTATTGATGTGGGTTCTATGTCATTTATTTTTTTTTATTGCTTTCCTTTTGCTTATATATTCTCTTTTTGTAAATGTTTCTTTTGCTGTATTTTGGATTTCAATCATGATTATTTTATGATTACTAGTTATTTCATCTTGTAGTACAGTCCAGTCTATTTTATGTGCTATATTAGAAGTGGCTAAGGTTAGGTCTATTGAAGATGGGGTAGTACCAGGGGGTTTAATTAAGGTTGAGGATCCATCATTCAAGATGATAAAATCAGTATTTTGTATAATATTTTCTAGTAATTCTCCTCTTGCGCAAGTATTTTGTAATGGGTTCCATATGCGGTGATGTGCGTTAAAATCTCCTCCTAAAATTGTTTGTAAGTTACTTCTTTCTATTATATTAATAAGTTTTGTTAGTGGGTCTTTAATATCACTGTTTCTGATTGGTAATGGTGGTATGTATATAGATATAATTAAAATCTGCGGGAAAGTATTAATTGTTTTGATGGCTATCGTTTCTAATGGATTTAAGTTTGGTAGTGGGAAATCGTCATATTGTATATCATTTTTTATTAGTAAGCCTACTCCTCCGTATCCATTAGGTCGAAGTGATTTAAGAAATTTATATCCTGGGAATTTGTAATCTTCTGGTGGTTTCATCCATATTTCTTGTAGTAGTGCAATGTCTTTTTTTATTTCGATTATAGAGGTTTTAACCTTAAGGTCATTCGCCTCTTCGGGTTAGAAAAGTCTCTTATGAAAATTTCTAACCCTATGTGCGGGGTCGGGGCTCGAACCCAGGTGCGCTGCGTACAAGGCAATCGATTTACCAACTACCAGAGAAGAGAAGGGCCACTCAAAATCAAAACTTCTCACAATTCTTTTTAAAATCACTAGCGGCACGTGGTGTCGAAGCCCTGCAAAATACACTGTTAATCAACACATTAGTTCAAAATTATACGACGTTACTGGTATAAAATATTTAGCAAATTCATCCCCGATAATCCGACAAGTGGTCAGAATATGTTCTACCAAATAAAAATTGTCATGCAATAATTAACCCAGCTTTCAAATATTAACTGCGTTTTTGGGTTGCAACGGGTATTTTACTTTAAAAAATAACCAATCTTTTTCCATCGAAAAACGAAAGTTTTAATGTTAAAGTATGTAAGTATGTTTAAATATCGAAACTTTTGACTGCACAGTTAATTCTTAGTGCACTGCCCAAGAAAGATTTTCAATGGATATCTTGTGTGTCCTTTCTTTTGAGAACCACCAAGCAAGGACATTAAATTTAAATACAAACAGCATTTTGTTAGCCAGCCATTTTCCTTTTCCAGGATTCGATATAAGTTTTTTGGTCCTTATAAAAGTGGAGGAAATTAGCTTATAATTATTTTCAATCTTTAATATTGGGGTCTGCTTTGAATAAATTCTCATGAGTATCTTTTAATTTTTACGAAATGTCACCAAGGTCTGTAAACCATGACAATCGCTCTGACTACTCACCAGTGCTGCCACAATTAAACCTGTACTGGGAGTTGAAAATTCTTCGTATTCTGTACCAACACAATGACAAACAGAATCATTTTATATAATTATTTTTCATTCGAGATAGTGATATACTGAGTTGGTGCTGATGCTGATGCTGATATTTGGCTGCGAAAAACCAAAAAAATCTGACTCGGTATCAGTTGTTTCATTTGCGATAAAATTTCGCCAGAAACCAGACAAAACTACGGTGTGCTCTACTAAAATTTCCGAAAAATCTATAAAAAAATTGAAATATTTCCAAAAGTCTGTGTAAATCGGTGAAATTTTCATCAAAATGTTAAAAATTTGTCTTCTGAAAAAAAGAAGCTGTGACCAAAAATCAGGCAATCTATGAGACGTTTGTTTGACAACTCAGTGGAGGGTTTTGTAACAAGTTTGTTTTGTTTTACTCCTGCAAACACAAACATCTTTCATTAGTTCCGATTCGTTTGATGTTGGATCGAATCAATGGTTTTGTCGGACGTTGTGCCCAGCAAAGCGGAGTAACGTCAGAAGAAACAATCAAGAAATAATCAGCTGATCCAACACGTCTCATGGATTACCTAATTGTTAAATAAATCTGTTAAAGAAAAAATTGTGAATGTGCAACCCTGGCTGGGGCTTGTATTGACATTTGGATGCGAGATGTGACCAGAGTGTATGTAAGGAGAGTGAAGACAACTGTCATGATTATGTGTCAGTAATATTCCAAACGAACAAATTATCTCTCAAAATACATGGATTTGTCTCGTTTGGAATGACATTGACAAATAATCATTGTTCCAATTTTGACAGTGTCGTCACTCTCCTTATATGCACTCAGGATGTGACAAACTTGTATTCAGCAAATCAAATAAAGCCTATGGGTGCTTACAGAGTGGCGGCGAGAAGCTAAGCTGGGGCTAGGGTTGACATTAGAATGCGAAAAACCTGCTTGCTGCAAACCAAAGGGATGATGTCAGAGTGAAAGCCGAGCAGATCTGCACCGGCTACTTGCTTTTACACTGACAGGTTCCATTTGATATGCTGCAAGCAGGTTTCTGGCATCTCGCATCCTACTGTCAGTACCACCCAAGTAACCCATAAGCATTATAACGTAGCCTAATATCTGCTTTAGATCCACATATAATGCTGTCTTGAAGAGCCGTGAAGCCTGATATTATGCTGGTGTTAGGCCAGAAAAGGAGAAATATAGTGCTATTACTGTGCATAGATTGACAGCTCGTTTCTGCAGTACTAATGCTATTAGCATTAGCTTCAGTTGGCTGTCATTGTCCGCCATGGTTTTAAAATCATTTCTTATGTTTCCTTTCGGTATGATGAGCAAGAGGGAAAAATTTTAAAATAAAATGTTCTGCTTAAAACCGTAATTGACTCTCTTCTAATGTATTGTAATGAATATCCTTAATGTGTTTTCGTTCTCACATGATATGAATGTTTCACGAAAATTACCTTTAGTATGTCTCGAACTGAGGTACCTAGCCTCGTCCTTCATGGTAAGTGCGCTGCGTTTGCTTCCTAGACAATATTGCATATGTTCGATTGAAATGAAATATGCCCAATATAATCTTCAAGAAGAGTTGCATAACAAATAAACCCATAGCATTATAATAGCATTATATCGGCTTTTTATTTGCTCTATAATGGCAGTAAATGCACTTGTAAAGCTTACATGCTTTAAAGATCCTTGAAGCATGTACGAGTTATATCAGCTTTATATACGCCATATAGAGAGCCAGTGATAATGCTATATGTCGGTTGCGCTATTATGCATTATTGATGCTAATATAGAGCTTTATTGCATTGTTAAAGCTGTAAAGGGGTTTCAATGCAACATTGGTGCAAATGTATAATCAATATAGTGCAATGGCTTAATGCTTATGGTTACTTGGGCAGCACATACACAGTTTCTCGCCGCCACTCTGTAAGCGACCTATCACAGTAAACGCAAGTAATCCGCGCAGATCCGCTCGGCTTTCATTAGGTTTGTTTCAATACACGGTTCTTGCTCCTAGTTGCTCCGTAGCAAACAGGAACAAAAAACTTGCTAATTTTTAATTCGGTTTGCTACTAGAAGTAGAAAAGGAGAAGAAGTACTTCCAGTTTTTCCTATGTACTGTAACAAACCTATTTTGACATCAATCCTTTGATTTGCTGCAAGCAAGTTTCTGAAATCCCGCATCCTAATACCAGTGCTAGCTCCAGCTCAGTTTCTCGCCATCACTCTATCAGCGGTCTAACTCAACATTTATAACCTGATTACTGGTATGCATCGTAGTGTTAAATTATTTTACCTGTCGTGTCAAAAAAAATGTGTACCAAACTGTACTTTTTACAAAAATATGTTATCCGTATCGTACAGAATTTGTACCAAAAATACTCGAAAAATCTGTACCTTTCTAGATAAATATGTACTTGTGGCATCGCTTCTACACACTTTTCAGTTCTGCGTACCGAAAAGCTTTTATAAAGTTACTCAGCAGTCAAGTTAAGGATTTTTTCTAAAATAAATTTAAAAATAGTTAAACTGTTCGAGAAAACAACTTAAGACCGACGATGGCTTGTATACGTTCATTGGGTCATTAAGCCATATGTTGTTTTCGATTTTTTCCGATGCAGCTGACGTTTTATCGAACCTTTTTTTATTTTTTCGTTCGAAAAATTACAAATATTTTTTTACAAAATTGAATTATCACGACAAAATCTTCCATTGGATGTCCTAATATGTGCTAAGTGCTCTTGTGACCTTAAGTACTCACAATAGCTGTCACTGCATTAGATTGGAATTCAGAAAAAAAGTTTACTTCTTCAGCTTAATTATCACAAGTAATATTTATGACAAATGGAAAAATCCACCACCCATGCGGAAGATCACGTTCCACTAGTTAGAAAGAGGGCTCTGCAATCATGTGCTGCTTAGCAAAGGTTCCTTACGAGTTACTCTTCAATATGCAAAATTAATAAAAGCGGACCAGGTAATCAGAGAACATTCCGTTGAAACTGGATGATTCTCCGGACGCCCCGCAAAAATAACAGATAATGTCGTTTTAGAAAACGAGCGTTCAATGATTACATACAGCAATAAGCATAATATCAATCAGAAAAGTAAAATCTATGATACGAAACGCAATAATACATTTTCTGTTATTTACTGTACGCTTTAGCGAAGCTCTACCTTACCGCCTGCAACGATTTATACGAGCCAGTCTCAAAAGTTATACTAGTTGAAACGTCATACGGGTGCACTCTCAAAAAAAACCAAGGAAAACCACCAACAAATCCGATTCGCTTTTGTGAGAACTTTCGTATTTTTTTTTTGTTCGAAGTGGTACTTCTCTTCTCTGCCCCATTGCAATGTCTATATTGTTGGTTGATAGGAAGTGTTTTAGTATTTTTCTGGTATCAATTGGTCTTATGCTGGTTATATTGTGTTGTACGATTTTCATATTTCTGTACTTATCCATTGTCAGGTAGATTCGTGGGCTTTTTCTTATCTATTTTTACCTCCGTTTCCAATATTGTTTTGATTTGGTCACTGATGTTGATTAATAAAATGTCCGAGTCTATGAAATCTTTACGGTTTTTGTGTTGTTGGCTGTGTTTAATGATAGAGTCTTGAATTGTTTTGATTTTTTTGAATATTGTTTCGAGGTTTAGCTGTTTCAGTAATTCTGTTTTGACCTGCTCTACTATTTTCTCTATGTCAGCTAAATGTAAGTTAGTTTTTTTGGGTTCATTTGGCAAAGTTTGATTTGTATTATTTAGTTGTTCGTTAGATATGGATGAATTACTTGTAAGTGGAGGAAAGTCTTGGAGTGAGTGGATTCTGTGTTGGACAGATTGTGGTTTTGGTAGTCGTCTAACTGCTTCTGGGAATGTGAGTTTTTCAAAAGCCATCAAATAACGGATTTTGTCTTGTCGATGCCTTTCTGGACAGTTTTTGTCAGTCGCTTTGTGTTGCTCATTACAGTGTATGCATTGTGATTGTAAGTTGCAATCTTTACCATCATGTTCTAAACTACAATTGATACATCGTGGCTTTGCGCTTTTGCAAGCGGTCGCCCTATGTCCATATCTACAGCATTTGAAACACATTCTTAGGGGAAACATGTAGAAGTCTACTTTAGCATTTATTCCAAATATTGACACTTGTTTGGGAAGTTCTGGACCCTTGACAAATATTTTTATGGTACATGTAGGAATAAGTTTGTAGTCTACCATTCTATTTATTCGTTCAATTTTTGTTATTTCTTTGTTTCCTGCGTGCATGTTTTCTAAAATCTCTGTGTCTGTTAGTGTCGGTGGAACATTTCTCAATACCCCTATTGTCTGTTTCATCACGTTTGGAACATAAATGTGGAGATTGAATTCTTCCTTTAAAATCTTTGAGTTGATTAGTATTTCAGCTTGTCTTGGTCTATTAAATGTGATCCAGAATCTTTCCTGCCCTGCGAATTTCAGTTCTTTATAGTCTTTAATACCAACGTTGTGGAGTATCTTGGCAATTTCCATTGGGTGTATCGGTTTTGTAATGTTGTTAGAATCTTGTCCTTTTTGTCTTTCAATAAAAAATATGGTGTCAGTAGTGTTTTTGATCCATTCACTTTTCGTACTATTTTGATTACCTTTTTCTGTTTGTGACGTTGATGGTATTGGAATTGTATTTTGTTTGTCCAATTTATTAGATTGGTTATTTATTTGCATGGAATTAGTCTCAAAGGTCTTTCCCTTTCTTCGTGTCATCTCCTTACTTCGTTTAGCTGATCTTGAAACTGTCTCAGTATCCTCTATTCTTCGCCTGGTTCCATATCGATCTTCTTCCTCAATCTTACCTGCTGGATGTGAGAACACTACTTCTTTCAGCAGTTTCCCAAATCCTTTGAATCCGTCTTCATCACTACTCATACACTATTTCACTTTTTACTAGACTGTACTATCTTCTTGTCTTAGATTATATAAGTATATTTCATAAAAGTTCAAAGAGAAACGCAATTCAATGGAGAAAAATATTTTAAAAAAACGCTTCAATTCGATTCAGTCCGTCCCAAACCACTCCCAGGAACTGTTAAATTAAAGAGTATTCAAAGCTCTGCTTAAAACGCGGAATAAAAATCAAATTTCCAAAACTTAACTTTCACTTCACTTCTTTCTGCTTGAAAAGTTGGCGCGAGAATGATAGGTAAGTTTGTTCTATTATTTTTCTACGGTAACATCCTAACTCATTCTGATCTTTACGCAGAGGGGGTATCCAAATATTCAAAAACATTTATACAGGCCAGCGCGAAATGTTTCGAAAAAATCCGACCCGACCCGTACCCGGGATAAACGTTTTTTAAAGTACCCGACCCGATCCGTACTCGGTGATAACAAAATCCGAACCTGCACCGATTCCTTCGGGTACGAGTTTGGACCGGGTATCGGGTAAAATACCCATACCTCCCTACAAGAAAAACTCTAGAAAGAGAACTGCGGAGACTTCATTTTGGGTCGATTGGATTCGCGTTTAGCTGTCAAAAAACGAATCCAATCGAACATTGCCTATCCTTATAACATTGGACGTGTTGCCATACAATGCCGGGGCATACGTTGCCAAAAATGCTGTTTTTTCTCCGCAGTTCTCTTACTATGAGTTTTTCTACTCCCTACCTCTAGTGTAACCATTTGGTTTCAAACAAGACATACCAAAACCTAAATTGAGTCAATTCAATAAACAATCACGATTACTCTTGCCAAATTTTCCATAACGGAGGAGACAAATAACAAAAAATCCATCATTTTTTATATCAAACCTTCCCGTTTCAGGTTATAATCAAATAACATGATACATCGATTTTATTTAACTCTTTTCAAAACAATTCTGTCACGATCACAAACACTTATTCGCAGATGGCTTATCCCTCATGCTAGGGCACAAATTTTTACTAGAGCACTCTAGTTAGAGTGTGGCCAAGAGGCCACGTCAAATTCCTTGTTCGTTTGGATACGTCATGGACTCTTGGCCACACTCTAACTAGAGTGCTCTAATTTTCACCAGTGGTTCCGCATATATCAATAGTAAGTTTGTTCCAGTACACGGAAGTTACTCCCTGTTGCTCCGGAGCAAAAAATTCTTGCTCCTTTTCACTCCGGTTTGCTACCAAAAGAAGAAAGGGGGAAGAAGATAATACAGGAACCTTTTTCTCCCTGTTTGCTCCAGAGTACTTCCAGTTTCTCCTGGTACTGGAACAAACCTAGTGTCACCATTGCATATGCGACTAGAGTTACTATATTGAGTGTTAGGCGGACACAAAAGCCGAAAAACTGACAGCCATTATTTCGGGAAAAAACACTGGCATCCCATGCAAATGTTCAAGCTTTAGCTTAATAATTTCATTGTCGCGTGATTAAGAACTTTACATGTACGAATAGAAAACCAACTCAAAGATATGATGATATATATGGTTTCATTCTTGTACGAATATCTCTTGGTGTTACAGAAATTTGCTTTGTTCTTTTCGTTTCTCTGCACTCGATAACGCAAAGAAAGAGTGAAATCATCATAACCATAATCACAATACCTTTTCCATATACATGCAAAAAGAACATGTTATGTGACGTCATGCTCGATTGGCTCCACCATTTGGCATGTTCAATTGGCTCCGCGCTGTGTCTCCGCCTAACTATGAATATAGTAACTATAATGCGACAGCAGTTCCAACTAATAATACACGCAGAAAAAAGAATTGTAGGTTCAATAAAAATATAGGTTAAATTCAACAAATAAAATTATTGGTCGGGACCCGGATAGAATTTTACAATGGCATTTACCCTACAAACAATCATAAAACAATAAATATTATAGTTATTAGTGTTTCAACATTGTTCGACGCCAAGTTCTCACAGTAGATTTACAATAAAATTTCATGTAACAATAAATTTCACTGTCCAGCAAAAAACTGATACAGTGCATTCACATTAAATTTTACAAAAATCGAAGACGAAAAAAGCAGTTTTTTTCATACCGTATGTTAGATCTTCATAAAAATCAATAAGCTTATGTAGAATGTTGTTACAGTACTGCTGATTGATTTTTATGAAGATCTAACACGGTATGAAAAAAACTGCTTTTTTCGTTTTCGATTTTTGCCCATTATCTGTTCAACCTTAATACAGTTAATTATCCGTTTGGGCTACAAGCACTTTGTACACAGACTAGCGAAGTGTCATGGGGTTTTCGATTGATTGACACCGGTGCACTGAAACTGCACCGTTTTTGCACTTTCTAGCAGAAGTGCAGAAAACTGGGTATGTTCCATTGACACTTCTGCTAGAAAGTGCAAAATCAGTGCAATCCACTACACCGGTGTCAATCAATCGAAAACCCCATCAGCTAGTACAGCCAAACGAACTGTCAAAACATGCAGCCAAACAAGCATGAAGGTATTGAGAGAGGAAGTAAAGGGGGAAGCCCATGCAAAGCTTACGAGATCTTCGTCACGCCAGGAAATGTTCATGGTTGCTAGTATTACTGTTTTTGGCTCCGCAAGTCTGTACATAAAGTGTCTGCAGTTTGGGCCAGGTATTTTTGCCTTTTTTTCTATAAAGTTTATGTCATCACTCTAAAAATTGTCAAACTGCTCACGGTCTGGAGGGCCTCGTGTCATATACCATTGGACACAGTTAGTCAAAATCGTAAAATGTCTATTTCTGTGTGTGTTTTCGTTTCTTTATATAAGGTTTAAAAAGCTTTAAAAGCCTGGCCTGTAGTTTATTGGCACTGTGTAGAATACCCGATCAGAATGAAATAACAAGATTGTAACAGAACACAATTTTTGTAACATATTGTGTTATAAATTAGGTTTCGTTAGTTGTTAAAATAACAGAAATTTATAATGCGAGATATAGTTTTGAAATATTTCTGTTATGTATTTCTGATCGGGTACGCGACACACTCTCGTACCTAACCACTAAAATACTTTTTTCGCTCTTCTTCCCCCAAGGTATATATTAGGTTTGTTCCAGTACATGGAAGTTACTCCCTGTTGCTCCGGAGCAAAAAATTATTGCTCCTTTTCACTCCGGTTTGCCACCAGAAGAAGAAAAAAGAGAAGAAGATAGTACAGGAACGATTTTCTCCCTGTTTGCTCCGGAGTACTTCCAGTTTCTCCTGGTACTGGAACAAACCTATTACTTACATGGGAGGGTTCGTTGTACTTTCGTCGCACCTTTTTCTTTCGCTCGCGAGTTTTACGTCATTATCTCGGAGCCTCACTTGATCCATGAAATGGCTCGACCTTTGAGCCATTTAACTCTCGACTCTTCTCTTGCTTTTCGTTTCTATCTATCACGTCGTCATTTCGCTGTAGTCTCATTGAGCCGTTTAGCTGCTGATTTCATAAGCAATTTAGCTACTGTTTCCGTGACTCTTTCAACCTTAGGGATCATCCATAAATGACGTAGCATTATATGGGGGAGGGGGGAGTTTTGTATTTTGAGATGACGTGTGACGACAGGGGGATAGGGGGTCATGTGATGCTACGTAGCTTGTTTAAAGGGGAATAACTAACATCGTTTTTTATTTTTTTTAAATTTTTCCTGGCAAGGGGGGGAGAATTACCGTCAAACTACGTAATTACCAGGGGGTATTTAGAGGTTTGTGACGAAATGGGGGAGGGGGCATTAAAAATCACTCAAAAAATGCTACGTCATTTATGGATCGTCCCTTATCCCAATCTACTTGGATAGTCCACGACGGTGAATTTACCCTACTGTGAATTCCCCGGCGATATATTTCTTTCTATACCGATGTTTGATCCCGTGATCCATTCAGCTCTCCGCTTCGTCCGGATCTACTTCATCTAGTCCCCCCAGTGGTGAACCTAGCCAGCCAGTAAGTGCTGAGGTCTGTCCAACATTTCCGGGTGGAGTGTAGCTTCTGGGTCACTGGCGCCCAACGACGCGATCTACACGGGGCGGTGGATCCAGCCTACTGATGAGTAGAGATGGGCGATCCACTCCTGAGCTGATCCAAAGAATCGTATCACAAAGGTGAGCTGATGAGCTACAGTTCTTTTAAAAAAAACCACAGCTCACCAGCTCACCAAAATAAATATGAAACAAACAATGTATGCAACTGTCCACGTGAATAAGGCCGCATACAGATTGACGTCAAGAAGTTGAGCTGGGGCGGAGACTGACATTAGGATGCGAGAAACCCGTTTGCTGCAAACCAAAGGGATGATGTCAGAGTGAAAGTCGAGCGGATCTGCACCGACTGCCTGCTTTTAATCTGCCAGGCTCTATTTGAAATGCTGCAAGCAGGTTTCTCGCATCCTAGTGTCAGTACCTATTCCAGCTCAGCTTCTCGCCGCCACTCTGTAAGCACCCTACGAAAAAAACGAGACATGACGTTTCCTCTTCACATGGCAGACTTTCCGCTTTGCTCCTCAGACGATCAAGTACACACATCCAAACCGAGCTGGTTATTGGAAGACTGGCGATCCGCTCCTGAGGTGAGCCTTTTCAATATTTTTGCCTCACCTTCCCACCCCAATAAAAACACCCAAAGCATGCTATGAGCTTAGGAATTATTCCCCGAGCTTTTCCAGATCTGCTCTCTTTTCATCATTTCGTTCTATCTACCATTCTTTTTGCTCCTATCCTAGGGTGACTGTCATATAAAGAGCTATACGTCTTCGGATCTTCGGTTCGTGAAAGAGCGGACAGAAAATACTCGATGCAATGAGTGAGCGCTGCTTTGTTGGTCCCTTAGCACTTTCTCTGCAGCTCAGAGAGTCACTACTCTGTTGACCGCATCCGAGATATGTTCATCGTGGCACATCTCTTCGCCTATTATGTCGACTGTCACTTCGAACTTCTTCGAACCTAGGGCATTTGAATTATACGTGTTCCAGTGTCTCTTGCACGTCCACACACTCCGAGCAAAGGGGTGACCTTCCATGTCCAAACCGATACAGATACTTCCGGAAGCATCCGCGCCCGGACTAAACCTGCGCCAAATGGAAGTTCACCTCTCTATGCTTCCTATGCGCCCAAGCCGACACATTTGGGATGAGTCGGTGTGTCCAACTTTCTTTCCCCGCGTTGTGTTGCCTCTTAGCCAACTAATCCGCTCTGACCAGTCTCCTTTCATTTCGCACATTCCTCCGCTGGTAGCATTCCACGTCCTCAGCCAGAGTGATGCAGATGGGGATCATCACAGCAATGACGCATACCGCCTAAGACGATATAGTTCCGTACGCGCCCGCGACGTGTGCCATTAGGCGAAACGTGCTTTTTCAACTTCGTGTGGTTTCGCTTTGAGTTCAGCGCAGCAGCCCAGGTTGTTACGCCATACCCCAGTATTGAGGATGAGACACCTGCTAGGAGATGTTCGGCATGATCCTTTTTTCATCCTTACCAATACGTTACTTGTCGTTGTCCTTGCAGCTTTTTCCTATACATAGACGACATGGCTGTTGTAATTTAACCATCGTCGGCCATCAGACCCAGGTGTTTCAACGTAAGCATTAATGAGTGTCCGCCGAAGCTGATCACGACACGCTGGATGTTTTTCGGTTTCTGTGGAGCACTACCGACGAGTCAGCTGCAACTTGACATCAGCAATCCAGGTTTCCACGATGCCTATTGTCTCTGCCGTTAACATCTCTATTTCCTCGAGGGTCTCGCCGGTAATCCTCAGGACAACGTCATCCGCAAAGCCGACAAACTGAATTCCCCTGGACAGTTCCAGTGTTAGCACTCCGTTGTACATTATATTCCAGAGCGTTGGGCCGAGTATGGAGCCCTGAGGTACTACCGCTGTGACCCTAATCGACCTCTTTCTCATGTTCGTCTCGTAGACCAGTACTCGGTTCTGAAAGTAATTTTTCAGAACCTTGCACAAATAAACTAGGACTCGCATTCTCTGCAGCACTACGGCAATAGCAGCCCAGCTGGCACGTTCTTCACGTCGATCGTCACCACGGCGCACGGTGGCACCTGTTCATACTAAATTATGAAAATTGGTCTATGTGGCTAAAAATTGGGGTTTTAACTATTTTTGGGTCATCAAATCCATTTCTTCTATCAGTTTTGAAATTCCATATTTATTTTTTTGAATTCTTTTATGTAAAACCGTTTAAAGGCGTTGGTCGTTATAGAGTTAATATACATGTTAATCATAGTAGCCAATAACATCGGATAGCAGAAATGGTTGACAAAACTAGCAAAAATCATTATTTTTTCAGTAATATGATGTTTTTAGGCACCCAATTGGTAAGGGGATTTATAAACTACAGGGCGTCTCCATATGGGTATTTTCAAAAACATATATATAATAACTTCGGCGCAAAAATGCGCAAGATGGGGCCTGTATATTTTGAAACTACACTAAATTTTGAATCAGATTAATGATAATCAAAAATTGGAAGACGTATAATGATAAATTACTGATATGACGTTGCATTTCTCAATTGCTTTTTCTTGCTGCAGAACAAACTTAAATCTTTTCTGCACGAAAAGCCCACATCTATAGTTTAGACTTTAGCATATTCATTCTTCTTTCCAAAGAACTTGAATTTACTCCGATCGGCCGCCCAATGAGTTATGTACTATAGCGTTTTTTTCCGTCATGTAACTGGATGTAAGACACCCTTTATAAGCAAAATTATTTAAATTCTTGGAATCAGAGTTAAAAATATTCAAATTCATTGAATGAAAATTGATCATATTCAGCCGCATTCATTTTCAATATTCAGTGGTGCAGCTGAAAACGTCAAGCGAACAAACCGCTCATTCATTCATGCAGATTTTCATTCGTCTCCGATTATTACACGAAGCGACCGTGCAGCAACGAATCAAACGCATCAAAGTAGGCCCTGGCACAATGTAAGCGATGATGATTGTTGTTTCATATGCTTTACCGGCATTTCCTAGATTCCTAGATAATTAGTGAAATGAATATATTGTACGATATTCAACTGAATGAATAAAGATGGATATTTGTGAATGAATATTTTTTGTATTCACCGCGAGTCGCGTCAGGTTCGTTTTCAGCCGTCAAAACAGAGCTTCGATTATTTTTAACTGTGCTTGGAATACCAAGTAACCAGTGAAAGCATCAAAACGGCTTTTAAGGCATTTTCTCTTGAAATTTCGAGTAGAAGTAGTTTAAAGTGTATTGTTTACACTGTATTTTTATCGCTGTCAGTTTATCGAAAATTGGAAAAAATTGCGTCACCCGTAAAGCAACATTGCGAATTGATTTTGTGCAAGCACCTGGAAAATCCTCAACTCTCTCATCGAAACATTGAAAAACAACTCGGATTCGTGCAGTGAGTCGTGTGATTAAACGTCACTCCTCATTGTCTCATCATGGATGATGAGACTTACGTCGAGGTGGACTTCCGGCAGCTTCTGAGGCTACTGTTCTTCACCACCCAGCACAAGTTTGATATTCCGGAGCAAGCAAGAAAGCAAAAGCCTTCAAAGTTTGCCAATACATGATTTGGGAAGCGATCTGTTCATGTGATAAACAGAGTGCGCCGTTCGTTACTACCGGGACTGTAAACGGGGGAATCTACCTCAAGGAGTGTCTACAGAAGCGTATGCTTCCTCTGTTAAAGTTATTAAAGCAGCACGAGGGCCCTACGATCTTTTGAGCGGATCTAGCTTTGTGCCACTATTCAAATGTTATCCTGGACTAGTATAAAGCCAATGGTGTCACTTTCGTACCCAAGGACATAAGTCCCCACCCTCTAGCCGAAGCTAAGGCCCATCGAAAAATACTGGGCAACTATGAAGCAGACACTACGGAAGCATCTCAAGGAGGTCAAATCTGAGGAAGACATGAAGAAAAAGTGGATTTCCGTAAAGAAGAAGCTGCAGTCAGATGTTGTTCAGAACCTAATGAGTGGAGTGTAACTTACTTATCGGTTATATTTTATTGTCTGAAAGTTTGAAAAAGTCCTCTAGGTAATTTTCTACGTTTTTTCCGTGGTGTAATTTGATGTGGGACACCCTTTATGATTAACCTTCTTAGGAATAATTTCAATTCAATCAACGGATTTCTATTCAGATTTTTTTCAAAACGTCAAAAAATGTACACTTTAATCGTTAGTTTTGAGTCGAGAGATCCTCTGAATCAGTTAAAATACATCCACTTTTATAAAAAAGACATCTGGTAAATTTCGTTAAGGTTGAACAGAGAATGGGCAAAAATCGAAAACGAAAAACAGCAGTTTTTTCCATACCGTGTGTTCGATATTCATAAAAATCAATATTACTGTAACAACATAAGCTGATTGTTTTTTCATGAAAATCTAACACACGATGTGGAAAAAACTGCTTTTTTCGTTATCGATTTTTGTCCATTCTCTGTCCAACCTTAAAACCAAATAGGGTTCTGCCTACTCGTTACCAGATTTGGCACAAAATGGCTGATTACGCCTAAAAAGAAGCTCCTGAAACAAAAATATCCATTTGTGATTTATTCTACATAAAAAGTAACTTTCGGGAAATTGTGTAATGTCTAGCTGTAACAGAAGACGAATAAACTGAACTATTATCCACAATATGATGTTTCACCGAAAAAGATCAGCAAAATTCGAAATAAATGAACATGATTACTGTACATATGGTGGATGACGAAACAGCATACGAGTGACTCTAATATAGCAAATGTCCTTGTAACTAGAGCGAGAAACGTGTCGACCACACAAAAGATTCGCTGTCATGACGAGCGCCACACACTGCCTTAATGTCGACAATGATGGGAATCTTGATGGCGATAACGATGCCATGAGACTTTAGCAGAAGGAAATAACGGTACCGGCTGGTTGCTGAATCAAACTTCCATTGACATGCCAATAACTCCCACGCATTCGATAAGGCTAGTCTGACATCCACGGGGAAGGGAAAAGTACCCGGGAGTTCAATGTTTGAACTTCACTGTTGTCCCAAACGTGATCGTTGCGCGATGACTGGGACAGGGTAAAAAATAAACTTCAGCACTTTCGTCAATAGCTCACAGCAGTTGTATTCAATCTAATTTCGATTTAATACATACAAGAGCTATCAAAAAATCTAGATCAGTAAGCAGCCTTCTGTGTTGGTTGTTGTGTTGCCAGTTACAACACATGAAAACTGCCAATCTCTCGTAGTAGAATGTTTACACAAAATACTTATATTATCAACCAATCTTACGTTCCTTCAAAATAGAGGAGTGTTTTGCCACATTGAAGCGTTTTATACCATTTTACCCTAAGTGCGTCTATTCAAGCGGATAGTTCTGAAGCGACCATTATTGGCAGTATATTTGATTGTGTTTGCCTACTGTACGAGTCAGCTCTGTGAATAGTTTTATTGAACCCCCATTGAATCGAATGGTTGCAATTCAACCGACGGATTCTGGATGACAGTAGTGGAATATTAAATCGATGGTTTTCCGCTGGTTCATCATGTGAATGCAATGCAACATACATATTCGGATCGAACGAAATATGAATTGGCAAGTAGCTCGAATATGTTTTTCTATTAGAATGATTCTATTGCCAATCTTCATAAAATTTTATCCGCATAATTTTAATTTTTAGGTACAATCCACATAAACATTGCTTTCCCAATTACCAGATAAAATCTAAATTGGAATGGATGCAACATTTACTCTGGTATTAATAATAATATCGAAATTCAAATTACAGTGTTGGTAATTTGATACACCCCAACGCATACATATTTACATTCAAGTGGGAGGTAAAACGAGATAATATCTAGTTCCGATGATAATTCTAATAATCAGATCTAATCTTGTTACTACCCGTTGCACAATCGCTAATGTTTGCTAAGAAGTGTTTGGCTTCTAACTACATTAACGTAATTTAAAGTGACCAAATGATTGGAGCTCTAACGCGGGATACTCCACGGTTTCCCGGTGGATAATCGTTTAGATACTGCGCTAGTACCTGGCAAGCGAAATAGGCTCTACCCCATTTGACATAATCGTTTGGCACAATGCCATTTAGTTGATAACAGTCCATTATCTTTCGCCGAAAAACAGCCTGGAGGCCGTGTGGCAGGTTGTAGTATCTCAGCCAAGAATTGATGCACTGGGTTCCTGCTCCCATGTCGTAAGAGGCGACTGAAAACAGGTGTCGATAAATCGAGGTGTTTCTTCGTGCCAGTTGGCAGGACTAAAATATGCCAATTGCGCACGGATCTTACCCTTGCTGTGTTAAGCAAATATCTGACACAGTCGACGTTTGTTTCTTCGCAAATCAGGGAATTCAAATCATGGTCATAATGCCCATTTCGGGGTTCGCTAAAGGCCGACGTTTTAGGTGCCTTTAAGTTGCTGTACAACAAGTGCTGATGATGAAATGTGTAGTGCTGTAATCGAGTATGATAAGAGTAGCACACATTAATCTTCAGCATCAACGTACAGCAACTAGGAATCTATCCCGCTTTGTGCAGGAAGAAAACGCTTCCATAGCTTTGGTCCAAGAAACGTATTTCCACAAAAGAAATTTCTCTGTAGAAAAGCTACTTAACCCCGTCTTCGTAGCTTTCAACAAAAATGACATGCCAAGTCCACGTGAAATGGTTCGTGCATGTATTCTTGCGAATAGTATAACTAACACTTGTCTTATATCCAATCTAACAACTCGCGATATTTGTGCTGTCTCCGTCAATATGACTGTTGATAACGTAAAAAGGAAATCGGTGAGAATTGGTATAGACACATTATAACATAGAGGCAGGCCTGTGCGCAAAGGAACGTGGTAAGAAGGGGGGGGGGGGTCAAACCCATTCCAATGAAGGCTTTGAATTACTTTTGAAATTTTCCTGGCCACAAAAAAGTCGGTCAATGAGCTTTCAACATCAGCTAAGTATGAAAAACAACAAACGAAATCTGAAACAATCGAAATAAGATTCTTCAGAACAATATCACCGCCGGTGATCTATCCTAGAGCCTGAGAGCCAAATGGTTCACGAAAACGGGAATCGATATCGGTAGAAATTCAGCTGCCGGCGAACTCTCAGCACCAGATAAATAGGAACAAGTTGCGTCAAGAAAAATATGAAACTTCGGAAGGTAGTTGTAAAAACATGTAGGTCATTAAAGTCAGCACCTTTGGATCGTTTCGCGTCTTGGCAGGTGACGATATTTACAGCAGACCTCAGTAAGTTAGATATACCACGAAAGTTGGATAACTTGCAAGAATCAGCAGCAATGGAAAAACCACGAAAAATTAACACAAAATAAAAAGAATAAGAGCACAATCCTTACTGAAGTAATACCGAACAGTGACTGCGTAAGGATGAATGAGGGCTGGGAAGAACAAGAGGTTTAGGTTTATTCGGTAAGTTTAGTACAAATCGCTGCAGTAAGAAACCGGCACTACCACGAGCCAGTAGGCAAGAAGAAGGTGATGTTGAAGATTCCTTCTCGACAACAGTCATTGTCCCAATTGAGTCGATTGATACAAAAGAGTAGGCCCTCCAGACACGAGAAGAAATCTTCAAAGTTTGAGGGTTGCTATACCCTTATTTTATTAGAAACAAATAAAATTACGCGCCCCCCCCCCCTTCTTTAAAAGGTTCTGCGCAAATCCAAAAATAGTTACATGAAAACTGGTATGGGACCATTCATAAACAAAGTACACCGAAATTTGAGATTTTTTGACCACCTCTCCCTTAATAGACTTAAGTGGACTTTTACCAACCCCTTCTCCCCCTTCCAAAAGTCTACGTAGACTTTCCCATATTTTTATTTCTGGAAAATGTGAAATTAGCAGGTCGTACAACGTTCAAATGAAAATCATATGTGAGGCGTTCAGAATTATTTCAAGCTTATTTTTACCTTTTACCATTTACTTTTTACCTTTTTGCTTTTACCTTTTAACTTTTACTTCTTACCTTTTACCATTTACTTTTTACCTTTTATCTTTTATCTTTTACCTTTTACCTTTAACCTTTAACCTTTTACCTTTTACCTTTTACCTTTGACCTTTGACCTTTGACCTTTGACCTTTGACCTTTGACTTTTGACCTTTGACCTTTGACCTTTGACCTTTGACCTTTGACCTTTGACCTTTGACCTTTGACCTTTGACCTTTGACCTTTGACCTTTGACCTTTGACCTTTGACCTTTGACCTTTGACCTTTGACCTTTGACCTTTGACCTTTGACCTTTGACCTTTGACCTTTGACCTTTGACCTTTGACCTTTGACCTTTGACCTTTGAGCTTTGACCTTTGACCTTTGACCTTTGACCT
Source organism: Topomyia yanbarensis (assembly GCF_030247195.1). NCBI lineage: Eukaryota > Metazoa > Arthropoda > Insecta > Diptera > Culicidae > Topomyia > Topomyia yanbarensis. The sequence goes on from NC_080671.1 coordinate 339,756,129, forward strand.
TTGACCTTTTACCTTTTACCTTCTACCTTTTACCTTTTACCTTTTACCTTTTACCTTTGACCTTTGACCTTTGACCTTTGACCTTTAACCTTTAACCTTTAACCTTTGACCTTTGACCTTTTACCTTTTACCTTTTACCTTCTACCTTTTACCTTTTATTTTTTACCTTTATCCTTTTTATTTTTACTTTTAATCTTTTGCTTTTTACTTTTTACTTTTCACTTTTCACTTTTCACTTTTTACTTTTTACTTTTTACTTTTTATTTTTAACTTTTAACTTTTAACTTTTAACTTTTAACTTTTAACTTTTAACTTTTAACTTTTAACTTTTAACTTTTAACTTTTAACTTTTAACTTTTAACTTTTAACTTTTAACTTTTAACTTTTAACTTTTAACTTTTAACTTTTAACTTTTAACTTTTAACTTTTAACTTTTAACTTTTAACTTTTAACTTTTAACTTTTAACTTTTAACTTTTAACTTTTAACTTTTAACTTTTAACTTTTAACTTTTAACTTTTAACTTTTAACTTTTAACTTTTAACTTTTAACTTTTAACTTTTAACTTTTAACTTTTAACTTTTAACTTTTAACTTTTAACTTTTAACTTTTAACTTTTAACTTTTAACTTTTAACTTTTAACTTTTAACTTTTAACTTTTAACTTTTAACTTTTAACTTTTAACTTTTAACTTTTAACTTTTAACTTTTAACTTTTAACTTTTAACTTTTAACTTTTAACTTTTAACTTTTAACTTTTAACTTTTAACTTTTAACTTTTAACTTTTAACTTTTAACTTTTAACTTTTAACTTTTAACTTTTAACTTTTAACTTTTAACTTTTAACTTTTAACTTTTAACTTTTAACTTTTAACTTTTAACTTTTAACTTTTAACTTTTAACTTTTAACTTTTAACTTTTAACTTTTAACTTTTAACTTTTAACTTTTAACTTTTAACTTTTAACTTTTAACTTTTAACTTTTAACTTTTAACTTTTAACTTTTAACTTTTAACTTTTAACTTTTAACTTTTAACTTTTAACTTTTAACTTTTAACTTTTAACTTTTAACTTTTAACTTTTAACTTTTAACTTTTAACTTTTAACTTTTAACTTTTAACTTTTAACTTTTAACTTTTAACTTTTAACTTTTAACTTTTAACTTTTAACTTTTAACTTTTAACTTTTAACTTTTAACTTTTAACTTTTAACTTTTAACTTTTAACTTTTAACTTTTAACTTTTAACTTTTAACTTTTAACTTTTAACTTTTAACTTTTAACTTTTAACTTTTAACTTTTAACTTTTAACTTTTAACTTTTAACTTTTAACTTTTAACTTTTAACTTTTAACTTTTAACTTTTAACTTTTAACTTTTAACTTTTAACTTTTAACTTTTAACTTTTAACTTTTAACTTTTAACTTTTAACTTTTAACTTTTAACTTTTAACTTTTAACTTTTAACTTTTAACTTTTAACTTTTAACTTTTAACTTTTAACTTTTAACTTTTAACTTTTAACTTTTAACTTTTAACTTTTAACTTTTAACTTTTAACTTTTAACTTTTAACTTTTAACTTTTAACTTTTAACTTTTAACTTTTAACTTTTAACTTTTAACTTTTAACTTTTAACTTTTAACTTTTAACTTTTAACTTTTAACTTTTAACTTTTAACTTTTAACTTTTAACTTTTAACTTTTAACTTTTAACTTTTAACTTTTAACTTTTAACTTTTAACTTTTAACTTTTAACTTTTAACTTTTAACTTTTAACTTTTAACTTTTAACTTTTAACTTTTAACTTTTAACTTTTAACTTTTAACTTTTAACTTTTAACTTTTAACTTTTAACTTTTAACTTTTAACTTTTTACTTTTACTTTTTACTTTTTACTTTTTACTTTTTACTTTTTACTTTTTACTTTTTACTTTTTACTTTTTACTTTTTACTTTTTACTTTTTACTTTTTACTTTTTACTTTTTACTTTTTACTTTTTACTTTTTACTTTTTACTTTTTACTTTTTACTTTTTACTTTTTACTTTTTACTTTTTACTTTTTACTTTTTACTTTTTACTTTTTACTTTTTACTTTTTACTTTTTACTTTTTACTTTTTACTTTTTACTTTTTACTTTTTACTTTTTACTTTTTACTTTTTACTTTTTACTTTTTACTTTTTACTTTTTACTTTTTACTTTTTACTTTTTACTTTTTACTTTTTACTTTTTACTTTTTACTTTTTACTTTTTACTTTTTACTTTTTACTTTTTACTTTTTACTTTTTACTTTTTACTTTTTACTTTTTACTTTTTACTTTTTACTTTTTACTTTTTACTTTTTACTTTTTACTTTTTACTTTTTACTTTTTACTTTTTACTTTTTACTTTTTACTTTTTACTTTTTACTTTTTACTTTTTACTTTTTACTTTTTACTTTTTACTTTTTACTTTTTACTTTTTACTTTTTACTTTTTACTTTTTACTTTTTACTTTTTACTTTTTACTTTTTACTTTTTACTTTTTACTTTTTACTTTTTACTTTTTACTTTTTACTTTTTACTTTTTACTTTTTACTTTTTACTTTTTACTTTTTACTTTTTACTTTTTACTTTTTACTTTTTACTTTTTACTTTTTACTTTTTACTTTTTACTTTTTACTTTTTACTTTTTACTTTTTACTTTTTACTTTTTACTTTTTACTTTTTACTTTTTACTTTTTACTTTTTACTTTTTACTTTTTACTTTTTACTTTTTACTTTTTACTTTTTACTTTTTACTTTTTACTTTTTACTTTTTACTTTTTACTTTTTACTTTTTACTTTTTACTTTTTACTTTTTACTTTTTACTTTTTACTTTTTACTTTTTACTTTTTACTTTTTACTTTTTACTTTTTACTTTTTACTTTTTACTTTTTACTTTTTACTTTTTACTTTTTACTTTTTACTTTTTACTTTTTACTTTTTACTTTTTACTTTTTACTTTTTACTTTTTACTTTTTACTTTTTACTTTTTACTTTTTACTTTTTACTTTTTACTTTTTACTTTTTACTTTTTACTTTTTACTTTTTACTTTTTACTTTTTACTTTTTACTTTTTACTTTTTACTTTTTACTTTTTACTTTTTACTTTTTACTTTTTACTTTTTACTTTTTACTTTTTACTTTTTACTTTTTACTTTTTACTTTTTACTTTTTACTTTTTACTTTTTACTTTTTACTTTTTACTTTTTACTTTTTACTTTTTACTTTTTACTTTTTACTTTTTACTTTTTACTTTTTACTTTTTACTTTTTACTTTTTACTTTTTACTTTTTACTTTTTACTTTTTACTTTTTACTTTTTACTTTTTACTTTTTACTTTTTACTTTTTACTTTTTACTTTTTACTTTTTACTTTTTACTTTTTACTTTTTACTTTTTACTTTTTACTTTTTACTTTTTACTTTTTACTTTTTACTTTTTACTTTTTACTTTTTACTTTTTACTTTTTACTTTTTACTTTTTACTTTTTACTTTTTACTTTTTACTTTTTACTTTTTACTTTTTACTTTTTACTTTTTACTTTTTACTTTTTACTTTTTACTTTTTACTTTTTACTTTTTACTTTTTACTTTTTACTTTTTACTTTTTACTTTTTACTTTTTACTTTTTACTTTTTACTTTTTACTTTTTACTTTTTACTTTTTACTTTTTACTTTTTACTTTTTACTTTTTACTTTTTACTTTTTACTTTTTACTTTTTACTTTTTACTTTTTACTTTTTACTTTTTACTTTTTACTTTTTACTTTTTACTTTTTACTTTTTACTTTTTACTTTTTACTTTTTACTTTTTACTTTTTACTTTTTACTTTTTACTTTTTACTTTTTACTTTTTACTTTTTACTTTTTACTTTTTACTTTTTACTTTTTACTTTTTACTTTTTACTTTTTACTTTTTACTTTTTACTTTTTACTTTTTACTTTTTACTTTTTACTTTTTACTTTTTACTTTTTACTTTTTACTTTTTACTTTTTACTTTTTACTTTTTACTTTTTACTTTTTACTTTTTACTTTTTACTTTTTACTTTTTACTTTTTACTTTTTACTTTTTACTTTTTACTTTTTACTTTTTACTTTTTACTTTTTACTTTTTACTTTTTACTTTTTACTTTTTACTTTTTACTTTTTACTTTTTACTTTTTACTTTTTACTTTTTACTTTTTACTTTTTACTTTTTACTTTTTACTTTTTACTTTTTACTTTTTACTTTTTACTTTTTACTTTTTACTTTTTACTTTTTACTTTTTACTTTTTACTTTTTACTTTTTACTTTTTACTTTTTACTTTTTACTTTTTACTTTTTACTTTTTACTTTTTACTTTTTACTTTTTACTTTTTACTTTTTACTTTTTACTTTTTACTTTTTACTTTTTACTTTTTACTTTTTACTTTTTACTTTTTACTTTTTACTTTTTACTTTTTACTTTTTACTTTTTACTTTTTACTTTTTACTTTTTACTTTTTACTTTTTACTTTTTACTTTTTACTTTTTACTTTTTACTTTTTACTTTTTACTTTTTACTTTTTACTTTTTACTTTTTACTTTTTACTTTTTACTTTTTACTTTTTACTTTTTACTTTTTACTTTTTACTTTTTACTTTTTACTTTTTACTTTTTACTTTTTACTTTTTACTTTTTACTTTTTACTTTTTACTTTTTACTTTTTACTTTTTACTTTTTACTTTTTACTTTTTACTTTTTACTTTTTACTTTTTACTTTTTACTTTTTACTTTTTACTTTTTACTTTTTACTTTTTACTTTTTACTTTTTACTTTTTACTTTTTACTTTTTACTTTTTACTTTTTACTTTTTACTTTTTACTTTTTACTTTTTACTTTTTACTTTTTACTTTTTACTTTTTACTTTTTACTTTTTACTTTTTACTTTTTACTTTTTACTTTTTACTTTTTACTTTTTACTTTTTACTTTTTACTTTTTACTTTTTACTTTTTACTTTTTACTTTTTACTTTTTACTTTTTACTTTTTACTTTTTACTTTTTACTTTTTACTTTTTACTTTTTACTTTTTACTTTTTACTTTTTACTTTTTACTTTTTACTTTTTACTTTTTACTTTTTACTTTTTACTTTTTACTTTTTACTTTTTACTTTTTACTTTTTACTTTTTACTTTTTACTTTTTACTTTTTACTTTTTACTTTTTACTTTTTACTTTTTACTTTTTACTTTTTACTTTTTACTTTTTACTTTTTACTTTTTACTTTTTACTTTTTACTTTTTACTTTTTACTTTTTACTTTTTACTTTTTACTTTTTACTTTTTACTTTTTACTTTTTACTTTTTACTTTTTACTTTTTACTTTTTACTTTTTACTTTTTACTTTTTACTTTTTACTTTTTACTTTTTACTTTTTACTTTTTACTTTTTACTTTTTACTTTTTACTTTTTACTTTTTACTTTTTACTTTTTACTTTTTACTTTTTACTTTTTACTTTTTACTTTTTACTTTTTACTTTTTACTTTTTACTTTTTACTTTTTACTTTTTACTTTTTACTTTTTACTTTTTACTTTTTACTTTTTACTTTTTACTTTTTACTTTTTACTTTTTACTTTTTACTTTTTACTTTTTACTTTTTACTTTTTACTTTTTACTTTTTACTTTTTACTTTTTACTTTTTACTTTTTACTTTTTACTTTTTACTTTTTACTTTTTACTTTTTACTTTTTACTTTTTACTTTTTACTTTTTACTTTTTACTTTTTACTTTTTACTTTTTACTTTTTACTTTTTACTTTTTACTTTTTACTTTTTACTTTTTACTTTTTACTTTTTACTTTTTACTTTTTACTTTTTACTTTTCACTTTCTAATAATTATTTTTAACCATTTTGTTCGAACCCTGTAAAACATTGAAAAGAAGCACCTAGCATTCATGATCGTTAGTTTGCTGAGAACTAAATCGCGTCTAAATTCTTTGTATTGGATTTTTTTTTGTTCTGTTTTTGACACTTCTTAACTATACGAGTGTTGTTCATCATTTTCATTTAAATCTAATTTTCTGCATGGAAAATCACCTTAGTATTCGCTTCTTTTTCGAATTAGCAAGTCTAATCCTACGTGTGGAGGTTGGCAACCAAACCCATATCTTTAGTTTAGCAGACGAGTGTCCTATCAACTCAACTATAACATGCTGTGCCTCTTGACACTCTCTGTCCCTACTTACCTACCCATGGACCATTTATGGGGTCATTGATGGTGTCAACACGTTTCCCACCTCCTACAATCTCAACGTTGCGTTATGCAGAAGGAAAACTCAACTTTTCGTCTTTGCAAATTACTCCATCGCTTGACGGTATTGATGCTTCGACCCGATGAGGAACAGTGAAAATGTAACCCCGCCAGACATCAAATTCAATGACTTTCGATTGTGTGTCAATCGGTGGACCTGATGATGATGCTCTTTAAAATTGCGCTTCAACCTACGAGCATTTCCCAATGTCAATCGAAACTTGTTTGTCCGAGAAAATATTTACCGCTCCAGGATTAATCTACTTGACTCTGATGCTTCGACATCACGGTTGAACGGTCGCGAGCGTCCCGTGGGGCACACCCTCACCCACCGATGTCACACAGAATTCATTGACTGATGCCGGCAATTTTGTTTTTCCAGCAAATAAATTTCGTCGAATTGGATGGGTTAAATTATCCGGTAACCAATCGTTGGTGGCATACAGCTTTGATATTTGGCTTTTCTCAATCAACAGTTCTCAGCTCTTTAATTTCAAAGCAAATTCCGCAAGATCCGTTTTCATAAATAGATTCAAAAGGTTGATATCTGACTCCTTACGGTAGGTTCATTTTTCAGGGTCCAGATGAAACTTGTACTTGGCACAGTCTTGAGCGTGGAATGCTCCGAATGCGAATAAATAATTCTTCGTTTATGTAGAGAATTTGGAGTCTATTTTCACGGCTTTTAATGTAGCGAATATTGTAGGCTATTCGTCTCCTATTCGATAAATCACAGTTGAGTGACCGCAGAACATGCGTAGTAAAATTGGTTTTGAAGAATTTTGAATCTAGGCATTAAAGGGCGAACACGAAATTATTGCGACACATTAAACAGGGCATAACTTTTTTACCATTGGGTAAAAATCAACCAAATTTTGCACACTTTCTCATTGGTGTGTATTGTTTACATGCTGTCAAACTCGAAGTCGTGTTTTTCGATTCAACGAAAATGGAGGTGAACCAACGCGAGTCGAGAGAACAAATTCCGTATATAGAAGCCGATTTTAAGCAAATTCCGGAGTTGGAGTTTTTCACCGGCAAGAGCAAATTCTATGTGGACGACAAATTTAAGAATTTGGCAGGCCAGTACTGGGCAATGATGAAGCGGGAACTTCGGAAGAGCAAGAAGACAGTCAAAGACGAGAAGGACATGTTAAGAAAATGGAAAAAACGGATGATACTGTAAAGACTTTGATGGAGGGCATCAAGCGATAATGCGTTCAATTTTACACTCAAGGCTCCATCGATTAACTTTTCTTTTGATTTTTGAAGTAAATATATGTATAAAACTACCCTAAAATTTTGGTTTAATTTTAAACATTATAAGAAAATTGGCATGACATTTTCGGTGTCGCAATAATTTCGTGTTCGCCCTAGAATGTAAAAATCGGACATCAACTTCATGCGTAAAATATTGTACTCTTCGATGTAAGAGACGCATAAAAATATCAGTCTAAATACCGGGGAAAATATCATTATGAGGATGCATAATTCCTTTATATCGCTTCAAATTGTGGTTGCATGTTCCATTTTTAACCAAATTTCCTTTTTTAAGAGGGTCATTTCAACTTTCTTGATTCAAAACAATGTTATAGAAATAAAATATCTTTTTACGGGAATTTTACGTGCGTCAATCGAAAAAGTTTTGAGCTTTGTAAATGATTACTTGTAGCTATACTGCATTCAAAATGCTGATTATGTAGATTTTAAATAGCTTTTTAAATGTCAATTGATAATAGTTATGCAATCAAAATGCTAATATACCGGAAGAAGCATTTGAAATGCAAATAATATGCTACTTTAGTGCATGTACTATCACCTGGTGGTTATCTAAGTGGAACGAGTTTTAACTATTCGAAATAAGTTTAACTCGTACCATCTAGGAAACCACTTTTTTAATACTGGAAAATTAAACATAAACGCATGCGAAACCCGAAACCGTTAAAGAAAATCGGGCTGAAAATAGATAGCAAAAAGAATTTTACATACACGCTGCGAACAAAGTATTAAAATATTGATGATATTGTAGTCAAAATATCGGAAAAAGGTTCGGAACCCTGAATGTATTTCTGATCGAGTACTGGCTTGCGAACACTTTAACCACAAACAAACGAACGTAGCATCAAGAGGAAATTCTTTCGAAAAATATCGCTCCGGCTACAATAGAACACTAGATTGAACAAGGTTTGTGAAAAATCGTTATTTCGCTACATAAAAACAATTGATTATAATTATTTATTACTTGTCCACCCTAATTTTCAACTGCCAATAGAAATGTCACATGATTCATAATTCAATTGTCCTCAATCAGTCAAGAACAGATGAGCGGATTTATTTTTCGAAAAGTAATCAAATCGCTGTATGGTATATACTTAAGTACATTTCTCTCTTCTCATAATTTTATTAATCCCCAGTGAAGTGGCTCCCATCACATCAACTCCGCGGCACTCCCCCGACCAGCCAGCCAACCTGTAACCAATAAACAAACTGCACATTCAATGAAGCCTATTGTATCTCCGGTTGAAATACAATGTTTAACAATTTTTATAACATAATCCGCATAACGATTTATGTTTTGTTCTTTCTCTCCATTTTTCACAAACGCTTGCACACAACCGAAAACATATGCTCACCATAATCTGCACCACCAACCACCACTCACCACAAATCACCACCAACCAACGATTGACACTCACCATCACAACACACCCCTCCCACCGCCGCCAGATGACATACAGCACTACTCGGCGGACGACTGTCAGGTAACGCCGGTGATTCACGTGCTCCAGTATCCGGGCTGCGTCCCGAAACCGATCCCGTCCTTTGCGTGCGTTGGCCGCTGCGCCAGCTACATTCAGGTTTCGGGCAGCAAGATCTGGCAGATGGAGCGGTCCTGCATGTGCTGCCAGGAGTCGGGCGAACGGGAAGCTTCGGTCTCCCTGTTTTGTCCCAAGGCGAAAAATGGCGAGAAAAAGTTCAAAAAAGTACATCATCCCCTGTGTACATAAATGGGTAGCTACGTACGCTGCAGTGTGCCTTTGTGCTATGCTTGCCGTGCGCTTTGTTGTGTTTTTTTGCGCTTGTGCTATCTGTTTGTGAATGTGTCTGTGTAGGTCTCAATTTATTACCATGAATCAAGGAATTACTATACGTGTATGCTGAAAATGTAGTGATCAATGATAACATATATGAAGACGAAGTGCATAGTGGGTATCCCTTTCGCATACAACAACGATGATACAATTACTCATTCAGTTATTACAATTGCTAGAGTGCTTTATCTATATTTTTATTGCTCGGCCTATTATTTATTTATGAATGTTACACATAAAACGTCGCACTCCGTCCTAAAAAGCAATTTGAAACAATCCTAGTAGCTCGGAGGTCTTGTCGGATGCAAACAAACAACTAGATTGCCAGTTGTAATCAAACCAACAAAAAGCTGAAAATATCATTATTTAGAACCTTTTTGTATGAATTCGGGTTTTGTGTTTCAAATTTGTCTCATCAGTAGTTTAACAAATCGTCTCGGCCATTAGCTAGACAATAAACCAGAAATGTCACATTCCAATTCCATCTGGAGCATAGTTCCACTAAAAATCTGAGCTTTTCGGATTTCTGCTAAGGTATACCATCCGTATTCTGAAAGCAACTTCATCAGAATCCTGAGTAGGATACCATAAAAATTTTGAGATGGGTGTCATCAAAATTATAAGCAGGATAAGGTGAAAATACAGATAAAAATTCCATCGGAATGCTTAGAAAGATTCCATCGGAATTGTAACCCTAGAACGTTGCACTGGGGTACAAATGTACCCCACGCCTTCTTTGGAGCCGTGTGAAGACGAGAATTCGGCATTTATCGACCTGGGACCCTAACCATAATTCAATTTAGAATTCCTAGTAAGTGTAGGAAAAGGTGGTATAGCCAGTTTGCTTATACCTTTCTTGGAAGCAGCTGTCAAGGTTGGCGTGGGGTACATTTGTACCCCAGTGTACGGTTGCCGTTAGTGTTTCGTGCTGTCAGTGCAAATATGACTAGTGACAATACCAGTTTAAATACTGGTTGTTTTACTACGTAAGTAATAATTAGTATTATATAATCGTTTTTAATCATTTATTCAACTAATTTGATTTAATTTTAAAGGAGAAAAAAAATCGTTCTCATTTCTGCTGAATTTTATTGTTTTATTATTTATTTTTTAAAGTTTTTCAAAACAATGACTCGCAAGTATAATTTCCGCACAGAAACTGCTGCAACAGTAACGTTGCGTGTTACCAATGTATTACCATTATTTTTTTCATTTCATTTCAATTTCCACATTCAATTTCGTGGTGTTTTCCAAAACCCGATTTTTAAACTTTTACTCTTCCAAATAATTTCACTTTTTTAAAAATATCGAGATTCCGTTTTATATCGTTTCTAGACCATTCTTTCAACTTTTCTTTCAACTTTTAAAATCGTTTGAATTTTTGGACTGGTGGTATCCAAGGGGGAAAACGATCGGAAATGGTGAGTGAAGCTAAGCAATAATGTGAAAAAAAATCCCCCCAGAGGCGAGATTCGAACTCGCAACCTTTGAGACTCCGGCCCTCTAGCGGGGAAATTAAATAGATCAAATGTGTTGGGGTGATCAGCTGCAGTTGTGTGTGATTCTCGCTTTGCAGACAGGGTACGATCACCGTCGCCAGTGGGATAATCATATGTTCTTTCTGGGATGTCACCATACCCAGGGATAGCATAAGGGTTAGTGCATTGGGCCGGAGTCTCAAAAGTTGCGAGTTCGAATCTCGCCTCTGGGGGGAATTTTTTTCACATGATTGCTTAGCTTCACTCACCATTTCCGATCGTTTTCCCCGTTGGATACCACCAGTCCTAAATAAGGTATTGGTACTTAAGTCAATACAGGCCCGTGCGCAAGGGGATGGTTTTAGGGGTTCAAACCTCTCCCATGAGAGCTAAAATGTTATACGTATTATGTACTCGACGCATCAAAAGAAACCTGTCATAAAAAGATTGTTTGTAATTTACGCGTCACCTAAAGGCGTCAAAACCCCTCCTACACTCTGACCAGTAGCCGTGTAGCAACATTATATAGTGAAGACGCACGTGCTTGACAAAGTCTACTGAGAAACCCACTCAATTATGTAAAATTTAAACAAAAATCAAGTGAACTTAAACTTTTGACTGGTAGTGTATAAGGAACGAAAAAAAATCAAATCCCCTCCCTTGAGAATTTTCTGCGCACGGGCCTAAGTCAATAGACCAAAAACTAAATTATTAGTTTGATTTTTTTCAAATCGGTTGAAAATTGGCAGTTATAGTAATTTATGTGAAAAAAGTCAAAACCGCGATTTTTTCACTTTTGCCTTTCTCATATAGAAAGGTTATGCAATCACTCTGAAAAACGTCAACCTAATCCCGGCCCGGAGGGCCGAGTGTCATATCCCATTCGACTCAGTTCGTCGAGATCGGAAAAAGTCTGTATGTGTGTGTGGATGTGTGTATGTATGTGTGTGTATGTGTGTGTATTATGTGCGTATGTGCAGGGCCGCCGAGAGGGAGGGGGGACGGGGTGTTTCCCCCCCGGGCCTGGAGTTTTGAAGGGGGCCCGGATTTTAACAGAAACTAAAATTTTGGCCAATACTTTTCAACAAAAAATTCAATATCTTGTGTATGATGTAACTAGAATAGCGAACATTCAAAACTACTGCATATTTGATATCAAATGTATATTTGTACCCAATCAGAAGATTAGAACAGGGCGGGCATAGCGTAGTTGGTACACCGACTGCCATGTACGAAGCTCACCTGGGTTCGATTCCTAACCCCGCACGTGGGAATGGAGAATTTTTCAAAGAAAATTTTCTAACCTTGAATGAAGAAGCGAATGTCCCTAAGGTTAAAATTTTTATAATCGAAAAAAATAAGATCAGACTTTCTACTTTTTACTTTTTACTTTTTACTTTTTACTTTTTACTTTTTACTTTTTACTTTTTACTTTTTACTTTTTACTTTTTACTTTTTACTTTTTACTTTTTACTTTTTACTTTTTACTTTTTACTTTTTACTTTTTACTTTTTACTTTTTACTTTTTACTTTTTACTTTTTACTTTTTACTTTTTACTTTTTACTTTTTACTTTTTACTTTTTACTTTTTACTTTTTACTTTTTACTTTTTACTTTTTACTTTTTACTTTTTACTTTTTACTTTTTACTTTTTACTTTTTACTTTTTACTTTTTACTTTTTACTTTTTACTTTTTACTTTTTACTTTTTACTTTTTACTTTTTACTTTTTACTTTTTACTTTTTACTTTTCACTTTCTAATAATTATTTTTAACCATTTTGTTCGAACCCTGTAAAACATTGAAAAGAAGCACCTAGCATTCATGATCGTTAGTTTGCTGAGAACTAAATCGCGTCTAAATTCTTTGTATTGGATTTTTTTTTGTTCTGTTTTTGACACTTCTTAACTATACGAGTGTTGTTCATCATTTTCATTTAAATCTAATTTTCTGCATGGAAAATCACCTTAGTATTCGCTTCTTTTTCGAATTAGCAAGTCTAATCCTACGTGTGGAGGTTGGCAACCAAACCCATATCTTTAGTTTAGCAGACGAGTGTCCTATCAACTCAACTATAACATGCTGTGCCTCTTGACACTCTCTGTCCCTACTTACCTACCCATGGACCATTTATGGGGTCATTGATGGTGTCAACACGTTTCCCACCTCCTACAATCTCAACGTTGCGTTATGCAGAAGGAAAACTCAACTTTTCGTCTTTGCAAATTACTCCATCGCTTGACGGTATTGATGCTTCGACCCGATGAGGAACAGTGAAAATGTAACCCCGCCAGACATCAAATTCAATGACTTTCGATTGTGTGTCAATCGGTGGACCTGATGATGATGCTCTTTAAAATTGCGCTTCAACCTACGAGCATTTCCCAATGTCAATCGAAACTTGTTTGTCCGAGAAAATATTTACCGCTCCAGGATTAATCTACTTGACTCTGATGCTTCGACATCACGGTTGAACGGTCGCGAGCGTCCCGTGGGGCACACCCTCACCCACCGATGTCACACAGAATTCATTGACTGATGCCGGCAATTTTGTTTTTCCAGCAAATAAATTTCGTCGAATTGGATGGGTTAAATTATCCGGTAACCAATCGTTGGTGGCATACAGCTTTGATATTTGGCTTTTCTCAATCAACAGTTCTCAGCTCTTTAATTTCAAAGCAAATTCCGCAAGATCCGTTTTCATAAATAGATTCAAAAGGTTGATATCTGACTCCTTACGGTAGGTTCATTTTTCAGGGTCCAGATGAAACTTGTACTTGGCACAGTCTTGAGCGTGGAATGCTCCGAATGCGAATAAATAATTCTTCGTTTATGTAGAGAATTTGGAGTCTATTTTCACGGCTTTTAATGTAGCGAATATTGTAGGCTATTCGTCTCCTATTCGATAAATCACAGTTGAGTGACCGCAGAACATGCGTAGTAAAATTGGTTTTGAAGAATTTTGAATCTAGGCATTAAAGGGCGAACACGAAATTATTGCGACACATTAAACAGGGCATAACTTTTTTACCATTGGGTAAAAATCAACCAAATTTTGCACACTTTCTCATTGGTGTGTATTGTTTACATGCTGTCAAACTCGAAGTCGTGTTTTTCGATTCAACGAAAATGGAGGTGAACCAACGCGAGTCGAGAGAACAAATTCCGTATATAGAAGCCGATTTTAAGCAAATTCCGGAGTTGGAGTTTTTCACCGGCAAGAGCAAATTCTATGTGGACGACAAATTTAAGAATTTGGCAGGCCAGTACTGGGCAATGATGAAGCGGGAACTTCGGAAGAGCAAGAAGACAGTCAAAGACGAGAAGGACATGTTAAGAAAATGGAAAAAACGGATGATACTGTAAAGACTTTGATGGAGGGCATCAAGCGATAATGCGTTCAATTTTACACTCAAGGCTCCATCGATTAACTTTTCTTTTGATTTTTGAAGTAAATATATGTATAAAACTACCCTAAAATTTTGGTTTAATTTTAAACATTATAAGAAAATTGGCATGACATTTTCGGTGTCGCAATAATTTCGTGTTCGCCCTAGAATGTAAAAATCGGACATCAACTTCATGCGTAAAATATTGTACTCTTCGATGTAAGAGACGCATAAAAATATCAGTCTAAATACCGGGGAAAATATCATTATGAAGATGCATAATTCCTTTATATCGCTTCAAATTGTGGTTGCATGTTCCATTTTTAACCAAATTTCCTTTTTTAAGAGGGTCATTTCAACTTTCTTGATTCAAAACAATGTTATAGAAATAAAATATCTTTTTACGGGAATTTTACGTGCGTCAATCGAAAAAGTTTTGAGCTTTGTAAATGATTACTTGTAGCTATACTGCATTCAAAATGCTGATTATGTAGATTTTAAATAGCTTTTTAAATGTCAATTGATAATAGTTATGCAATCAAAATGCTAATATACCGGAAGAAGCATTTGAAATGCAAATAATATGCTACTTTAGTGCATGTACTATCACCTGGTGGTTATCTAAGTGGAACGAGTTTTAACTATTCGAAATAAGTTTAACTCGTACCATCTAGGAAACCACTTTTTTAATACTGGAAAATTAAACATAAACGCATGCGAAACCCGAAACCGTTAAAGAAAATCGGGCTGAAAATAGATAGCAAAAAGAATTTTACATACACGCTGCGAACAAAGTATTAAAATATTGATGATATTGTAGTCAAAATATCGGAAAAAGGTTCGGAACCCTGAATGTATTTCTGATCGAGTACTGGCTTGCGAACACTTTAACCACAAACAAACGAACGTAGCATCAAGAGGAAATTCTTTCGAAAAATATCGCTCCGGCTACAATAGAACACTAGATTGAACAAGGTTTGTGAAAAATCGTTATTTCGCTACATAAAAACAATTGATTATAATTATTTATTACTTGTCCACCCTAATTTTCAACTGCCAATAGAAATGTCACATGATTCATAATTCAATTGTCCTCAATCAGTCAAGAACAGATGAGCGGATTTATTTTTCGAAAAGTAATCAAATCGCTGTATGGTATATACTTAAGTACATTTCTCTCTTCTCATAATTTTATTAATCCCCAGTGAAGTGGCTCCCATCACATCAACTCCGCGGCACTCCCCCGACCAGCCAGCCAACCTGTAACCAATAAACAAACTGCACATTCAATGAAGCCTATTGTATCTCCGGTTGAAATACAATGTTTAACAATTTTTATAACATAATCCGCATAACGATTTATGTTTTGTTCTTTCTCTCCATTTTTCACAAACGCTTGCACACAACCGAAAACATATGCTCACCATAATCTGCACCACCAACCACCACTCACCACAAATCACCACCAACCAACGATTGACACTCACCATCACAACACACCCCTCCCACCGCCGCCAGATGACATACAGCACTACTCGGCGGACGACTGTCAGGTAACGCCGGTGATTCACGTGCTCCAGTATCCGGGCTGCGTCCCGAAACCGATCCCGTCCTTTGCGTGCGTTGGCCGCTGCGCCAGCTACATTCAGGTTTCGGGCAGCAAGATCTGGCAGATGGAGCGGTCCTGCATGTGCTGCCAGGAGTCGGGCGAACGGGAAGCTTCGGTCTCCCTGTTTTGTCCCAAGGCGAAAAATGGCGAGAAAAAGTTCAAAAAAGTACATCATCCCCTGTGTACATAAATGGGTAGCTACGTACGCTGCAGTGTGCCTTTGTGCTATGCTTGCCGTGCGCTTTGTTGTGTTTTTTTGCGCTTGTGCTATCTGTTTGTGAATGTGTCTGTGTAGGTCTCAATTTATTACCATGAATCAAGGAATTACTATACGTGTATGCTGAAAATGTAGTGATCAATGATAACATATATGAAGACGAAGTGCATAGTGGGTATCCCTTTCGCATACAACAACGATGATACAATTACTCATTCAGTTATTACAATTGCTAGAGTGCTTTATCTATATTTTTATTGCTCGGCCTATTATTTATTTATGAATGTTACACATAAAACGTCGCACTCCGTCCTAAAAAGCAATTTGAAACAATCCTAGTAGCTCGGAGGTCTTGTCGGATGCAAACAAACAACTAGATTGCCAGTTGTAATCAAACCAACAAAAAGCTGAAAATATCATTATTTAGAACCTTTTTGTATGAATTCGGGTTTTGTGTTTCAAATTTGTCTCATCAGTAGTTTAACAAATCGTCTCGGCCATTAGCTAGACAATAAACCAGAAATGTCACATTCCAATTCCATCTGGAGCATAGTTCCACTAAAAATCTGAGCTTTTCGGATTTCTGCTAAGGTATACCATCCGTATTCTGAAAGCAACTTCATCAGAATCCTGAGTAGGATACCATAAAAATTTTGAGATGGGTGTCATCAAAATTATAAGCAGGATAAGGTGAAAATACAGATAAAAATTCCATCGGAATGCTTAGAAAGATTCCATCGGAATTGTAACCCTAGAACGTTGCACTGGGGTACAAATGTACCCCACGCCTTCTTTGGAGCCGTGTGAAGACGAGAATTCGGCATTTATCGACCTGGGACCCTAACCATAATTCAATTTAGAATTCCTAGTAAGTGTAGGAAAAGGTGGTATAGCCAGTTTGCTTATACCTTTCTTGGAAGCAGCTGTCAAGGTTGGCGTGGGGTACATTTGTACCCCAGTGTACGGTTGCCGTTAGTGTTTCGTGCTGTCAGTGCAAATATGACTAGTGACAATACCAGTTTAAATACTGGTTGTTTTACTACGTAAGTAATAATTAGTATTATATAATCGTTTTTAATCATTTATTCAACTAATTTGATTTAATTTTAAAGGAGAAAAAAAATCGTTCTCATTTCTGCTGAATTTTATTGTTTTATTATTTATTTTTTAAAGTTTTTCAAAACAATGACTCGCAAGTATAATTTCCGCACAGAAACTGCTGCAACAGTAACGTTGCGTGTTACCAATGTATTACCATTATTTTTTTCATTTCATTTCAATTTCCACATTCAATTTCGTGGTGTTTTCCAAAACCCGATTTTTAAACTTTTACTCTTCCAAATAATTTCACTTTTTTAAAAATATCGAGATTCCGTTTTATATCGTTTCTAGACCATTCTTTCAACTTTTCTTTCAACTTTTAAAATCGTTTGAATTTTTGGACTGGTGGTATCCAAGGGGGAAAACGATCGGAAATGGTGAGTGAAGCTAAGCAATAATGTGAAAAAAAATCCCCCCAGAGGCGAGATTCGAACTCGCAACCTTTGAGACTCCGGCCCTCTAGCGGGGAAATTAAATAGATCAAATGTGTTGGGGTGATCAGCTGCAGTTGTGTGTGATTCTCGCTTTGCAGACAGGGTACGATCACCGTCGCCAGTGGGATAATCATATGTTCTTTCTGGGATGTCACCATACCCAGGGATAGCATAAGGGTTAGTGCATTGGGCCGGAGTCTCAAAAGTTGCGAGTTCGAATCTCGCCTCTGGGGGGAATTTTTTTCACATGATTGCTTAGCTTCACTCACCATTTCCGATCGTTTTCCCCGTTGGATACCACCAGTCCTAAATAAGGTATTGGTACTTAAGTCAATACAGGCCCGTGCGCAAGGGGATGGTTTTAGGGGTTCAAACCTCTCCCATGAGAGCTAAAATGTTATACGTATTATGTACTCGACGCATCAAAAGAAACCTGTCATAAAAAGATTGTTTGTAATTTACGCGTCACCTAAAGGCGTCAAAACCCCTCCTACACTCTGACCAGTAGCCGTGTAGCAACATTATATAGTGAAGACGCACGTGCTTGACAAAGTCTACTGAGAAACCCACTCAATTATGTAAAATTTAAACAAAAATCAAGTGAACTTAAACTTTTGACTGGTAGTGTATAAGGAACGAAAAAAAATCAAATCCCCTCCCTTGAGAATTTTCTGCGCACGGGCCTAAGTCAATAGACCAAAAACTAAATTATTAGTTTGATTTTTTTCAAATCGGTTGAAAATTGGCAGTTATAGTAATTTATGTGAAAAAAGTCAAAACCGCGATTTTTTCACTTTTGCCTTTCTCATATAGAAAGGTTATGCAATCACTCTGAAAAACGTCAACCTAATCCCGGCCCGGAGGGCCGAGTGTCATATCCCATTCGACTCAGTTCGTCGAGATCGGAAAAAGTCTGTATGTGTGTGTGGATGTGTGTATGTATGTGTGTGTATGTGTGTGTATTATGTGCGTATGTGCAGGGCCGCCGAGAGGGAGGGGGGACGGGGTGTTTCCCCCCCGGGCCTGGAGTTTTGAAGGGGGCCCGGATTTTAACAGAAACTAAAATTTTGGCCAATACTTTTCAACAAAAAATTCAATATCTTGTGTATGATGTAACTAGAATAGCGAACATTCAAAACTACTGCATATTTGATATCAAATGTATATTTGTACCCAATCAGAAGATTAGAACAGGGCGGGCATAGCGTAGTTGGTACACCGACTGCCATGTACGAAGCTCACCTGGGTTCGATTCCTAACCCCGCACGTGGGAATGGAGAATTTTTCAAAGAAAATTTTCTAACCTTGAATGAAGAAGCGAATGTCCCTAAGGTTAAAATTTTTATAATCGAAAAAAATAAGATCAGACTTTCTAGGGGTAAAAAATAAATTATTTGATTAGAAGTCATGAAGTTGTCTTCAATTTTCGTTCATATGAAATCGATTTATTCAATTTCCTGTCTTCGCAACTGCTGGATTATTATCGAAAATAATTATTAGAAAAAAAAAGACTTCTCAACCTTCTATTTAGGGTTGCCACACCGGGTTTTCAAGACGAATTCCGGGTCTTTGTTCATGTAATTCGGATTTCGCCCAGAAGAATCCAGTGGATTATTTTGCGATTTTACAATGTTTTCTTCATCATGATAATTTTATAAATCGTCTAGCACACAGCCATCATAAACATCATCCCCGGGTTGCAGACCCTAATCGATAAGTAGGGCCCTTCGCGGTATTGGCCAATATATTTAAAAAGTATTCACCACCATTTGGGTTCAGATTTACTTTACCCTACAGGACCTTCACTTCAATGGATCAACGGATTATATGCTCCTCACAAAGATCCTCGAAAGACACTGAAGTGTGAATTTACGCCCTGTCTTTGTTTACTGTAGGGCAGAGCAAAGTTCGCTCGGGGCATCCTACACAGCGAGAGTGGCTGGTGCTTTTTGATTTTTTATGGATATTCAAGGATGTGAAGTATTACCCCCACAAAACCAACAAAACTGTTCACAAATGCGAAAAAATACACCTAAATGCTCTACCACAACATTACACTCTGCGGCGAATGTGAAGAATATATGATATATTTTGTGCTATAAATAAAGCAGCACACTTAGAAAAAAGAAAATTACATTTGACGTAAATAATATTGCGATGTATTTTGCTGTCTAATAATGGAATTTTATCTGTTTTGAAATGTGAAATAAAATATTGTGTCGCTTTTGATGTAGAACTCGGTTGAATGGAGATGGAGAATTGTGAACAAAGTGTATTTTTACATGTTCTTGAATGTAAATTCAAGTGAATTGTGACGCTCCTTTTATGTGCATCTTGCGAGATGTAAATATTTTTAAGTGTGAGAGCCTATTTGGCTTATATGAATGTTTTCGAAACCAGCATAGTGTAAAATCCAACCACCACCGTTAATTGAAATTTGATCCATGTTTTGCTATCCCCATTCTTTATTTTTACATGGATTTTTTGTAATTTTGTTAAAATTTCGTTCATCATTACTGATGAAGGCTGCAAGTCGTAGATGTAATACGTATGTGTGCATTTTCGAAGTTTTCATAAAATAGTAGAATTAAAATGGAAGACATCATAAAAAAAGTGTTTAAATTTTTTTCAAGTTGTAGATTTTTTTGTATTTTTGCAATTTCAACATTCTGATTTTTTTTCTATTTCCATTGTTACCATATTTTTATTTTATCCATCTTTTCACGCTCTTCATTTTTGCATTTTTATCAATACCACTTACCTTAATTTGTAATCATTTCTATGTCATTCCATTTTATTTGCCATTTTCGTGAGAATTCCATTCTATTCTATTTTTTTCTGTTGTTTCATATTTTAATATCCTGATTTTTTATTTGTTTATTTTTGTTTTTGTTCTTTTGTTTTTAAATTCATCCCAAAATGTCATCTTTCTCGCACTTTGGTCCATGTTTTCTAATTTTTAGATTTCCGTAGTTTATTTTTTATCATTGCTAATTTAATATAATTTTATTTTTTTTAAATATTTTTCTTAATTCTTTCGGCCAAATATCGAATTTTTTCTATCGTAAAGTTCAGATTCTTAAGAATGTTGTCTCAAATTTTTATAGAGATCGGAGTAGTGGATGCAAAGTTATAGCGTTTTTCATCTTGCTCCCTTACGGAGACGTGGCACGAACACGATTATCTCGAAATCATGCTTCCCAAAAGCGCCTTTGCGGTGACTACGATTGTCGAAAAATCTTTCAATCGATCTCAAAAAAAAATTTCAGCTTATTCGTAATTTAACAATTCTTTTTATGTGAAAATAGTGTTTTTTTGGAAAAATCGTCCCCGTTTCCAAAAAAAAGATTTTTTTTAATCGATCGTTCAAGGACAACATAGGTACATAACTAATGAATTCTTTTTACTTTTATGCTTTCAGTTGAGCTGTTAGACTGGAATCGTAGTCACGGCAAACCTCTTTGAAAAAAACACACTTTGAGGAAATTGCTATAACTTTGACAATTATTAATATTTTTTATGTTCTCAAGTGGATTTTGCAAACTGGACATTGTACTATGCTAGACGCATAACAAGAATTTCATAAAAATAGGGCTACATACCTTTACAAAATTTTAAACTTTTCTCTTTTTTCCCTAATCTCAACATATATAACCCCTTAACCTAGATTGAAAGTGCTTTTTTCGTTGGTCATTTCCATTCGATTTTTTTTTTATTTTTTTATTTGTCTAGAAAACATTAGATTTATCTTTTTTGCCATTATGCGCATCTTTTCCTCGTTTTACATTTAGGCTGTTGTTTGAATTTCTGTCAAGTTTCATTTCTAATGCTTTTTTCCATTCTTTAAATAATATAATCTATTTTTTTCAATTTCTTTTTTAGGTTTTAATGACATTCAATTAGCTAGAGATTACTGGGTAGGGAAAGTTATGAAACTTAGAGCCATAGTACTCAAGTGAGAGCAAGGATGTGAAGTAAACAGATCGGAAAACTAGAAGTGACAGGATCATTAGAACAGGCTTAATATCGTACGGGCTTAATTTTTGCCTTCTGGTAATGAGGGTCGAGCTTAGGCTGAATAACTACGAATCACCCGAGTTCACTAACATGTGTCCTGATAAAGGTAGACGTATCTATCTTTACTGTGACAACCGGCATAATTTTTCTTTTCAATTTCTTCTTGTTATTTTTTGATTTTGTGTGTTTCTATGGTATACTATTTTGGTTTTTTAACTATTTTTTGCTTTCCATTTTGTTCATTTTTGTTCAATCCATGCCTTCCAAAATTCTTCATTTTTTCGTCTTTCCATCATTCCAATTTTTTTAAATCTTCCGGTCCAATTTCTTCATGTTTATTTTGTTTTTGTCTTTTATATCTATTCCTCTACTTTCATGCATTGTTAACGTTTTATTCACTTTTTCTATTGCTTTTAATATTTCTTGTTTTTAATTTTAAATATATTTTATTATTTTCGAGCTTTTCAGCTTTATGCATTTTTATTTCGTATCAATATTCGTATTTTTTTAGTTATTTTTTCATGTTCATTGATTCTTAAAATTTTCCAACTTCAACCGTTTTTTATTATTTTCCCCATTTGTGCAATAATGTTCGACTTCTTTAATCTTTAATCTTTTTTTTGTTGTTTGTTTTTATTATTTTCCCCATTTGTGCAATAATGTTCGACTTCTTTAATCTTTGATATTTGTTTGTCTAGTTTCCTGTTTTTTTATCGATTTTTTATATTTTTTGACAATTGACTTAAATTTGTTTATGTGGTGATTTTGCGATTTTTAGTTTTTCTGTACACTTTTTCAATATTAAGTTTTCCGTTTGTTTTTTCTTGTACAATTGATCTCCGTTTAGATAATGTTTTTAATTTTTGCAATTACTACATTTTAGATTTTTCCATTTCTTTACTTTTACTAATACTATTGACAAAAATGACTCTTTTCAAAGTCACCAAAGCTTTCAAAGAGGTATTCAAAGTAATATGAAGTATTAGCAGCCCTACGTTTTTACCGTCATTGGCACTACAAACAACTAGAGCAAAAAACTGGTACATAACAATATAATTTCAGTGTAATATACATAATATCAGTAAGTACAATGGATTTCAAACTTTAACTTAGTGCACGGGCAATATACAGTGGTGAGGGCCTGTACGTTGGACCCCCCGGGCCCGTATTTTCTCTCTACGGCCCTGCGTATGTGTCAAATAATGTCACTCATTTTTCTCAGAGATGCACAGTGGTCCCAAAGAGTAAAAAAGGGGTTTTTTTAGATTGCGTCAAAACGGTTGACTTTAGCAATATAGTGTCTTTAAGAAAGTTTCTTGGAGTAGAACTCCCCTTCTTTCTGTCTTATCAGATTAATGATTAATTCCCCTAATAGTAAGTTACGAAATTTATTTTCTTCAACAATTCAGATAGACAAATACTTACTTCAGCAAAGTTGTAGAGAAGCTCGTTACAAATATTTTACCTGAAGACTTCAACTCTGTATCTTTTAAGGTTTTTGAGATATGGGACATTATTTGCGAAAGGCCCCTTAAAAACAGTTTTTTCATCATAAGTTTTCTTCTAGATTTTTTCCATGATTTAAATGTTCTAGAACATTGTTTGGACTATTAAACTGCATTACTTTGCCGAAGACGGAAACTTGCTATTGCTA
Source organism: Topomyia yanbarensis (assembly GCF_030247195.1). NCBI lineage: Eukaryota > Metazoa > Arthropoda > Insecta > Diptera > Culicidae > Topomyia > Topomyia yanbarensis. The sequence goes on from NC_080671.1 coordinate 339,779,400, forward strand.
GTATTCACATTTTTTGATTGAAAATAGCTCTTTTTCCAATGCCGATAACTTTTAAACGGGCAAAAACGGGCAAACCACTTTGTAAACAAATTAAAATGCAAGAAAAGCACAACAAATGCTGGAAAAATAAGATCTCCCCAAGGCGGCCCTCTATGAAAAACGTCAACCTAATTTTTTTTTCGACTCGCATAAGGTTTCTGGATTTTAACAGGGGCGTAGTTGATGGTTTACTGAGAGGGGTTGCACCCCCCCTCTACTGTTCACTCCCCTCCTTTAAAAATTTCCTTAAATCACCCCTCAGACCACCACCCCATCCAGCCCTCATACCCCTCCCTTTCAACCCCATCATCTTTAAACCACCACTATATCACAAAGCGTACCAATTTAAGCTGGGGAGTTGTTCGTTCATGGGACTTTCGCCCTCCTCACATACCCACCCCCGCATGACAAAATGAGTTAGCAAGCAGATAACATTGATCTAATGCTGATTAGGCTAATGGAGTATGATATTTTTTTGTTTCAAGTGTTTCACCGTCGACACGTAGCTCATCAAGTTCGTGGCTGGCATGCCATTGTGTATAAGTGCAAAGTGTACTAAGAATGTAATGGACATTTCCACAATTATGTTGAACATAAAAAGCCTCCGTGCCATAGTTTAGAGAAATGAAAAAGGCACATTTGCACCGCTAGGTGGATTAAAACAGGTTTTTTTACAGTCAACGTTACTATGAAATGAAATATGGAACAGTCCGTCAATGTCATTATAAACTAACAAACGACCTCTCGAATCCATGTATTGTTAGGTATTGGTCCATGTATGATAGTTGTCATTCGCTTTACACACATTGCAGTTGAAATGTTCTAGTTCGTCAGAAATTTCTCCTAAGTGAAGTAGTTGGCTTGTACGGATCATGTGTTGTATTGATGGCGTTTCTTATTCGATGAAAAAAACGGTCTTACCTTATTCAAAGACCAATACAGTGATAACATACTTTGGAGGAAAATTCCTGACAAACCATCATACATAGCACAAATTTTGTCAAACATAAAATTATTTTTACTAATTTTCCTACTACTGACGTGATGTTTCTTCGAAAATATATTCTCCAAGTAGCTTGATAGCTCGCTTAAAGATACTTTTAAAGAGATATGACTATTGTGTTGCGAAGAAGAGAAAACTCATTTTAAATTTTATTTTTTTTTACTGACGAAAAACAACGTTATCGTGACCCATATGAACCATATGAACGATTATTCGGGAATGTCAAAACGACGCATCTGTGACTGGTTTATTAATGACGTTGTATATAGATCAAGTAAATTGCGAAATTTCTCCACTCAGCGTAGCTGTGGCATCGATGGTTGTCCCGCTCGGAATCCGTTACAGTTTATCTAGTACATAACCCATATTAGGCAATCCAAATCAATTGCTCTGCTACTAAACCACTATGATCACGTGATAGATTGCTTCGCACAACTCTGTCCACCTCGGCCGAGATTTCGACCTTTCAAGCAGCATAAACCTTTCATTCCACCACACAATTCAACAATTCACGAATTATTTACGAAGTTTCCGCAAATTATTCATACCATCGCTCAAACAATATTCATTATGAAATCCATACCGGAAATCCCACTATGCAGTCATGTAAGTATGTGTATATCAAACCACCAGTTCTGCATCCTGATGATAATGGCAGCGATAGTGCAGTGAATCGCTTGTTTCCCTGCGTCAGCATCTGATTCTAACGTTGCACTTTTCACATTATGCCATTTCCCAAGAAAAAAAAGCTGGGAGAGATACTTCTGCATGATTTAGACGTGCTTTCCCATTATCTCAATGTCTTGCTTTTCTTCCGTTTCTAGCGCTGCATGCAAACTATATATTTTTAATTTAAAACTTCTCGCATTCACGTTGTATCTGTACACTGCTAACTGGAACAAAAGTTATATTGGGAAATATCCTTAAATGTGTATAGCAACCAGCTAAATGGAAACAGCTCCTTCTCGGTGCCTTATATCGGGATGCAACGCATCTGTTATGTGGGAAATGAACCAGCATGGGAAAAATTATCACGTCTTGAATTAATCTTTTATATCTACTCTCTTGCAGCGAAATGGTGATATAAAGTGATAAGGCATTATATGTATATTGTAGGTACATGATAACTTGAAGCTATGACGCGTCGTTGCGTGGATCGCTTCTCTTGTAACAGTGGTTTTCAAACGAGCGTTAGTTTAACCGTTACTAAACGCGTTTCTAGCTTGATTGAGGAGATAAGCGAGGTATGTGTATTAGACCTATTCACATTTTGAAAAAAAAATTGAAATATACATGGGTCAGCTCGCCAAAAGACTTAATTTGGACATGATTTTAGGGTTGCCATCTCTGGAGAGACTTTGACCCGGAGATTTTCACTGATCTCGGGGGTGGTGTATTTTGAGTGGAACGAGACAGAAATTGGAATCAAAGCGATTGCTAGGCATTTTAGAGCACTTTAATAGCTTTTTTATTACTACGTTAAAGTAAAGCTGTAAATTTTTGACGTTTGAGAACGATTTTATCGGTTTAATGTGGTGTAGTATTTCACTTCCCCGACTAAGTGCCAAGAATACAAAAGCACCAGCTACTCTCACTGTGGAGGTCGAACGAGCATTGCTCTCCTCCACAACTAACAGGAGAAGGAGAGTAAAGGAGGCAGAGCTGCGACATCACACTATGTGGTGTCGGTTATTCGTCACCAACAAATTTTAATTTCGCAACAAAGGGGCAAAACTCACCTCCCTAGCCCAGTTAAGGATCGCTGCTGGAGTAGCAACAACACCGCAAGAACTCGTTTGATGTTGACCTAGTCAGTTGGATTAGAACAAATCTGCCAGACCTTAGTGCAGCTAGTGATAAGCACCACTAGAAGTGAAATGATTTGGTAAAATTGCAGTAAAATAACTTTTTTACACCATTTTGAGCGACTTAGTGGAATGCAACATTTCAATTGTAGCACATAGCGAAATATTACTTTCCTTAACCCTCCGGAAGTCGCGCATATGGCTTACCGAAGGAGTCCCCTAAGACGATTTCGCTAGATTTTCAGAGAAGCGTGCACTCATTGCACTAGCGCGACTTCCGGAAGGTTAATTTGTAGTAAATTTTATTTGTTTTTCATTTTCATTGCTTTGTGAAAGAAATTAGCAATATTTGGTAAACTCTTCGCCACCTTGAAACGAAGGGTTAGTCGGGAAAATAAATCTAAACCAGAGTAATAGTTAATTTGGAATTTTTAAATATTTTGTAAAGAATAAATTAATTCCAACAAAATTTAACCTATGCTTCTTCCCACCAAACCCGGAGAAATTGATGTAAAACCCGAAGATCGCTCCCGAAAACCGGAGTCTCCGGGTCAAAACCGGAGTCTCCGGGTCAAACCCGGAGGGGTGGCAACCCTACATGTTTTAGAGGTGTCTCCAATCAAAAATCGTGTTTTTGCTATGTTTCCACGGTAAGATCACCTAAACTCTGATTTAATAGGCCCTACATGCCCACATATCATCAAAGGTTGTTCCTTATGCATATCTTAACATGTTTTAACAGGTGAACATAGCTCTAATCAGAACAGAAAATTTATTAACTGAACTTTTATATAGAAAAGAATATCAAAACCAAGAAAAAATACTACTAATTTTCCTTGGTTTTGATATTCTTTTCTATATAAAAATCTAGTTAACAAATTTTCTATTGCGATTAGAGCTATGTTTATTTATTAAAACATGTTAAGATATGTCAAGGGAACAACCTTTGATGATATGTGGGCATGTAGGGCCTATTAAATCAGAGCTTAAGTGATCTTACCATGGAAACACAGCAAAAACACGATTTTTGATTGAAGACACCTCTAAATCATGTCCAAATTAAGTCATTTTTGGCGAAAGTTTTTAAATTCACAAAATCTGAGCTGACCCATGTACATTTCAAAACGTTTTCAAAATGTGGAGAGGGTTAATGTGTATGGTGAAAAATGTTGAAAACCACTGTCTTGTAACATCTGATGTGGATAATAAGATCTTGCTAGTTCCACGCCTCAATAAGGATCTTGCTATTTCTTCTAATTAAAAGAAAACTGCTCGAGGACTTTGTTATTATTAAAAGTATTATTATACTACCTGACTACTTAACATATTAACTACTTAACACATTTAATTTTGCTGCCTAATCTCAGCATTTCCTGCATATTTTGCCGAGATCAGTAAACACACGCCCCTTTGCCGAGATACCATTTTTTAAAATTGCTGACAATTTGAATCTGCGAGGAATTGCCGAGCTCAAATGTGGAACCTGCCGAAGCAAACTTGCCGATCCGCGCCTCATACGTCTGAATCACCCTACTTCCAGGAACCATCAGTACAATTCAAAAGTGAATCCCTCAATCTTAAGCTTTACTTTTTCATGTCTCAGCCCACGAGAAACAGCTGATGGAAGCAACAGCAATCTATTTGAAACGCTGAAAATGATATCACGTTCGGTGGTTTGTATATATTTGCTCTTTGCGCTAACCCTTTCGAGAACTCTTTAACAAATACAAAAGTCTATGATAAAGTTACAGACAAACAGACCTACCAGTTCGTATCGAGAAATTAACGGTAACTCTATCAGCCGTTCTTTCCCGCCATACCTAACTAAATATGGCTTTGACAGATTGATGGCAAGTATTAAAATTTGCCTAATTCACTCACTAAAAGGAAATACAGATTAAACCAGGGTGTAGCACACAACTAGATAAAATTTGATTTGGTCTTTCACGTTTTGCTCGTCAATAACTAGCACCAACTTTGGACCTCACGGGACATCATGCGGAAACAACCAGTTGCTTTAGACGTTTACACAAGTAGTGTGACTGTTTGGGTTTAATGGCAATTTCCGTGTTAGTTTAGATTTAACGTCTAACTAGCACCATGTTGTTACTAGTTACTGAAGAGATAAATTCGAAACATCAAATCCAACGATTGAAGTATTGAAGCAGTAGAGGAATTCCTCGGGGAAGTGGCCGACCATAAAAATCCACTATCTCCGATTTTAACAAAAATTTGCAGCTATGTTTGGTTTATGAGTCTCCATGACTTCCACAGGTTATTAGACCATTTTGACTCAAGAGCTTTTTTTTTAAAGGGCGTATGTGTTTTTGCATGCACAATGAACAAACAATAATAATACGAAAACCATAATTTGTTCAGCAAAACTATTCGAGAATGAGTTGCAGGGCATTCATTAATCTTTGTAAAAAAAATATACACTGAAAAAAAAATTGTACCGATTTTCAAAAAAAATTATAATTTATATTAAAAATTGGAATTAAAAAAAACCCATTTTTTTAATTTTTTATTTTTTGCCAGCGAAAACCTAAATAAAAAAGAAATATTTTAAGTCTAATTTTTTGATGGAGAAGTTATCAATAAAAAAGTTTTTCTAACAACAAATTTGTACATGTTTTTCAATTCTATACTATGTTACAGACAAAAATATATTTTTTTTTATAGAATATGATTCCCAATGTCATTTCGAATCAAAATGCTCTTCACAAAAATCTTCGAAAATGTGGTAGTTTTCAAGATATTTTAAATTTTGCTTAGACAAAAAGTAATAATTCGTTAAATTACGCCCTTTTCATAAGTTATTCGCGTTTCTCCATCAACAATCGTACGATTTTCATAATAGTCATGATAAGTTCTACAACTTACCTTTTGACACCAAGATGATAAGAGGATAATGTTGCAAGTTATAGTTCCGATTTATAAAATCACTATCGGTCATTTTTTATACTAAAATTTATTTCTTCCTATTATATACAATTCCTATCTTCTATATACACCTTAACACTTTGTTCGTTTATATATGCTAAAAATACTTGGTGTTTCGTCATTCGAAAACAGTTTCGCGGCAATTTTATTTTCTGAAATAGGAACAAAAGAGTGATATTTCTGTGTACCTGGAATCATTTTTGCCTTCTGATACAGGCTACTCCATTCAGCTGCTCCCTGTTCGTATTCTTCTTGTGATACATAACAAAACGAAATTTTTGTTAATTGTTCATTACTTCGCTGGTTAGCCCATTTATATAACTCTTCTGCACTTGTGATTGGATGTTCGTGTGCTATTGCTAAGCTCGCATTTCTTGCCATTCGTTTCAATGTCCCGCCAATTGCGTCACAGGGTCCTTTTCCATGAGAAGTTGCAAAAAAGTGCCACTCAGCATCAATGTTATAATTAGTTTTATATTTACAAAGACTAGCAAAAAAATTCTATTTTTGTATTGAGAAGCAGCTCCATCAGACATAAATATAGCCTTCTTTAATTGCATTTTTGGTTTTAGAAAAGTTAGTAACTTTGAAATGAATACCTGCACCGCGATTGTATCATGTTTTAGAACTTCGGATATTATTACAAAACTTGAATTTTTTATTATTCCAGAGTCCATATAATAAATAACAAACGGATGAATTGTAGCTTGATCATTGTTCCAATAACTACTCTGAGAAGCATCCTGCAAAACAAATGAATAATTCTCAGAAAAATCACAAATTACTAAAACTTCGCCTATTTTTAAAGACGATTTTGATTCATTTAAAAAAATAGACTGTTGATTTTTTATATAATCATGAGTTATCAATTTTTCCAACTTCTCACCAAAATGTGTTACAAACTCATCAACTGGTTTGACGAGTGTTTCTAGATTACATCTATCGGTAGCAACCCATTGTTCGAAAGTTATTTCTCCAACACAACGTTCCTCCAATTCTTCCGAAAAATTGTGTTCAAACATTGAAAGATTTGGACAGCGGTCACATTCACGAAGAACAATCTTTTGATCTTGACGATGTACTACACAACATTTTTTCGAAATACAACTTGTAATCTTTTTCGAAAGAATATTTTTGTAGACTATGGAGCATTAAAATATGTCCGGGGAATTTGTGTAATCAAACTCCACTGCGGTTTTCTCAAATTAAGTAGGCTCCACTTTCCGAAAGTCGTTTATTCACGCTTCAACTGTAGGTGTAATTCAAGTTAGGACAATTCATTAAATTTAATAAGAAAAAAAACTTACAATTTAGTGCGCCTTACTCTTAGCCTTATCCTCTAGACTTCGCAAATAAATCATTTAATTTTATTACATACGACCAAAATCAACCACGTTTTATTTATTCTCCCTTCAACCTGACAGTTCCTGCTTTATGCTGTGCCTGACAGCCTGACTCGTATGTATGGAGTATCGTCATGCCGGCAGGGTTGCCGAACGTTCGGCTGCGTCAACATCCTCCCGCGGGTGTATCTTGCCACCAGTCAAGACTGCACGTTCACTTCCTTCGACATCCAGTAACGCTAACTTGGATACAGGACGACGCAGCTGCCCGTTCGGCGTTTGTACGATCGCCTGGCGCACTCTACCCTCGCTGTCCTTCATAACGGTAACCACACGACCACGGATCCATCCGTTTCGCTTCGTTTCTTCGACGATCAGCACCAAATCTCCTTCGGCAACAGCCTTTACTTCACCGAACCATTTTGACTGTCTGCGAATCACCGGCAGATATTCCGACACCCATCGTTTCCAGAAAACGCCCAGATTCTGTTGGATTTGAACCCATGAATCCCGTAAGATCCTAGTCTGAGAAGCTACGTGCACTACCGGCTGCTTGACCCCGCTCGAATTTCCGAGCAGAAAGTGATTTGGCGTGAGCGCCTCCGATTCCTCAGAGTCAATCGGCAAGTACGTTAGAGGCCTAGAATTTACCAGCCATTCCGCCTCCACGACCATCGTATGCAGTCCTTCATCGTCCAACTTCCTGCCCAAGTACGCATGCCCCATCGCGTTTTTAACCGATCGTACTAAGCGCTCCCACGCACCACCCATGTGAGGAGCCCCTGGCGGATTAAACGTCCATTTCGTTGATGCGTTAGTAAATGTTGCTGACACTTCCTGACTGATCTGCTCTCGTAGAATGCGCTCCGCTCCCTGGAAATTGGTCCCGTTATCGGTGAAAAATTGAATCGGTGAACCTCGTCGAGACACAAATCTTCGAACGCAGGAGATACAGGAAACGGTGGATAAGCTGTAGGCTATCTCCAGATGTACTGCACGAATTGTGAGACAGGTGAAGAGAGCGATCCATCTTTTTACGCTCGACCTCCCGACTCTCACCAGCATTGGTCCGAAATAATCAAGTCCTGTGTATGTGAAGGGACGAACATAGGCAGCAAGCCGGGCTGTAGGTAACGGAGCCATCAGGGGTATTTGGGGGTGAGCTCTTCGGATTTTACAGACTTGGCACGCCCGGGAAATTTTCCTCACCACAGTCCGGAGCCTCGAGATCATATACACCTGCCGCATCTCGTTGAGCACCGTTTCATGATTGGCGTGATGAAATGCGCGATGGTACCAGTCGATCAGAAGCAGTGTTACAGGATGATCCCTTGGCAATATTATAGGGTACCGCGCATCAACAGGCAGATGTTTAGCCTTCCTGACCCGACTACATTGACGAAGCAATCCGCGATCGTCCAACACCGGCACGTATTGGTACAGGTCACTACCGGTATCTAACGACTTCCTTTGCTCCAGTGGTAGAGCTGTGTTTCTTGTCAGCGTTATCATTTCATCCGTATACACCTCATACTGGACTTGCTTGAAAATAGTTTCCTTGGCAGTCAGTAACTCTTCCTGCTCGAGTTGTCCAGAATACTTACGTCCTGTGCCTCGGGCGTTGTTCAAGAAACGGTTCACGTAAGCTATCGTTCGATGCAATCTCTCCCAACGGGAAAAGCGGTTGTAATCGATCAAAGGTCCGGCCTCCACGTGAAGAAATACCGAAGGACGCATTTCCTCAGTGGTTGCTACCGACGGTTTCACTGACTTCGGCCAGTTGTCTTCTGAAAGACGCAAGAAGCTCGGTCCTCCAAACCAGTTACTCTCATCGCTAAAATAAGGGCCACTTCCCCACTTGGTCGCTTCATCTGCAGGGTTTCGCTTCGACGGGACCCACCTCCACTCGCTAGCTTTAGTTGACTCCAGAATTTCTCCTACTCGATGCGCTATGAAGGGTCGATAATTGCGTGGATCCGCTAGAATCCAGGACAACGCAGTTGTAGAGTCAGTCCACAGCACCCGTCTGGAAATGGGAATACGAAGGTTCTCCAGAGTAAACTTCAACAACCGTGTTCCAAGCACGCATGCCTGCAACTCCAGTCTTGGCACGGACAATGGTTTCACAGGGGCCACCTTGGCCTTTCCAGCAACGAGCACACATTGGGCCTTGCCTCCGAAGTCTACCGTTCGTAAGTACACAGCACAGGAATAAGCGGTTTCACTAGCATCCACAAACACATGGAATTGGGTTGCAGCGTACGTCTCCTTTGTGGCGCCAGGAAAATAACAACGTGGGATATGCACGGTCGAAATAAACTCGATCATCTTCGTCCATCTTCGCCAGAAGTCACGTGAATTGTCGTCGACTTTATCATCCCAATCCGCGCCAGTTCTCCACAGGTTTTGTATAAGCACCTTGCCGTGGATCAAGAATGGTGCCAATAATCCTAAGGGGTCGAAAAGTGACATAACACACCTTAGAATCTGCCGTTTTGTTGGTCGAATATCTCCAGCGATCAAGGATAGAACATCTTCACCCAGTTGTGTAGAAAAGCTCAACTCATCCGTACGGGGAATCCACAGCATTCCTAGTACGCGTTCAGTTGCTGCAGTCCTGGTTAGGCAGAGGGTTTTGCCGTCCTCGGTTCTGGGCTCACCCAGATGATCAAGGATATTTTCGTTGTTTGATCGCCATCCACGCAACGTAAAGCCGCCATTTCGATGTACTAGTCGAACTTCTGCTGCTACCTGCCGTGCTTCTTCTTCACTTCCAAAGCTGTCAAGATAATCATCGACATAATGGCTGTCGACAATACCCTGCACTGCTCTCGGAAACATCTCGGAGTGCTCCTTCGCGTTGAGGTCCTTTATATATTGAGCTGAGGCCGGTGAACATGTGGAGCCGAACGTAGCAACATCCATAAGGTAGATTACGGGATCTTTAGAAGAATCGAAACGCCATAGGAATCGCTGCGAGTGCTTATCGACTTCTCGTATGCGCACTTGGTGAAACATTTCTTGAATGTCGGCACTCACGGCCACTTGGTACAATCGGAAACGGTAGAGAATGCCGGGCAATGATGCTAGTCTATCCGGACCCTTCAATAGCACGGAATTGAGCGATACGCCGTCTACCTTGGCTGCAGCATCCCAGACAACACGAACCTTTCCGGGTTTTTTCGCATTGGTTACCGCCCCCAGAGGAAGGTACCATACTCTGTGCGGGTCCGCTCTCGATAACTCATCTTCTGTCGCTCGATGTGCATATCCCTTCTCGCCATACTCTCGAATCTGACGATGAAGATTCTCTTTCAATACAGGGTTGCGCTCCATCTGTCGTTCAAGGCACTTCAAACGGCGCACCGCCATCGGGTAGCTGTTTGGAAGTACGATATCATCTTGCTTCCACAACAGTCCTGTCTCATATCTGTTCCCGATCCGTTTGGTTGTAGTCTCTAAAAGATATTGTGCGCGTTGATCTTCATCCGACATCATTGAATCCGGTACCTTAACACTCGCTTGCTCGAACTCAAAAAACTGCTTCATTGCTTCATGCAACTCACCGTTAGAATTACATTCACATATATGAAAACTATGGACCTTGTCGGGTTCGTCCAGCTGGCGACCGTATACACACCACCCAAGTCTCGTTTTTACTGCAACCGGTCCAGTGCCGTCTCCTTCCCTCACCTTCAAAGGCAGGGCTAGTCGTAGGTTATCGATTCCAATTAAAAGTTTCGGCACGACGCTCGCGTAACTCTGCAGTGGTATTCCTTTCAGGTACTTGAATCTCCTTTCCGCTACTTCACGGTGGAAACTCTGGCTGGGCAGGTTAAGGCGATCGACAGTTCGTGCTTCTGCTATTTTGAACTTTTGGCTGTGTCCTGTTCCTGCGATCTCGAAGCAAACCTTTTTCGAATCCGTCTCCCTTCGAGACACGTCGCCAGTCCAATGAAGGCAAAGTGGCTGCGGACTTCCATCAAGATCAAGCTGCATTGCTAACTCGTCTTCAATTAGCGTCAGTGTAGATCCCTCATCTAAAAAGGCAAACACATCGATGGCTTTAGACTTTCCGTAAACTGTAACAGGAACGATCCGAAATAGCGAGCTTGAATCTAGGTAACGGTGAGCGTGGTTTTCTGCAAGTTCCACCGTCGGAACTCTCCCGGCCTTCCTCGTCGAATGTAGGAGAGGATGGTGGCGATATTGACAGCCATCGACAGTGCACCGACTGTTGCTACGACAGCTTCGTCGCCCATGCCTGAAGAGGCAAATCTGACATAATCCTAGTTCACGAACTTTTCGCCATCGATCATCCTCGCTGAGGCCTTTGAACTCGTTGCACTCACGAAGACGGTGACCCTGCTTACTACAGTAATGACACCCAGGCGATGTTGTGTCCTTACTGCCGGCCGTGTGCAAGTTCACGTACCCTTTGCTTCTCGACTTGTCTCTGCTCACTGTTTTTCCCGCATCAGGTTCGTAGAGTATAACACTCGATGCGTCGCGAACGATGTCAGCCATATAGTCGCAGAATGTTCGCAGATTCACATTCCCTACGCCACGTTTGTATCCAGCCCACAACAGTTTTTGATCTGCCGGTAGCTTTCCCACAAGCTCCTGTAAAAGCGTAGGATTCGCCAAATGCGCTTGTTCGTTGGCAGCTTCTATGTGATCACACAATGCTTGCACCGCCATCCCATATTCAATTAATCCTTCTAGTTTGTCCGACCTGGGAGCTGGAATCGATCGCACCTCTCGCAGCAGCGAGTTTATCAGCACCTCTGATCGCCCATACCGCATGCGAAGCGTTTCGATGACGTGTGGCACCGCCTGTGGCAACACCAAACGACTGCGGACAGTCTCGAGCGCGTGTCCTTTGAGGCACCGTTGCAGCCGAATCATGTTCTCACCATCTGTATAACCGCAAGCTTCCGTAGTGTAATTGTAGTTGGAGATGAACATTGGCCACTCCGACGGATTTCCGGAAAAGCATGGGAGATCACGAGCCAGGGACTGTCGCGCAGCAAGTTGCTGCGGAGTTGGATGCTGTGTTGGGGGAAAATTCACTTGTGTTTTGGGCGGAAGAAAGGACTGATTGTGCTGATTCGCAGTTTTATACAAATTATGTGTGCCGGCAGGTGCGAATATATGACCCTGCCCCACGCGACGAGACTGATTACGAAGCATATTATTATTGGTCGTGGGGGGATTTGTTAAAAAGGTCTGGTAACTAAAGTTATTTTCAAAGGCATAACGGTTTTCTATTTCAGGGGCTTTCGGACGGGATTTGGCAATAGCACCTGAAGAGTTTACCTGAGTACTAGATGTCAGTTGCAGTCCAGTGAGCAGCTTCTTGCATTGCTCCAGCTGTTCCCGTAAATCAGCTATTTGCTGCTCAGCTAGTTTGTGTTTATCAGCATCTAGCTTCTCCTCCGGTTGTTGCGGCTTCCCTAACGTTGGTTGTTCCTTGAGAATTCTCTGGCCCTCTTGCCATTGCTTCGATGGGTTCACTACTATGTCCGCTACTCTCCCTGGTGGCCCGAGTTCGGTGTGGATGGCTGCTAGTGGTACGAGGTTTCCTCCAACTGCGCCTTCTGCTGTTGAACCCAGCCATTCGTTCACCCGATTTTGGGCAGAGCGGCGACTCACACGGCTCTTCTGGGACTTTATCTCATCCTCTACGGTGGCATTGAATAGCTTTTGTTGCTCATCCAGAAACTTCCTTTGAAGCTCTAATTCGACGCGCTGTTTTTCCAGCTCTTGCCTCTCCATTAGCCGTTTCATCGTGCCTGCCAGTTGGGAAGCGCGACCCGAAACGCTGCTGGATGATGCCGCATTAGTAAGTGCATTACATTTAGAACAGCTCCAAGCTCTTTCGTTAATGGAATTCGTTACACCAGCGCAGGAATAGTGCCACCAGTCGTCGCATCCATCGCATTGGACCATGTTATCCACCATATCGGGTCTATCACATGCGATGCAGTTGCTTTCCACCTCGTTGCGATTCGGGCTCGCGAGCGGACTTCTTGCCACGGGCATCGTATAAATTTTGAAGATTTTGTCCGGGGAATTTGTGTAATCAAACTCCACTGCGGTTTTCTCAAATTAAGTAGGCTCCACTTTCCGAAAGTCGTTTATTCACGCTTCAACTGTAGGTGTAATTCAAGTTAGGACAATTCATTAAATTTAATAAGAAAAAAAACTTACAATTTAGTGCGCCTTACTCTTAGCCTTATCCTCTAGACTTCGCAAATAAATCATTTAATTTTATTACATACGACCAAAATCAACCACGTTTTATTTATTCTCCCTTCAACCTGACAGTTCCTGCTTTATGCTGTGCCTGACAGCCTGACTCGTATGTATGGAGTATCGTCATGCCGGCGCTCCGCTCCCTGGAAATTGGTCCCGTTATCGGTGAAAAATTGAATCGGTGAACCTCGTCGAGACACAAATCTTCGAACGCAGGAGATACAGGAAACGGTGGATAAGCTGTAGGCTATCTCCAGATGTACTGCACGAATTGTGAGACAGGTGAAGAGAGCGATCCATCTTTTTACGCTCGACCTCCCGACTCTCACCAGCATTGGTCCGAAATAATCAAGTCCTGTGTATGTGAAGGGACGAACATAGGCAGCAAGCCGGGCTGTAGGTAACGGAGCCATCAGGGGTATTTGGGGGTGAGCTCTTCGGATTTTACAGACTTGGCACGCCCGGGAAATTTTCCTCACCACAGTCCGGAGCCTCGAGATCATATACACCTGCCGCATCTCGTTGAGCACCGTTTCATGATTGGCGTGATGAAATGCGCGATGGTACCAGTCGATCAGAAGCAGTGTTACAGGATGATCCCTTGGCAATATTATAGGGTACCGCGCATCAACAGGCAGATGTTTAGCCTTCCTGACCCGACTACATTGACGAAGCAATCCGCGATCGTCCAACACCGGCACGTATTGGTACAGGTCACTACCGGTATCTAACGACTTCCTTTGCTCCAGTGGTAGAGCTGTGTTTCTTGTCAGCGTTATCATTTCATCCGTATACACCTCATACTGGACTTGCTTGAAAATAGTTTCCTTGGCAGTCAGTAACTCTTCCTGCTCGAGTTGTCCAGAATACTTACGTCCTGTGCCTCGGGCGTTGTTCAAGAAACGGTTCACGTAAGCTATCGTTCGATGCAATCTCTCCCAACGGGAAAAGCGGTTGTAATCGATCAAAGGTCCGGCCTCCACGTGAAGAAATACCGAAGGACGCATTTCCTCAGTGGTTGCTACCGACGGTTTCACTGACTTCGGCCAGTTGTCTTCTGAAAGACGCAAGAAGCTCGGTCCTCCAAACCAGTTACTCTCATCGCTAAAATAAGGGCCACTTCCCCACTTGGTCGCTTCATCTGCAGGGTTTCGCTTCGACGGGACCCACCTCCACTCGCTAGCTTTAGTTGACTCCAGAATTTCTCCTACTCGATGCGCTATGAAGGGTCGATAATTGCGTGGATCCGCTAGAATCCAGGACAACGCAGTTGTAGAGTCAGTCCACAGCACCCGTCTGGAAATGGGAATACGAAGGTTCTCCAGAGTAAACTTCAACAACCGTGTTCCAAGCACGCATGCCTGCAACTCCAGTCTTGGCACGGACAATGGTTTCACAGGGGCCACCTTGGCCTTTCCAGCAACGAGCACACATTGGGCCTTGCCTCCGAAGTCTACCGTTCGTAAGTACACAGCACAGGAATAAGCGGTTTCACTAGCATCCACAAACACATGGAATTGGGTTGCAGCGTACGTCTCCTTTGTGGCGCCAGGAAAATAACAACGTGGGATATGCACGGTCGAAATAAACTCGATCATCTTCGTCCATCTTCGCCAGAAGTCACGTGAATTGTCGTCGACTTTATCATCCCAATCCGCGCCAGTTCTCCACAGGTTTTGTATAAGCACCTTGCCGTGGATCAAGAATGGTGCCAATAATCCTAAGGGGTCGAAAAGTGACATAACACACCTTAGAATCTGCCGTTTTGTTGGTCGAATATCTCCAGCGATCAAGGATAGAACATCTTCACCCAGTTGTGTAGAAAAGCTCAACTCATCCGTACGGGGAATCCACAGCATTCCTAGTACGCGTTCAGTTGCTGCAGTCCTGGTTAGGCAGAGGGTTTTGCCGTCCTCGGTTCTGGGCTCACCCAGATGATCAAGGATATTTTCGTTGTTTGATCGCCATCCACGCAACGTAAAGCCGCCATTTCGATGTACTAGTCGAACTTCTGCTGCTACCTGCCGTGCTTCTTCTTCACTTCCAAAGCTGTCAAGATAATCATCGACATAATGGCTGTCGACAATACCCTGCACTGCTCTCGGAAACATCTCGGAGTGCTCCTTCGCGTTGAGGTCCTTTATATATTGAGCTGAGGCCGGTGAACATGTGGAGCCGAACGTAGCAACATCCATAAGGTAGATTACGGGATCTTTAGAAGAATCGAAACGCCATAGGAATCGCTGCGAGTGCTTATCGACTTCTCGTATGCGCACTTGGTGAAACATTTCTTGAATGTCGGCACTCACGGCCACTTGGTACAATCGGAAACGGTAGAGAATGCCGGGCAATGATGCTAGTCTATCCGGACCCTTCAATAGCACGGAATTGAGCGATACGCCGTCTACCTTGGCTGCAGCATCCCAGACAACACGAACCTTTCCGGGTTTTTTCGCATTGGTTACCGCCCCCAGAGGAAGGTACCATACTCTGTGCGGGTCCGCTCTCGATAACTCATCTTCTGTCGCTCGATGTGCATATCCCTTCTCGCCATACTCTCGAATCTGACGATGAAGATTCTCTTTCAATACAGGGTTGCGCTCCATCTGTCGTTCAAGGCACTTCAAACGGCGCACCGCCATCGGGTAGCTGTTTGGAAGTACGATATCATCTTGCTTCCACAACAGTCCTGTCTCATATCTGTTCCCGATCCGTTTGGTTGTAGTCTCTAAAAGATATTGTGCGCGTTGATCTTCATCCGACATCATTGAATCCGGTACCTTAACACTCGCTTGCTCGAACTCAAAAAACTGCTTCATTGCTTCATGCAACTCACCGTTAGAATTACATTCACATATATGAAAACTATGGACCTTGTCGGGTTCGTCCAGCTGGCGACCGTATACACACCACCCAAGTCTCGTTTTTACTGCAACCGGTCCAGTGCCGTCTCCTTCCCTCACCTTCAAAGGCAGGGCTAGTCGTAGGTTATCGATTCCAATTAAAAGTTTCGGCACGACGCTCGCGTAACTCTGCAGTGGTATTCCTTTCAGGTACTTGAATCTCCTTTCCGCTACTTCACGGTGGAAACTCTGGCTGGGCAGGTTAAGGCGATCGACAGTTCGTGCTTCTGCTATTTTGAACTTTTGGCTGTGTCCTGTTCCTGCGATCTCGAAGCAAACCTTTTTCGAATCCGTCTCCCTTCGAGACACGTCGCCAGTCCAATGAAGGCAAAGTGGCTGCGGACTTCCATCAAGATCAAGCTGCATTGCTAACTCGTCTTCAATTAGCGTCAGTGTAGATCCCTCATCTAAAAAGGCAAACACATCGATGGCTTTAGACTTTCCGTAAACTGTAACAGGAACGATCCGAAATAGCGAGCTTGAATCTAGGTAACGGTGAGCGTGGTTTTCTGCAAGTTCCACCGTCGGAACTCTCCCGGCCTTCCTCGTCGAATGTAGGAGAGGATGGTGGCGATATTGACAGCCATCGACAGTGCACCGACTGTTGCTACGACAGCTTCGTCGCCCATGCCTGAAGAGGCAAATCTGACATAATCCTAGTTCACGAACTTTTCGCCATCGATCATCCTCGCTGAGGCCTTTGAACTCGTTGCACTCACGAAGACGGTGACCCTGCTTACTACAGTAATGACACCCAGGCGATGTTGTGTCCTTACTGCCGGCCGTGTGCAAGTTCACGTACCCTTTGCTTCTCGACTTGTCTCTGCTCACTGTTTTTCCCGCATCAGGTTCGTAGAGTATAACACTCGATGCGTCGCGAACGATGTCAGCCATATAGTCGCAGAATGTTCGCAGATTCACATTCCCTACGCCACGTTTGTATCCAGCCCACAACAGTTTTTGATCTGCCGGTAGCTTTCCCACAAGCTCCTGTAAAAGCGTAGGATTCGCCAAATGCGCTTGTTCGTTGGCAGCTTCTATGTGATCACACAATGCTTGCACCGCCATCCCATATTCAATTAATCCTTCTAGTTTGTCCGACCTGGGAGCTGGAATCGATCGCACCTCTCGCAGCAGCGAGTTTATCAGCACCTCTGATCGCCCATACCGCATGCGAAGCGTTTCGATGACGTGTGGCACCGCCTGTGGCAACACCAAACGACTGCGGACAGTCTCGAGCGCGTGTCCTTTGAGGCACCGTTGCAGCCGAATCATGTTCTCACCATCTGTATAACCGCAAGCTTCCGTAGTGTAATTGTAGTTGGAGATGAACATTGGCCACTCCGACGGATTTCCGGAAAAGCATGGGAGATCACGAGCCAGGGACTGTCGCGCAGCAAGTTGCTGCGGAGTTGGATGCTGTGTTGGGGGAAAATTCACTTGTGTTTTGGGCGGAAGAAAGGACTGATTGTGCTGATTCGCAGTTTTATACAAATTATGTGTGCCGGCAGGTGCGAATATATGACCCTGCCCCACGCGACGAGACTGATTACGAAGCATATTATTATTGGTCGTGGGGGGATTTGTTAAAAAGGTCTGGTAACTAAAGTTATTTTCAAAGGCATAACGGTTTTCTATTTCAGGGGCTTTCGGACGGGATTTGGCAATAGCACCTGAAGAGTTTACCTGAGTACTAGATGTCAGTTGCAGTC
This sequence comes from Topomyia yanbarensis, assembly GCF_030247195.1. Lineage (NCBI taxonomy): Eukaryota > Metazoa > Arthropoda > Insecta > Diptera > Culicidae > Topomyia > Topomyia yanbarensis. The sequence continues at coordinate 339,797,406 of NC_080671.1, forward strand.
CAGTGAGCAGCTTCTTGCATTGCTCCAGCTGTTCCCGTAAATCAGCTATTTGCTGCTCAGCTAGTTTGTGTTTATCAGCATCTAGCTTCTCCTCCGGTTGTTGCGGCTTCCCTAACGTTGGTTGTTCCTTGAGAATTCTCTGGCCCTCTTGCCATTGCTTCGATGGGTTCACTACTATGTCCGCTACTCTCCCTGGTGGCCCGAGTTCGGTGTGGATGGCTGCTAGTGGTACGAGGTTTCCTCCCACTGCGCCTTCTGCTGTTGAACCCAGCCATTCGTTCACCCGATTTTGGGCAGAGCGGCGACTCACACGGCTCTTCTGGGACTTTATCTCATCCTCTACGGTGGCATTGAATAGCTTTTGTTGCTCATCCAGAAACTTCCTTTGAAGCTCTAATTCGACGCGCTGTTTTTCCAGCTCTTGCCTCTCCATTAGCCGTTTCATCGTGCCTGCCAGTTGGGAAGCGCGACCCGAAACGCTGCTGGATGATGCCGCATTAGTAAGTGCATTACATTTAGAACAGCTCCAAGCTCTTTCGTTAATGGAATTCGTTACACCAGCGCAGGAATAGTGCCACCAGTCGTCGCATCCATCGCATTGGACCATGTTATCCACCATATCGGGTCTATCACATGCGATGCAGTTGCTTTCCACCTCGTTGCGATTCGGGCTCGCGAGCGGACTTCTTGCCACGGGCATCGTATAAATTTTGAAGATTTTGTCCGGGGAATTTGTGTAATCAAACTCCACTGCGGTTTTCTCAAATTAAGTAGGCTCCACTTTCCGAAAGTCGTTTATTCACGCTTCAACTGTAGGTGTAATTCAAGTTAGGACAATTCATTAAATTTAATAAGAAAAAAAACTTACAATTTAGTGCGCCTTACTCTTAGCCTTATCCTCTAGACTTCGCAAATAAATCATTTAATTTTATTACATACGACCAAAATCAACCACGTTTTATTTATTCTCCCTTCAACCTGACAGTTCCTGCTTTATGCTGTGCCTGACAGCCTGACTCGTATGTATGGAGTATCGTCATGCCGGCAGGGTTGCCGAACGTTCGGCTGCGTCAACAAAATAATATTCTCGTGAATCGTACAAACACAAATGTTATGAGAACCTGAACTTCCTAATAGCTTGCAATTCTTCGGTCTCAATGATGCAAATGAACTAAATCCAATAGTAAATTCACTAATTTCCTTAAACCTATTAAAAGCCTCTTTCAATGAACAAATTAACAGACGTTTTTGTACATGTTGACGCTTACCATCCTTTTTCACAGAAACATAGTCGTTTAGCCCAGGCATGGCTCGGCTAATCTGGTCGCTATCATAGAACTCCAACACCGTGTTTTTTGTTTGTGAATCCAAAGTATGAACCATCTATTCGTTGTTGTTGTTCTTGTTGTTGTGATGTTTTCCTTCTGCTAGCAACCTAGCTTGCAATACAATGTGTTTGTTTGCATGAAATTCATCCATTATCTTTTGATTTGACCAAGATTTTGGTAAAATAGACAATAACCTCACTTGATCGTTTCTTGAACATCCTGAATCTGCAAATCTCTATTTCAGTTGAGAAATTATATCATCAAGGTCAGCAGCTTTCGTTTTTAATAAGTCCAGCTCATCATTTTCTACATTAAACCCGAATAAATGTTTTTGTATTCCATGTGAAATATTCGAATATTTACTATTGGAATAATTGACTTGTTGAAGCTTGTTTATTGCTATTGGTGAAACGTTGATTCCCAGGACTCCTTTATTGAATATTTCAATGTTATGTATTCTGGAATAATCCTGCACATCGCTTTCCTGAGTAGATGCTGAGAATATTGATGTAACAGATGATATGTCTACTGGATCATATCCTGAAGGAGATGATTGTGGTTCTGTAGTGTAGATGCTCGGTAACTGCAGATATTTTATATTGTCAGAATTGCATGCCTGCAACCTGCAAGTATCACATATAAAAACAGACTCATCCAATTGAATTTTACACTCTGTGGATTTTAAAATTTCAATAATTTTTTGCGTTACTTTGCGAAGCTTCGATGAACACCGTTTACTAGGAAATGGTTTACAACACCTTACTTTATTGATATCCATAATAATTTGCTCATGTTGACACCAAAACACCGTACTGACTAAGTCTCTTTAATGTGTTAACCTATTTCAATGTAAAATATAGGTAAGTTTTAATACATGGTTCATAAAGGTATCAACTATTTTGCTTCAGAAAACATTGGCAGGTAAAATCTATGTCCTCCTATGGTTTCTCCAGAATAAAGAGTAATTCTCAAATGTGCGACTTAAATAACGTACAAATTGAACTATTATCCGAATATTATCAGCTTGGCGCTGAAAACAACATTTTTAGAGAATTCAATTTCTATGTAGTCAAATAAATTTTTTATTATTTTCCTGTAGTTTTTAATGGTTCGTTATACCGTCATGGTGTAAAAAGGAAAGTTGTAGAATATATTATGACTATTATGAAAATCGTACGATTGTTGATGGAGAAACACGAATAACTTATGAAAAGGGCGTAATTTAACGAATTATTACTTTTTGTCGAAACAAACTTTAAAATATCTTGAAAACGACTACATTTTCGAAGATTTCTGTTAAGAGCATTTTCATTTGAAATGACATTTAGAATCACAATCGATAAAAAAATATATTTTTGTCTGTAAAATAGTATAAAATTGAAAAACATGTACAAAGTTATAGTTAGAAAAACTTTTTTATTGAAAACTTCTCCAACATGAAATTAGACTTAAAATGTTTCTTTTTATTTAGGTTTTCGCTGGCAAAAAATAAAAAATTAAAAAATGGGTTTTTTTTTAATTTCAATTTTTAATATAAATTATAAATTTTTTGAAAATCATTTTTTTTCAGTGTATATTTTTTTTAAAAGATTAATGAATGCCCTGCATCGCATTCTCGAATAGTTTTGCTGTACAAATTATGGTTCTTGAACAATATTTTTTAGAAAGTAGTGCACGCAAAAACACATACGCCCTTTTAAAAAGTTTCCCTTGAGACAAAATGATTTGATTATCTCTTGAATATACTTAATTTCCCACATAGGCGCAACGTAAAAAGTTTCATCAAAATCGAAGATGGTCGGTCACGATTTTTTACAAAATTGGACGGCTCTTCGTGGAATTCCTCAATTTAGTATTTCTGCAATAACGCGTTATATAATTTTTTAGCTAAAATCGGATTTGGCTTCAAAATGCAACGAAAAATTCAAATATCGAGAAAAAAACAAAAGCTCCCGTCAACACCTGGGGATAAGTTATGATGTGAACCGCAAAACAAGTTTTCGACGAGAGGCCTCCGAAGATCCACCTTCACTCGCTCTGTTTTCAGTATTCTGACATGAAAATTTGAGAAAATGCTGTTCAATTGTGGCATTATTCTTGAAATTGAATGTATATAGTAACACTTTCTGAATCGCCATTACAATATTTTTAAAAATGTGCTTTTTACCGAATTAACTTTAACCCCGTTAGGGGGTTACACTTACGGAAAGTTCTTTTCTTGCTCTATCTTGAAATACGCAACATAAATCGTTTGAAATACGGAATATATTCTCATTGCACTCGAAAACCCAACATCGCCCACAACTTTTACTAAATAAAATTGGAACTCATTATTGCCCAGACTGGTTATGTCTGTTTGTCTGTGCTAGAATATCAGCCACGAATAACCTATATCCAATGTGGCGTATACTTATCACGAAAATATTGTCAACAAAGTATTGATCAATGCATAAATATTATTGTCAAACAACGTAACAACGGTTGAAACGTATCAATCCAAATTTCTTTCCATTACATCAATATTTTAATCGTTGATCAAAGAAACTCGATATTGATCAATATTCATGCCCATCCGCTTAAGCTGTGTTATAAAGTGTTTATTTTTTAAACGTTGAACAGCAAAGGGATGTTAAGCGAGGAAAGCTGTTTTATTTCCTCAGAAATATAGAAGGGTTTCAGTTCTTAGCAAATATTTGTTGCGTGTGGTTCCACCTCTGCAAGCTAAAGCTGCGGGAACAATCCGGTTGAAAGAGTGAATATCGCGTGTGCAAAATGAATAATCTACGAGGAAAAGATATGTTAGTTTGGCCGTGTAATTTGTTCTGCAAGGTATTTAGACTAAAAACAACTATTTGTAAACATTCTGAAATACAAGCAACTGACAGCAACTGTAAATTAGATATTACTAGCTGAGCTACGTTTTCTGAAAATGTTTCATGTGACTTTTGTGATAACCAATGGAAACAATATTTAAGTAATCTACAAATCTCTGAACGATCGTTTTTGCATTTTGTCCACATGCAACTCCAAAAGAAAATGTTTCAATACTTCTGTTAGTGTGCAATTTGTGTACAAGAGTATAAAACACAATGAAATTATATTAATTTTAAGTCGGTGTACGCACCACCTATAAAAACAAAATTATAAAACTGTTTAAAATCAAATGACAATGTGAATAGAAACGTTTAGTGTTTGGTATTCAAACGGGCTTTTGAAGCATTTTTTGAAGAAATTCTAGCATGATCAAAAATCGTACCTGAAACCTTGCCAGAAATCCTCGGAGTACAGTCGTGATTCGTTGGTTGGGCTAACGGTCCAACTAACGAATTTAATTCGCTAGTTGAACCGACTGACAAATGTCAAAAACTCTTCAAAGAAAACATTAGTAGTGTAAAAGATTGTTAGATAGATTGTCAAAGTTAATTTGACATGAGATTTTGACGCTCAGATGCTTTTTAGTTGAACAATGGTCCAACTAGCGAAGGTCCAACTAAAAAGCGGTCCAGTTAAAAAGTGTCGAACCAGCGAATCACGACTGTATACATGAAAAGTTTGGTGATGAACCATGAATACGTTCTAATGTAATGCTGAGATAACACTTTTGCATTTATAGTATAAAGAAGATTGCTATATTCAGGAAAGACTTAATTTGATAAACTATAGACAAAATAGCGGAAAGAAAGCCTAGCATAGTTCAACAGCTAAATACAGTATGTTAAATAATGAAAGACACCCTCGTCCTTTTCCATTTAATCCCATTACTACTACTCGACTGCCACAGTTTAATACGACGACAAACTTATTTAGTTTTTTATTTGTTGATTTTGATCTCGTACAATACAACAAAAATGAACAAAAATTCTGAAACGATAAGTGTCTTTTATTTTTTAATTTAATTTTTTTACATACAGTGGCTCAAATTTTTTTTACGTACTGTAGATCAAAAGATTTACACTAAATTTCGATTAATTGCATTGTATTATTTAAGCTTTCGTTTAAATAATTCTGAAAGCCACAATGATTATCCTTAATCTTCTTAGTGTATTGGAGTCGATATGGCTTGAGCGACACCTTAACAGAACTCTACAAGCTAGGCTCAATTGGACAAGACTAAAAGGTTGCGCTAAACGGTCAATGTTTACAAATTTTCACCAGTGAAAAAAATGGGTGAGTTGAGTTGAGTTGTTCTACAGATTTCGAAAGAACTGAGGCAGAAATATACACGCAAAAAAAAAATTAAAGGGTTGTGTACAGGACACGACCACGGTGACATTAAAAATATAGCTTTTTTATCTATCACACATATCGACACACGTTCTTGTTCACTCGCCTGTTTTCATATGTTACAATTTGCTATATACCCTCCCCATTAAAACATAATTTATTGAAGGTCTTTTAACGGTAATCTATTAATTAATCAAGTATCTCACTAGGTGATTGGCATTATTTGGCTGATCCATCTAGTAAAAATAGGCTGGTCTGTCCAGAAAGTATATTCAAAAGAAAAGTTCTATATTGAGAGCTGTGATGAGGAAACCCACGCCCGCCAACGGAAATATACAGATTCTCCATAAAATATGAAATTTCATTTTCCATTTAAATTTTCAATAATGTACTAATGAACTTAAGTAAACAATCTTAAGTGTAAGTATTTCTTGATCGATTAGTGGTGGAAAAATGAAATTATTTGATAAATTACATTGTTATGCAACGTTCGCACTACCAGTTAAAACGGGTTTTTATGCTATCTTGGTGACATTTTTCTTGTTGCTAATTATTAAAACGTGTTATAACTCTGTAGTGTAAACATTGTATTATTAAACCAATTCTGCAGCGTTTTATGTTATATAGGTGTTTTATGTGGTAATAGGACTGACATAATTATATCTTCAGTACAGTGGTTTGTTTCATAATTTAAAACAGATTTATTTTAAAATTTAAATTAGTATACCCAACCGTATTTGTTGTATACCTTAAATACATAGGGTAGGACAGATATTCTGACTGGTTAAACTGGGAATACAATTTTAAGTCCAGTAACGCTTAAGACATGGCTTGAGTTTGAATCGAAAAAGAACACCCGCTTCAACTGCTGCTGGGACGGTAAGTTCTGTTTTAAAATTTTCCGTTGTGTGCAGCACGAAACAAAAGTGTTTGAAATTAGAAAACAAAAAGTTCTGCTGGGAATGTGATTGTTTCCGATGCAATTACACTCAGATTTTCCACGCAGGGGATACAGGCCGTGTCTAGTCTAGTCTAGTCTAGTCTACACATACACAGCCAATACATGTAGGGATCCTGGAAAACTGCAGACTGCTGTCCACAATTTTTCTTGTCATTATTAATGTTTGTGGCACATATTGAATATGACACAAGCATTAAAGCGGCCAGGCCAACTGTGCAGCGTATAAAATAAACATGATTCAACATTATACGGCAATCAAATTATTCATTCAATTAATAATTTAATCAACGGATTATTTTGAACCTTGAATAAGGAAGAAACGTGGACAACCGTACACAACCGTTTCAATTTGATGGGGGTTTGATAAATCGTTGGGAGTGACTTTGCTAAGAGGGTTAATGTCACTCCTTTGGTCCTAGGTTCCCGGGATGGGACAGAAGTATTTAGCCCTGCCCTGGCTAATGAGCCAGGGTTATAGCGCCCTTACTCGCTCTCTGAAACAATAGAGAAAATTGGCGAAATCGGTTAATTAGTAGTAACATAAACAAAAAAAATACATAAAAAATACAAACCAACAGACAACTCACCTTGGACTAAAATCCATACAGGACTTCTATGTCCTAATATGCAGTACAGGATCATGAAAACAGAAACCTTCCGCGTTTGTTGAGCATTGATGGAAAACACAAATAACTATACCGTTTATTTCACAATAGGTCAAACCGATACTAAAAATCGACTGAGAATTTTTTTTCTATTTGGCTCAAAACAACAATAGTGATTCCTCAAATAAACACACAAACACGAAAGATAAAAATTATTAATTATTAACAGCTACTTAATGTAAGTCGAAATCTGAATTTAATTTTGGGCATTAAAGTATTAACAATATATCTATATGTAGCATACGTTTGTATTTTCTAATACATTTAAGATAGTCAATCAACAGCTCTCATAATGCTGGAACTTTAAACTTCAATCAATGGAAACAAAACTGTGCAAAGAAGAGTCAAATTATTCCGGGTACTGATTGGTATGTAAGGTCAACGCTAATGCTTAGTCATTAAAAGAAAACTCTATGGTTATTACACTGTTTATCCGTCCAATCAGAATCGTTCAGTTTCAAAGACAGGTACCGTAAACCGGGGTGGCATTGATCACTTTTGGAAGTAATCATTACATATTTTTCGACGCAGCACATTTTTTTCAAGTTTAACATTTTTAAACTATGTACTGATGTATAGTGAAGATGATTGGGTGGTTTTACCTGGAATTATTCGCTTATAACTATTTGTCCAAAAATGATTTGAGTTGTAGGGTCCGCTTTCGTATTCCGGGGTGACTTTGATAACCTGCATGTTCACCCACATTAAATTCTTGATGTCAATATTTTTCATTCAAATGTTTGTTTAGACTAATTCTGGAAAGATATTCAACTATTAAATATTAAAAATAGATGTGAATTGGTATTGTAAAAAGTATTTCAATTTACTGTGATATTCGAGTGACCAAAATTCGTATAATTCGAACCTAACTAGAACAAAAGACCAACTAGTTTTACAGAAAATTGTTTTTAAAATAAGCGAACTATTTAAAATAAATTTAGCGCACCCCACCCTAAAGAAAAATTAAAACTCACTTACAATTTATTACTCTAGTTAAAATCTAAGATTTATTTGTTTTATAAAAAAAATAGACACCATACTATAAAATAAGGTAAAGTAAAATTTCGGTTTTTGTGGTTTTTTTTACCCAAAAACCGAACAATATACTCAAAAAATATAACAAATCAGTATTTTATAAGTTATAGAGCAAAACTCATTTCAAATTATATGGATTCGGTAGACTATTCGGGCCAAATAAGCAATCTACGAAAAAAGTTTGGAGTGAGCAAAGTCACCCCTATGATCAAAATCACCCCGGTTTACGGTACTATTTCCTTCAGTTTTGCAAGCTTGATTCATTGGTCCCTTCTCCCATCTCTTACCTTGTATCGCCATCCAATCATACTTTCTCTTACCACGTCCAAATTAACTCCGACAAATTATCATGAGTGTAATTGCAGTCAACAGGACTGCAAATACCTGGTCTCCCACGCATAGTCCGCAGTGCACCAGCTGATCTAGTTCGACCTTATTCCGATTACTCCTTTTCACGTTTTCATCAAGCCTGTCACTATTTACTACCGGACACCTCAGGTCTGGCTTCCAGAAAGCCTCAACAATTGCTCCCAGCGACACAAACCTTAGTTCATATAGCAGCTAGATTAGAAATTAGCCATTTATCACTTTTTGTTTTTATTTATTTGAATATTCCGAACACAAGTTTGACGCGTGTAAAATTTGCACGACTTTTCTCGGCCATCGTCTACTTCGATCTCACGCAGGGGATACAGGCCGTGTAAATGAAAACCGCGTAAATTTAAAAAAAACGCGTTAATGAAAACCGCGTAAATTTCAAAATCCGCGTAAAAAACCTGAGTGTGCTCTCCTATATAAAATACTACGTTGCTGAACAGTGCAATAACTACAGAAGCACGTTGTCAGATGCCTTACTGATAAAAAACATATAACCGAAATATGAAACATGAAAACCAATTGGCTCTTTACCCTACGCAGCTACAAAGCGCCGTAAACATGGATTAACAAGTTACAACGCACACGCATGCATAAAAATAAATATACTTTTTTCAAACGCAACACTCTTAAGCAGCACACACCGTATTGAATTAAATCCAAACCACCCCGCCCACCCACTTTGCAAATCATTCTGTGACACCATGCTGGTACCCGACAAATCCGCACACGGCCACCGCTGCCGAAAATGCATAGCGTCTACCGCTTATTGTAGTGCCCAAACGCTGCAGCCATGATCTTACCCGTTCGACATAAGAACAAAAAGTGATTCAAACGGGTACGCGTCACCTCTATTTATAAACTAATATGGTATATGGTTTAGTCACTTAGGTGCGAGTGTGTGCAAATGCCAACGTTACCGAAAATCGATAGCGCTTATTGCATCGCCCGGAGACGACGTTGCTCGTGTGGGATAAGAGCAACAACTGATTTAAACGGACATGCGTTGCTTCTATTTATAACTTTTCGTGTTTCATTGAGCAACTAAGCTGCCCTCTTTTGACGGCTGTGTCTGAGAAATCTGCCTCACGAATGGTATTTTTCCCGTTTTTTGCGAACTTTTTAATTTTACCAATTTCCAAAAGTCTACTTTTATTGGGGAGATATTAAATTATTACCAATATTTAAGTTAGGTGTTTCTGAATCGGTTGGTGTATGAATGATTAAAATCCATCCAGTAATATCGGAGTTATAAGCGTGCAAACCTTACATAGTTTCGTTACATGGGAGATAGTTTAGATTTTAGAATGACACCTAGCCCCAGATAGTGGAGTAAGACATTTTTAATGTCAAAAGATTTGTGGGCTCAATAAAAATATAAATTAAATTCAATAAATAAAATTATTGGTCGGGAGACAATAAATTTATTTATTGAATTCAATGAAATTTCTTCATTGTTTCAATAAAAAAATTATCGTTCCCTTTATTAACAATTTTTTTATTAAAATTAAACGAAAATTATTGAAATTGAAAATGTTTTTATTGAAAGCAAAACTTTATTGTTGTTCTAATTAAAACAATATTTTCAAGCTAATAATTTTGTTCGTTAAAGTGATAAATAAATGATTGGATTCAATAACACATATTTTTCGTTTAAATATGCTAAATTTTCCTGCGTGTACAGCAGTGGTAGATATCTTGAAAGTTCGTCTAGATAAGCACATAATTTTGATAAAGCAAGCAAGTAACATTACTGGCGACAAACTTTTTATGAAGAACTAACGCATCTACGTGCCCGCTCACAAAGTTGGAATTGACAATGTAGTCACCGATTGGATTCACAGTGTCCCCAAAGTGCAAAAAATGCGTTCTTTGATTGGATTAAAACTATTGATTTCAACAATGTGATGCCTTTAAAGAGGTTTTTTGGAATCTAAGACAAGACGTGACAATCGGCTTCTTTTTTTCATTCGACATTCTTCTTTTCGCAGATTTCCACCCTGCTGAAATCTTCCGATTCTTGTTAGTTTTTTATGTCTGCAATATTTTGTATCTTGAATCCATTATATTAATAAAGGGCATCGTTTTTCCATGTCATGGGTGTTTAGAAAGGTTTGATTAAACTATTTTCTGACAAACTTTAGATTACGGTTTGGTTGCTGTCTTATTTTTGTTTAAATCAATTAAACAAACGTGGTATATACTTGTTCTACCTTGTCGCAAAATTTCTGCTTAATTTTTTATATTTTTTCTCTTAACGATAATAATATTATTTATCAAAAGTAATTACATTATTTTCCTATAAATATAGTAACACTGCCAAACATCATCCCTGCAGTAACATTGCGTACGGTGCAAAAAGTCAGAATCAACCAATCAGGAGCTGGAACATTCTGACGTAAAATTGGAACAAAAATGGCCCCCTCTATTGTCATGCCTTGTCTCAGCTTGGAATAAACACTCTTATGTCTTATTTTACTCGATTAACGCAAATAACCGATTAATTTCTAAAATAATCGAAAAATCAATAATCGATTACAAGCTTTCGGTATAATCGAGCAAATCGAGTAGCTACTATCAATTAATCGAGAGCATAATTAATGAAGAGTGTGCGTTGAAAATGAAAGTCGCAGAACAAAAAATATGACATGACTTCTCCAAATTTTTCATAATCTGTCTAGCGACCTTTTTTGTTGACAAACTAAGATTTACTAATGTGGTTTTTGTTTGAGGCGAAACTGAGTCAGTTCCTAACCCCAACTGCTGTCAAAATGTATGAACTGACAGCGGTTGGGGTTAGAACCTGACTCAGTTTCAGGTTCAAGCGAAATCGCCATAAGTAATCCCCAAGTAACCATAAGCATTAAGCCATTGCAGTATATTGGCTACACATTTGCACTAATGTTGCATTGAAACTCCATTACAGCATAACCAACGCAATAAAGCCCTATATAAGCATCAATTATGCATAACTGCACAGCCGACATATAGCATTATCGCTTGCTCTATATGCGTATATAAAACTGATATAACGCGTACATGCTTCAAGGATCTTTAAAGCATGTAAGCTTTACAAGTGCATTTAATGCCATTAGAGAGCAAATATAGAGCTGATATAATGCTATTGTAATGCCGTAGGTTTATTTGTTATGCAACTCTTCTTGAAGATTATATTCATTTCACTCGAACATATACAATATAGTCCAGGTAGCAAACGCAGCGCACTTACAGTGAAGGACGGGGCAAGGTACCTCAGTTCGAGACTTACTAAAGGTAATTTTCGTAAACATTCATATCAAGTGAGAACGAAAACCCATTAAGGATATTCATTACAATGTATTAGAACAGAGTCAATTACGGTTTTAAACAGAACATTTTATTTTATTTTTTTTTCCTTTTTGCTCATCACACCTAAAGGAAACATAAGAAATGCTTTTCAAACCATGGCGGACAATGACAGCTTATAATAGCATTAGTAGTGCCAATATACGGCTTTCAAATATGACATTTGTACGCTGGTGCTATATAATAGCATTAGTACTGCAGAACAGGGTTACCATATATAATACCAGCATTATATAAGTATTTAGGGCTTCACGGCTTTTTAGGACAGCTTTATATGTGGATCTAAAGCAGATATTAGGTTACGTTATAATGCTTATTGGTTACTTGGGTCGATTACTGATTTCAATCGATTATCATGGTCGATTATTCGAATGAATTAATCAAGCTCTCAAAAATTATTCGATTAACGGATAATCGATTATTTGCTCTATCACTAAACATTCCGTTGCTTTCTATATCATCGAATCGATGATTAATCTTTCTAATAGTGAGTAATGAAATTTATTTTCTCCAATAATTCGGATAGAAAAATACTCACTCCAACAAAGTAAAAGATCAAATCAGGCCCATGCGCAAGGGGAGGGTTTTGGGGGTTTAAACTCCTCTTATGAGAGTTTTGACTCACATTTGAAAATTCCTGAACTTCTAAATTTTATACTGTGAGCCGTTTTGACACACAATGTCATTTGAGTTAGGTTATTTGTAAAACATGACCCCTGCGAGGGTGGCTGTTAAAGCATGTAATTCAAGTTGGTCAACATCGCAGGGTTAGGTTCACGTCTCAACAAGTTTTGATATTAACAATAGTTGTGAGTACATTGCCTTGCAGAAATCCGGCAGGAAAAACCGTTAATAACCATAAGGCGAAATAGTCTGACAGAAACGGTTGTTTCATTTGAGCCGGCAGGCTAGCAGAGCCAGAAATTCTGCCATGCATTTTATTTCGCTGCTGGCTATCTGAGGGAATTCTGCTGGTCCTAGACCCTGATAGAAGCTACCAGATGAGTACACCGGCTCCGGGGAACCCGGATTTCTGGAGCTCTGGGAAATACTATCGAGATGGAAGTCAAACTTCTGGCAATTTCCTCAGAAGTTTGTTTCTGATCGTTACGGAACCATCTGAAGGTTATTCACGACCCCAAGTGAATCTGTTCAAAAATGATCGTTCCAGAGTCACATCAGCAAATGGTCCCAGAAAGAGAACTGCGGAGACTCCATTTTGGATCGATTGGATTCACATTTAGCTGTCAAAAAACGAATCCAATCGAACATTTCCTATCCTTATAACATTGGACGTGTTGATATACAATGCCGGGCATACGTTGCCAAAAATGCTGTTTTTCTCTCCGCAGTTCTCTTACTAGAGTTTTTCTAATAAGACGTACTCTGCTGATGCAATTGCAATTTTGACTTACATATTGCTAGGGTTCCATTAAAATTTACGAACAGTGTATCAATATTCAAATAAGCCCCTTGAAATTTGGATTCCCGGGAACAGGGGCGGCGAAACACTTTACACCCGAGTGGGTAGAAAGCATAGGGTGAGAGGTCCATTAGTAAGGATTGTTTCCCTTTTCGCAATGCACACGCTTACATTACATTCACATTAAATCACGTTTGTTTATGCAAATGAAATTGTGGTACATCGATGTTTTCAAATGTGTGTAGCGCGAGATACATGCGTTGCGCATCTAAATTTTTTGAAATGGTTCAAAATTTCGAGTAATTACCCACTCGGTTATTTTCGAGTGGGTAGTACTACCCATACTACCCACGCTTTCCGCCGGCCCTGCCCGGGAATCATTCGTCCGATTCATTTTTACAGGGTCTAAAAATGGATGAGTTCATGAATCCTAGCATTCAAAATTGTCCACATCAGATAAAATTTACATTTTATTTTGCGGGTATCCGGTATGTCGATTGTTATGAGGTAAAAAATCCCACTTCCAGTATTGTCAATTTTATCCCCCAAAAGCTGTTCTTCGTAGAGTTCCAAAATGTTAGTTAATAAGGATTACTTCATAGCTATAAAATGAATAATGGAATTTCATAGATAGAACGGAAAAGGTATTCGGATTTGCGGTCTGATACATAACGGTAAAAGTTTTTAATGTACTGTGATATTATGTTAAGCCATCAGAAAAATGATGATGGAAAAATCTCCGAAAATGTCTCAACAAAAGCACAATCATGCTAGTAAATTCCGTCGGGAAATTGCACAGCAAATTCTATCATCATACTGGGACTAAGAATGCTTCTGAATCGAGGTTTAAATATACGACGACTGTTTTATGCGTATTCCTATCTTCTGGAGCATAAACCAGTTAGTTTTTTCTGATTCCAGGGATGTAGGGTAAATGATATTATCTGGGACTACGCACAAATTGCTCATATTAAATCAAAATCAAACGTTAACCCTAGAAAGCAACATTAATTACTCAATATCTCCTTCTATGTAGCTGTAAGTAATATGGAATGACCAAATTTTAGAAATAATATCCCTTCTCAGATACATTTTGCTTACTTGAATCTAGTTTGCTGAACATGTTTTCAGGTAGCAATACACTTTAAGATAATTTTGCCTAATAAAACACTACCCTACTTTCCAATCTAGATTATCCTGAAGAATTCATTTTTCTCATATCGCGTTATCGTTTCCCTTGGGAAATCTTCCGGACATGATGTACTGGGGAAGAACAGTCTGTCGTTGGGAGATATAACCCGTGTCTAGTTAGCAATAGAAATGCCAATTCCAGCGATAGCTACTTAAAATACCGAGAGAAGCGCCTTTCGCATTATTCACATTTGCTAACCCAGTTCGTCGCGTCACATCCCGAGGGAGGATTGATTGTAGTACACACTGGCCCCAATTTGTGTTCATCAATTCAAACTTTACCGTTCCCTCTAAACTAACCATTCCTCCCCAGCTAGTCCAGTAACAATTACATAGCCTTCCAGTAGCGGAACGAAAGATAAGCTTGCCAACAATAAAACGTTCCGCATCGTAGTGTAGATGGAAACAGCGAATTATTGACACTCATTGTTGCGGTGTTGACTAGAGAGCAAGCCTGGAACGAGAACTGCGGCGGAAGTAGTGAAACATAAACCTTCAAGCACGGAGACAAGCATCACCCGCTTCACAATAGCCTCCCAAACGTCCAGAGTTTCTCGGTGGACCTCCCACAGTGCAGCCTCCAGTCAGGGTGGCAGAAGCGTGTACCAATCAGAAGCAAATTAAACCGTGAACCAACTCGTTCAAGTTGGAAGGTAAAATCTTCTCGGCGGTGAACAACTTTCTCACTGCGTCGACATTTGTCAAGGATATTAGACAGCTGATTATGGTGAGTATTTCTTGTATGAGGTTAATTAATATGTTCAAATGCCAAACACCGGATGTAATTCTGGAGTTCCTTCATATAAATTCAATAATTCTGAATAAACATCTGTGGGTCTATCATTTGTCTTCGATAGGGAACCAAATATAAATTAAATCAGTATTTTATTAGATAATCATTCATTTTAAATAGGCAAGCGAGTTCTTACTAGTTCAGCTCAAATTTTATCTGCCTAATTTATATCTTGGGAAAGCACGACACATACGTTCTTTCCCATTTTGACTAAATCTAGAAAAAGCTATGAAAACTTTCATCTTCACCCGTCCTGCGAGTTGTAGCTTAAGGCGTGGAGAATTTTGTTAATTTATATTTTGGTCCATTCTGGCTGAATCCGGGCCACTATTTAAACTGATATTGATCGCTGAAATCGATGAACTCTCCGTTAAGGGGTTACATACCTTTTTGTGAGCAAAATGTCAAGAAAATTTTAATTTACTTAAAGGCAAAAACCAATGATTTCATTACATCTTATATTATTTTGGTAGTACATTTTTCAGTGAAAAAAAAACAAGCATAAGTTTATAAAAATATATTCATAATTAGCGGAGTTATAGCTTTTTTCCCGAAACCTTTTTTTATTTAAGAGGATTGCGGTCATCACGATTAAAGACCAATAGATCAACCAAAATCCCAAAAAACTAAAAAAAATCCATTAGTACATGAGTATTTCGGGAACGTTTTTCCAAAAAAATTAATTCGATCAATTGAAAAAAAATTGAAGAAAATCAGTTGAGTCGTTTTTCGGCAATCGTGATCACGGAAAAACCATTTTTAGAAAAACGACAATTCGAGAAAATCGTATTTAAAATTTTAAGTTAGCACTGCTTTTGGTAGACAAAGCACACTTCAAAGCGCTGTAACTTTCGATCTATTCCTCGGATCTATATAAAAATATGGGAAAATATTTTCAAAGAGTTGTATTTTCAGATAAAGTAATAAAAAAAAACGTATCAACGCAAGAAAAATGACGAAAGTTGTGGAACAAAGCAGCTAAACTACACATCCCTGATTTGCGGTTGGACTGACATACGTCCATGTTCGCGAGAAATATTTCATATATTGAATAAGATCTATGTGTTTTTAGGTGTCCAAATTTTGTTGCAAACGAGCTTTATCCAGGCAAAAATTAATTAAACATTCTCATTTTGGTGGAAAATTCATACAAAGGTCTTTTCTTGGAACGTGTTATCCATAGTACATAATTTTAATAATGATTAGGTTGTTAATACTAATTTATGCAGCATCGATTTTTTCACAACTGTAAAATTGGGTCATTATTCGAAAAAATGGTTAAAAGTCGGATAATCACGAGAAAAAATAGACTAACAAGTGGCATTGTGCATCTCAAAACGAAAGGTTTATTGTATACAAGCTTATATGAAAAAGTCGATTCGCAGTGGTTGCATAATGTAGCCCCTGGTTTTTGGTAAGATTGTTTGTGATTTGAGTCTTTTAGTCACTCATTTGCTTGTTAATGATTTTTTTCACAAATTCGTCATTTCAAAGATAAGGTACCCTCTAAAAAGGTCAGTTGGAATATAATAAATAGAAACAAATAAATATATCCCAATAAAGCGGTTTTAAATGCAATCTGGCAATAGCAGCAAACAGAAATGGGCAACAGTGTACATTCTACCTCTGCTCAAGCTAGTACCTTGCAACTTGAGCTACAGCAATTTACAGACCTGTTGACCACTCGAGGGCGGCACGTAGTGTTCGATACGCGGAATCATTGACTCGCTACACCGACCGTTAACTCAATTGCCTCGAAATTGTGTTTTTTGAAAAGTTCCTTTGTGGCGATCATTATATTTTTTTTATTCAATTCGTTTATTTGATAAGGCAGGTTTGCGTTAGCTTAAAGGTGCCAATTTTGTTTTGTTTTACATTTTAAATTACTTAAAACTTACATATTACATATTGATTTTTGAAATTAAACTAAGGCTAATTTATAGCTATACATATAAGGGAACATGGGGAGACTTGACCAGGTTTTCAGCTAAAACTGCATAAATCTCTAAAAAGGCCTTCAATCCCTCAAAAGTGATTGAGATATAATGTGCAAAGTTATTGTGCATGTTCATGATTTTTTGCAAAATTTTTAACTTAATTTTTGAAAAGTTACAAAAGTTTTTCTGAGATCGTATTCTTTTGGTCAAGTCTCCCCACTGCGGGGGGACATGACCAAGACGTGGGGAGACTTGACCAAGAGAACTTTGAAGAATCATAACAAAACATAATGACATAAAACATACTGTAATTATTTTTTACCATATTGTCGAGATCTTTAGGTAGCAGTAAAAACTATAAAAGGGTTGCATTTGATATATTTCGATTTTTTTAATGCATTTCTGTTTAAGGATTAACTGTACTGCTTGCATTGCATGTTCACACATCACGAAATCAGTCCTACTATTGCTAACTTTGTTTACTAATACTAAAATATAAAGACTTATGTTTGAGGTGGATTTTTTTTATGGCGTGATTAACATTAACAGTAGTTACCAAAGAATAATAAATATTAGCAATTTTGTATCTTTCTTAAGCTAATTGCCACTTGGTCAAGTCTCCCCATAAAATCTTGGTCAAGTCTCCCCAACATTAATTATTGCGTTCAATGTCATTCAAATTCTAGTAATAACTATTCCAATGTTCCAATTTATGTAAAATCATTTCATGGCTTCACAAAGATTATTATGGAATATTAGTACATTAAAAGTAATTAGTATTCGAGTAGATGTGTCCATACAAAGTTTGATAAAAAATTACATCATTTAATGCAAATTTATTAATCACGCAATATTTTCTATAAGGAAAGGATTTTTCATTCCAAACTTTTAAAATTACCTTAAGGGATCGAAACAAGTATAAAAATATTTTTGAAAAAAATTTAAGAATCGAATAGAAGACACCATAGCCATAAATAGAATTTTGTGCTTGGTCAAGTCTCCCCATGTTCCCCTACACAAGGGGGTAATATAATTTTCGTAAGATTAGGGGGGTCATTTAGTTTTTATGGCAATATGGTTTGACATTTTTAGCAATGAGATTATTGGAGCAAATAATGTTTAACTAACGGAGAAAATTTTTACGACTATCTTAAAAGTAGAAATAACTAGAGGGCGTGATTAAATTGTGTAAAGATTCAGGGACATTAATTAGAGTTATTTTATGTGGTAGTAGAGTTGGGCATTTTCAACGAGATCATATAATATAATAGTTAAAACTAGAAAAGACAGGAAGAGCTAAATGCTTCGTGAAGATATTGGGGGGGGGGGGGGCAGACAATGTGCTCGATGTCGTGATAGCCGTCGCTACAAGCGTAGATACCACTCTCCACGAGCCCAATACGTCGGAGATGTGCATCCAGCGTGTAGTGGTTTGCCATGAGTCGCGACATCAAACGAATGAAGTCACGACCCACATCCATCCCCTTGAACCAAGGTTTCGTCGATACCTTAAGGACTATCGAATGTAGCCACCTTCCTAGCTCCCCATTGCTCCACGAGGTTTACCAACTTTCGAGGATTCTCTGCTGAGTGATACTGAAAAATTCGTGGAAGCAAATTGGTCTTTCAAAAACGTCACCTTCAAGGGCACCCACCTTATCTAAGGAGTCCGCCTTCTCATTGCCCGGAATGGAGCAATGAGAAGGGACCCACACCAAGGTAATCTGGAAAGATTTGTCAGATAAAGCACTCAGTAGCTCCCGTATTTTCCCCAAAAAATACGAGGAATGCTTTCCATGTTTCATCAAGCGAATAGCATCAATAGAACTCAGACTATCCGAGACGATGAAGTAATGGTCTGCGGGTAATATGTCAATGACTCCAAGGGTATACTGAATAGCAGCTAGTTCTGCGGCGCAAACTGAAGCAGGGTCACTGAGTTTGTAGGAGGCGGTGAACTTTTGATTGAAAATACCGAAGCCAGTGGACCCTTCGAGGTTTGATCCGTCAGTATAAAACATCTTAGAACAGTCGACTTCTCGGAATTTATTATAAAAATGCTTGGAACCACTTGAGGGCATATGTGGTTCGGAATTCCCCAGATCTCGTGTTTCATGGATGTGTCGAAGAAAACAATAGATTCAGAAGTATTTATGAAATGGACACGGTTTGGATTGTAGGAAGAAGGATTAATATTCTGCGCCATGTAGTCAAAGTACAGGGACATGAAACGGGTCTGAGAATTGAACTCTGTTGAGCCTTTCGAAATTTTCAATCACCACCGGGTTTAAGATATCGCATCGAATGAGCAATCGATATGAGAGTTCCCAAAATCGATTTTTCAGCGGGAGAACGCCCGACAGGACTTCGAGACGCATCGTATGGGTCGACTGCATGCACCCCAAGGCGATACGCAAACAACGATACTGAATTCTTTCGAGTTTGATGAAATGTATGTTCGCGGCGGAGCGAAAGCAGAAGCATCCGTATTCCACTACCGATAGTATCGTTATTTGATACAACCTAATTAGGTCTCCTGGGTGGGCACCCCACCACGTTCCGGTTATTGTACGAAGAAAGTTGATCCTTTGCTGGCATTTCTGTTTCAGATACCGAATATGGCATCCCCAAGTACCTTTCGAGTCGAACCAGACCCCTAGATATTTTACTGTGAAGACCTGAGCTATAGTTTGACCCATTAATAGAAGCTGTAGTTGTGCTGGTTCACGCTTCCTAGAAAATACAACTAGCTCAGTTTTCTCCGTGGAGAATTCGATACCCAGCTTAATAGCCCATGCAGACAAATTGTCCAAGGTATTCTGTAATGGTCCTTGTAGATCGACAGCTTTGGGTCCCGTTACAGAAACCACGCCATCGTCTGCAAGTTGTCTTAACGTGCAGGAATTGTCAAGACATTCATCAATGTCGTTGACGTAGAAATTGTATAACAGGGGGCTTAGACATGAGCCCTGGGGAAGGCCCATGTAGCTAAATCGTGATGTCGATAAGTCACCATGCGAAAAATGCATGTGCTTTTCCGACAACAACTTTAGTAAAAAGTTGTTTAAAGTCGCTGAAAGACCATGCTGGTGCAGCTTCTCTGAAAGAATGTTGATCGAAACTGAATCGAAAGCCCCCTTAATATCTATGAACACTGATGCCATCTGCTCTTTGCTAGCATAGGCCATTTGAATTTCGGTTGAGAGCAACGCAAGACAATCGTTCGAAAGCCAAATTGTGTATCTGACAGTAAGCCATTTGTTTCGACCCAATTGTCGAGGCGGAATAGGATCATTTTCTCGAACACCTTCCGGATACAGGACAGCATTGCGATCGGTCGATAGGAATTGTGATCGGAGACTGGTTTTCATGGTTTTTGGATGGATATGACCTTCACTTGTCTCCAATCGTGTGGGACAATGTTAGCCTCAAGAAACTTATGGAATAAGTTCAACAAGCGTCTCTTGGCAGAGTCTGGCAGATTCTTCAACATGTTAAATTTGATTCTGTCTGGCCCTGGAGCTTTATTGTTACATGACAAGAGAGCAAGTGAGAACTCCACCATCGAAAAAGGTGTTTCGTTCGCGTTATCGTGAGGGGGCGCGGCGCGGTAGATCTTCTATGCCGGGGCGGAATCCGGACAAACCTTCTTGGTGAAATCGAATATCCAACGGTTTGAATATTCCACGCTCTCATTAGTACTGTTTCGGTTAAGCATACGTCGGGCTGTTCCCCAAAGAGTGCTCATCGATGTTTCTCTCGTTAATCCGTCGACGAACCAGCGCCAATAACCGCGTTTATTGGCTTTCATCAAACTCTTCATTCGCTTGTCTAACGTCGCGTAAAGGGCGAACACGAAATTATTGCGACACATTCAACAGGGCATAACTTTTTTACCATTGGGTAAAAATCAACCAAATTTAGCACACTTTCTCATTGATGTGTATTGTTTACATGCTGTCAAACTCGAAGTCGTGTTTTTCGATTCAACGAAAATGGAGGTGAACCAACGCGAGTCGAGAGAACAAATTCTTTCCAAATACCTGGAATGTCCTGACCTGTCGCACCGGCAGTTGGGAAAAATGTTGAACATTCACCATTCAACCATCTCCAGAGTGTTGAAGCGGTTCCAGGAGCGGTTGACGCTGGACCACGGCAAAGGAGCTGGAAGAAAACCGGGACCGGAGAACAAAAAGACGGAGGGAAAGGTGAAGCGGATGATTAAAGCAAATCCCAACGTCTCAACCCGTGATTTGGCTAAAAAGATCGACATGTCACAGAGCTACGTGCAGAATGCAAAAAAGAGAGCTGGACTACATACATACAAAGTACAGAACTTCCCAAACCGCGATGAGCGGCAACAATCGACGGCTAAAACTCGGACACGGAAGCTCTACGAGAAGATGCTGGCAAAATATGGCTGCTGTGTGATGGACGACGAAACGTATATAAAAGCCGATTTTAAGCGAACTCCGGGGTTGGAGTTTTTCACCGACAAGAGCAAGTTCTATGTGGACGACAAATTTAAGAAGAAGAAAATGTCGAAGTTCGCCTCTAAATAGCTCATTTGGCAGGCCATCTGCTCTTGCGGACTGTGAGCCTTTCGTGACAAAGGGCACAGTAAATGGCGAGATCTACAAATCTGAGTGCCTCGAGAAGCGCCTTTTGCCGTTCTTGCAGCAGCACGACAAAGCTCCGCTATTTTGGCCAGATTTTGCATCATGCCACTATTCTAAAAGTGTCCTGGAGTGGTATGAGGCCAATTCTGTCGATTTTGTTCCAAAGAACATGAATCCGCCAAACTGTCCGGAGCTGCGCCTGGTGGAGCAGTACTGGGCAATGATGAAGCGGGAACTTCGGAAGAGCAAGAAGACAGTCAAAGACGAGAAGGACATGTTAAGAAAATGGAAAAAAAACTGAGAAACTGGTACCGGATGACACTGTAAAGACTTTGATGGAGGGCATCAAGCGAAAATGCGTTCAATTTTATACTCAAGACTCCATCGATTAGCTTTTCTTTTGATTTTTGAAGTAAATATATGTATAAAACTACCCTAAAATTTTGGTTTGATTTTAAACATTATAAGAAAATTGGCATGACATTTTCGGTGTCGCAATAATTTCGTGTTCGCCCTTTACTGTCGAAAGCTAGCGGGTAACCAGTCGTTCCGGAAGGTCTTAAACGCGGCGGCCTTCTCTGCGTATACGTCTGAGCACTCTTTATCCCACCAGAGATTGGAAGAACGTTTTTGTATGTTCGCGCCGGGTACTGGCTTAGTCTGAGCTTGATTCGCGCTGTCGAGAATCAAGCCAGCCAAAAAGCTGTACTCTTCCTCCGGAGGAAGTTCTTGGGTAGATTCGACGTTGTCGGATATCGCGGCCGCATAGCTCTTCCAATCGATATTTCGTGTGAGGTCATGCGAAATATTGATTGATTCCAATGGTCTTGAGCTGTTGGTGATCGAGACTACGATCGGCAGATGGTCGCTACCGTGGGGATCAGGGATTACCTTCCACGCGCAATCCAACTGTAGCGAGGTCGAGCAAAGGGATAAATCTAATGCGCTTGGGCGCGCTGGTGGGGGAGGGATCCGTGTCATTTCACCCGTGTTTAGAATTGTCATATTGAAGTTGTCGCAAATATTATGAATTAAAGAGGAACGGTTATCATCATAAAGGCAACCCCATTCCGTACCGTGAGAGTTAAAGTCTCCTAAAACAAGTCGCGGTGCAGGCAGGGATTCTATGATGTCATGTAGCCGGCGGTGCCCAATTGCGGTGTTGGGGGGAATATATATGGAAGCTATGCAAAGATCTTTGCCTTTGGTTGTCACTTGACAAGCGACAACTTCAATACCTGTTATCGAGGGAAGGTTAATTCTGTAGAAGGAATAGCGCTTTTTGATCCCCAAAAGCACTCCTCCATAGGGGGTGTGTCGATCCAGGCGAATAATATTAAAATCGTGGAAATTGATATCTATATTTGAAGTTAATCAAGTTTCACATAATGCAAATGCATCGCAACTCAAACTATTTATTAAAATTTTGAAGGAATCGATTTTCGGGATGATACTTCTGCAATTCCACTAAAAGACAGTGATCAATCGCTGAAAGGAGGGGCCATTTAGCAGTCAACTGCTTCAAAAATGTTCTTACTGTATGGAGAAAAGCTAAAATAAGACTTTTAATAGGATCAGTTATATTGAAAGTTATTATCCAGTCCACTATGTCCGAGAGTTTGATAATTCCAGTGCTGTGATTACTCTCGAACTGAAACAAAGGAACACTTGGGATTTTTGATGTTCCTGGAAGTGCTGGGAACTCCTTATCTGAGCTTAATCCTCCAAAACCAGGAGCTAATTGCTTCGGTTTGGTTGCAACACTTCCAATAGATGTGACTTTCGGAGCCCCGTCAAGGGATACCTTCTGGCCTTTACAAGGAACTTTAGGAGAGGAAATGTTCCTCGTCTTCCTATAACTTCTAGGCGCGCTAGTAGATGTTCCCTCTTGTGGGTCATCAGACTCGCCCTCGTTGGGAGGCAAGTGAGCATAGATGTTTGTTGAGGATGGTGGCGTTGCTTTCTTTAGCATTTCTGCGAAAGAACGTTCGGATCACCCCACAAGGGAACGTTTTAGTTTATCCCCGCGTAGTTTGTACGCGGGACATGCCGAGATATCATGCAGATTCTCTGCACAGTAAGACACTTCTCAGCATTCTTACTGCATCAATTGTCCACATGATTCTCACCGCATTTTCCACAGCGGGCCTTATTGCTACACAGCTATCGCTTCCAAATACTTATTACATGGGGAAAGCAAACACTTCCGAAGTAAGTGTTACTAAAAACTATGACTATTACCGTTCATTTTAGCGCTAATAGTTACAAGAAATATTCGTACAACTGATCTGAATTGTTCTAATTGAATTCCACTGGAGTAGTGCTGCCAGAGACATTTTCAGTTATCGGTGAAAAATTATATTTTGATATGTCTACGTTGTTATCAAATATTTTTGAAAACTGATAAATCTTGTCCATTTGGATTGCTTTTGGCTATCTTGTCTGCCAAACTCAACTATAGAAAACTTTGCAGGATATGTGTATATAAAAATTGAGTAGCTTCTAACACTGCTAAAGAAGCACCTATCTTGATCAAAACAGGCTCGTGTTTCTTCTATATTCCAACACCTGTAAGAAAAACGGTTTTGGAACCATATATTTCCAGATTTCAAACTCAACAGATTCCACCGTTCCGTATTCCGAAATAATGGTTGTAATGAGTGTATTGGTAGTATACGGGCACAACAAATCATCGTCAATTTAAACGGGCATCTTGGTTTTAACATTGTCATGCTCAATGACGCTTTGCATGTTGTTTTCCATAGCAAAACTTTCCGCCATGGCCAAAGTTTTAAATGTTATCAATACAGCATTACGAGTGTGGTGGAATTGGATGATGACGACTTCCGTAAGTCTAAGCTGCATTTGCACTTTTAATAACTGTTCCACTTCGCGAACACTATGGCGGATTGGGCAGTGTTTAAAACAGACGGCCACTGTATTGCACCGAAGATTGTTCAAATTTTGCTGCTGAGTGTTAAACATCTTGAAATAAACTATCGATACCGCACCGATGAAAGTAACGGTACTTTGTTGTTCACATTGACTTAGGGCGACTGTTATTTTTCGATTGCTTTACTTGCTTATAGCACTGGCGCGGTATATGTAGGCAGCAGACTGTTGGTAGGAACGTTCGTTCGATTCACTACACTGTTAACAAGTAAAACGATTTAGCTTCCGATCCGATCGAGATAAAAAAGTGTACTGATTGGGTACTATTATTGACCCAGAAGTGGTTCCGTAATCACCAGCTCGAGAGAGAGCGCTCAATGAAGTTATTCCACGATAGTTATTGATGTTCCGTCATTTTCATTTTTATGGAATGGATTTCAAGCAAGACAATAAAACAACGATGTGTCTGTTCACAGACGGCGCCGGTGGTTGAGTGGTAAGTGTGACCAGGGATGCCAACGGTACCGGTAAACTACATTTTTTTCGGTATATTTACATTTGCACAAGCCGTACAGCCCGCTACAGCGACGCATCACTACAGCTCTTGCCAGAACGGTAGCTAAACCGAGTACATTATCCCGTACAGCAGTAGAAAACATTTTTGTTTTGCTGCTGTACTCCGACTGCTCGGTGAGAGTGTGGCGTAGTAAAGTTTGTTCTCTCGCTTTGTACACTTTTCTCTGTATAATCAAAGGGAGAGACCCGCACACGAAAGCGTTGATGCCGGTCGTGGCGTAAACGAACCGCATTCATTTTCGTCGTTTGTGATTAAAAATATTAAAAAGTGTAAAATGAGGAAAGAGAAGCTGTACCGCTCGTGTCTGGTGGCTATACTGGGGGCAGTATTTTTTGTCATGTTACTGCTTTGCTTACAGACTGCCGTACAGCGCTGCGCGTCATGCACTAGCGAACGACAGCAGCGTCGAAAGAGAAATGAGAATGTAGGCAGAAAAATTACAGCCGCAGAAAAGGTAGGCATTTTGCATCCTTGAGAGTGACTGCCACTTACCCCAGTTGGTCTGGGTTCAATCGCAGCCGAGGCCGTTGAGATTTTTCTGAGGTGAAAAAAGTCTGTGATCACGCCTTTCTCCGAAAGGGAAGTATGAGTTGAGTTGATAGGTCGATATCTAGTCCAGATAGACGGAGTACACTTGTCTGGCGGAACGGAAAATAACTAGAACTAGAAGAAGAAGTTTGGTGCACAACTGCAATCGGTTCCATTTGTTCGGTTGTTAAATTTCCTTGCAAATGGACCACAACTCATTTATATGCTACGTACATACGAACGCCTCTTTCTCCTTTCAAAATAAATCATGTATTCCGTATTTCTTTCAAACCTCCACTAGACGAAAAATACCAACGATCCGGAAACCGCATCACAGCATCAACCGAGTGACCAGGAATCGAACCAGAACAATCAGAGCGACCATAACTCTAGCTATCCGCTACAGGCGCCAGGTGCAACTCCATTAGATCCCAGTGCCAGCACAGCAGTCAGTAGTCGTAGCATGCGTCCTCAACTGACGCAGAGTAGTAGCCAGCTGGACCACCAGTCCGATCACGCTCAGCAACCAACAAGCGATTGCTCCAGTCTGGATGGGAATGTTTTCGCCGAATCATGCCAGACCGCAGCTCAATCTAAGGCCCGGCGCTCTCAGACGTCCGAATCGATTACCTCCAGCAATTTCAACTACAGCTTGAACCGTAGATTTATCTCGAAGAATCAGATGAAGGAATTCCGGGAAGCATTTCGACTGTTCGATAAGGACAACGATGGCTCGATCACGAAAGAAGAATTGGGTACGGTTATGCGATCGTTGGGACAGTTTGCGCGGGTGGAGGAGCTGCAAGAGATGCTGTTGGAGATTGATGTTGATGGTAAGTAAGAAAGAAGTCATGTACAAAATGAGCTGTATAATATTGCCCAGTTTATACCTATGTATGTTGAAGTTTTATTAGTTTCATTAAATCGAACACTGTCTTAAAATCTACAAACCGATTTTGTGTCTACTAGTAGTATTCCCGGCTTTTGATTAATATTAACCTTTGTATGAACCTTTCAATGACAGGCGATGGGAACGTTAGCTTCGAGGAGTTTGTAGACATCATGTCCAACATGACCGACACCATGGCGGAGGCCTCGGCCGATCAGGAAGAACGTGAATTGCGTGATGCTTTCCGCGTTTTTGACAAGCACAATCGGGGCTACATAACGGCATCAGATTTGCGAGCGGTCTTGCAGTGTCTAGGAGAGGATTTAGATGAAGAAGAAAGTAAGCTGCGAGACAAAATTCCACATATCATTTATTAACGGTACTATCTAATTTCAGTCGAAGACATGATCAAAGAGGTGGACGTCGACGGTGATGGACGTATTGATTTCTATGAATTTGTGCATGCCCTCGGCGAACCCGAGGACTCACAGGAAAACGATGACGAAGAGGAAGTTATCTCTTTGAGATCGCTTTCCTGCGATGTGAATGCTTAAGTTAGAACTGTGTAAAGCGATACTGGATGATCAACGAATTGCATCACACGTTCCTAGAAAAAAAAAATGAACTACTTTTGGCCTGTGTTAGGGACGATATGCATACACAAATTTACACTTTGGACACATGTTTCGCTTATTCGTAATTGTATTTCTGCTTTATTGACTATAAGCAAAGGTAAAAGTGGTAACAATTTTCCAAATCAATAGATAATCGAAAATAATCAAAAATAGTTACTTAAAAGTATATGCACACATATCAGACTCATCATAAAGCATTAAAAACAATGCAATACTTTGACATAAAAAATGTAGCCGTTTGAAAGGTATGATAACAGGATGTGAAGACAAAAAATTCATTCGAGTGGTTAACGCCGTCGTGAGCGGAACGATATCTGAGTGCGTACGGTTTTATTCTCGTTTAGTTCGGGTCGTGATTTAAACGAATTGTTACGGGATAAAAATTATCTTGCGGAGCAGAATAAGCGCGAATTGAGCATACAAATTTAATTTACGGGAATTGAACAGAAAAGCCGAGAGAAAGAGTTCTTGGTACAAAAAAAACATGGCGTCGGGTGGGGACCGCGTTCTGCCCCCGGACAAAGGAAAGGTCTCGAATAAAAATGACGCCAATAAAATGGCGGATGATCAACCACGTGAATCCTATATGTATGTAGCAGAGGATGCTGCACCGTTCCGAGTGTACATTGAAATGGACGACAATACAAAACGGATCAACAAATTCTCGGTTGGATCAATTCTGCGAAAAATGGAAAAATACAGAAACGCGATCACTGAGCTGAAATACCTAGGACGTAACAAAATTATCGTGTTTTTCAACTCTTGGGTCAAAGCAAATCTACTGGTTGGCGATGATGCACTGGTGGAAAAAGGATACAAGGTGTACATTCCGCGACACCTCGTTTGTATTACGGGTGTGATCGGTGGTATTCCGACGGATATTGAAATGGAAGAAATCGAACAGGATTATGAATGCGTATATCCAATAGTAAATCTGTACAGACTTAACAGATGGGATCGAATAAATGGAAGGAAAGTTGCTTCGAACCGAGTAAGTGTTACATTCCGTGCTAGCGGTTTGCCGGAAAAAATGAAAGTGTTTGGGACGTCGGTAAAAATTCAACCGTACGTTCGTCGATTTGTCTTCTGCAACAATTGTCATCGCTTCGGACACAAGGAAGAAAGCTGCAAATCGAAAAAGAGATGCGAGAAATGTTCCCGCATACACGAGGAGACACAAGACCAGTGCCCAAATGAAGTGAAATGCCTTCATTGTCGTAAATCGGATCATCGTTCGACGGACCCCAACTGCCCTGCCCGCCAGCGAGAGATAAGCATTAAAACAATGATGTCTAAGAGGAACTTGACATACGTAGAGGCAAGCGAGCTTGTTACCCCTATAACAACACAGAATCAGTACGACGTTTTGGCCAATATCGCAGAGTTTCCATCACTACCAAGCACTTTTGCTCAAATGACGACAGGAAGATACACAATGCGAAACAATCAACAACAGCAAAGAAGCAACAATAGCAACAGAACAGAGGAACGATCTTTGGGCGCTATCAAGAAGTCAGTTACAAGCACGGCTAATAGAATCGCAACAAAAAATCCTGATACAGAAGGAACATCAAAAGGAACTGGGTTGAACAATTCCTTCGCTGTTAGCGAAAAAGAACGCTGGGACAACATTGTCAGGAAAGCCAATGAAGACGCCCAGGAAACGGCGAATCGCAACGTACGAGGTGAACTCGCAAACTTCTACACAGCCCTGATCCAATGCTCCGGGGTCACAGAAGAGCTTCAGGAAAAGATAAAAGAGTATTCTAAAAAGTTTTTCAATTTAGATAGCATTATAGCATAAATCATTAGTAACCACAGGAAATACGAAATCGATTTTTTAGATTTTTCTTTGTTTATGGATCGTTTCAGATTTTTGCAGTGCAACATACAGAGCCTCTCAAAAAATAAGGATGAGTTACAGAGAGTATTGACTGTGGAAAACTATTCAGTAGCCTTCTTATCGGAAACGTGGACACACGAATCACAAGAACAAACAAGCAAGTACAACATCTCTCGTTATCACAGATTCTTAAACTCTAGGGTAGATGGTTACGGTGGATGTGCCATTTATCTTAAGCACGAAATAGGTTATAAAACAATTAAGATGCCAGTACTCTCAAACGCTACTCAAGCAGTAGCAATAGAGGTATATGCTTTGGACATGGTTATGGTCACATTGTATATAGCGCCCTCAATTCTAAAAACCGAGTTAGAGTCGGATATTTCAAAAATTTTTGATTTGGTAAAGCCTTATTCCAGAGTGTTGATCGGAGGAGATTTTAATGCCCACCACTATGCCTGGGGCAATGACTTTACAGATGCGAAAGGAGCAATAGTAATGAACTTAATAAACGATAGCAATTTAATTCTTCTAAACGATAAATCCAAAACATTTATTCCAGTTCAGTTGAATAGAAAATCAACGGCAATAGATCTTAGTTTATGTACACCAAATCTGTTCTCAGATTTGGATTGGAAAACCCTTGAATATGGGATTGGAAGCCATCATCTTATCATTGAAATGAACTTTAACCACAATAGAACAGACGAGAGAAAATATGTGTATAATCTCAAAAAAATTAACCTTGATATTAAATGCTTAACTTCGGATAATTGCAAAAGTGTGCAGGATTTTCAAGACTCTATAGCAAATATATGAGAGAAACAAAATTCGCAACAAGCATGCACCGAAACATTGGTGGACGAAAAAATTGTCTCAGACATGGGAGGAAAAAAACAAAGCTCGAACCCAATTCAATAAAAACTCATCTATTGATAATTTAATACAATGTAAAAGAACTCAAGCTAAATTCAACAAACTTAAAAAGGAAGCAAAAAATGAAAATTTCAAATCGTTCGTAGAAGAAATCAATCCAACAATGTCATCAAATGAACTCTGGCTTAAAATCGGTAGATTAACAGGAAAACGAAGAAAATTTGTTTCTAATAAAATAATTCAAGAAGATAAGTCCATGGCAAATTCCTTTCTCGATAAACATTTTGGCAAAAATGAACCATATTTTACGGGCGATTCAACTTTTCGTGCGGAAGGAAACATTCTTAATCTTGAAAGTTTTAATGACATAATAAATTTAAAAAAGAAAAGGTCCGCGCCAGGGATAGATAAAATATCTTATTCAACTTTGCGACAACTGCAACCAGAAACGAAATCTACAATTATAAAGCATCTCAATGACATTTGGAAGGACTGCTATTTACCGATGACTCTAAAGACCATTAAAATTGTAGCAATTCCAAAACCAGGTAAAGAACCGTCAAATATCGAGGGTCAAAGACCAATATCATTAGTACCAGTCCTCACAAAAATCATTAACTCAGCAGTTTTGGTTAAATTACAAAAAACTTTAGAAGATAACAATTTAATTCCAGATACGTCCTTTGGCTTCCGTAAAAATATGTCAACCATCACATGTTCAAACTATTTAGTAAACATAATCAAACAAAATAAACGAGACAAGTTATTGACGGCCGTAGTATTTATAGATTTATCCAACGCATTTAACGCTGTTAAGACAGATATACTCGAACATGTTTTGATAAACTTTGGTGTACCTGGAGAAATAACGTCCTGGATAGTTCAATTTTTAAAAAATAGAAAAATTACGTTCGATTTGAAAAACCAAACAATTGAAAGATTTGTTTCTAACGGGTTACCACAAGGCGATGTACTATCACCTACGTTATTTAATGTGTATACTGCCGCCCTACATAGCATGATCGAAGACGACGCCATACTAGTACAGTACGCGGATGATTTTGCTTTAGTAATAAAAGCAAAAAACCTAGAAACACTAAACAATAAAACACAGCATGCAATAAATATAATTTCTGTAGAATTGGAAAAATTAAATTTTAGTATCAACCCTAGTAAAACAAAAGTAATTCTTTTTCAAAATAGCAATAACATCCTAAATTTAAACATAAATAACATAAAAATTGAAACAGTTAAATCTCACCCATATCTTGGAATAACCTTAGACAGATACATGAGTTTCGGAATACACATAAAAAATACAAAATTAAAAATTATTGACAGGCTAAATATGATCAAAGTAATCGGTGGATTGAAACAGGGAGCCCACCCACAAACTATGATTTTAATTTACAAAGCAATATTTCGAAGTGTAATCGAATATGGAGCTTCCATATTTAACAATGCGAGTAAATCCAACAAAAAATTGTTAAGTACGATAAATAACCAATGCTTGCGTATGATTACCGGTTGCACCAAAACTACTCCCTTAAATTCCCTGATTGCCGTTGCCGCTTGTGAAACTTTAAACAATAGACACGAATTAGTTACATATAAAGAAATAGCCCGATCATTCAATTACCAAAATATAGTTGCAAGACAGTTATTATCTTTAAAAGACGAAACAGATAGCGAAAAATTAACGTATCTAGAATCACTCTTTATTAAAGAACAACAAATTTTCAAATCTATATCACCACTTACAACCGTCAACAGTACACTACCCAAAATCAATATTTGTTCACAATTAGACACAGTTATGTCCTCAAAAAATAATACCAATCCCGTCATACTGAAACAAGCCACCCTATCTCTTTTCCACGGAAAATATAACAACAGACCAAGAATTTTTACAGATGCTTCTAAAATCGATAAAATCTGTGGAATTGGAATATACAATGCTTATAATAATAGAAGATATTCTTATAAATTGGAAACAGAAACATGCATCACAACGGCAGAACTTTTAGCCATAGATAAGGCACTTACTATAATAGATGAAGAACAAATAAATTTAGCAGTAGTCTATACAGACTCGAAATCCTCATGCTTGATTATCGATTCCGGACAACAATCTGGAAAAACACCACAACTTGTAAACCACATACTCTTGAAAGCAGCCAAATGGAATGTAGCATTGCAATGGATTCCTAGCCATACGAATATTGCAGGGAATGAAATAGCTGATAGTCTTGCCAAATCAGCAATCAACGGGTCCATAACCATGTCCAATAGTATATTACTTTCAGACGCTTTCGGGTTATTCAAGATCAAATCAATTGAAAATACGAATCTGTGGTACCGAGATTATTCATCTGAAAAAGGAAAAACTTTTTATAAATTTCAACAAACAGTAAATAAAGAGGCATGGTACTTTAATAAAAATTTGAGTAATCAAAATGTAAGGCTGCTGAATAGACTTATCACAGGACACGATTGGTCAAAATTTTGGAAAGCTAAAATGAAATTAGTTGATGATGAAATGTGTGAAATCTGTAACGAACCCGAAACAGGAGAGCATATTGTGTTGCATTGCGTAAGGTTTGGAACGACTAGATCGAAATACTCGTTCGATTGCCGATTTCGTAGTTTAACTGATTTGTTCAATGACAAAAATATTGATACCCTGTTGGAAGTATGCAAATTTCTTAAAAATATTAATATGGATATTTAGCACCTTAATCCTGTAGAGGCTTGACTGGCCTCGCCGTTGGGGCTATGGCTGCTGTGAAGGGAAACGAGGGAGCCTTGTACTAGCGGTGAATCCATAGCACAACTCTCGCTAAAAACCACAGGGCATTATAGTCGATGTCACTCTGCCCTTTAAAAGAACTGTCACTGACAGTTCCAGAGAAGAAGAAGAAGAAGAAGAAGACAAAAAATTAAGATCAGAATACAGATAAATTGAAAATTATGAATGTTGTAAGTTAAAATCTTTTAATTAAATATTTTTCACAATTTTTAACTGTTTTTAAAAGCTATTGTACAATCCAATGTAATTTTATCAAATCTCGCAATATTGATAACTTGCTACTCATCTCTTGACTTGCATGTGAGAAACGTGCGCTAATCATAATCTTTTATCAAAATGACCTGCAAAACCGGGCAGAAAACATCAACTTTTACACTTTACGATAAATATATTGATAGTTTGTTACGTACAACATTAAACTTACCACGTTGAATAATAAACTCTAACCCAATGTATTATTGTAAGTTCTCGGTTTTTTGATATTTTTTACATTGTCACATTCCCCATACTACAGTCTGTATCCATGGGCAAAAAAACTGTAACTAAATTGATTATGGAATTTGTGTTTCGACTTCGGCTCATCAGAAACCGAAATTAACTTAGTGATAGGACTAAGTTAGCGCACCCCTGGCCAATCGTGATGTCCCGCAAGACATCGAGCTTGACTAGGGGTTTGCTCTGGAACACACAGTGTTTCCGTTTTTGGAGCTGGCTCTAGCCTAGTCCTGTCGCTAAGTTAGTGTCGGACTCTGATGAGACGAAGTCGTAACGCAAATTCATTTTTCTTCATGGCTGATAGTTTATTTGATTCATCTTCTCAAATCAGTCTATCTGAAGAGAAACTAAGTATCTGGGATCCTCCCAGATAACCCGTTAAAAGGCTTCAAAATTAAATGAAAACGGGGGACATCTCACGAAATTTCAAATATTTGTAGATGTTGTGTTATGGATAATGAAAAAGATAATGGCGCTATCATGGCATCTTACTCTTTGTCGCCCTTCTTCCCCACGGAACTACATGAAGGTATTACATCGTAGTGGGGGGG
Organism: Topomyia yanbarensis; assembly: GCF_030247195.1. Lineage (NCBI taxonomy): Eukaryota > Metazoa > Arthropoda > Insecta > Diptera > Culicidae > Topomyia > Topomyia yanbarensis. The sequence continues at coordinate 339,831,397 of NC_080671.1, forward strand.
GGGGGGGGGGGGGGTGAGGGGCGGCTCGTTGTGCTTTTGTCACACCCCTTTCTTTTGCTTACGAGTTATCTGCAACTGTCTCGGAGCCTCACTTGATCCAGGAAATGGCTCGACCTTTGGGCCATTTAGCTCTTTTCTTGCTTTTCGTCTCCATCTATTACATCTCCATTTAGCTCTCGCCTCAGTAAGCCGTTTAGCTGCTGATTGCACGAGCCATTAAGCTTCTGTTTCCGCGAGCTAAAATTTTAACGGGACAAAGCTCACTCGCCGTTTCGAGGAAGTGTGACCCATCCTAGGGTCACTGAGAACTTAGAGGTTCGTGTAAGGTGGTATAGATTCTTCCTACAGTACTGAAACTTGTCAGCGTTTTTAATGAAATAATCATCCTTATGCCTCTCGCCGCACTATCTAAAACGAGCATTTTTGCTACAATGAGTGGCTGGGTGGCTCAATTGTTTGCAGACGAATCTTGTACATGAGAATGCAGCTCAGCAAAGCGGATCCAGCGATAATCACCCGAAAAGAGATTAATTGGGAGTTCAATATCATTTCGTCCCCCGCGGTAAGTACTGAACGCGAATGCTTAAATTTGATATTTCCACCATCTGAAGGGAGGGGTACCTAAAACTCGGAAACCACGCCATTAATTTCAACTTCCTTAGCAGGGACTTAGACACAATAGTCCTTCGTGAGGACTTCGCTACAAGCAACACACTTGCCTACCTAGAAGATGTCAACACGACCCTGAGCTTGTTCGAGCGGACCTTTGATATTTCAATCAAGGGCAAGAAACGTTCCGTCAAGTCTTTAGAAATCTGTAATAGATTCAAAGATATGAGTCGAAAAAAGACAAATAATGGATCGATCAGAGATCAGGGTATCGTTTGAATCGGAGATTGCTAGCAGGGCCAATCTGAGGGAGTCGCTTTTGATTCGATCTCCATTTGGCCATTCGAGGAGAAAATCGATGGACCATGAAACAACGAAAAAACAGGAACTTTAGCAAGTTTCCTAAAACGATCGAAGGCAAATCTTTATTGCAGACGTACTTTTAACTTATTGCATACGGACAATACTTATTCACTTGATAATGTTTTACCCTGTAATACACAACCAACCAGTGCGAATTCACCTACTCAGCAGCTCAAGCGGAATGTGGCCAGTTTCTCCCAGGTTCCGAAGTGTGACCCGACCATCATTCATGATCGACATCCAGGTTAGCGAAGCGTGACCCAGCGAAATTCTGAGCCATGCTTCCGGAGGTAACTGCAGAGCTCGACAGACAAAGTATCGGATTACGTTCGCGTGACATACAATCAGTGTGTAGGAATCATGTTTTTGGTCAGGCTCAGCTCGATGGAAGTACTTCCGGAAGGCAGCTTCAATGCGAGCTCCATCTTCGAAGAACTGCTGTGAAATGATGAACGTTAGATCAAACGCAGGTTACCACATATTGTTAACAAGTTTACCGATATCTCTGGTCGCCAGTGTCCAACCGGTGGTTCCGGTGGAATTGGTGCCCCCTCTTCGAGCATGGCATCATCATGCATCTTTAGTTCAGGCAGTGATAGTGATATAATCTTGGCAGTTTCTTGAGCGCGTGTCATCGTTGAACGAATAATCTTATCAAAATCGATGCACAAATGTTTGAGACGTTCACCACTGAGAGCTGCTTGTTTTCTACCTTTCTCTGTTAAGTAACGATCGACATCGGAACGACCATCCATATTGTACTGACCATGGCGAACCAGTATCAAATGCCGGGTTACCTTCGATCGCTTTTTGTCCAATTTTTCATTGTGACGGTTTTGGACGACGGGATCTGCTGAATCGCTTACAGGTTCAACCAAACTCGCAGGATCTCGGCTACAAAAGAATATAGATGGTTTTAAATCGAACTTTAAAATAAAGTAACAAATTTGCTTACTGATCCCAGTTATGATCCCATTTGGCACATTCAGACACCTTGAAATTAGTCGTCCAAGAGTTGTGAACCTTCCGTTCATTCAGTATTCGCGAGCCATACCAGAAAGCGACAGCCCCACCAGCAGCACCGATGGCAACCGAACCAACCCGTTGAATACGCGACCAAGAGCTCATTGTACACAGTATTTAAAAAAATTAAAAAAGACCGTTTGGCACAATAAAACTGTTTGAAGTATTTAAATATGTATAATATAACTTCACTTCTTTCTGCAAATCCGAAACAAACTGATGATTAAATCAAATTTTGATAAATACTAAAAGCCAGAGATAATGCATAATATAAAGATGCGCGAAGTCTGTCTGTACTCTGTAACAGAGATGCCAGGTGCACAGATTTATCTGTGTTTCACAGATTTTCAATATGCTGCACAGATTGCAAAAACCAAGAGGGTGAATGTTTTGACGTTTCTTTGAAAAATGAGTGAAGCCAACATAAGCTGGCTTCCTGGCTCGGATAGTTGCCAAAAATGACAGCAAACGCGCTTTAAGCAACTTTCACATTGCTACGAGCCAATATTGTTAACACAACCTGAAACTTGTCGAACACAAATAAACTTCATTTTGATGTGCTTAACTAGAACTCAGGTGACAAAAGCGTTCGGACTTTATAGAGAATAAGCAATGCAAGAAAAATCGTGCTTTTTCATGTATTGTTGTTATTTACTTATTTTGATTCCCACTTTCAAACAGTGGTGTACAGTTCATGTGAATAGACCTTAAACATTTGAAACGGAGCTAGCGCTACTGGCATTTGGTGGCAGCTTCAGGCAACAAACAGTTTTCACGGGGCTGGCAAAAACTGCACAAATTTCCACAGTTTTCTGTACTAACGCACAGATTTCCACAGCTTTCTTGTAGTATGCACAGTTTACCACAGATTTCTCAATCTTTTAGCTTTCGATTAATTTTGGACTCGCGCAAAAACCAAAAAAAAGGTCACTACATCTTGTTTTCAGCCTAATTTCTCGACAAACATAGGATTACGGCTTAAAAGCCAACTGTCAAAGCTCTCTTTGAAAGGAAATTCCGGATGAACCGTTACTCGCAAGTCAAAGATGCCCAGTGAGCAAATTTTCTGGCAGAGACCGCTCTGCTAGATTTCTGTAAGTCTTGGTTTGGCAGCCCTGTCAGATTTCTGCGCATATCCTGTCGGGTTAGTTGAGCTAGGGCGAACTCGGTTTCGCTCGCGTTTTCTGGCAAATTTTGACAGGAGCAAAACCCTTGTATAACTCGGACATAAACTGTGCAAAGATCCTGGTAATTCCTACCTAGTAGAATTTTGCACGAATCGAGCAAAACATCTGACAAAAATGTGGCAGTGCAGAGATCTTGTCCGTACATTTCTGGTTGGATTCTGGATAAAAGTGAGCAGCATCGGTTGGTTTAACCACTTCTGTCAGAAACGGTTGCTGCATTTGAGCAAATTTGCTGCCAGAAACTGCCAGCATCAATTTCGCTTTGCTCAACTTTTGCTAACTTTCTGCTTGCCACGCTGACCGGGTGTTGGTAGTAAACGAAAGAGACAAGTTTTCTCTTTCATCAACTGCTATGAACTGTGTTTAGCCAGTAATGGTGTGTCCGGAATTTCCTTTCAAAGAGAATTTTGACAGTTGGCTTTTAAGCTGTAATCATATGTTTGTCGAGATTTATACGTTTTCCGTGACACAGATAGACACAGATTATTAAATATGACCCGCACAGATTTTTCAAAATATCACCTGACATCCCTACTCTGTAAAGGCCTATTTACACCTTCGGTGAAAAATGAAGTACGTGAACATAAAGCAGCCCGAATAGAAATGTATACAGTAGAAAGAGATTATAACTACTAGAGAGAGCAAAGCGCTACTGTCTCCATGTATTCACGGACTGAAACATGGGGTCTCGCTCTAGCATGTTGTATCCCATTACTTTGGTTACCTAGAACCAACGCCAAATCCGCAAAAACCGCGCGACCGTAACAATCCTGTAATCTGACTGAATATCCGATCAGGAAATGCAATCATAATTAACTATATGTAGACAAAAATCAACCAACTATAGTACCATGAATTTATTTGCACAAACTATCGATAATACAATTATTTAAGAATCATAGCGAACGGTAATATTAATCGTATCGGATCCCTTGTTGACACTGAAACACGCAATCATTTTGTCCAATAGGGATCTTTAATTTGGAAAAATTGTGCCAGTTTTTCATATGTATTGGTAGCGGGTGTCCTTACGAGTACACTCATATCATTCTTAAACCCTAATTATTCTTTTATGATTTTTAAATTTAAATAAAACAAATTGAACTCAACCAGCAAACTGACAGTTGTCCTACTAAATGACGTATCTGCAAATATCTCGTTCGCCTCATTGTTAACCGGGACAGCACCCCACACAGCATGATCTGGTACTTTGTCAATCCGCTAGCAACCTGCCATCCCAAGTTTCATCTGCAAACTATGGTAGATCTGATAAGGCAACCTATAGTGTCGTGCAAGTCGCATGGGTTTGGATGTGCTATTGTCCTAAAAGGAAACAAACTAAAAAATGTTTTTTTCAATAGTTTCGGGCCAAAAACTTGAAAAAGGACTGAGATATTAACTCACGGTACTAATCTGCATCAGAATATGCCCTCACCCGCACACCCCTAAAGATCCCTATTACATTCTGGGATGGTTCCTGGTACCATTTCACGTATCAAGCTAAAACTTGCCACAAACTGCATCAACTTTAGGTTGGTCAAAACCGTCGATGGCGAACTTCTTACAGTGGTTACGATAGTGTCGCCCAATACAAACCTTTAATAAATGCTCGTAATGGTTAATCAACCATGGTAAAAAATTGTCACGTCTAATTCAAATGATGTTGCACTTGAATCAGTTTATCATGTATCACTAACAATTGAAGTGATTTAGCATTGATTTTCTAAGGATTTATAACTCGTATCAGAATGACCTGATCTTTGAAAGCTATTTAATAGAAATTATCTTTAAATTAAAATGAATATCCGTTGAACTCTCACCACTGTACTAATCCATTGAATGTGAGTGGTTCCATTATTAATTACAAGTGTCAAACGTGTCAAAACACTAAAGTCTTTAATCGGCTACAAACGTATGGAAATAGGAGCAAAAATGGAAAACTTGCATTTCCAAAGTAATGTAGAACGTGAGTATTGTATATTTTACTTGTGGTTAATTTATTATGTAATTATTTGTTCTCAGGATATACCGTAAGGAATACGTAAATAGTTAAATGCAAGATCTATTAGAAGCAATGTACAACACATTTCAAATGGAAGTGATTTGCTGTTGATTTCGTAGTGCTTTGAAATGATCCATTCCAACGGATTGACACATCGCATTGAAATGTTGGGCAAGTAGTGCGAAATCAACTCCAAATCACTTTCCATCAACGTGATGATTTTTTACCGTGATGAATAAAAAAATTACAAGAACACCGCCGCACTGAATCATATCTTCCACGATCAGCTGGTCAATGTTCAGAAAATGAAACATAACCCAGTTAAACTGATTCCGAAACCGGTTCGGGTTTCTGAATGGAGTCAGTATGGCTTCCAACTCAAATGCAACAATGATTCCGAGTCAATCGGTTTCAGAATCGATTGTTGCATTTGAGCTGGAATCCATTGACATTTTGCTGCAAAGCTCAATTACCTGCTACGACATCTACAGATTAGTAGCATAAACAAGAGAAGGTGGATGTTTGTGTATTTTTCATATCTATGCCACAGAGAACAGACGTCCATCTCATCATTCAACTTGTGTAAAAATCCCTAACGGTTTCGAAGGTAGTTGGGATATCTTCACCAGGTGCGCTATTGTCGTCATGTTTTTAGTGGCTGAGTTCGACTGAATTGGCAGCGGTTATACTTCTACCAGTCAAAGCAGTTCGGAATCGTTTTGGACTTCTGAGTGGATTCAGTATGAATTCCAGCTCAAATGCATCAACCGAATGAGTCGGAATCGGTTGTTTTCTTTAAACAAGATTCCATACTGAATCCATTCAGGATTTCGAAACGGTTCCGGAATTGATTTGACGGGATCCCAACTAGGATAAGTTGGTTTGGCGGCGCTAGTGTTTTATCGTATATTAATTCAAATGTTTACACACGTTTTATTAGTATATTTGTTCGATCATGGATGTCTGTTCTCTGTGTCTATGCTAAGTAATTTGATACGATTTTTGACGTTATTCCTTAAATAAGCATCAATCATAGGAAATAATGGACTCAGAAGGGAAGAAAAAAGTTTTGGAAGTTAATAGTAACAGTTTTTGTAGATACCCTCAAGTTAAACATAAGAAATCTTCAAAAGTGTGAATACTGCACGTTCAAAAGTGTGAATACTGCACGTCAGTCTAGTCTAGGATTCATAACCGTCCGATTTAATAATATTTAAACAACCCTTCGACGCGCAACGAATATAAGTTCACTTTTGACAACAATCGGCTCTCATTTCGAGCATACACAATTTTCTGCGAGGTGGTTTTATACCGGTTCTGAAAAAAAATTAAATGAAATTTAAAAATATGCTATAGTATCCCTCTTTTGCAGAAAAAGTCTGTTGCCTTCTTGAAGGAAATTAATTTTCTTCCACATTACTTTCAGTTATTCATACGAATATGGTCAGCTTCCTTAAAAATGCAAAAAATACATAAACTTTTGATAATTTTCTATACCAATTTGACAGTTCTTACGCAAAACATCCACCTCAAGCATGTAGCGCCCCCTATATATATTTTCTGCGTAAATATGCCAATATTGACTCCATTCAGGAGTCCGAATCAAATTCCGAATGGTTTGACCGGGATACAGCGGTCGGCGGAAATCCGTCTCGTTTGTGTAGTATGCATCCTACAGGGACCTAATCCACTGGATCTCCTTTTGCGATTCTTCTCTCTGAGTGTATATGGTATAGTATATTTTTTGCGCAATCTGTTGATTTTCCCTTCCGCTGCTGGTGGTCGGCCCATTCGGCACTCGAGTGTATCCCATATAGCAACAACTAGACGAAATGCTAATTATCTCGAGATAGACAATATTAGAAAAAAATATAGCAACAGATTCGTCAGAGCTGCTAGTTTCATGATTTTTTTAAGCCAACATCAAATTGGACATTTCCAATTACCTGAGTCACTGAGGGGAAGTCAGATTTGAGATACAGTTTCGGAATACAAAGTGTCTAGTCCAGCCTCCTGGCAACCCTATACCATCATATGGAGTTTGACAGCGACCAACATATATGGGGCGTTATAGCTATAAAGCCCCAAACAAAGAATTATGTTCGGCACTATACACGATATTCAAGCCGTCCACATGACGTTTTGCATCTTGTGGGATGATTTAATATCATATTATTCAGAAAATCAACATTTAGTAACTAATTGCAGCTTTTAATCATTCGATTCAAAATTAATGTTTTGATTTTCATGGCAGTGATGCTGGCTGTACAGAGACGTGGTCCTTGACAGGGGGCTGGTCTAGTCGTGTCGTTGCTAGAACTATTGTTTCAATAGCCTATCGCTCGTCGGCATGTATTTTTACCCGCCTAGTTGTCATTTCGTGTACTGGACGTTGCAACGAAAAAAGAAGCGCGAAATAAGGACAGCAGATTAAAATTACCTATGATGGTAGGTAATGTAACTTACGTGTGTGTGAAATCTAGTCAATAATTTGAAAAGGGCCTATCTGCAAAACGTAAACATTGAGGAAATTGCAAAAGAGGGTTTTGCGAGGGGAACGTCACTTCAGAATGATTGTTTTATTCCGTTCAGTTTTACACGAATTCGTACTTTTTCCGGTAATTTTAGAAAATTTTGACAATGTTCTAACAAATCGAGCATTGTTAAGAAAAATCGAAGAAATTACAAAAAATCTATCCAATCTCAAGCAAATTTTGCTCGAATTTCGACGATTTTGATGGAACTGGCAACTCTGTATACTCAATGTTTGAATCTTTCAACAATTCTGGCAACAAAATTTATGTTTTTGTTTTGATTTGGTCATGCAGTTATGCTGCTGGTAATGTTTTGTTTTGGTTTCATCGAGCACTGAAGCTGTCAAAACGTGAATTTCGAGCATTTCATTTTGTTTTTCATGACACATTTCAAATCATCTTCGGCCAATCGAAACTTTTTTTGGCAATGTTGAAAATGCGAATCCATTTCGAACTAACTAATGTTAATCTTTATCAATCCGTTCAGAAATATAAATTTTATGTTCATTTCATCAACAAATCAAGGAGTGTCGTTCCCCTCGGGGTTTTGTCAAAAGTATTATAATTATATTTAGATAAATGGTACTATTTTTTGCCTTCAATTGCGCATATTGCTTCTACTTGCACACATCACACAAAAAATACTTTTTAGGTCTGACCCTTTCGAAATCAGTTTGGTTCTTTTATAATCAGCTAGGACCCTTCATAATCAGTTAGGTCATAAACATCAATTCTCGATAAACATATGATTACGGCCTAAAAGCCAACTGTCAAAATGCACTTTGAATGGAAATTCCGGACAAACCGTTACGCGCCAATCAGAGATGTTTATAGTAATCGAAAGAAAAATATTTTTTCTTTCATAAACTGTTGTGAACTGTGTTCGGCTAGTAACGGTTTGTCCGGAATTTCAATTCAAAGTGGATTTTGACAGTTGGCTTTTAGGCCGTAATCATATGTTTGTCGAGAATTAGGCCCTGTTTTAATTTGTGATAAAATCGTTATCAAAATTCTTCATACACGATTGTTGCGTTATGTTTATTGTTTTCGTATTGTAGCGTAACATTAGATGTTACTGTAAATTATGGTCAAATTACTGTTACTGTACATTTCGACACAGATCTTTCATTAGGGCCTAAGTCGCAATGTACTCAAATGGAGAAAAATCAGTTTCAATATTCGGCGAAGGTTTTCTAAATGTAGTTTTTATTGTAGGTATAAATTACTTTATGACCGTGTTTTTCCGGAAGCATTTTTCGTTAAACCTTATGACAATATAACAAAGAATTTAATTCCTATGTGCTTTTAGTGGGTAGAAACTAAAAAAATGCTTACGCCCAATTTGCATCCCAGTCGTGATTTCGCCCTTCAGCAACCACCATTTGCGGAAGGGCTAAACCGTGTACATAATTTTCAGAAGGGCGCGGTAAATGGGCTAAACTGACTCTGTCTTGCTGGGTGGGGCTGGGTAAATGGGCGAGCTTGACAGTATACCTTTTAATAGGGCTCAGCAAATGGGCGCATAGAAATCCAATGTAAAAGAAAGGGCGCGTGAATCTTTTCTTCAAATTTCATGAAAATATCGAAATATTCGAATGTTTATGTGCAACAACTATCGAGTAGACATCTCGACAAACATATGATTACGGCCTAAAAGCCAACTGTCAAAATCCACTTTGAATGGAAATTCCGGACAAACCGTTACACGCCAATCACAGATGTTGGTAGTAAACGAAAGAGAAAAGTTTTCTCTTTCATAAACTGTTGTGAGCTGTGTTCGACTAGTAACGGTTTGTCTGGAATTTCCATTCAAAGTGGATTTTGACGGTTGGCTTTTAGGCCGTAATCATATGTTCGTCGAGACATGATCATAGTAGATATTGCTTATCATTTATATAACAGAATCGTCGTTTATTCTTTTATTTGTGAATAATAACCGTACGCCCGCTTCTGTCTAAAAATGTAAGTTTGGCCTTTATATTCCATATGAGAAGAAGGGCCTAAGTCGAAATCTCGAAGAAAATGCATGTTTCGCCGTTTTGTTTTCTTTAATTATACATCGAACTAAAAACCATTTTAACTAATTTTCACCTCAATCTTGTAGTATTTTTGTTGCATAATGTCGTAATAGCGAAAACGCAGTTTGTTTACATTTGCGATTTAAGCCCTAATGAAAAATCTATGTCGATTTCTATTCTGGCTCCCTTTGCTTTCTGAAAAATATTAACAACCCCAATTATGAACAGAAAATATTTCCTTTCTTTATGTATCATGAACAAAAAATATTAACTATCGAGTTGTAAAATTTAACTATTGCACTGTCAAAATTAACCATGCTCAAGTCCAGAGCAGGATTATTTTGCAAATAACTTTTCACAAAAAATTAAAAATTTTGCCAAATGATTCACAGCCAAAAGTAATCGAATCTGGCCACCCTGGTATCCATATTCGGAACCTTCAGGCAAAACCGCTGGGCATTATCAATGACAGATATTTTGACGTTTTCACTGCAAAAAAAGATAAATAAAGAAGAAGATGCGATCAAGCGAGCGAACCAGCAGAGCAAACGGTGATGTGTGTGCTGATTGGTGAAAAAGTGACTAGACAAAATTTTCTCGTCTACCTACAAGAGTTTAAAGCAGTCTGCTGATTCATGAGAAAAACAGAAAAATCTGTTCGCGACGTGTAGAAACCAACAAAATAAAGCGATAAATCTTGTGCGTTGTTGTCTGCGGACAGCACGATCACATCAGTTTTTTACGGAGAAAAACGAACAGTCGAAGAAGAAAAAATCGAATTCTGTTGCGTCGGGAACAAAAATCTTTAGGTTACTCGCCTTCCGTATATTTTCATCGTCTCGGCGAAACGACAAAAAGCAGCGAAAGAAAGTGCGACGAGCGAGCACTCACTCGTACAGTGAAAAACAAAAGGCTTTGTGTTTGCCTATTTTCTCGTCGTGGGACAGCGAAGAAAAACGGCCTCTAAAGTGGAAGTTCAACAAGCAAAGAGGAAGCAGTCCGATATGGAGCTCACACCGGAAGAAATTCGAGCGAGACGTTTGCGGAAGCTGGAAACAGGAAGTAGCAGACCTCTGTCCGTACCAACCGTCAACGTCCTGGATGGTGGTCAACAGCCGGAGCCCCCCAGCCAAGTTGTTCCCGTGGCATCGGCTCCCAGCGAGGAAGGTAAGTCTTTTTCGTAAGGGCCTACAGGGAAGTGCATCGAATTGTGATGCGAAACGAAGTGCTTTGTATTTTGGAATTTTATTTTTGCCTGTGGGCAGTGCAACAGTGAAGGATGGATGACCTAGTTTTTTTAGATTGTACGGAGTTGGTGAACCAAAATTGATTTCACGGCTGAAAGTTTAATGCGTTTTAAAGTTTTATTTTTTTTTTTTTTTTTGATGCGTCAAAGAAAAAATAAATTTATTTTTGAGTCGCGGTGGTAAATTGTTTTTAAATCAAATTTGAAAAAATGAAACTAAAAATTGAAAAATAAAACTCGTTTTGCATTGACAAACACTTAATTTGATAACTGTCCATATTGATTGGCAAAATTCGAACAGGAGCCACGTGACACGCCTTAATTGCGATTCTCTGCGCATTCCTCCATGAGCCATAAATTTAAATATTATTTTTTTTAATTGAAATTGTTCATAAACATTTCGTTACTTCAACAAGATTGTTTTCGTGTGGGATACTTATATATTAGCTCAGTGCATTTTGCAGTGATTAATTTTTCACTGTTTGAGAAATCTCCGATTCCACTCGATTCACAAGTATATTAGGATTTGCAATTTTTGTACAACGTATTCCACCAAGCAAGAATTGGCTTGTTTTGTTGTTTTCTTCGTCGCTAATTTATGTCTGGCTTCCACAACAAGCTCAAAATATTTTTATTTTTTACGTTTCAATCACATTTGACCAGCTCTATAATTGGCAAGAGCAATTTTTTCTGAATCGCTGAACCCAGCCTGCGAAGGCGAAACAATATTTACGTACTACATACCTACTTAAGAAAAAAAAATTGTCAACGGAACACAATAGTGAGTGATCTCGAATAAGCCAAAGAAATCCTAATGTCGACTGGAATTTGGCCTGTTATATATCATAATCGTCACTGCTGCCAATCGAGCTTCCAAACTACAGTTGTGTTTTATCTAGGTACAGCTTAGTGATGATGGGAGGCGCACACAATCGACCAATTATAGTCATGTAACAATCGAAGTTTTAGGTAATTGTTTACTTTAGCTACTTTTCCCCCTGTAAGTGGAAAACATGTTTTTCTTTCGTGAATATGCTAGTTTAGTGTTGTAGATTCATAAAAATGAGGCGGAAAGCGAAAATTTGTAATAATTCATTAATTAGCTTTAAAGTAAGTTATACCTAATAACTTTGTTCATAGGGTTATTGTGCTCCCGAAAGTAAGGTTTTTGGCGAAGCTAGTTTAATGCGGCTATGCCGCATAGCCGTAGTCCTCGTACTCGTCATCGGAAACGTAAGCGAACCTGTGATCCACTCGTTTGCTCGGTATACTCAAACATAGGGGCTATCCCTAGTTTAAGTCCGACTGAGCGGTAGCGAAGTCGGACAGCATGAGAAAAAAATCGATGTGGCGTAGCCACATTAGGCACTAACAATGTTTTATTTAGTAACAATAGGATTGTATTCATCGGCAAAAATTAAATTATTGTCACTGCCTAATGTGGCTACGCCACATCGTTTCAATTGGGTGCTGTCCGACTTCGCTGCCGCTCAGTCGGACTTAAATTAGGGATAGCCCCTATGTTTGAGTATACCGGGCAAACGAGTGGATCACAGGTTTGCTTGCGTTTCTGATGACAAGTACAAGGTAGGCTCGTCCAGCGGATCCTCAGCGGCTTTGCGCCGCTTCGGATCCTTGGAGTCGGCTATGCGGCATAGCCGCATTAAACTAGCTTCGCCAAAAACCTTACTTTCGGGAGTACAATAACCCTATGTGCAAGGTTAGTAGGTAGAACTTATTTTTAGTCTCATTAATAAATTATTAAAAATTTTCGCTTTCCGCTTCTTTTTTATGAATCTGCAACACTAAACTAGCATATTCACGAAAGAAAAACATGTTTTCCACTTACAGGGGGAAAAGTAGCTAAAGTAAACAATTACCAAGTTTTATAATACGCTACAAAACATGAGCATGAGAATCAACGAATGGTGCCTGAGTGTAGCTATCCATCCTCAATGTGCACGTTTCGAGAGTTCTATACTTTGAAATAGCAATAACTGCGCCGGCCACGTCCTTACAGTCATCGGAGAAGGAAAGGAATGTTAGTGTAACAAACAGAGCTTATGTAGAATATTGTTACAGTACAGCTGCTTGATTTTCATGAAGATCTAACAAACGGTGCGGAAAATATCTTTTTCGTTTTCGATTTTTGTTCGTTTCTCTGTTTAAGTTTAGAAAAGGTTCTCCGTTTAATATTTTACTGTAACGTTAATCGATGTGATCCAAATCATCACATTCCTGTGGTTCGGGTGGAACATCGCGACATAAATAATGCAGCGTTATGCATGTTTACAGATTGTTGACTGAACCTTTAATCTGTTAGGAATAAGAAATTATATGGTTGTTAGCCATTTCGAATAAGACCATTGATCTAACTGTATATTCTATGCTTTGAAAGACATTTGGCATAACACTCGTTTCGAATAAGGGTCAATGAGTTTATGGTACGAAAAAAACTTGTCACAATTCATTTAGATTTCAGTACAGATTCATATAAATGTTCAAAGAATTGCTCTTGTTTGAAAGAAGAAATCAATCCTTATGTTTGAGTAAATCGGACAAACGAGTTGATCACCAGTTTACTTGCGAGGGCTATTTGGTTACAAACTGTTTTCTGGGCATCAAACTCCTTTTGAGATTTAGCATGCGGTGGTTTAAACGATGGAGATGATGATATCGCTAATAGTTTTCTGATCTCACGTCGTGTCCGAACTCGCTATCGATCGCAATGATATAGAATGTGATGACGATGGGTGCATGGTGATGTTTAATTTTTAATGACACTGATATGAGCAACGGTGCGATATGCAATTCTTCGTTTGTAAGACCCCGAAAAATCGATTTATTATTCGTCATTTTATGAACTGACCAAAGCACCGAAAGCTGAGAGAATGGCTATAGAAGCCCGCTCGCTTGTTGGACACTAGTATTGTGTAGTGTTCTTTTTCTTTAGTTGGAATTGAAACACTAGTAAACAGTAAAATATCTTATATGTATTCGGGTTAATGACATTCGGGCAAGTGGTTTATTCGATTTTATGGCATTCGGGTAAATGGTCCATTCTGATCAATGACACTCGGGTAAATGGTCCATTCGGGTAAATAGCTTTCGGGCGAACGTCATTCGGGTAAATGACTTTCGGGTGAATGTGATAGAACCCGTGAAACATATAGACACAGCAGTTCCGATGCACCTAACTGCGAGTAAAATGAGTGAACCTGAAAGGTAAATTTCGCCCATAACGAAACAACACAATCGCGATTGACTTTACGTAGACCCATCTTAGACTTGCAGTGTGTGAGGTGCCTTGGCCAAGGCAGAATACTTCGCAGCAAAGAACAACATGCAACATGAGGTAGAATATGAAAACGTCAAGATCCCCGTGTATATGGACCTTGATGTAACAGAAATACGCCTCCATGATCTGGCACCTTTTACTAGCACAGATTATATTAAAAGATTTATGTCGAAGTATGGAGAAGTGGAATCCGTCTCTAACGACACTTGATCAAGCTTTTTCCCTGGCATTCTCAACGGTTTTCGGGTTGTGCCAATGCGTCCGGACCAACCTATACCGTCTTATTTGACTTTCGAGATCAGGGGCCCTATTCTCACAGTCACGTCACTTTCCAAAATTTCCTTCTAGTCACTAGGTGACGTGACTGTGAGAATAGGGCCCCAGATCATGGCACTACCAAACAACCTCGGACATCTGCTGATACACCACAGACAGCCGGCCAAAAAATAAATGCCAGACAAACAATATTCCACGGTATCCCAAAGCCAATACCGTACGCAGGGAAGAAATAAGTAAGGCTATACGAAAGTCACACGAAAACACAAAAAGCAGCAAACATCTAACAGCGACAACCAGAGCCATTCTAGCGATGGCGATATGGGCGTAAATACAAGCGAACAGACAGACAGAATGATCAGCAAGCGGCAGAGGGTACACCTGACCATCGCTCTTCACTATGAATGAAAATTAATAGGGGAGACCGAGGAGATTTGAAACAAAGGCGAGTTGAAACAGTGCCCATTACTAGATTCAACAATAATGCATTTGTTTTATTTATATCGTGCCCTCAAATCCTCGAATATACGATAACGACATTAAATGAGTGGTTGAGTATTTACGGTAAACACACAACAATGATCAAAAGTAAGTGTTATTGGGATTCTTCAATTCCGAGAGCAGATCCAGGTTTAGTGTGTGATCAACTTCAGCTGGAATATATTTATTTCAATAAACTTAGTCTAGCATAACCTCACTTAACTCACAATTTTTTAGTGCGAATTCAAACCACCTTCGGCACTACGGATTACTGCTTGAGATTTTCACGTAATACCTATTAAGAATAATGTTAGCATAACGTGTTTATGTAATATTGAAAAAATGGAAATCCCTTACTTGTGCTTATTGAATAATTCAAGCATTAAATGTGGCTCATATTAGTCACATAGGATTCTAACCCCAAATCGATTCTGCGACAAATTAATTGAAATTAGAAATAAATTTTTACAAACTAGAAGTAATTTTACCTCTTGTAGTCGTAGTTATCGCGGAAACAAAATAGATTTTGGTTAAACACGCTTGATCATTACCATTTACTTCTTCCCTCTATCTTCTCTTTTTTATTTTATCTTATTTCGTAGCTAGCATTTATATTCCCTTCTCTCATGTCTATTCCCACACAGCATGATCGATCAGTGTAGGGTTACCAGTCATGTTCGTGGTAACATCCCGGCCCCCGTAAGACTGCGTGTATGCTGCAGTTTTACCAACATCATTAATATCTAATACAGCGAGCTTTACGACTGGACGTCGAAACTCACCCATAGATGTGGAAACTACTGCCTGACGCACTCTGCCATCCTTAGCGGTGATCGTTCTTGTTATGCGTCCTCGAATCCAATCACCGACTGCCACTGGTTTAACTTCCTTAACCCTTAAATGCGCAATGTTGTTTTAAAACAACATTGCGAAAAACCATCTCAAAATTATCATAGTAACGTATCAAAGCTGTGAGACAATTTTCAGAATATTTAAAAAAAATTGATTTGCGCCTTTAAGGGTTAAACCATTTAGTTCTCCGTGTTATGGTTGGTAAATATTCCTTAGTCCAACGTCGCCAAAACGTGTCCAACTGATGGCGAATTTGATTCCACCCTCCTTTAAGCGCCGCATCAGTTGTAGTTAGCTCTGCAGTAGGCTGTTTAACTCCGCTAGAACTACTTTCGCTATTGGACTACCGCCGTGAGCGGTCGGTCTTGTAGCTGCACTAGCAAGTAATAGTATAATTTTAAATCCGAACTCTACTATGCCTACCTTTTCGTCGCCGTCCGCTGCCGTTCCACATGAAGTATTGCGAATACTTACCTGCAAGGTGGATTTTTGGATTCCTGCCAATTTTGGACTGTAAAATTAACACAACGTAGGACCTAGACACCAGACGTATCAAATGGTGGTTTGGAGTCAGCGACTCTTGGGCAGGTGTGTCTAGAGGCATGTATGTCAAGGGACGTAAATTGACTATCGCCTCTGCTTCGGTGACCAAAGTGAGTAACCCTCGTCATCTAAAAGTCGACGAGAAGAAATTTGAGACATCGCCGTCTTAATGGATCTCACCAGTCTGTCCCAGTAGCCCCCCATATGCGGACATGCAGGAGGTATAAATTGCCACTTGCTGAACGTGCTAGTAAACGTGTCTGCCAATTCTGTGTTGATTTTGCTCACCTGACCTCGTAGAATGACATCGACTCCCACAAAATTCGTCGCGTTGTCGTTGTAGATTTCAAGTGGAGCTCCTCGGCGACAAACGAACCTTCGCACACTTTTTATGCAAGCTTCGGTGGTCAGGTTGTGAATCACTTTTACATGCACGGCCCTTATCGTCAGACAGGTGAAAAGAGCTATCCTCCGCTTTACCTCTCCTCTTTCTTGACGCACCATAATAGGCCCGAAGTAGTCCAGTCCTACATACGAAAAGGGACGAACGAAGGACGCCAACCTGGAGGCTGGTAGAGGTGCCATTCTTGGCGTTGATGGTTGAGCCCGCTTGATTCTGCAAAGTTGGCAGTTCCTCGACATGCGCCTTACTGCAACACGCAGGAAAGGAACAATAAATCGTTGGCGGACCTCGTTTGTAATCGTTTCTGGATTAGCGTGATGATATTTGTAGTGATAATCATTGAGAATCAGTTCTGTCACTCGATGATTTTTTGGCAAAATTACTGGACATTTCGCTTCTGATGGTATGTTCGATGCTGATTTAGCTCGACTGTCCATAGTTCATCTACTGCTAGCGAATACGTATATATCGAGCTACCTTTGTCGATTGTTTGAGCTGGCATATCTGGTGATTGAAAGCCTTTCTCTAATGCCAGGATTTCATCCTTGTAGAACTCTCACTGCACGACCTTCCAAATGGCCCGTTCTGCATTCTGCAATTCTTCCTGTGTGAGACGAAGGACGCAAATCTCGAATCCAGTACGTTTTACTTTCAGAATGTTTATGTACCGCAACACATACGCCATAGTTCGAAGCATGGCGGCCCATTTCGAGAATCGATTATAATCCAGTAGCTGGCTACGATTTTGAATCGTGTGGTGCGTGAAGCACGATCGGATTTCCTCATCTGTACATAATGGGGTTACAAACTGTTGAGGCCATTCAGTTTCCTGATCGTCACGTAAGGAAGGCCCTTTGAACCAACGACTGTTCCCGTCAAAATACGGCCCTTTACCCCATTTCGTAGCTTCGTCAGCTGCATTCATTTTGGATGGTACTCATCGCCACTGGCCTACTTCTGAGAGCGATAAGATTTCACCCACTCTATGCGCAATGTACTGCCGATACTTTTTGGGGTCTCGATTGATCCATGCTAATACCGTAGTTGAGTCGCTCCAGAAGACGGTTTTTGAAATTTCCACTCGATGATTTTCCTTTACAAATTTCGCTACTCGAGCTCCAAGTACTGCAGCGTTTAGCTCAAGACGAGGAATGGAAATTGGTCTAAGAGGATCAACCTTTGATTTCGCCGTCACCAGAATGGTAGTGGCCGTTCCATCGTCGATTAAATATCGGAAGTATGCTGCACACACATACGCAGCTTCGCTAGCATCAACGAATACATGCAGCTGGATATCCGTGTACAGGCGTGATCTGATGCCATGGTAGCATCGCGGTACTCGAATTTGGTTGACCTCTGGTATCATCTCTATCCATTGCAGCCACCTTTCGAAAGCGACATCGTCGATCCAGTCATCCCATCCGACTCTAGAGCGCCAAATTTGTTGAATCAACACTTTTCCATGGACGAGTATTGATGTAAGCAGTCCCAGAGGGTCGTAGATGGTCATAACACATCTGATCATCTGTCTTTTTGTTGGTCTTTTATTTTCATCTATGAGCAGCTGTACATCAGCTCTCATTTTTGCAGAGAACCCGAGCGAGTCGTCTTCAGGTGACCACAGCATTCCTAAAACTCGTTCCGAGGACTCACCACCGCCCAACATCCGATCCTTTATCTTTTCATTCGATGATCCGGACCGCATGCAGTACGGGAGAATTACTCAGCCAATTGCGTAAATCGAATCCCGCTTTGGATTGAATCCACTTTACTTGCCAGGCTATTTCTCGTGCCTCTTCAATCGTATTAAAACTGTCGACATAGTCGTCAACATAATGGCCTTTCAAAACGGCCTCGGCTGCCTTTGGAAACTTTTCGTTGAATTCCTGTGCGTTTTTGTTTTTTATATATTGCGCAGAGCAAGGGGAGCACGTTGCACCGAAGGTGGCTACGTTCATGAGGTAGATTTCAGTTGCTTTTGACGGGTCTTCCCTCCAAAGAAATATCTGCGAGTGGCGGTCGGCGGTCCTTATTTGAACTTGGTGAAACATTTCTTTCACATCTGCGCTCACAGCGATTGATCCTTCTCGAAATCGAAACAGCACTGCCGGAAGAGATACTAACAAATCGGGACCTTTCATCAACATGCTGTTCAGGGACACACTCTCGACCTTCGCTGCAGCATCCCAAATTAGCCGTACTTTATTTGGCTTTTTTGGGTTCACCACAGTGCCTACTGGGAGATACCGAATTTTCCTCGGGTCAGCACTCTGTAATTCTGCTTCGCTTGCACGGTGAGCGTATTGCTTTTCTTGATATTCCTTTATTTGCTGGTGAAGATTTTCCTTTTAAGTTGGCTCTCGGGTCATTCTTCGTTCAAGACACTGCAGACGTTTGAGAGCCATATCATAGCTATCAGGAAACTCAAAACAATCCTGCTTCCACAGCAGTCCGGTCTCATACCGGTCGCCAACGCGAATCGTGGTGCTTTCCGGGATTCTCGCTTCTCCTCCTCTGATTCAACTCTTATAGCTTTAACTCCGAGATCTTCCTGGCAGATGTATTCCCTAACGACCAACTAACTACAACTGGCCTTAAGCAGTGTTTAATTGGGCGACGTTGCCTGTCTCGTCCACACTTTCTCGGTGTTAAGTCAGACCGGATCAAGTCGCAAAACATAAAAAAAATTAGATAATGATAGTACTGGATAAAGGATTTCTTCAGCTACATTTAGAATATGTAACAATAAGCATGAATTATGACGATAATATAATGTAAAGAATGCTGCGAATAAAACTTTAAACTCGTGTAGCAGTTGGAATTTTCTTTTTTACTCGGGCCTTCATTTCTAGAACTACACAGCTAAACCTTCACATCATACTTCATAGCACACATATTCAGCTACACATCCGGCACGACTATCTTTGCCACTATTGTCATCATATTCAATACAGAAAATCAAGAGAACACACGTTGTCGGGTGTAATTGAATTCTTTTTTTTAAGAACCGCAACAAACTTCAGCCTATCCGATATCTAAGGCTTCAGATCAGAAGTGGGATCACCGCGATTTAGGAAAATCGTGATTTTCGGCAGAAAAAGATTTTCACTCGAATTTTGCAATTTTCCGGAACGTGCTCAGCCGCCATAGTGGGACTACGCCACCATGTCATCTTCTGACGAAACTGATGCAACCACCGTTGGACAGCGAACCGTTCGACATATGAAGAAAAAGACTCCCCGGCTCACAGCTACCGTTACGGCAACAACGAATTATGTGCCACAATTAGTTAATGTGAAAAAGGAGAACAATTCCGACAGTGGACGTCAACCGATTCCTTCCAACGTCAGAGTATTCGACTACAGAGATATGGAAACGGATTCCGATACCAGTGACGCTTTTGCCAGCATTTCTTCGCGTGCAACCGCCGCCTCGGGCGCAAATGAGAAACGTAATGTCCGTTCGCGTCACCCGATTCATGAAACTTTCCTTCATCCGCTGGAGGTCGAACGATTGATACCACCATTCAATGGCAAAGACGGAAGTAGCACCGGCTGGATCAACAAAATCGAAGGATACGCAATTGTGTATGGATGGTCAGCTCGATCTTGTTTACATTATGCACATTCAAGATTGACAGGAACAGCAAGAAAGTGGTTTGATGCACAAGAGAAAGCGACACTTTCAAATGGCGCACAAAAGCCGATGTACACTTTCAAATGGCGAAACGCATACGAATGAAAGGCGAAGACGAAGAAAGCTACGTATACGACATGCAGCGCATTGCGAAAGAAGGTCGCCTATCAGAGGAAGCTGTCATTTCTTACGTCATTCGAAACATCAACGATGACAAACTACAAGAGCACCTGATGTCAAAAGAACTGTATACAGTGGACGGGCTCATCGCTTGTTTACAACGTTATCTTCGCTTGAGAGCTGTTGTCAATACACGGTATAATGTCCAACGGAAGGATGTCGTCAAGACATCATCATTGAAGAACAATGAACAGAAGGATAATACGGAAGAACAAAGCGACGAGCAGACCCCAGTTCGACGATGCTTCAACTGTAACGAAAAAGGACATCTATCAGCGAAGTGTCCGCTACCCCAGAGAAAACCTCGTTGTACAAAATGTGAAAAAGTGGGTCATCTCGATGCAGACTGCGTCGCTACGACAACACCTACAACACCGAAACCAACGCTTGAGGCGCCGCAAGTTAGGTTTATGCAGGAAAGTGGTCCAGCTAAGGACACAATCATCACCACAGAGCCTTACATCTTAAAAGTGGACGAAGGAAGTCGTCGAACAGTAATGATTCTCTTTGGTACTCGATGCAGTACGTTTGACGTACTTTTGGATCTCGGATCCCCGGTAAGTCTGATCAAAGGTTCAATGTTGCCATCTGATTTTGACTATTCCCTGAACGTACCGCCTGGAGATATACTTGGAATTAACGGCACGCGTTTAAAGATGTACGGATCATTTCGAAGCTCGATCATTGTTGGAAATCGCGTTTTTAGTACTTGTCTCGTTGTCGTACCGGACGACACGATCTCGGAAGGAGTCAATGTCCTCTTGGGCCGAGACTTTATAAATGGTAATGGTATTGCAGGAATTCTTTTCGACCGGAAATCCTCGGCATCGCAATTCGATTCACAGCTTGATTGATGCTTATGGTAACAGCGATGACTGTCTTTGCGTACTGGTTGGGGATACGAATGTCGACTTAAACGTTGGCGACGTCGACGAGACAAAACAATTGACATCGACAGTTGAAAAGATATTTCAGGAATGTTATCTAGACCGACCCAAACCTGATGAACCTTTAGTGAAGATGGAGGTAGAAATTAACTTGAAGGAACATAAACCTTTCACTGTACCAACCGCAAAATTAAGTGTTTTTGAGAAGCAGGCGCTGAATGGCATTATAGAGGAGATGGTGCAAAAAGGGATTATTAGAAAGAGTCAGGCTAATGATTATTGTCTCGTTGTATTGGTTCGAAAGAGGAATAATACGTATAGAACGTGTGTAAACTATAAACCACAGAACAAGTTAGCGGAGCGTGATAATTTCCCGATGCCAGTCATCGAGGATCTAGTCCTCAAGCTACGCGATAAGCGTTACTTTACCAGTGTAGATTTAAAAAAAACGGTTTTTATCATTTGGATATTGCCGAAAATTCGAAAAAGTTCACCTCGTTTGTTGTTGATGGTGGGCAGTACGAATTTAACAAACTTCCGTTCGGATTCGCTAACTCACCCGCTGCGTTCGTACGTTACATTAACAAAGTTTTAGAACAATTGATAAAGTCAGGAAAAATTTCAGTGTTTATCGACGATATACTAATTAGTAGCGATACCATCGAAGAACATTTAGATTTATTGCCGTCCGTTCTTAAAACGTTAAGTGACAACCACATTAAGCTACAATTGGAAAAGTGCTCTTTTCTAAAGACTACCCTCGATTATCTCGGGTACAACATAACCTACAACTCGATTAGTCCTAGTGACCGTCACATAGATTCCGTACACTCTAATCCGATTCCCGTTAATGTACATGCACTTCACCGCATCGTAGGGCTTGTTAGCTACTTTCGCAAATTCATACTGAACTTTAACAAGATAGCGCAACCGTTGTATGAATTGCTGAAAAAGGATGTCCAGTGTAGGTTTGAAGACAAGCATTTAGTTGCGTTTGAAGGACTGAAGGCTTGTTTGATCAGAAAACCGGTACTCGCAATCTATTCGCCGTATTTGGGGGTATTTTGCTCCAACGCCAAGAGCAAGACAGTAAGTTTCACCCTGTTCTTTTCTACAGCCGAAAGACTACTACCGCTGAGTCCAAGCTGCATAGTTTCGAATTGGAGACCCTTACTGTTGTGTACACCTTACAGCGTTTCCGTATGTATCTGTTCGGTTTGAAATTCAAGATAGTCGCCGATTTACTTGGAACAGTTCGAATACATAATAGAACACCGTCCTGGTGAGCGTATGAAGCATGTAGATGCACTGAGTCGCGTTAACATATTGCTTCTTGAGACCGGTGAGAAATCGGTTAATGATTTGTTTTCTAATACGATCTACGTGGCGCAGCTTCAAGATCCTAGTATCCAGAAGATCAAGACTGCCATTCTGAAAGGAGAGTTGAAGGATTACGAGGTTAGGGACAATATTGTTTACATAAGGGAAAAGAAGAATAGATTATTGCTTTATGTGCCAGAATGCATGGAATCGTCTGTGATATTTCGTTATCATAACAGCATGGGACATTTTGGTGCGGATAAGGTTTGTTCACAAATTCAGCGTATGTTTTGGTTCCCTGCAATGAAGAAAAAAGTTTTGCATCATGGAAAGATGTGCATTACTTGTGTCGCCTTTAACCCGCGAGACAAACAGTATGACGGATATTTACAGAATATTGAAAAGGGCAATATTCCATTTGATACCATTCACGTCGATCATTTAGGTCCGCTGGAAAGTACAAAACGTAAAAACATTCACATTTTCGCAGTTATAGACGGTTTCAGTAAGTTTATTAAACTCTTCGCTACTCGTACCACTAAGACTTGTGAGGTCATCAAAGCGCTTCGTTCGTATATTATTAATTACTCGAAGCCGAGGAGAATAATAACAGATCGTGGAACAGCTTTCACTTCAAAAGAGTTTGAGACATTCTGTTCTATTGAAGGTATAGTACATGTATTGATAGCTACCTGTTGCCCTAAAGCAAATGGACAGATAGAGCGTTACAACAGGGTACTAGTTCCGTTATTAGCAAAGCTAGTTGAAGAGAGGAAAATGTGTTGGGATGATGTCTTGTTTGAGGCAGAGTATCTTTTAAATAATTCAACAGATCGATCGATAACAGTCCAGCAGTCTTGTTATTTGGTGTCAAACAAAGGTTACACCCAGAGTCAGATATCCTGGAAGGTATTAACACAAACGTTGATCGTGACCTCGAGAAAATTAGGAACGAAGCGGAGGAAAAGATCAAACAGCTGCAGAAGTACAACAAATTAAAGCACGATGAAAAATGCAAGCGTAACACGGTGTATCAAGAAGGTGATTTAGTTGTTATTAGGGCGGTAAAAGTGCCAAGAGAAAATAGCAAGCTTAAAGCCAAGTATAGGGGGCCGTATCAGATTCGAAAGGTTCTCGACAACAACAGATACATTGTGTCGGATTTGGACGGATATCAGGTGACGAGCACGCACTTTGATGGTACGTTTGACCCTCTTAATCTAAGGCTGTACCGCCAGGCAGTTAATCGTGAAGGACCCGTTTCTTTCGCGTTGAGTTGTTCATCGGACGAATCAGACTTTTACAGGTTTCCCTAAGAATAATAATGATGCTTTGCAATTGCCATTTGTGCGTTTCAAATCAATGTTCGTAATATGTTGATATCTTATTCAACATATTACGAACAATCTTCATCATCATCAAACTTTACTATATATAACGTCTATAAATTATCATTATTGAGGCAAAGAACTCTGCTAGTGTATATTTAAATAAGCCAATAAAACTCCAATCATAAAAAGTATTTTTCTCTCTGTTGCAGTGCCCAGTTCGACATCCTCCAATGTCGAAACGAACAACGGCGATGCCGAATCAGCCAACAGTACCAGTGGTAGCGGTGAATCTCCCACCAAGATGGAAGAGGACGTTCCACCAGTGATCGAAGCTACCAGTCAGGCTATCGGCAGTCTGGAAGCGCCACCGAACTCCGAGGACAAGAGTCGTGATGAGGCAGCGAGCCGCGAGGAACTGCAACAGATTGCGTTTCGCATCATGAATATCAACAGCCAAATTCGTTACTCAGATCCTCGATTCTGCATAGATGGCGCGGTAATAGAGAGTGCCATGGAAGCACTGGATGCAAAGAATTATCGCGAGTTTTGTGCAGAAGTGATTACCGAAGTGGTGAAGGATTTCTACGAAGGAAAACTAATCGATGCCGGTGGTAGTGGTGCATCCCTCTCGGACGGTTGGAGTAATATTCCACCGAAGAAGGTGAGACCAATCGATATCGATGATGTGTTGAAGCGGAGCGGAAGTGGTAGCTCGGCAATGGAAATCGACAACGAGATAGGGCTATGTTCGTCGAAGCCCACCATAAAGGCCTTTAGCTCGAATCGTGTAGCGGCGTTAGACTATCTCATCAACTGCTACTGCCGAGCGAACGACGAAGTGTACAGCTATACCAAAATCAAAAAAAGTAAGAAAATGTATTTGGCTGAGATTCTGCCCGAATTGGCCGCAGTCATCCGACAGCAAACGCTCAAGTATGCAATTCTATTGACAAAGAATCGTTTCCAAAATTTTGCCCAAATTGATAACCCCGCTAAGTTGATACTGGAGAAATCGCCACTGCTTCAGTTGATGTACGAGAATAAGGTTGGCTCGACATAATTTTTGCATCAATCGTTATTTTTTAAATTATGGTTAATATCTTTGTAGGTCCCATCAGACTTTCTGACAAGCCTGATGGCTGAATCACGTAAAAAAGAAACCGATTTCGAAGACATCTTCACCATCGTACTCGACGATCTGTATGTGGACATGCAAAACGCGATCTGCAACGAAAACATAGTCAGTGATGCGTTAAATCGGCTCAAGGAGCTGGTAGAAATAAAGGTGGAAAATACGAATCCAATATGCAATCTGATTGTGAAACACGTCGTTTTCCTGCCAAGACTGACACTAGACAAGTACGCTGCCAGAGAAATATCCAAGGTGTCCTTCTTGGCACCTTTTCTGTCACTTTCGGTGCTACTAGACGAGAACCCAAAATTTGCTACGCATCACTTTTTGGAAAACGTTTGCGACCGAACTTTAGCGGCCTCTTTCCAATCACTGCTCGGCAATACCCGAAAGGTATTGCATCAAATATTTCTCTCTCTGCTGACCAACTTGGACAGTCGTCAGGAAGTACTTAAATATGTTTCGGAGATTCTAAAGACGAACCACAAACGAATTCAGTACAATGCTGACGATCGGTTTCTGGCAAAAGACGGTTTCATGCTAAACTTTATGTCCATTTTGCAACTGTTATCAGTTAAAATCAACATGTCTAGAATAGATCCGTTCTATCCGCATCACCCGGAAGCCTTGATTGATATCGAAGACGAAACTAAACTGAAACTTTCATCCCAAGAGTATAATGACTGGCTAGAGAAACTACAGTCGGAGAAAAAATGGGAAACCCCGAAGTTTGTCACCCATTGTTGGTTCCTGACACTACATGCCCATCACCTGGGAATCATCCCGGCGATTCAACGTTACAATAAGCTGCTGCGAGCTACCAAAGAACTGCAACGAATGGTCGATGAGCTAAATTCCAGCAAGAGTCAGTGGGAGAACACTCGACTCGCTCGCAGAAACAATCAAGTCCGGGATCGTTGTGTCAATCAGATTAACAAGCTCTCCAAGGCAAAGCTCGGTTGCGATATTGCCGTCATCGATCCGAATGTGTTGGGTGCCTGCATGCAGTTCTATTCGTCTGTTTGCGAATACATGCTGTACCAGATCGAAAACAGACCTATCGAAGGTCTATTCGTCAACAAACAACCGCCTTCAACGTTGGTGGCAAGTGAGAATTTCTGCTCCCTGCCCGAGTGGTACATCGAAGATATTGCCGATTTCATTTTGTTCTGCATGCAGCATAGCATTGAAGTGGTCGATTTCGTGGACAATTCGGTCATCACCTGGATTTTGACGTTGGTATGCGCACCGCATCTCATCAAAAATCCCTACATCACTGCCAAGTTGATCGAGGTTAGTTCCAAGCTGAATTATCCACATAACTATAAACTCGTTGCTATGCTTTCGTTACCCAAAACTCTAATGGCATCGTTTACCTTTCAGGTTCTGTTTGTGACCTCACCAACAATTCAGACGACATCGCAGCGTCTCTATCTCCAGATTATCAACCACGAGCTGGCCCAGACGGCCCTGGTAAGTGCCCTTATGAAGTTCTACACCGACATCGAAACTACCGGCCAAAGCACCGAGTTCTACGATAAATTCACCATCCGCTACCACATCAGCCACTTGTTCAAGGGACTCTGGGATAGTGTGGCCCATCGACAGGCCATCGTGAATGAGTCGAAATGTGGCAAGCAGTTTGTCAAGTTTGTTAATTTCTTCCTGAATGATACCACATACTTGCTGGACGAGTGCTTAGAGTATCTGAAACGAATCCACGAAACGCAGGTACTGATGATGGATGAAGCTGCCTGGAGTGAGCTCGGCCAGGAAACGCAGCAAAGTCGTCAGCGGCAGTTAGTACAGGATGAGCGACAGTGCCGATCCTATTTGACGTTGGCAAGAGAAACTGTGGACATGCTACACTATCTTACAATCGACATCAAGGAGCCCTTCCTACGACCCGAGCTAATTGATCGTCTAAGTTCAATGTTAAATTACAACCTACAACAATTATGCGGTCCAAAGTGCAATGATCTGCGTGTACGTAACCCTATGAAATATGGCTGGGAACCGCGAAGACTACTCAGTCAACTGATTGACATTTATCTTCACCTGAGTTGTGATGAATTTGCCGCTGCGCTAGCTGCCGATGAGCGATCCTTTGAACGACATCTCTTCGAAGACGCTGCTAACCGGCTAGAACGAATGGGTATCCGAACTACGATGGAAGTGGATAAGTTCCGAAAGCTGATTCGTCAAGCTGCCGACATTTATGTACAAAATCAACAAAATGCGGATGAGTTTGCTGACGCACCGGATGACTTCAAGGATCCTCTGATGGACACGCTGATGATCGACCCAGTGATACTGCCTTCCGGGACCGTCATGGACAGGTCTATTATAACGCGGCACCTGCTGAACAGCAATACAGACCCCTTCAATCGACAAACGCTCACGGAGGATATGCTCATACCGGCCACGGAGCTCAAGGACCGCATCGAGCAGTGGATCAAAGATTACCGTGCGAAGAAGAAACAATAAGACTTGAAGTTTTATATAGAAGCAGAACCTTTTTTTCTAGGTATCGATCGCTATGTGACAGAGGGCAAAAACTCAAATACTGAATTTAAATGCTAGAACGGATATACATATAGACGTATTTATATAAATAGTACTAAGATAGGATTTTCACAAAATCGTTCGTCCTTTCTATCGCTAGCGAAAGGTTGCTGCTGGTGGTTGCGCTATTATTTTTTCGTTAACTTATGAATGAATTATGAATCACGATTACGAATAGCTGTCGAAGTCTTTTTGGCTGCTGAAGGAACAACTTCCATTCTTTGTTCAGTGATGCAACCAAAGACTGAAAATCTCATAGTCGAAACGAAGCCACTGCAATAAACAAACTCGAACCATTTTATCTCTATAGTTTTTTTTTATTAAATAATTTTGGTTCGTCTGGTTCGTTATTTTTGCTGCTGATAACAATAGAAAGAAAGAAGCGAGTTGATGGGAGTGAATTGATGGGTACCCCGTTTCTGAACAATGTAGCGTGCATAAGCAAATAGTACTCTTAATAAAAATCAATAATAAAATTATCTTACGAGTTCACTTCTTTATGACTATTCCAAAAACCCATTAAGGAAGACACCAATCAAGCGACATTGTTCGACAGAGAAGGCTGAAAAAGGAACACCAACCAGAAAAAAACTAAGGAAAGTGATAAGAGAAGAGAAGACAATCGCGTAGCCAATTTGATCCAGTCCTAACCTCAATATTGAACCAGCTTCTGATTGGTGGTTTTGCCAGTCAGCGTTCATAATATTTTCAAACGGGATGAAAAACAGTGCTGCTGAATTTATTTTGGCTACTTTTCATACACATGAACATTTCATGCAAATTGAATAAATACCCTGAATGACGATATAACTACGTGTATTGTTAAGAGAGACACAAACATAAAATTCAATTTTTAAATGCAGCTAGTATTGTGAATTTTTGACAGAGAGTTGATATTTGATGTACAATTATTTTCAGCAATTGTGAAAAACTTGCAAATGGAATCTGGCAACGATGGATGCTTGTTGTCTTTGGAATGACGACAGGGCCTGGTAGATAAAATTAAGAAGAGCAAGCAGCCTGTTGTCGTCTCTTCTCTTAGCGTAAAATTAGGACTGGGATTCGAAGTGATGACAAATACCAAACAAGCAACCTATGCACCATCAGTTGCATTTTTCGGAAGAAGGAAAAAATGAGTGGGTTTTAGCATGTAAGCGACGGTTCGCGCACGGAAAAGTCAGAAAACGAGATTGACCAGCTAGGCGGAATCGAAGAGCGACAGCAGATGATCCCGGAAAATACATCAACATTGCAACATGAATCAACAGCCTAGTCAGAATGATGCAGGAAAGGAACGAAAAGCGGAATGGCTCTCAGGTTTGATGACGCAATTTAAAGTAAAATCTACGTCTCACATTAAACATTCTTTCAGGGTCATGGCCACTGCAACCATTCGACGATTCATTAACGAATAATAAGCGTAAAGCGGAATGGATCCGATTTCGTGATCAATGCGAACGCATCGTTTCTTGCAAGGCGCCTGTGGATTCCATCACGAAGCTAACCGGGTTAAAAAATTTTGCGGGAAACTACTTATTGACTATAATTGAAATGCAAGAGAAACTTGTTCCGGGGGGTTCGGAAGACATCTACAAAGCAACTCTCACAGCTCTTAATAACTATTTTAATCAAACTTGCGACACGACGAAAGAGCGAATGAAATTCCGCGAACTGCAAATGAAAATGACAGAACCGTTTTCTGATTGGGTGTTACGCTTGGGAACTCAAGCAAAATTCTGCGATTTCGGTGAGCTACAGCAACGGGAAGAAGAGTTCATTCAAGCGTTGTTGAGAAGATCGATTCCAATGATCTCAGAAAAGTTATATGAGATATCCAGTATCTTCAACAATAACTTGGAGAAAATCATTAATCATGGAAATCATCTTGATTTTATCAGATCGGAAGCTCAGGAAGCAACGTCAACAAAAGTGACAGGTATGCTAGTGAAACAGCAGTCGAGGTGAAACCGTTGAATGCTTTGCATTTTCATAAGCCAAGATCCGCCCAAAATCGTTACGAACCCTATCGTAATTTTCGTTCTGAGCGCGAACGATCTGGTTTGCGACATCGCACGTGGAATCCACAAACGCATATCGTGCACGGCAGGGATGCTGTATTTAATTGTTCGAAATGTGGTCGAACTCATGGACCAAAACATTGCAGAGCTTTTCGTGTAAAATGTTTCGGATGTGGGAAATTAGGTCATTACGCCGAGTTTTGCCGATCTTCAAATAACAATGGTACACACCACAGAATCCAGACTTATGCCGATCACCCTGAAAAAGTAAAAAATGAAGCTGGCAGAATCAACCAGGTAGATAGTGAGCAATCATAAGATATTTAGATAGGTTCAAGTAGAGAAAATTAATCCTGCTAAAGAAATAAATCAGTTATAAACTTTTGGCATTTATTTATTTATTTATTACAGTTGATTACTGGAAGTAAAAACGTCGCACGAATGACCGATGACCCTAGGTATATTGATTGCACAATCGGAACTGAAAGCCTACAATTCATGATTGATTCTGGGGCTACTGTGAATACAATCACACCCCATGTATGGGAAAGGATTAAACGAAACTGTCGTACTGTAGTTCAAGATCTGGTTATCCATCCTGAAGAAGTTATAAAAAGTTACGCAAATCAACAAACACTGGATATCGAGTGCTCCTTTAAAGCTTATATTAGCGTTACGAACGGCCATCACCCGTTACAACTTGCCAAGTTTTTCGTAGTTAATGGAGGCCTGATATCATTACTCAGCTATGAGACAGCATGCAGTTTGGGTTTAATACATATTGGATATCAAGTCTTCGATGACTCAACAATCTGTAGGGTCACAGAAGGCGACATTTCTAAACCATGTATGTCAAATCCGACGGCCAAACAACAAGATTTTCCTAAAATTCCGATCGACGGCGTTAAATTTAAAGTTGACGAATCAGTGTCACCGAAACAAATTATCCGGTACAATATACCAAAGGCATTCGAAAAAGATACAAATGAAAGGTTAAGGGTTATGGAAGCTAAATGAATTATTGAAAGAGCAGATAATGAGAATGATTTAATTACCTATATTTCACCTTTGGTGCTAGTTCCGAAAGGTACTAACGATTTTCGGATTGTCGTAGATTATCGAGCAGTCAACAAGGCAATTATTCGCGAACCGTATCCCATGGAGAAAATCTGGACAGATATTCCTAACGGTGATGGGGTTTTATTCTTTACAAAACTGGATCTAAAAGATGCATACTTTCACATAGAACTGCATGAAGAAGTTCGTCATCTTACCATTTTCATGACCGCTAATGGCTTGATGCGTTTTAAACGACTACCATTCGGATTGTCATGTGCCCCAGACCTGTTCCAGAAGGTGATGGAGAGACTCATGATTTAATGCAAAAACGTCATCGTGTATCTAGATGATATTTTAATTTACGGTCGAACATTAGAGGAACTAAGGAAGCATGTGGAAGATGTTAAGAGAAGGCTGACCGAGAACAACCTTACAATTAACGAGGAGAAGTCAACGTATGACCAGACAACGGTAGACATTCTCGGCTTCACCATTGATGGTACTGGAATCCTCCCGACGAGAAAGAAACTCTCAGATATACAGTTGGTCGAGAGGCCCAAAAATGTTCATGAACTTCGTAGTTTCATTGGGATGTTAACCTTCATTAGCCCGTCCATTAAACATTTCTCGCACAGAACCAAGCCGTTACGAGATCTGTTAACGGTAAATCGAAGTTTCACATGGGATAAAGCTCACCAAGAGGCGTTTGACGAGCTAAAGCAAGCTGTAGAATATGATTTGATAAAAAGAGGATACTTTGACGAAAATGACAAAACTATCCTTTAGACAGACGCCTCCCCTTGGGACCTTGGAGCAACAGCGCAACAGAAGACATGCTCGGGAGAATATTATCGTTTGTGCATCTAAAAGTTTAACGTCAGTAGAATGTCGATATCCACAACTACATCGCGAAGCCTTGTCCATCGTTTGGGCTATGGAAAGATTTTCCTATTATCTTCTTGGACGGAGTTTTATTTTAAGATCTGATAGCGAAACTTTAATGTTCATGACTAAGAATAAATACCACAAAGATGTGGGTAAACGAATAATATCGAGATCTGAAGGCTGGCTGCTTAGAATGGATCATTTTTGTTATAAGTTTGAACACGTTGCAGGAAAGGATAACATTGCTGATGCTGCTTCTAGAATGTGTGTCAAGCGAAACGATAAAGAGTTTGGGGCGAAAAAGGAACCATATGAGCTATGCAATGTAACAGCCAACCCTGCTACCCTGAATAAGGAACTTTTAGCGATGACTAACAAAGAAGTTGCTCAAAGACGAAGACCTCCAGGAAGTCATTAAATGGCTCAACAAAAGTGTTAAATGGCCAGCTCACATTTCGCAGTATCAAGCATTTCAAGGAGATTTATATATGCAGGGTGATTTACTCATGAAGCAGGAGAAAATGCTGATACCCAAAAAAAAACACTACGAAGTAGAGCTGTAATGTTAGCGCACCGAAGTCACCCTGGTATGTCCACAATGAAAAATTTCCTAAGACAAGGATTATGGTGGTCAAAGATGGACCGAGAGGTTGAAGAGTTTGTCAAAAGCTGCCCAGAATGCCAACTAGTTACTACAAACAGTCATCCTCCACCCATCACGATGACTGAACTTCCTAAAAATCCGTGGGATTATGTATCAATGGATTTTTCAACCGCTTCCGATCTGCAT
Organism: Topomyia yanbarensis; assembly: GCF_030247195.1. Classification (NCBI taxonomy): domain Eukaryota; kingdom Metazoa; phylum Arthropoda; class Insecta; order Diptera; family Culicidae; genus Topomyia; species Topomyia yanbarensis. The sequence continues at coordinate 339,864,034 of NC_080671.1, forward strand.
AGTTGGAAAGCCTTAGTCCTGACTGATAACTACTCTCGTTTTCTTGTTGCGATTCCTATGGACAAAACCAATACCGAAGCCGTAAAAAAAGTACTTCACAGGGTTTTCAACACCTACTACATTCCAAAAACGTTGAAAGCAGACAACGGGCCGCCTTTTAATAGTGTAGGACTCCAAACATGGCTAAAAGACAAATAAGGCGTAAAACTTATCCACAGTACTCCAATGAATCCCACAGAAAATGGTCTCGTTGAAAGAAGTATGCAAGGTATAAATAAAATCTCAGCTATTGCAAAACTTGAAAAGCAAAATTGGAAAGATGTTTTGGCTGACTATGTAGCTGCGTATAACTCGTGGCCACACCATGTGACAAAAGTACCGCCAGCGGAACTCATGTTTGGAAGAGCTGTCAGGAGCCTGCTACCGGATGTGCGTACAGATCGACGAAATATCATAGATGATGAGTTACGTGATCGTGACAAAGAAGCGAAGTTCACTCGTAATTCCAGGGAAGATACACGACGCTGTGCCCGCGAGCCACAAATCAGAGTGGGCGATACCGTGTTAGTTGCTCAACAGAAACGAGACAAGACTGACTCATCGTACAAAAATGCGTTCCACAAAGTGGTACAAATAACTGGGGCTGGTAGAGCGGCCATTGTGGATATGACGACAAACAAAACATATGACAGAAATGTTAAAGATTTGAAGAAATATGTTAAAAAGGACGAGTCGAATTCCATTGGTGAAAACAAAAAGCTGAATTACACCTTGCATCTCTAATTTTTTTTCTCATTTATTTATAGTAAAACAGCGGGACGATGTACCGGAATCATCGACACAACCTCAACGCAGTTCTAATCAAGGAACGTTTATCTGAAGACCAGTGCATTGAAGGTCAAGAATTGAACGATGATGAGCCGGTTCCAAGGCGACGCAATGGCAGAACAATAAAACGACCACAAAGGAACATCGACAGTTTGGAGCTTGAAGGCTCGTCTCTCATTGTTTGCCAGGGGAGGATGTGGTATCTAGAGATTAACGGGTCCGTGTGTCTGTGAGCAAAAACACAGACAGTGTGTTATGTCAGTGAGTGAATAAACGGTTGGAGGTTACTCCACATTGAAATAGGATATTATAAGGTATTTTACATTGTAATTTCTAAGATATCACACCCACCTCATAATTTGGGGCAGCTCCGATATCAATTTGAGAGGCACTGAATTGATGGAATATGCAGTACAAAACTGAACATACTTAAAGTAGGAAATCGCCTAACAATTGGACGAACTGACAGAAAAGAGATGATAGATATAACTCTCTGCTCTGACAGTATTACGCATGAGTTGGCAAACTGGCTCGTACCAAATGAGCTCGAACCGTTGTTATCTGATCATAAGTACATCGTCTTTGGTCATTTACACGTCTCGCTAGATATCGTCACTTATCGTAATCCCAAATCTACGAATTAGGACCTCTAGGGTTTGGTGACCAAGTTTCAGGGATATCTTCCGACGGTTGAATCTCTACGTGACTTGGATGAGGTTGTGGATCAAAAACAAACTCACTCATAGTAGCCGCAAACCAAGCGGCTTGCACGGTTCGAGTTATGCTTGTTTCTAGAGGAACACCTTGGTGGGATACCGAACTTGTTCGACTCAAAAAGTTATGTAGAAGAGCTTGGAATCGCAGAGGCAGGGACGGGTCGAAGGTCTTTAAGTTGGCTCGCAAAGCATACAGAAATGCCCTTCGATCCTCCGAGCGAACTGGTTAGAAAAGCCTCTGCATAAATGTCTCGGATCTCAACGAGACTAGCAGATTAAATAAATTACGTTCGAAATCGAAAGAGTTTTATGTCAGCTCGATTAGAACTGCTAATGGTGAATACTCGTCTGACGAAGATGTAGTACTCAACTGTCTTTTTGACACACACTTTTTCAGGTTGTACGGAGCCATCACTGACGACGGCCCCTGAGTTCTTTTCAGGTAGTTCTGATTCTTGGGCATTTGCTCGTAGAAATGTGACAACCAAATCGATCAAATGGGCGACTGAAAGTTTTGCTCCGTATAAGTCTCCGAGAAAGAATGGAATCATTCCAGTTCTACTACAGAAAGGATATGAACACTTCAAACATATTTTGAAAAAGATTCTTACTTTTAGTCCTGCAACAGGATACATTCCATTAGCGTGGCGGGAAAAATCTGTCAAATTAATTCCCAAAGGTGGCCGCGTCACTTATGAGGAGGCAAAGAGCTTTGGACCGATCAGTCTGACCTCTTTTCTCCTTAAATCAGTGGAACGTTTAATCGACCACTACATTCGGGATGTTAGCTTGGGCGAGCACCCGCTGCATTCAATGCAACATGCATATCAACGGGACAAGTTTACTACCACTCTGTTACACAATGTCTACAACATTGAAAAACCTTTTTCGCAAAATCAATCAAGTTTAGGAGCTTTTCTCGATATTGACGGTGCTTTTGACTACGTGCCTTTCGAATCCATATTGGAAGCAGCACGATGTCATGAAATACCTTCATATGTCACGAACTGGATACACGCAATGCTTAGCAACCGATATCTGTGCTCATTGTTAAGACAAGTAGAAATAAGGAAACTGAGTGTCTGCGGATATTCTCAAGGTGGTGTGCTGTGCATGAAATGCATGTATGTATGGCTGATTCGATAATCAGCAGTCAAACATGCGATAATAAGCGATTGTTGATTCGTACTGACGCGTTTCGTTCCTCTGTGCTCCGACTAATCTGTTATTCTCTCACGTTTAAACCGTTCGATTCGTTCTAAAAAAGTGACAAAGTTGTAGTGAAGTTGTCAACGTATCGTTTGTTATAGTTTGCTGCTTCTTAAAATTGCGCGCTATCGAGAAAAACCGAGTTTATTTTTCGCTGCCGAAATCCGACGTTTATTGTTCCGTGCCAGTGTGTACCACGTCATCATGAACCAGTTAGCCGATAAACCGTGTGAAAAGTGCAGAAAGGCAATTGTTGAATCGGACCTAACAGTTTGTGAAGGTTTCTGCGATGAGATTCGTTACTTCCACGGACAATGACCGGTCTAACGGAAGAGGAATTGTTTGCTTGCAGAGGGTCGAAATTAATCTGGATGTGTGACAATTGCCGCGTTCTTTTGGAGGATGTAAGATTCCGCAATGCTATCAACTCGGTTAAAGCAACTTACGATATGCAAGAAAAACAGCGCGAAAGTGAATTTGAACGCTTGAAGCATAGTGTCGAATCATTGAGTACTACCGTGGCTGAATTAAAAGAATGTATGAAACCGTTCTCATCTTCGCAACGCAACGAAAATGCTACCCAAGTAACCACTAAGCACTAAAGCAAGCATTATATTCACCTTATAACAGCTTTTCGATGCTTATAGGTTCTATACAAGCCTTGCAAATGTCTATAAACTTTATATAAGCCTTGCTAATGCTTATAAGCACTACGAATTTTAAGCATTAAAACAGGTTGTATATAGGTATATGAGGCTCTATTGTAGAGCTTACACTGAAAAAAATCCAAACGTTAATTCTATTTGCTTCAAACCGCTTAAAATTCATATGAAGAAGAAATGCTATTGTTATCACGCGCACACATACCTTCTATGTGTCAACTGTATAAACTATGTATGCACACACATAAGTTATATGTGCATATTGTTATAGAATGGGGTTTTATGTGCCTAATAGTTATGGAATGTGAATGTAAGATTAATATTTCTTGTAAATACACACATTAGGTTTATGTGCCAGCAAATAGTGTCTATATGCCTCCGTTAATTGCAAAAATCTATGTGTAAAATCAATAGGCATAACGTTTACTTTTTTCTGAGTGTATAAACCCTGTAACTATAAGCCAGATACGGTAGTCACCGATGCCATTTTAATGCCTGTTATAATTGACATTTCCATTACTCTAAACAATAAATTCCAAATCAAAACAAATATGATATGAGACACATTCTAAGCATAAGAAAACTTTATCAGCTTCCGAGGTTTGGACATGTCGTCGTAAACAAATTAAAGGACACAAAACCTTCGAGCCATAAATGATATGATACATGATTTGTTTCAATTTAGTATACATCTATTGATAGTTTTAAAAAATATGATCAAAACCTTGCGCCCAATTATAAGTATAATCACAACAGAAATCTCTCAATTTAAGAACAGCAAATATCAGCTAGATTAACCAACTCCCAAATGGATCAATCAGCAAACGCGCTGGAGCAAAGTAACTTCCAAATCTTCTAAAGGTAGAAGTTCGAACCTGGAACGCACGCCGCGCTGCAAAAAAAAGCAAACGGCACATGCGATAGAAACACCATGAAAGAAAGAACGAGAAAAAACTTTTTATTTCCTGATTTTGTTTTGTTTTTTTTTTTCAAGCAGTGGGTTATACCCACCACAAATGGTTTTGACATATTTCCATAGGCGCGGTGGAAAAAGTAGGAGTAGGCAGTATATCAGCCGAATATTTCGCCAAAAGTGGCCTTTAAGCAACACTAAAGTACGATATTGCACCTATAAGCTCTGCTACCCGTGATCTATAAGCGACTATAAAACCGAATTGATGCCATTTTCACGGCTTAGTGGTTACTTGGGCGATGTCAGTGAGCAAGAAGTTTTAGCTCTTGTGTCGGAATGTTTAAATGTTAATGATTCCGCAAAAGTAAAAAAGCTTGTTCCGAGTTGGCAGGACGTTACAACGCTAGATTACGTCTCATTCAAGGTGGAGTTGGATCCAAGCGTGAAAAAACAAGTTCTCTCATCTAACACATGGCCTCGTGGAGTGCGATTTAATTTAAAGTTTAGTTTAAAGAATTTCGAAATGATGGACCATGGAACCCAAACATACAAATTGATTCTCCTCTGTCTTCCCGGATCATCGCTGATTGACCAACTCATTTTTATTCTTTGTTGCGAAATATGTGTGATTGTATTTTATTTTTTGCTGATTGTGATTTGCTTGTTGTCTTGTGAAAATTGTTAGTAAAGGTTGTTATTATGTTTGTTGCAATTATAATTAGAATTAAACTTTCAATTAGACTGTATAAGTCCGTTGAAATAATAAAAATACAAAAAAAAATCTGACAAAGATGTGGCAGAAAGCGTACAGAAATCCTGACCATAGATTCCTGGCTGGATTCTGACTAAAAGTGAGCAGCATCGGTTAGTTTAACCGCTTCTGTCAGAAACGGTTGTTGCATTTGAGCGAATACTTTGCCAGCATTCTCGCACAAATCGCGCAAAATACTGGCAGAAACTCTGCCAGAATCAATTTCGCTTTGCTCACTTTCTGCTTGCCACGGTGACCGGGTGGTATGTTTTTTGGCTTCTGATCTGTACGAGACGAGGAAGCAGATTGACAGGTACCTTGTGTGCTGGCAGAAGGGAGAAGTCATGACAAAGTTAAACCATCTTCAGAGGATGGCCTTTTTTTTACAATGGAGAAGACCTTTATGTCCTAGCCCAGTACACGTGCTATTGGTACGGTCCAATCTACCGCACGGGGTGCACTGGGGGCGTGTCGGACTCAAATGGTGACCAGCCATTAATACCGACTAAACTCCATTGGGCTCCGCCATCATTCCTCACAGGAACTACCTCTCGGTATTACTTCTGGGGGGATGGCTGTACTAAATGTACTCATTCACTCTCACTCACGCGTTCATACATCCTGTATGAGGCTTACTTGGGTGCTCTCTCAATCACACTTTGATTCACTCTCAAACACTCCCACATGAGGCTGACTTTTGTGCTCACCTTTTACGTTCCATGCGAGGCTGACTTGTGTGCTCACCTTACTCATTCCTTGCTAGGCTTACTTTTGTGCTCGCCCTACCCATACCATGTGAGGCTGACTTGGGTGCTCACCCTATCACCTGATTCACTCTCAATCGTGCCACTCTATTGTACCTTTGTCACTCCCTCTGGCATCCCATGTGGGACATTTTTCTTAGGCCCCACTTCTGACATACCATGCGAGGCTGACTTTTGTGCTCACCTTTTTCATTCCTTGCTAGGCTGACTTTTGTGCTAGCCTCTACCAACCTGTGAGGCTGACCTTTATGCTCACCCTTAACATGCAGTGTGAGACTGACTTGGATGCTCACCCTTTCACTCCTCTGCCACGCCATGAGGCATCGATAGCTTAGTTCCAACATACTACGCTACGACCCTCCCGTCTTGGCATGAGGCAGTCCACTCATACGCCTATACACTCACTCTTCTGTCTTGCTTCGGGGTGGCTGGGTTTACCCCTTACGCGGTTGCCATTCGCTGCGCCAACCTACCTCGGCATGAACAGACCATTCACTCTCTTATTTTGCGCTTGGCCTTTTTCGCTCCAGCTAACCAATCACTAGTTAGCCGTGCCCGTCGTCTGTTGCTCGGTTCGCCAGATTACCTGTAGCCTACTGGCAATCTGGATGGTAGCAGCCGAGACTGCGTTCCACTTCTCCACCGATTGACACATCCGCTGAATAAGGGTATCAGGGGTTGTGTCCCAGCCACAGACGTCAAGCATTGCTCTTCTTTCGACGTCGAACCGATGACATACGAACAGTATGTGTTCGGCAGTTTCATCTACACCTGGGCAGTTCGGGCAGACTGGGACTTTCGCGTGCCCGAACCTGTGGAGGTACTGACGGAAACAGCCATGGCCTGACAGGAATTGTGTCAGGTGGAAGTGAACTTCCCCATGGGGTCTTCCCACCCAGCTCGATATGCTAGGTATCAGCCGGTGAGTCCACCTACCTTTCGAGGAGTTGTCCCACTCACGCTGCCATCTGGCGACCGAGGTCGCCCTGGTGCGCTCGCGGGCTCCCCTATTTCCACGTAGCTCAAAGCACTCCTCATCTTCCCGAATGACCAGCCCGACTGGAATCATGCTCGCTATCACGCAGGATGCATCGTGTGATACCGTGCGGTAGGCAGATATCACTCTGAGGCACATCACGCGCTGGGTGCTCTCCAGTTTCTGTAGGTAACTGGTTACCCTCATTCTCGATAGAGCCGCAACAGCAGTCGACGCTCTCTTGCATGTATAGTCGACATGGCTGCCGAAGGTCAGCTTGTCGTCTATAATGACTCCGAGAGACTTCAGACTTCGCTGTGAAGTGATCGCGACTTCTCCCACATGGATAACTGCATGTTGTGCCGACTTGCGGTTGTTGACGATAACTACCTCCGTCTTATGATGAGCGAGCTCCAGGCCTCTCGCGCTCATCCATTCCTCCACCGTGCTAATCGCGTGTTCTGCGGTTAGTTCTACCTCAGGAATTGACTCCCCGTAGACCTCCAAGGTTACGTCGTCGGCAAAGCCGACGATCTTGACCCCAGGAGGGAACTTCAGTCTCAGAACCCCGTCACACATGAGGTTCCATAGCACCGGGCCTAGGATCGAGCCCTGCGGGACTCCGGCGGTAATCGGAACCCTTTTCTGACCGGCATCGGTCTCATATATCAGTACGCGGTTTTGGAAGTAACTTTCCAGGATCCGGTACAGACCCACCGGTAGGCTAAGCCGGTGTAACGAGAGCACGATGGCATCCCAGCTTGCGCTGTTGAATGCGTTCTTCACGTCAAGTGTCACTAACGCACAGTATCGAATACCTCGCCTTTTTCGTTGGATCGCTATCTCGGCAGTATTTATCACTGAGTTGAGAGCGTCCACTGTGGACTTACCCTTCCGAAAGCCAAACTGGTTGCTTGACAGACCGTCCGTACCTTCCGCGTACGGGGTGAGCCTGTTGAGGATGATCCTCTCAAGCAGTTTGCCAGTCGTGTCTATCAGACAGATTGGTCTGTACGCCGATGGGTCGCCTGGCGGCTTCCCGGGCTTCGGCAACAGCACCAGTTTCTGCCTTTTCCATCTATCGGGGAAACGGCACTCGTCAAGGCATCTCTGCATAGCTAGCCTGAACATGTTCGGGTTCGCTATGATCGCTGCCTTGAGAGCGTTGTTTGGAACTCCATCCGGCCCTGGAGCTTTGTTCATTGCTAGGGATTTAGCCACTGCGAGTAGTTCTTCATTCGTCACTGGAGCCACCATTTCGACCGTGCCCGCACTGTCTCGTAGTGCAGGTGGCCAGGGGCTTGTGGCTCGAGACGGGAAGAGTACTTCGATAATCGTTGCCAACCGGTCCGGAGACCGTTCTGGGGGTGAGGAGCCCCCTTTGGTCTTGGCCATCACAATCCGGTAGGCGTCACCCCACGGATTCGCGTTGGCACTCTCACACAGGTTGTCGAAACACGCTCTCTTGCTGCTTTTAATAGCCTTGTTAAGGGCTAATTTCGCAGCTCGAAACACTTCACGGCGGTTCTCTCTTGCATCCTCGGTGCGAGCTCTTTGCATGCTACGTCTAGCTCTGATACAGGCTGACCGTAGAGCTGCAATCTCGGCACTCCACCAGTATACCGGGCATCTACCGTTTCTTGGCAGTGTTTTTCTCGGCATAGTGGCATCGCACGCGCGTGATAGAACAGCTACCAGCGCATCCCCGCTTAGACTGTCGGTGTTGGCCTCCAGTCCCAGGGCCGCGGTGAAAGCTTCGCTGTCGAAGTGATTGGACTTCCACCCGCGTACCTGACAGGGATCTCCCGCCCTCGGATGCTGCACACCATAGTTGATCTTAAAGCGGATTGCTAAATGATCGCTATGGGTGTAGCCTTCGTCTACCCTCCATTCCATGCCTGGAGCCAGACTCGGGCTGGCAAAGGTCACATCAATCCACGCCTCCACTCCGTTTCTACGGAATGTACTAGCGGAGCCATCATTAGCTAGCACAGTATCGAGTTTCGCAAGCGCTTCCATTAGCGCTTGACCCCTGCTATTTGTACAGCGGCTGCCCCACTCCACTGCCCAAGTGTTAAAGTCTCCCGCTATTACTACCGGTTTCCGGCCCACGAGGTCCGACGAGAGCCTGTCGATCATCTGGTAGAACTGTTCTATTGGCCACCTTGGTGGGGCGTAGCAGCTGCAATAGAACACACCATTGATCTTGGCAATCGCAACACCCTCGGCGGAGGGGTGTATTACCTCTTGAACCGGGAACCGTTCCGTTGTACAGATTGCCACCATTCCAGACCCGTCCGACACCCAATTGCCGTTGCCGGCAGGGATGCTGTACGGGTCTGATAAGAGGGCGACATCTGTCCTCGACTCCGAGACCGACTGCCACAGCAGCTGTTGGGCTGCTGCACAATGGTTAAGATTTAGCTGTGTGACTCTCACGGCTTCTTCTTATTTAACTCACCGAAGGGACACGAAGGTCCGCCCATAGCATGTTTATGGGCTTGCTTCTTAGCGGTGCAGATAAGGCACTTATATGCCTTAGTGCACCCCCGCTCTTTATGTCCCTCCTCGCCGCAGCGACGACATAGTTTACTCCCATCTATGCCTTTGCATTCGTATGCTTTGTGGCCGGATTCAAGGCACCGATAGCACCTATCCACTGAAGGCGGCTGGGGTATACTAATAGGGCATACCGACCAGCCGATCTTCAGCTTCCCTTTCTCGGTTACCTTTTTGGCATCCGCCTTCAGTAGCCTGAGGTAGGCTACTTGGGTGCCAGCGGGTCCATCTCTCAATCGCACAGAGGCCCGCTCGATTGTGACGTCGCAGTGCTCCTTGATGGCTGCGACGACGTCGTCTGCGGTCGTGAACTCGTCCAAGTGCTTGCACTGGAGAGTTGTTTCCGCACCTAGCGACCTGATTTGGGCGCCCTCACCAAGGACCTCTTGGGCCAAGGCCTTGTATACTGCACTTGATTGTGCGCCTCGCTTCAGCACCAGGAGCATCTCTCCCGTGTTGGTGCGTCTTACGCTACGCACATCCTGCCCAAGGGCCGAGAGACTTTCGGCCGCCTTCATCGATTTAAGGACATCGGCGTATTTGTCCTTGTCGGTTTTTAACCACAAGGCTTCGCCTCTGTCCTTGGCCTTCCTCGCAGGCCGCGGTACCTCCGGTTTCGGTGCCGGCTTTTTCTTGGTGACCAGCGTCTAGGGGTTTGAGCCCCCCTGCCCCGGTCGTGCCGGGTTGCTGGTACCATCGCTCTCCACAGCGAGGTCACTCTCGCCCTCGCTTACCTCACCCAGGCGGCGTTTGACCTTGACGGTTGCACGCCGAGTGGTGTCGGTTTTGGCACCCTCGCCTGGCGACTTCCTAGGGCGCTTCGCATTCGATGCCGTCTTGCGATTGCCCTTTCCTTTTCCTTTCGAGGGGAACTCGGTCGCCGCTCCGATCGACGTGGCTGCTCCGTAGAAGGTAAAGGCCACTGTCTGTGAACCTCTATCGACCTTCTCTCTTTCCTCCCTATTGGAGGCCACTGTCTGGGTTTCTCTGTCGGGCCTCTCCCGACATTCCACCCTCTCAACATAGGTCTGCTGTTCCTGTCTTGCGACACGAACAGCTTTCCGGAGCTCCAGGAGGCTCAACTTCAACTCCTTGGCTATATTCTGCTTTGCGCTAGCGAAGTCGATTATAGAATCGAGTTGCTTCGCTACTTTGCGCATCGCAGATATTGGCCCCTCCGATGCATTGGTAGGGCTATTGCCTACCGCCGCTGGGGGGTCACTGGTGCTTTCGGATGCAGCACTCATCGCTCCACTACTCTCCCCACGGGGGGGAGACCTCGCCAAACCATCTCTAGCGAAGGGGTTTGGCACCTCCGTTTGTTTTGTATATTTATTTTTGCTCTCCATATCAAATCCCACGAGTCGCGCGAGAAATAACTGTCCGCCACGCCAGAGCTCCGCATTAGCGTGGTAAGGGACGCTTACTGTGGGGGTTGCCCAGGTACCCCACAGGCTCCGTTAACGATCGAGCATCTTTTTCACCCCCTCGATCACTCATCCCTCGGCACGGGTCGCTTCACGCCTTGGAATTGGGGCTATGCCCTACCTTGCTTTACGTGGTGATCTTGGCCCGGATCATCACAACCATCCTCCTTTACCAGGGCTTTGGACCTGTAGCTCTGGTTCTCAATAGTTCCATGTACGTATGTTATTACAGACATGCTACTATTGAGATCCGTCATTCGCTAGCGGAGGATGGCCTGGATAGCCATGACTGGTGCGTACTCGACGACACCTAGTGCTGCTCTAGAAGCATTCTTGAACATAAACCACTGTATGTGTTTCTGAAACAAGAAGCACTTCCTTGTGCATACCGTCTAAAGGTTACTCTGGAACTGTAACCCAATAAATCGTGCAACAAGACTGTGGCCACAAATGGTGACTTGGGATGAGTATACAGTTGCTCCCAGTGACCTTACACTCACATGTAGTTTTCCTTTTAGAACTTTCAATGTGAGAATTCCTCTTCGCGAGGAATGGCTGTCTGGCCGGATGGAGCGACAACTTGAAGAATACGTAGTTTGTTATACTGACTTGGTGGTGAGCCGAGCCGGTGCTGGTGTCTATTGTCGTGAAATGAGATTAAACTAATCTCATTCGCTTGGTAGATAATGTACCGTATTTCAAGCAGAAATCTTTGTAATTCTGTGTGACGTACAATCGGCACTTCAACAGAGAATTTGCGATAAAAGAATGTTTTTCTGTGACAGTCAGACTGCCCTGAAAAGATACTCGGTCATTCCGGTATTACTGAAAATGAATGGGCGGACGAATTGACTAGAGCTGGCGCTTCGACTGACTTCGTTGGTCCAGAACCAGGGGCCCTATTCTCACAGTCACATCACTTAGTGTCGAGGTTGAAGGGCGAAGGGAAAAGGCCGTTTTGTAGCGTAAAAGTTGTATTTAGCTTCAACTATAAGTTAATAAAATTATGTTAGTTGGCGTTACAATCGTGATTAAATTTAACTGTTCTTACAATTTGGTGGGCTGTACCCTTTTATTCGCCCTTGCTGCCAGTCGTGGCTCTTTGCCAAATAATACTGTCTAAAAACATGTTAATTATAAATTTGTTTCCTTCCACGTTTTCTAGGATGCTTCTATTATATTATACCTTACCGCCTTTCAAATCTTTCCTGTTTTTCACTCTACTTTCACTTATACCTTACTGTACTTCTCTTTTAAACTTTTGCTTTTAATTTCACTTTCTATCTGCTGCCGTTCACACTGAGCTTCGATGAGTAAAAGAACTGCCAAATGAAACGTGGTCTAGTCGTTGACAGTTCGGTGATGTATCTCCGCTGTCATCAAATGACGTCTGTCACACATTGACGCGACGCTTAACTGCCGCCGCGTTGCTTTGATTCTGACGCGTTGCCTTTGTCAGGCAGTGTTGCCAGCTCGACGGTTTCTGCGTTGACAGTCTCCCCCGGGTGTAGTCCGGAGTCCGCCGGAGCTCCACTCTTCTTGACGTCGAGCAAAGCCAACCTCGTCACCGGTCGAATACAAGTCTTGTCGCCTATCTTCACGACCGCTCGTCGATTTCTACCGTCCGCATGCTGCTTCAGGCGGACTATTCGCCCTCGCTCCCATCCACTCCGTCTCGTCGGATCAGCGACCATCACTAGGTCGCCTGGTTCCAGTGATGGTGTCTCGCTGAACCACTTCGGTTGCCGGCGGATCACGGGCAGATATTCCAGCAACCAGCGCCCCCAGAAGACTTCTAACTGATGCTGGATGTGCTCCCAGGAATCCCCCAGGATTCGACACCGAACGGATTCGCTGAACTGTCTCGGTCCTGCATCTTTGTCGTTTGTTTGCTTTATTCCGTTCGAACTTAGCAACAGGAAGTGGTTCGGGGTGAGTGCCTCGGTCTCCTCGCTCTCCAATGGCAGATACGTCAGAGGCCTTGAGTTTACGATACTTTCAGCCTCCACGACCAACGTCTGCAACCCCTCGTCGTCAAGCTTCCCCTCGGAATACGCTTCTTTCATTGCAGCTTTAACGGACTGTACTAGGCGTTCCCACGCTCCGCCCATGTGTGGCGCTCCTGGTGGTATGAAGTTCCACTTCGTGTTTGCACTGGTAAACGTTGCGGACAGTCCCTGGCTTATCTGGTGCTGCAGTACTCGATCGGCTCCTTGGAAATTCGTTCCGTTGTCGCTGAAAAACTCGGCAGGTGGCCCGCGCCGTCCAACGAATCGGCGGACGCACGAAATACAGGACTCTGTTGATAGTGTGTAGGCGATTTCTAGGTGTACGGCACGAATCGTTAGGCAGGTGAACAGTGCGACCCATCGCTTTACATTGGATCGCCCCAACTTCACCAGCAATGGTCCGAAATAATCCACCCCTGTGTAGGTGAAAGCTCGCTCGTGATGGACTAAGCGGGCAGATGGCAGTGGTGCCATTGGAGGGATCATTGGTCTGGTTCGCCGTATTTTGCAGGACGGGCATTCTCTACCCACTTTCTTGACCACCAATCGAAGCCTCGGGATAGCGTACAATTGTCGAACTTCGTTAACGACCGTTTCAGCATTGCCATGGCGAAAGTTGCGGTGGAATCGATGCACCAGAAGTTCCGTGACGCGATGCCTTCTCGGTAGAATCACGGGATGGCGCACGTTGTAGGCGACGTTCTTAACTGCCGCGATTCGACCCTGTTCACGTAGCAAACCCTTCTCGTCCAGCTTCGGCATCATTTGGTAGATGCAACTGTTTTCCCGATGACTTCTTGACCGGTCTCATTGGGCGCTTTGTTTGACAGCGCTGCAACTTCGTCCGGGTATTGTTCACGTTGCACCAACTTGAAGATGACTTCTTCAGCAGCCTTCAGTTCCGACTGTTGTAGCTGTCCACTATATCGTGGCTGTTTCTTCGATACATTGTGCAGAAAACGGAGAACGTATGCGGTCGCACGTTGCAACCTGTCCCAGGAAGAGAATCGGTCGAAATCGATCGTTGGTTCAAACGAACTGTGATGTAGTGTCGATACACGCATTTCTTCCACGGTAACCATCACCGGTTCTTTGCGACAGGTCCAATCTGCTTCCAGGAGATTCAGGAAATGCGGTCCTTGGAACCACTTGCTGTCGTGGTTGAAGTACGGTCCACTACCCCATTTCGTTGCTTCGTCCGCTGGATTGGATTTGGAAGGCACCCATCTCCAGTCGCTTACCGAAGTATGCTCAAGTATCTCACCTACTCTACAGGACACGAACTGTCGATAGTTTCGAGGGTCGGCATTAATCCAGGATAGCGCCGTTCTGGAATCGGTCCAGAAAACAGTCTTGGAAACTGGGACGTCGAGGTTTTCCTTGACAAATTTTGACCACCGTACGCCCAGTACACACGCCTGCAGTTCCAGCCTGGGAATAGACCACGGTTTCAGGGGGGCGACCTTTGATTTTGCCGCTACTAAGCTGCACTGTGGTTTACCGTGTTCGTTGAAGGTGCGTAAGTAGATAGCGCACGAATAGGCTACTTCGCTTGCGTCGACAAACACATGCATTTCAGCCCTGAGGTAGGTCCTTCTCGTGGCGTTGGGGAAGTAACATCTGGGAATTCGGATCTCTGCGATATGGTTGATCATCTCGATCCACCTCTGCCACTTCGCATAGACTAAATCGCCTACTTGTTCGTCCCAATCCGTGCCTTCGCGCCACAGGTCCTGGATCAAGACCTTTCCGTGGATGATAAACGGCGAGAGTAACCCCAGTGGATCAAACAACGTCATGACGCAACGTAGAATCTGCCTCTTCGTCGGTCGGGTTGCCATGCGAATCAGTGTTTGTACCTCGTCGCTCATTTGAGTAGAGAAACTCAGTTCATCGGATGATGGGCTCCAAAGCATACCGAGCACTCTCTCGGTTGTCGACCCGTCGATCAGGTTCAGTTGCTTCTCAGTTCCATCTGGTACTTCGCCCAGTTGCTCGAGGACCGTGCCGCTATTTGACCGCCAGTTGTGCAATTTGAAGCCTCCTTGGCCGTGAATGTATCGCACGTCGTTTGCTACCTTTGTCGCCTCTTCTACGGATCCGAAACTCGACAGGTAATCGTCAACGTAGTGATCGTGGACGATCGCTTTCGATGCCTCAGGAAACAGTTCAGCGTGCTGTACTGCGTTCCGATTTTTGACGAATTGTGCCGAAGCTGGTGAACAGGTGCTCCCGAAGGTAGCGACATCCATCAAGTAGATCGTAGGTTTCTCCGATGGACAAGCGCGCCACAAGAAGCGCTGGGAATTCTTATCTTCCTCTCGGATACGAATTTGGTGGAACATTTCCTGAATATCCGAGCTGACCGCCACCCCATACTGTCGAAAGCGGAATAGCACGGCTGGAAGTGACGAGAGTTGATCCGGACCTTTGAGAAGAGCGCTGTTAAGTGAGACTCCATCGACTTTGGCGGCTGCATCCCAAATAACTCGGACCTTTCCTGGTTTCTTAGGGTTTATTACCGCTCCCACCGGGAGGTACCATACCCTTCTTGGGTCCGCTGCATCTATCTCCGCTTTCGTAGCCCTGTGCGCGTAACCCTTTGCCTCGTATTCGCACATCTGTCGATGGAGGTTCTCTTTTAGCAGCGGATCGCGATCCATTCTGCGTTCAAGACATTCTAGACGACGTACCGCCATCGTGTAGCTGTTCGGGAACTCCACATTGTCTTCTTTCCACAACAAACCCGTTTCGAAACGGTTCTCTACTCGTCGGGTTGTAGTTTCCAGGATGGTTAGCGCTCGTTGTTCTTCCTTAGACATTGGAATGTTTGACGGGCGCACGCCTGCTTCTTCGATGGCAAAAAACTGCTTCACCGTATCGTGAAGTTCTTCGTCGCAATCGCATCTGCTTACGTGGAAATTATAAGCTTCGGTGTCACCGCTTTCTCGCGGACCGTAGACACACCAGCCCAATCTGGTTCTCGCAGCTATCGGACCGGTACCATCGCCCTCTCTTACTTTAAGTGGTAGCGCAAGTCGTAGGTTGTCGATTCCTATGAGGATCTTAGGCTTTGCGTTATGGTAGCTGCTAACCGGAATCCCCCTAAGGTGCGCGTGTTTTGTCGCTGCTTCTTCCACCTGGAAACTCTGACTCGGTAGATTGAGACATTGAACCGTTCTTGCGTTCACTATCTTGTGCCGTTTGTGCTGTCCTTCACCTGCGATCTCGAAAGTGATGCGTTGCGATTCCTTTTCCATGCGGGAAGTGTTTCCCGTCCAGCGTAGACACAAAGGCTGAGGGCTACCTTTCAGACCCAACGATACAGCCAGATCATGTTCCATTAGTGTCAGATCTGATCCCTCGTCCAAGAATGCAAAGGTATCAATCGAGACGTCGCTTCCATGTAGGATCACGGGAATTATCCGAAACAGTGTCGACGAAGTCAGAAGACGGTGGGTGTGATTCTCCGCCACTAATGCATTCGATGCTGGAGCCTTTGGAGGCCCACGTAGAGAGTGAAGCAGTGGATGATGGCGGAACTGACAACCCTCGATGTCACAACTACTACGAATCCGACACGCCCTGCGTCCATGGCTGAATAGACAATTCTGACAAAGACCTAAAGCTCGGACTCTTCTCCAGCGGTCGTCGACGTGCAACGCTTTAAATGCAATACACTCGCGCACTCGATGACCAGTTTTGCTGCAGTGTGCGCAGTCAAACTGTTTCGCTGCGCCGGTTGGCACATTCATTGACCGTACAGAACTGACTGCTCCTTCCATCGCGTGAGTGTTCACGAACGCTTTGTTCTTCGGACGATCGCGTGGGTTGTTCCTTCTGGACTCAGGTTCGAAGGTTACTACGCTCGACGCGTCCTGCACCACCGACGTCATGTAATCGCCGAAGGTTTTTAAATCGACGAATTGAAAACTACGCCTATATCCTGCCCACATCATCCTTTGATCTGCGGGAAGCTTCGCAACGAGTTCCTGTAGTAGTGAAGGATTCGATAAATGAGCGCGTTCGTTCGCCGCTTCGATGTGGTCGCATAACGCTTGCACCGCCATCCCGAAATCGATGAGACCTTCCAATCTGTCGGACCGTGGTGCTGGGATGTCTCGCACCTTGTGTAGCAGAGCGTTGATCAGCAACTCAGGACGTCCAAATCGCATACGAAGTGTCTCGATCACTTGGGGCACCGCTGCTGGTAACACCAGCCGACTACGTACTGTTTCAAGCGCAGGACCAGACAAACATCGTTGCAGGCGAAGCATGTTCTCACCATCCGAAAAGCCGCAGGCTTCTGTTGTATATCGATAGCTCGAAATAAAGATCGGCCAATCCGCTGGGTATCCAGAGAATCGGGGAAGTTCCTTAGCCAGGGACTGCCGCGCTGCTAGCTGCTGCTGCGTTGGACCTCCTGGAGCTCGAGGGGGAATCACTTGGTCTTGATACACATTTTCTGACAGACGAGGGGGCAGGGGAAATTTATTGAATTCAACCGGGTACGTGGGGGAATCACGCATTCGTTCATCGGTTTTATTCTTATATTGACTCTTGGGCAGAGTTAGTATTTGTGTTACACCCGGGCGCGCGTGAAAAACTTGCTGCTGCTCGCGGGGAACTTCAGGAGGCATTTTGCTATTTCCCGGATGCGCGAAATTTCGCGACTGTTCACGGGAAATTTCATACATATTGGTCGTGGGGCAATATTGAGAAGTGTATTCGTTTGCATTTATTGAATAGTTACTCAAGGCTTGACGCTTACCTGGGGGTTCCATATAGCTTGGATTGCTTTCCGTTGTTGCGATTGTTTGACTTACCGCTGCCAAACTAGTATGGCTTACCGGTTCCCTCACAGGCCAGTGACGATTCATTGGGTCGATTCCACCTACTGCTTCAGCTTCGGAACCATTTTTAGACCGAATTCGTTCGTCCTCCGGGACAGTTGCTAACGTTCGGCCCGCCTTGGGAATGGCGCCGGTCTGCTTCTCCATGCGCGGCTGGCTTGCCGCTGGCTTTGGTAGCTGCTCCGTCACTGTACTGCTTGTTTCCGGTTGTCCGACTCGTTCGCACATTTCCGCACTGGATTGAAATCCCTCAAGTAGGTTGCGGCACAGTTCCAACTGTGCTTGTAGTGCTGATAGCTGTTCGTGTGTCGGTTTTGCTCGCCTTTCGCATTGCTCCACTCGGTTCCTGAGTTCCAACAATGCATCCTCAGATTTCGTTCCCTGTGGTGACTGAGACGCAGACGGCTTCAACACTGCTAGGGGAATGGTTACCTTCGGTGGCGCTACCGATTTGGGTGTACCCGGTGCCGGTACCGAACGACGAACAGATGATGCTAATGGGGCACCGGGGGGAAGTGGAGTAGAAAGACGCTTACTTGAAGTAGGTGAAGCCGCTTCATTGGTAGCACTGCGCGCTGAAACACCACTGCGATGGCTGCCATTTTCTTCTCCTTCCAGCACTTTGTCGATGAGTTTTTGTTGCTCATCAAGATGGCGGCGTTGCAGCTCTATTTCCGCACGTTTTCGTTCTAGCTGCTGTCTTTCCACTAGCTGGCTCATACAGACGGAAAGCGCCGACGCTGCACTGGCCCGACTGGAACCGCTCTTCAATGAAATGGCATCCTCTTGCATGGAGGTGCAATCACCGCACACCCATGACCGGTTGATCACACTCTCATCCACCCCGGCGCATGTATAGTGCCGCCATCCGTCGCATTGGTCACACTGGACCATATTGTCCGCACTATCCGGACGTTGGCAGGCCACACAATTGGATTCCTCTTGTTCCAACTCCGTTGTATCTCCAATTGGCGTCTGTTCGGCCATCTTACCTCAAATTTTGAAGATTGTCGAGGTTGAAGGGCGAAGGGAAAAGGCCGTTTTGTAGCGTAAAAGTTGTATTTAGCTTCAACTATAAGTTAATAAAATTATGTTAGTTGGCGTTACAATCGTGATTAAATTTAACTGTTCTTACAATTTGGTGGGCTGTACCCTTTTATTCGCCCTTGCTGCCAGTCGTGGCTCTTTGCCAAATAATACTGTCTAAAAACATGTTAATTATAAATTTGTTTCCTTCCACGTTTTCTAGGATGCTTCTATTATATTATACCTTACCGCCTTTCAAATCTTTCCTGTTTTCACTCTACTTTCACTTATACCTTACTGTACTTCTCTTTTAAACTTTTGCTTTTAATTTCACTTTCTATCTGCTGCCGTTCACACTGAGCTTCGATGAGTAAAAGAACTGCCAAATGAAACGTGGTCTAGTCGTTGACAGTTCGGTGATGTATCTCCGCTGTCATCAAATGACGTCTGTCACACATTGACGCGACGCTTAACTGCCGCCGCGTTGCTTTGATTCTGACGCGTTGCCTTTGTCAGGCAGTGTTGCCAGCTCGACGGTTTCTGCGTTGACACTTAGTGACTAGAGCAAAATTTCCTTCTAGTCACTAAGTGACGTGACTGTGAGAATAGGGCCCCAGTTCTACCACTGTCGATAAGTTGGCTAAAGCACAAGATTCGTTCTTGGGCTACATCCGAACATACCAACCATTGGCGTAGCTTGCAAACTAGCGCTCAAACAAGGACTTCTGCCGGATGTGAATCCGAAAATGTGAAAAAATGTGTTGCATTTTTCCAAGCACAAC
The DNA here is from genome assembly GCF_030247195.1 of Topomyia yanbarensis. Classification (NCBI taxonomy): domain Eukaryota; kingdom Metazoa; phylum Arthropoda; class Insecta; order Diptera; family Culicidae; genus Topomyia; species Topomyia yanbarensis. Next base: position 339,883,509 of record NC_080671.1, read on the forward strand.
TGCAGTACTCTAGTCGGGGCACTGGCGGGATATTGCTAACTCAATTGTCACAATATCTCTTCGGGGGTGTTGTCGGTATGTTATATCAATATCCCCTCGGGGGTGTTGATATCCATATCAACATTAGAATAGGGCTAATAAGATTTGTAAACAAACTTTTGTTTTGCTGATTTCTCTTAATTTGCTATATTTTCAACCCAGAATACATTTGAAATTGATTCTACCAAGGGTAAAGATGTTGATTCATGTGTATCTTTCATGAAATCCGACTCGACAGCGGAGTAATGAGCGAAATAAATTTGTTTACAAAAATCTCATTAGCCCTTTTGAAGAATTTATACTGATATATCCGTTCACTGCTTAAATAAAAATTGTAAATCCCTCTGGGGGTTGCAAGTTTTATTCCTACTCTTGTAGCATTTTTTTCAGTTTATTCGTTTTCCAAGATTTACTGTCTTGTTTGCAATGGGGTTGTGATCATGAACGATTAAGTATACTAGACGCTCGACGACTACAACTAGCAGGGGATCGGCTATTTCACGTCCCCGGGAAGGAGGTGAGCACCGACTTAAAGTATATCTCTCACACGTAGAATTACGAAGAAAGACCTCTCTTGGCTGACAATCAGTCAGCCGATCTTCTTTTCTTCGCGTACGTTTGGTCGAATCGCCCTTCGCCATGGGCGCTAACCTGAGTGCTTAGAGTGTCTTTTAAGTGTACGCTTCAGATTCTTGGGACGCTGTTTGTATGCGGCCCATCTATATATATAAAAATCAATGTATGTTTGTATGTATGTCCGCTAACTACTTCTAAACTACAAGTCCGATCTTGATGAAATTTGGCATACGTATTCTTTTCCCCAAGAAGATGTTCATGGGATGTTTTTGGGGGGGGGGTACACTTACCTTTGGGGGAGGGGGTTGTTTTTTAGGCAAAGAATTATTTATATCTCCATATTTATTAGTATTTGACATATGTATTTCTCCCACTGAGCCGATGGATGATGGGAGTGGACCAAGAAAGGGGGGGGAGGGTTCTGAAGTAATCCTTATCTATTCATTCAATGTGATTATTAGCGATGAATTCAATTTTGACATAAGTATTCCTTCCACTAAGCAGATGGTCATGGGGTGGTTTTTGTGAACGATGGGAAGGGTGAGAAGTACCTAATCCGAGGAAAGGGAGAGGGGGGTGTACTAAGGAACTTTTTTTAGCTATATATATTATATATGATTTGGCACCAAAACGGTGGACATGATTGTTGGTTTCGGAATCTGAAGGAGAGGGAGGGTTTCTGATGCAATATCTATCAATTACTTCAAAAATCTAAAATTTTGTTGCATGTATGTTTACCAGCACATAAATGAAATGGCAAGAATTTATTTGATAGAGATCTATTACGCGAATGACAATATAATACTGATGAATTGCATGAATTTGTCGAAAATTAAATTGAAAATGGCACCTGCGATCGCTTCATCTGAAGTTAAATCAACATTGCTGGATTATGGACGAACAGCTCTGCCCTAAAACAGCCACTAAATCTTGCGCTTGCGGAAAACGTTACTTACAATATCAATCAAAATTCGGATGTAAGCAAAATGCTGAAAGAATGCAACACTGTTATATAGGACGAATTCACGATGAGCCATAAAAGGAATTAATCGAATATTTGGTAGCGTGGTCCGCGATCTTCGTCAAATTTTATCCGTTAGTCGACAGCTACTGATGAAATCAGTTCTTGCTTAAGGGGGTAGGATTATTGTTGAAAAAATATCGTGCTTAAAAAAAATTGGCGATACCGAGAGTGTTAGTCTATTCAGACAATAATGCAACATTTAAGCAATATTTTCCTTAATGTTCACCGCAAAATACTGAAAATCTTCAGAAGACACCACGAATAAATGCGATGTACAGAATAACTTTAAATCTACTGAACCAAATTGTTTGAAATTTTGCACAGTTCTCCTTCATATCATAACATCATTAAAGATCATAACTTTGTTCACAAAAATAAGTTCCATGATTTTTTTTAGCGAAAATTGCATTTTTAGCTGCAGAATGCTATAAAAAATTCAAATATTAAGAAAAAAAAATAAAAGCTTCGATCAATACCTGGGAATATGTAGAAGAACTGTACAAACCTTGAAAACGATTGGTCCAATATATCTTGATTTATGATTTACACCACAAAGCAAGTTTTAAACGAGATACCTCCAGAGATTTTCTGTCACTGGCTCAATTTTTAGTATTCTGCTATGATATTTGAAGAAATACTGTTCAATTGTGCAGTAAATATATGAAAAGTGAATGAATATACTAACACTCTCTGTATCGCCAAAATATTTTTTTAAATGCACCATTTTTTATGAATTAACTTTACCCACGTCCACCAACACTCCGTTATGTCTTCGTATCATTGGAAATATGTTTCGAAAACAGAACTTTTCACTATATGTGCATACTTTTATTGAATGATTCTTATAGTCACCTTCGCAGGTTAATTCGCCAAAAAAGTTAGATATATGGGTTGGGAAAATGTTAATCGATGCAACAATAACTTGTACCACATTTCCACATGATTTTGTAACATAATACAATCTGTTGAAGAATTAATCGATTGCGTAAATTGACTTCAATTTCATACACTACTCCATCCAAAATAAAATCGATGGTAATTCTGTTACGCATATAATTCTATGGATAATCGTATTGAATTATTTAATTCAGTCGATCCACCATGCTTTCAGGAGTATTGGTTTTATACGTTACCAACCCAGCAGTCTCCGTCAGACGAAGGTTTTTATATTAAATCGAAAAAATAAAGTTCTTTCTACGAATTTTTGCGATTAAGGAAGTTGCTTAAGGTGCAAATTGATAAAAAAATATTCGAAAATTTACAATAAATTTGTTGTTTCGAGAGCTACAGATTCATCGTTGTTATAAAAATGTGTATTTTATCGCTTTTAACAACTTTGTAGAAGACGCTTTTAATAATAAAAAGTAATCGTAAAAAGTTATATTCGAAAACTGCAAACCTACATATCTCGCTACTGTTACTATATAGAGCTTTAGTATCTTCAGTAAAGATTTTCACAATAATATTTTCTAGAACTTTACTGAAGACAGTGAGCTTCTAGCTAAATTATTTGGGGAAATAAATTTTCTATCTCACTTTTAGGGGATTTCACTCAATTTATTATATCAAAACATGCATCTATTTATATCCAGAAAATTCTTCGAAAAAATCCATTCTCCAAAACCAATGGATCAGGAGTTATTAAATTTTGATCGTGAAAACGTCGTTTTGCAACACTGTGCACCGCATGTGTTGCAATTGAAACTTTGTGTGCCTATTATATTAGTTACTGCGCAATATCGACCCACCACAACTGTGCTTTGGTTGAAAAATTTCATTTAAGCGACCTTTGTAGCTAGAAAATATAAAGGAGCAGATGTACCTCGAATTCGAATGATATCAATGGATTTCAAACGATTGTGTATAGGAAAAAAGAGCAATTAATTTCATTGTGCTCCAGGTGGTCAAACTAAGAACATTGTCTATCCGCGAGCAAAAATATTTAGTATTTTTAGAATTTTTAAAATATTTCGTTTAGTCCTGATGGGTGTAGCGAAGCGCACCGGGTTACAGCTAGTGGTAATATATCCATCAATACTAATTATCATTATTATCAGTTCTTATGACTCTGCACTTTTGCCACGCCGAGCCCTTGCTTGGATTCAGTGCAATGCATGCCGCGCGGTACAAATAGCGAAACAGACAAAAGAACCTTGTCGAACAAGATGTAATTTGGCAATGTAGTCCCACCAAAGTGCACACGATACAAGTTTGAAGGGTAGCATACACTTTAGACCTGTGCTATGCGATTGCCATTTAAAATCTTCATTTACTGGAGCAAATTTCAACCACCAACTTGAACTGGTGAACATACCGTCGATCTCAACTTTGTGTGTGAGCATGTAGACACGGTAGTCGTAAAAGACTTATCGCTAGTAACGTCATTTGCTTGCTTGAGATAAAACATCAACAATTCTGAGCTTATCTCGGTAAATGTTCGAGATATGTCACGCTGAATATTTCCGTATCAAGCAGAACATGAAAAAACCTTTATCAGTTATCAGTTTCACTCCCATCTATAAAATATGAATAAGTAATGTCTAAAAAATAACCGGAATGTTGTGACGGCACTAGGATAGGTAATTTAATTCTAATCTCCCAATTGGTCTCCTCAATATATTGGTCTAGACATACAGTCTCTTGAATAGATGCTTCGTCCGTCGTCTTTAAACACATAGGGCCTACTGATTTCACGAATGTTCAGTTTAAAATTCACATCGAATTAGCGATAGTCCAGCACAAACGAATTTGAATCGAATCTTTCGGAAATCTAACTTTTCGGTTTTTTACATGTTTCCAACGATCGAAAATACATATGGTGAAGGTTAGTGAAGCAACAAATATTGAAGAAATTCTTCGGATTATCGTATGATAAAAGCGGGTTGAATTCGTTTGCTGAGTAAACTGATCTACACCTAAAGTCTCTCGGAACAATCCTCCGTCCGTTTCCTTCAAATACCCAGCATCGATTTTACCAGTCCATCACCTCCAATCACTAGACTTTGAATGATATTACAGACAGATTTGCATTCACAAAACTTAGTGTTCAACTGGCGCTTCAAATTGAAGCTTTTGTCCGCAATAGGCGGGGTTTCCACATCGCTTTCTAAAAATTTTCTTAAAATTAGTTTCTGTATTTTTATAAAAGTCATACATATTTCGAAATTGAATAAAAAAAAATGGTTTAAATTTCTTCGACTGATGGATTAATTTTACTCAATTTTCGATCGGTGTGTTTCATTATCTGTGCTCATTGTTTAAGGGAATATGCAAGGGACGTCATTATCCATGGTTTATAACCGAAACGGCCTTGTCAGGTCAGCAAAACAAAGTTGATTGATAAATATTGTATTACTAAGAAGATTGTATTTAGTACGTAAACACGATATTTTATATTTCATGAAAGTTTTTCGAGGTTGTTTTTGTGTAAAATTGATTGTCAGTGATAGATTTTGATTGTTTGTTTATAATGTGTAGTATTCAGAGTAGTTCTTATTCAAATACGATTATTCAGATGCATTGCTTTTCGACACTTCTTCAACACAACCAAACATCTCCACAAACATTTGCATTCCTGGAATTGTTTTAAAATCGGCATTTTTTAAAAATAAATTGTCCATGTTCTCTATTAACGCTCAGAGTTTATGCGCAAGAAACATGACTAAATTCGATGAGCTTCGTCAGATTATGAATATTTCCAGAGTAGACGTCGCGTGTGTGTGTGAAACGTGGCTCAATGATAGAAAAGACTCGAACCTTATCTTCGTCGATGGATACAATACAGTGAGGAGCGATAGACTAGGAAGGCTTGGTGGCGGTCTTGTAATGTATGTTAAAAAGAATTTTCAGTATAAAATTTTGGAAATGTCCTTTGTTGAAATACGAGGACACACAATTGAATTCATGTTCATAGAAATTGGCTTTCGACAGGACAAAATTTTGATCGGCTTCTTTTATAACCACCCCGATCTAGATTGCGCCGACCTAATTCACGAAAAATTATCTCAGTACGGAGCTTTCTATGATAAAATAGTACTAACTGGTGATTTTAATACGAACATGTTAACTAAGAATACAAAATCTGATCGTTTTGGGGATATGATGTCCTCGTTGTCAATGCATAATGTTGGAATTGAGCCCACCTTCTTTCACACAAATGGATCATCTCAGCTAGATCTCATCATAACCAATAAAATTGAAACTATTTTAAGGTTTGGACAAATCAGTGTTCCCAATATTTCCCATCATGATTTGATTTTTTCCTCCATCGAATTTAACACAGACAGTATATCTACGGACTTGAATTATCGTGACTACAAGAATATTGATCCTAATTTTATGTTGGATGAATTTAACAAATTCGAATGGAACCATTTTCATTCGATTGACGACCCTGATGTTCTTGTAAATATTTTTAATTCAAACTTGAAGATACTTCACGATAACTGCGTCCCACTTTGCAAATTTAGAAAAAACTCAAAATGCTGCAACCCTTGGTACAGCCCACTTATTGAAAAAGCCAGGATTGATCGCGATTTGTTGTATCATAAATGGAAATCTACGCACAACGAGGACGACTTTAGCGTTTTTAAACGATCACGAAACCAAGTCACTTGCATGGTTATAAAAGCAAAACAAACATATTATAACAATATATTATCAACAAACCTACCTTCACAGGTTTTTTGGAAAAGGCTGCGTAACTTGGGTTTCAATACACCTCCAAATAGCACAGAAACTAATTTTAGCGCAGATGAAATGAACTTATCATTTCAAAACAATTTTTCCAACAACAACAACGCATAACTCTGATACGATGAATTATTTACAAAACACCGATGGATTTCAATTTAAACCAATCCAGGACTTTGAAATAGTCAATTCTATCTATGAAGTTACCTCAAATGCCGTTGGTCTAGATGAACTTCCAATCAAATTCATAAAACTTGTGCTACCATTAGTATTGCAGCCTTTAACTCATATGTTCAACAGAATAATTTTGTCATGCAAATTTCCAAATGCCTGGAAATACTCAAAAATCCTACCACTGAGAAAACGCAACAATATATGTTCTTTAGATAATTTGAGGCCAATAAGTATTCTTTGCGCTCTGTCAAAGGTTTTCGAACGTATAATAAAAAAACAAATATGTTCATATCTGCACGATAAGAATTTAATTTATAAACATCACCCGTATAAATAAATACCATTCCAGAAATCTTCGGAACCATTTCCAAACTATTCATATAATACTCACCATACTGGGAATACCACTGATATATTCCACCATTATAATTGAACTGTTATACTACCATACCCATTTTAGTTACCATTTCCAATACCTTCCGTGTATCCTATATTGGAGATTTGTATACTACCACTGAGAACTGACATACAAGTAAACTTTTCAACTTGTGTAAGAAAAATAACTGTCGCTTTGAAATGACAACAGCAAGTAGACACTTGCCACTGGTCGGCGCTTCGATCGGCCAGAATCATTATACGGGACTTGCAAGCAAACTTGAATGCAATGGTGACTCACGCATGCAAACCTGTATGCGATGGTGATTTTCAACGTATTTTCATTTAAATGTTTACACAGGTTTTTCGGGAAAGTTTGTTCTAGCTTATATGTCTGTTCTCTGTGATACTACATTGTCCTTTGGTGCCAGAGGTTAATATTGCTCTGGTGGGCTTTGTTATTCGTATATCTGTTTACCCTGCTCCAAAAATCTGTAGTTTAAGATGGTCAAAAATCCTCGTCTAACAATATTACGGAGCTAGCTGAATTGGATAAAGTGTCAGTCCACTTATGGCGATTTCGCTTGAACCTGAAACTGAGTCAGGTTCTAACCCCAACTGCTGTCAGTTCATACATTTTGACAGCAGTTGGGGTTAGGAACTGACTCAGTTTCGCTTCAAACGAAAACCACATTAGTGTCAACGAAGCATTCTTCCGAAGATGGCGAGAGCAAAATAATATTTCATCAATCGATAGAATTGAAATGAGAAGGGAGAACAGGTTTTTTTTCTCCACCTAATATTTTATGCATCGATAGATCTAGTATATTCATGCCACCGTAATCTGTATGGTTCTTGAATGGTATGTTGTCAAAATGTATATGGAAAACAGCACATTTTGGTATGGTGACTGCTCTTAACAACCCGTTGTTTGTATGGTCGAGTATGGAAAAACGACACTGGTTATGTTCGATATTATACTAGGCAATGGTTAATCTATTGTTGAACGAACCATATTGGAAATGGTTTTAAAACGATTGATGCGATGGTTGGCATATGGTACACATTTATGCGGGCAGTCGGGTTACCGCACTGGTCATAGTACGAAAACTGCGATGTTAAAAGTTTGCGATGATATTGGTGCCATTGTCGATAAAGGTGGCAAAGTAGTGATGTTACTGCTCGATTTTTCAAAGGCATTTGACACTGTGTCTCATTCAAAGTTACGTCAAAAACTTCAAACAAATTTTGGTTTCAAAATGAAAGCAGTTAGCTTGATTGAATCGTATTTGAAGCACCGAAAGCAAGCAGTTCATGTGGGTGATAGTTTCTCGAATTTTTTACCTGTTCTATCAGGGGTTCCCCAAGGATCAGTGCTCGGACCCGTTTTATTCAGTATGTACATTAATGACATGCCCTGCATTTTGAAACATTGTTACATACACTTATTTGCAGATGACGTGCAGCTGTATTTTTACTGCAGTGGTTTGAAAAATTTCACAAATGAAAAATTAATCAATGAGGATTTAGATAACATAAGACGTTGGGCTGAATCCAACTCACTCAAATTAAATACTGGCAAAACAAAAGCACTTTTAATTTCGCGCTATAGAACTAGTGACTATCTCCGGCTAAAAATTGGAAAAGCATCAATAAAATTTGTAGAACATGCGACAAGTCTTGGGTTTATTATTCAAAGCAATTTTGGTTGGGACAAATACGTCTTAAGTCAGTGTGGTAAGATCTACGCAAGCCTACGTTCTTTGTACTCAAAAGCCAACTTGATCTCTAGACAGACAAAACTTAAGCTATTTAAAAGTTATATATTGCCACACTTCATTGCTTGCGACTTTGTACTTCCTAGTGTATCCGCCCAAACTCTTGGACGACTTAGAATCGCATTGAATGCTTGTGTTCGGTTTATTTATAGTCTAAGGCGTCGAGATTCAGTAAATCATCTACATTCTACATTAATTGGTTTCACTTTTGACAATTTCATAACAGCTCGTTGTTGCATATTATTGCATAAAATTATACATACAAAAAGTCCAAATTATTTGTTTGAGAAACTACAACCTTTTCGAAGCGCAAGGGTTAACAATTTCACAATTCCAACCCATTTTACATCCTTCTACGGTAACTCTTTTTTTGTGCGAGGTGTTTGTATGTGGAACTCTCTGCCGGATTCACTCAAACGTATACAATCATTGGAAGTGTTTAGGAAGCAATGCACAGAATTTTTGAATTGAATAGGAAGCAAATAATAATTAGTTAAATTCAATGTTCAATGTTAATAATCATTACCAAGTAAGATCGTTGTAGCATAAAAAAGATGAATGTCTTACGCTACTTGAGCAACAAAAAATAATAATAATAATAATAAAACTTCTTATGTGATTAACTTGGGTGATTAATTTGTAAAGTCTTCATGCTTTGCATCGAATCCCTAAAAGCAGATGAGTTCGTCGATATAGCAGGGAATCATTTCGGATTTTATAAAAATAACATCTACATGGTGGTGTTTAAGTTCTATTTTTAAACAATAACTTATCCAAAAACATGACAAAATGAAAGCAAAAGTCGAAAATTCACGGTTCAATAATTTACGAAAGTACGGATAAATATTAATACATCGGATTCCACAAGAACAAAACACAATGAAAAGAAAAAAAACAAATAGAGACAGCAATGGCAAATTGATTTCCCGTTGGTTTATTATAATTTGTAAAAATAATACGGATATGTATATAAAAAATGCGAATCATCTTTCTAATCCTCCAATTCATTCTACCACATCGTAAGGCCTTCTTATGGTCCAGTGCATTACCAGTTTTTTTTCTCGATTGTCAGCCTGAGTTTAAGTAACCAACCCCGAACAAAAATCGTACTAAACATAAAAAATGCTGTTTCCCTCACATTACTGATTGATTGATATACGTGTTTTACTGTTGATACATTTCAACGAGAGTATATAATAAATAGATTGATTAGTTTCTGTTCTGCTTGCTGCTGATGGCACCAAAAATATGCATTTATATATACTGTTTCAAAAACACGCTAATTTGGCATGACTATTATCTCTATTTCTATTGAACTTCTGCTCTATACAGTTGCTACCGTTGGAATGTGTTGCTTCAATACAATACGACATATCTGGAATGAGTAAGACCTAGGTTTGTATGGTAAAAACGAACCGACACTAGCTTCCGGGTGGAAATGGAATGGAACAGGCTTTCGCTATCGTTTTTCGTCGATTATCGAGAAAATATTTTTTGCTCTACATCTTTGTGTAATAAGGGCACTCTAATTTTGTCACCTACTATAAGGATGAAGGCTGTCTTTGTGTAACTGGAAATAGACATTGTCTCATAACGGAATTTCTTTATCTATACATTCATTTTTGTGTGAAACTTTTAGCTTTACTACCTGAACTTTTGTATATGGATTAGGGATTTTTGAATCCTACTTTTTTCAACAGCATTAACTTGGTTGACGGACAAGGTATGAAGAAGACCTCGTCCGCCTCTAACAGTGATATAATAAAATATGTCTCTGATGGTACTGTAGGTTACAAAACCAGTGTAGCATGTGAATGCTACAAAATTCGTTGACGTTACAAGAATTTTCAAAAACTGTTTTCTTACTGTAACTGCTTATTCAAATTGAATCGATAAAACCAAGACCCCACGAACGCTTACATGTGTCTAGTGTTACCGAAGTTGATTCCGCTCTGCGTGGCACCTTTGTTCGAACCGTACTGCAACGAAATGACCGTCTGTCCGGCCCGCAGTTGCTCGTCCGAGAACTGGCGCTCGTTCTTGTCCGCCTCCTTCGGTCCGATCGAAGGCTTGCCATACTTGCCGGCTTTCCTGCCCAGCGACTGGAGACAGATGACGACCGAGTTCAGGTTTTGCCGCTCCCACAGATCCACCGTCTGGAAGGTTTCCTGCGGGGGGACGCCGAATTTTTTGGCACACTCCAGAAAGGCGGAAATGTTCTCCATGCACTTGAATGCCATTTTGCTGGTGTTGATCTTCTTCACCGAACCGGCTTCGATGGCGTTGCACAGGTTGCTCAGCAGTACTCCATCCTTGAGCACCTCGTAGAAGTTGTCCATCTCGCCGGAGGTGTTGATTGGTTCACCGGTCACCTCCTTGATCCATTCCAGACACTCGGCGGCCAATTCTTCGCTGTACTTCGAGTTGATCTGTAAGGCAAAGAGAAGGTAACGAGACACATTAGAAACGAACCGATATAATTATGCATGGGGAATACATTTTCTGGTAACACAGGCTTAGCCGGGTTTGCCGATATGGTCAAATCAGTTTATAATTGCAAATGTATCTGAACATGTGGTTAACACTATGTTTACACAACAGAGGACAAATACGTTATAACAATTAGCAACACGATAATTTATGGTATATGGGTTTCGACTTTGTCTCATCACAATCCGACACTAACTTAGGGACAGGACTTAGCTAGCGCCGGAATAGTTTTTACGTAAATTTTTCTCCACTAAGGAGAAATATAGCATAGTTCTTACTAGTTAGTTAATTCTCATCAGCTTAATTAGTACTCCTTCTCTTGCGGGACATCATGCAGGACTACAGATTTGCTCAGAAACAGAAATAGTGTTTTCGTTTTGTGAGCTAGCGTCAATCCGGCGCCAGGTTAGTCCTGTCACTATGTTAGTGTCGGATTCTGATGAGACGATGTCGAAACGCAAATTTCATAATTAATATAGTTATAGGTTTTATGCCCTTAACGCGCATATGTGGTTTTAAACAATACTCTCCTATAGTTGTGACAAACAGTTTTTACCTAAATTTTTCTCCACAACGGAGAAATACAGCATAATTAGGAACAAGAAAAATGTCATCACGATAGCGTTAAACACATTTTAACTCGTAGTGTGAACGTAGTATAACTAGTTGGTGGAATCTTAATATCCTTTAGGCACGGATTTTTACCGAAAACATAGTCAAACACAGAGCACTGTAATAACAAAAGTGAAGTCATTGTTTGAACAAAAGTGAAGTCATTGTTTGAACGTGGGTCTTTTTAACAATCATATAATTATTTGTAGTTTTTTGCCATATAAGTTCCCCTATTTTGGAAAAACTAATTAACCTGTCGCCGCCGGCTTGAGGATTTAGCATATTGTTGTTCAAAGATTAAATAGGAAGAAATTAAAAAAAAAGATACATATTATCAAACGATCTACGAAATAGTGAAGTAGCTCAACGATGCAGTGTCGTTGCAAACACGTAAACAAATAACAAACGTAAACATAATAATAATTAGAAACAGCTTCCCATTGAATCAGACGAGCGTGATCATTAACCTAAACAAATAAAGTGTGACTGCATAGTCTAAGGTTCAGAAAATGGTTCATGGAATCGGTTGATGTAATCCGTACGTGAGTCGAATATGGCAATCAGTCATTTGTTGAAAGTGATACCATAAAATTCACCGAGAAACGTGTATAAACTTAATGACATTTGAAGTCGATATTCCCGTCCATCCGATTTACCACTACATGTTTCATCTTGTAAATTAAAGTGGGAACCAAAAGTATCAGTACCAGGAGAAACTGGAAGTACTCCGGAGAAAATCGTTCCTGTACTCTCGTCTTCTCTTTTTTCATCTTCTGGAAGTAAACCGGAGTAAAAAGGAGCAAGTATGTTTGGCTTCTGTTTACTCCGAATTGACTTCCGTGTACTGGAACAAACCTATTATACATAAACTAAATGGTGACAACTGATTCTACTCATAACTTTAGGAACATTGTTTACGGTCCAACTGTACGACGTCAAATAATTCATGATTTTTCACATCTTGCCCATGACCAGGCTTTCCTGATGTTTGTAAATTAGTTTACAAAATCAAAACAGTCTTGATACTTTCTCATAAAGTATGTCACGAAACTCGCGCACGATTCACCATTCGTGCTCGAGAAATAGTTCATTAATATATACAATATTTTATCACTTTCATGATATCGTTAATGAAATATGAAATTTTGTTTTCTAATAATTTTACAGAACTCAGAATATTATTCAAGGATTCGTGAACTGGTTCATGATTCATAGTATTTTAGCTACGACTCACCATTCGTGCTCGTAAAAAAACTTCACTTATTTAATAAATTATAGCTACTAGCGACCTAAGAGAAGAGACGACAACAGGTTTCTTGCTCTTCTTAATTTTATCTACCAGGCCCTGTCGTAATTCCAAAGACAACAAGCATCCATCGTTGCCAGATTCCATTTGCATGATTTTCACAATTGCTGTACCTCAAATATCGACCCTAGCTGCATTTAAAAATTGAATTTTAAGTTTATTTGTGTCTCTCTTAACAATACACGTAGTTATATCGTCATTCAGGGTATGTATTCAATTTGCATGAAATGTTCATGTATATGAAATGTAGCCAAAATAAACTCAGCAGCACTGTTTTTCATCCCGTTTGAAAATATTAAAAGTAAAACGACCAATCAGAAGCTGGTTCAATATTGAGGTTAGGACTGGATCAAATTGGCTACGCGATTGTCTTCTCTTCTCTTAGCTAGCGACCAGTCATAGATTGTAACCCGCAAGGGTAACAATTTAGCGCTAGGTGGAAATATATCATTTTTTGGGTATACACTTCGTAGAGTGTATTTGTTGACATATAAAATTATGCTCACCGCTGTTCAGTACCGTTCTCTTTTTCTTGTAATTTTTTATATAGTTTCGCGTTTATGAACGGTTTTGGTTGTACAGATAAGTGTAGTAATTTTTGATGAAGATTTGTGTATAAATAACATAGGGCTTAAATAGGCCACCGCTCACCTCTTGCTGCAATAAGTATATTGATTATGCTGCAGATCGGAATGACACTTTTGAGGCGAGGTGGTTGATCGGAAGGCGGCCTTCGAGAAAATAGAAGGTTTCGAACCACGGCGTATTACAGACGTCCGTAAACAGTGCTGTTTTTTTGCGACAGTTTTCCGCCACTATTGCCAGTGAAATGAAGTGCGCGCGTGTGACGGCCAGTTCAATCCGTCGAAGAGTGCCGGCCTGTGGTTCGGGCACACATAAAAGTGGTGTTGGTTCGCCAAAGTGGGACAGCTACCCGTAAAAGAGCATTCTCGCGTCCCCGGCTAAAAACCGAGGAACCAAACACCGACCGTTCTCGCTATAGAGGATAATTCCAACGAGCCTAGCTGTCATCTATAGCTAATAGCTAAAGAGAACGAAGCAGGGTGGACAAAGGTTCCCCCTGTGAAGTGTACTGCGGTGACTTCCGCTTTCGGCAAGCAAGTCGATCCGGCAATAGTTCGCCATCGTCGGTTCCAACAAAGGAGGCAAGCTCACCTCCCTAGCTAAACGCAAAGGCCGCTGCCGGAGCAGCTAACAACATTCCAGGAGAACGCGGCCGCCCGCCTTTCAGTCCGCAGCAGTGACTCACCAACAGTAGCAGCAGTTTACAGTATAGCGGAGGAGAATAAAAGTCGATAAATTTATTATTTTATTTGATTATTTACCTTTTTTGTTTGTATACGAAAATCCGAAATTCTTGTAGAGGTACCTAGGCCGCCATGAAAAGAAGGGTCCGACGTGAAAACAAGAATCCGAGTAGTGTATGCGTGGATGATCGCGATTGCATGTTCACCTTTGTAACCGGGTTTGTATCACCGGGAATGGTTCGAGCGTTTATATGTTAACGTTTTGGATTGCGTTAATATGATGCGTGAGTTAACGTGTATAAATTCAATTGTTGAATAGCCGTGTGGCCATTTGGATATTCATGTGCAGGCCTTCTTACTGATCTCGATATTAACTCATTTTCTCTCTGCCAGCAGTTAAACGCAGTCTAGAATCTAGAGAATCTAGAGATTTATCTTTTGAGTTCACGCATATCTTTCCACCACGTAGGTACGGAGAAAGTGTTAATTCTCGCCCAACTCAAGAGGTAGTGTTTCTCATAAGATGCTGAGTTACAGAAAGAGCAAGCTTGAGAAAAATGCCAATAAAATAATAAGGTATCGAAAACAACAGAATGGCGATATTTTATATCAAATGAGTGCTTTATTTCGGCTTTGCATATTCAAACCAGCCATTGATATGTACACACTAAGCCAAGCAAAAGTTGTTCAATAACTGAATGGCTGGCGTACAAAAGGGGATATCCCACATTTTGCATTTTTGACAGGAAATGGAAAAAACTTCCGCATTTCCAAATTAACATTGTTTTTATTGTAAAAATACATTATTTTATTATTAAGTCATTGGCTCATGTTTTCTAGAAAAAATAAGATCATTACGTGTACTACTTTTCAATTCACAAGTTTTTTTCGTAATTCGGGAGGCTACCCCGGGGGTACCTAGAGTCCAAAAGGGGCAAACCCACAATTCACACATGACATCTAGCGCTTAATTTGATAATTTAATATTAGTTCGGAATTCATTCGCTAGGGCGGCGATTGTATCAACTTTTTAATGGAACGAAATAGAAAGATGGTGTTTACAATAAAGATATTTATCAGGTAATTATTAGTATATATTCTGAAGACACCAAGTTTGTAGGTCCTACAGGTTTTGAAATATTGCGCATTTTTGAAAACATAATCTGTAAGTAAATGTTTTAACTAAAACCTTCTCTATCTCAAAACGTAAAGGACCTACAAAGATTGCATCTTCAGAAGATATGTTTAAAACGATAGCACCTACAACTTTCTCGAGGACTCCACATTTCTATCTAGCTTCATTAAAAAGTTGATAATAGCACCGCCCTAGCGACTGAATTCCGAACTAGTGTGATTCATCCAAATAAAGCACTAAGTGCCATACAGCAACTCTCTCGAAGACACCATAACTCTATAACGCAAAATAATAATTGATTTCAGGTTTTCTAACTTTCCGACCACAATGTACCGTTTTTTCTGAAATTTCAATGTAGAGACATGACACCTTCACTGGAATTTTCCAAAAAGTATGCTCAATAATATACATTTGTGCAAGAAATAAATATAGCAAGTGTATGGGCGGCCCTTACCTTCAGGAACGACTGTGTGGGCCGAAACGTCAACGTACAATGCAATCCAACTAAAACAGTATTATAACGAATTCACCGATATGTGAGCTACAACTGATTGCGAATCGATTGACTACTTTTTCTTAAAACCTCGGAAAATGAACGAGAAAACTTGAATTTTCATAAGACTCAATGTGGGGTTATCCCCTTTTGGACACCAGCTATTACTGGGGTTACCTCCATGGTCAACTTTGACTGCTAGTAGCAAAAAATCTAAAAATTATTTTCAAAATTCTTAATTGGCACTACACGTGGATTACTTAGAACTATCAAAAAATGCAAAAATGTCGATTTCGGAAAAATGTGGGTTAACCCCTTTTGGACGCCAGCCATTCAATTGCATTCTGTTGGACTTTCATCATGCTATGAATCGAATGCACAAATTTAACACCGGTAGTAATAGTCACTATTCTATCATATACGCCAGTTCTGCAACCATTCCTTGACCCAGGAATCATGAATCAGAATATATTGGCTTAAATGGCACATTCCCCTATGTAGTCGGGGATTTGTGCCTTGCCGTGTGTTTTCATCATTTCCTGAGCAGAAGGAAAGGACAAGGAGGTATGGGGAAGTAGAATTGAAAGGGTGGGGAAAATAACAGCACAAAAACAAAAATAAACAACAGGTAAGTTAAACTCACAAGTAATTTAACTCCCCTGCGAGTAATCTTAAAGCTCTTTACCACATTGGATAAGAAGCTTTAGTATGTCTCTGAGTTTCAGTCGTCCAAACATGGTTTCGTCTATATAAGGACGGCCGAAAACTCGAAATCGCAATTGCGCTACTGCAGATGATATGAGGTTCCGTAGTCGGATTCACAAAGATCACATGAAAAACACTCAGCGCGCTGAATAGTTGCCATGTGATAATTAAGCTTGCAGTGGCCGATAAAAGCCCTGGCAGCATGCCGCAGTAAAACTTCGAAAAATGTAGACACGTTTGTAGATTTCTCCAATAATTGCGGTGCACGGACGAAGCCCAGGATCGTATTTTTCCCCTTATCCAACTTGTCGAAATTGGCAGCGCTGGTTCAGGACCAACGATGTCAATCACTGAACCTGACCTGGCCAATTCGCCAGCCCATTCATTTCCAGTAATACCGGAATGTCTTGGCACCCAGACAAGATAGGTAGTGTTGACAATGCTTTGGACGAATTTCGCGCCAACTCGAACAAATGTTGGCAGCACCCTCTCAGATTTCAATGAAACTTTCTGTACATAAAGACTTTGTCACAGAAAGCCACTTTGCATACTTTATTTTTCCAAAAATGATCTAGGCTGTCTTTTGAAAAGGGCCAAACTTTTTTTCAAATGGCTCCAGTCTAGAAATGACAAGTCATACAGAAAAATGTTTTAGGAGTGATTTTCACAAAATTAGTCAAATTTTCGAATAAAAGAAGACTATTAAAAAAATCTTCATTGACTCCTACACTGAAAAAAATCGATTTAAAAAATTTAAAGTCGATTTGCAAAAAAAACATTTTTGATTTGGATGAAATTTTGTTCCAAGGTAGGTAATTATGTTCCCTACCTACCGTCAAAAATTAAAGTTGGGCACTTTCAAGGAAAAAAAAGTTACTTGAAAAAAACTTTTCCGTATCCAAACTGAATTTTTTGTGTATTTTTATCGAAAACTAAACTAATGAAAGCCATAATCATCTCTGGATCCATTTTCTGTTAGTTGCCTGATACATGCAAAAAGTATCAGTAACGAATTTCGTATATATTCATAACAAACTTGAATGAAGACTGGAAGATTGGAAGACTGGAAGACTAGCAGACTGGAAGACTTGAAGGCTGCAGTTTATTTGTTCCTCTCAAAACTGGTAAATTTTATGACACAATTGACAAACTTTTCTAAAATTTATTTTATTTCTGATGGAGCAGCAGCACAATACAAAAATAAGCAAAACTTCGCAAGCTTGTGTAGATTCAAGTCAAAGTATGAGTTAAGCGCAGGATGGCATTTTGTTGCAGCATCCCACGGAAAAGGACCCTGTGATGCTATTAGTGCCACTCTCAAGCGAATGGCGAAAAAATCCAATCCTGCTCGCGACTATGGATATACCATAACAACTCCCCGAGAGTTATATAACTGGGTAGTTGAACAAACTGATAAAAATAGCACAAAATTAATTTTCAGCTACATATTCACTGAACAGTACAACAAAGTGTCAGAAGAACTCGAAGAGCTGTATAATAACGCCAAAACAATATCTGAAACTAAAAAATTCAACAGTTTTGTGCCTATTCCTGGTGGCAAAGTAGAGACGAAAAGGTATTCTAATTCAGAAGATGAAACAAAAAAACTTTCCTTGTATAGAAATAATACAAAATAGCATGCATGAAGATAGTTTTAAGACAAATGTTATACATAAAAATAAATGTATAATTATGTAAAATTCAAATTAAAGAAATGTCAAGAGAGTTTGAATTTAAGTAAAGGAATAAAGCAATGATTTCATTACTTCAAACTTATAATATTTTGGTAGTTCATTTTTCAGTGAAATAAACAAGCATAAGTTTATAAAAATAAATTGATAATTGGCGGAGTTATGGATTTTTCCCCGAAACCCTTTTTTATTTAAGAGGTTTGCGGTGATCACGATTGAAGACCAACAGATCTAAAATCCCATAATTCAAAAAATTCCATTAGTATATGAGTATTCCTCGTACTTTAACGATAAATTGAATAAATAAATTTTTTTTCCTGCATTCGAGAACGTTTTTAGTAAAAAATCGCTGTTTTAAGCTCTAAAAATTGTATTAAAAAAATTCTTATTTATGAAGCAAAAAATTATGAATAAAAAAGAATCGTTAAAGTACGAGAAAAATTAATTACGAGCGGTTGAAAAAAAAATTAAGAAAATTGATTGAGTAGATTTTCGGCAATCGTGATCACGGAAAACCCATTTTTAGTAACACGACATTTCGAGATAATCGATTTTAAAATCTCAAATTACTACTGCTCTTGGTAGACGAAGCGCGCTTGGAAGCGCTGTAACTTTCGATCTATTACTCGGATCTCTATTAAAATTTGGGAAAACATTCTCAAGGAGTTGTACTTTCAGAAAAAGTAATAAAAAATTTCGATTTTATGAAAAATGACAATGAACCCTAATAAAAATATGCTTAGTTGCTAAATTAGACAATATCTTCTCACAAACTAAGTTTTATTGGATTCTGAGATGATTATGACTTTCATTGGTTTAGTTTTCTATAAAAATACATTGAAGAGAAAAAAATTCAGTTTGGACGAGGAAAAGTTTTTTTCAAATAACTTTTTTTCCTTGAAAGTGCCAAACTTGAATTTTTGACGGTAGGTAGGGAACATAATTATCTATCTTGGAAAAGAATTTCATCCAAATCAAAAATGGGGTTGTTTTGTAAATCGACTTTAAATTTTTAAAATCGATTTTTTTCAGTGTAGGAGTCAATGAAGAATTTTTTCAATATTTTTATCAATAAAACCACAACTACAATATTTTTTGTAGGATTTGTCATTTTTAGACTATAGCAATTTGATAAAATTGATAAAAAAAAGTTTAGCCCTTTTCAAAAGACAGTCTAGATCATTTTTAGAAAAAAACAAAGTATGTATAGTGGCTTTTTGTGACAAAGTCTTCATGTACAGAAAGTTTCAGTAAAATCTGAGAGTGTGCTGCCAACTCTGAATACGATTTGGCGCGAAATTCGTCTTAGTTCTTCGATTTGGGTTCGGCACGCGATCAACCGTAATTTGTCTGAGCTAAGGGCCTTGGTTGCAGCCTGCCTATCGGAGCAGAAGTTTATAACTCTGCCAGACAAACTCGGTTGAAACGCCGATTGTACCCCGCACATAATCACAAAGATTTCTGCTTGGAATACTACTGTATCTACCTAGTGAGTGAGAGCTGTCTTTGGCTATGTTTTTTACGCAATTGGGCTATTGTAAATATTCTAGGAGAATTGTATTGAGCATTAAAAGGTAAAAATTGAGCAGCTTCTCGCACTGCAAGGGAAGCACCTATCTTTATGAAAAAAGGCTTTTCGTGTTTCTTGATTCCACCGTTTTCAAGGAAAAATAGTTTAAAAACCCTGCATGCACTAGAAAAAAGTTGGGCATGAAAGGGTTAAGAGCTTCGGTTTCTTAAAAAGGAAGAAAATATATGTTCCGATTTTATCAATGTCCCCGTTTTATCACCCTAAAATTCACCAAGGAGCTGATAAAAACGGTTCTTCACTGTACTAAAAACTACAAAAGTTATATGAATGAAATCGCTATCGCACCCTATAGCTTACTTTTGGATTTATTGTGAAATAGAAGATATTAAAGGTAGAGCTTACATGTCTTCAGCAAAGTCGTGTAAAATGAGATGTTCTAAAACTTCATTAAGGGGTTAAATACCTTTTTATGTTCCAAAAAATTAAAAATATTTTATTACTTTATCTAAAAGTACAACTCCTTGAGAATGTTTTCACAAATTTTTATAGAGATCCGAGAAATAGATCGATAGTAAAACCACTCAACCGATTTTCCTTAATTTTTTTCAATTGATGGTAATTAATTTTTCTGGTGCCTTAACTTTTTCATGCGTAAATTTTTGTTTTGTGGGTAAGAATTTTTTAATACAATTTTTAGAGCTTAAACAGCATTTATTTAGGGAAACCGTTCTCGAATGCAGTAATAACTAATTATGAATTCAACTAATTGTTAAGGTACGAGGAATACTCATATACTGATGGATTTTTTTGAGTTTTGGGATTTTAGTGATCACCGCAAACCTCTTAAATAAAAAAGGGATTAGGGGAAAAAGCCATAACTCCGTCAATTATCAATATATTTTTATATGCTTATGCTTGTTTATTTCACTGAAAAATATGTTACCAAAATACTATAAGTTTGATGTAATGAAATCATTGTTCTATACCTTTACTATAACTATAACTATAGTTATATCTATAACTTTTTAGGTAAATTCAAACTTTTTTTGACATTTTTCGCACAAAAAGATATGTATCCTCTTAAAGACTTTAAGGCTGTATCTCGAACTGTTAAAAAGCTCAATTTTAGATCCTGCCAAAATTGAAACCACCGTACTATTTATACGAAACGAAGGGCCTTGCAAAGTACAGCTTTGCTAAAAAATTTATTTAGTTTTAGTAAACGGTTAAAATTTCTGCTATGTTAGACCTTTGAGCAGTGTGACATTAAAAATTTACCTAAGCCTAAAGCGGACCTTACATGTTCAATATATTTACGGATTGATGAAAATTATATCAATACGTCAATCCCATTTGAATGCCCCTGGGCTTGGGTGATGAGCCTAATGGTCGCGTACTCTTGCTTGGTCGATAAGAGTGGGAGAGTGCTGGTTCATTGATCTCTGAATTTCGTGACTAATAGTCATTCGATCAAGAGTTTTGGCGGACGGCTGATATGGATGATTCTACTTTCAAATGGGGGAACATACTGGTTCGGTTGTTCGAGGACTCATTTGAATTGGAGCATAGTGATCGAGTCATTCGATTCGAAGGTGGGTGTTTTTTATCTCTTAAATCGCTCTATCGCTCTGGCTCGTGAAGATGGCGAGTAACACTCGTCTATAACGAATCGGATTCGCTGTTTTCAGAAACAGAGATGACAATCTCTTATGGATGGAACCTTCTCTTAAACATACTGTTCAGCCACTAGTTAATGCTCAACTAGATCAACTTAATAAACTGAAACACGTAGTTTTTGAAGAAATCCAATCCACGTGAACCACATCACCAAACACCTAAAAGTAGTTGATAGATAATTGAGAAAGGATGTGCTATGTGTGGTGGTTGGCTATTCAAGTATTGGTAAAGTTTGAAGTACTAACGTATGTCTTTCATGTGATGTTGAGCTGTATCTTGTACCTATCCAATCTATTACATCTCTCATATATTGCCTTTTATTTCTTCTTTTCGAGCCCTATACTGCCATTCTACACCTGCCTTTAGCTGGGTCAGCAAAGATGGTGATAGTGAACGTCTTAACACTCACACATTCTCAAACGCGGTCTCAAGCAGGAACCTACAAAAATGCCCTCGCGCACGCGGTTACGAATCGGTCACGTCCGGAAGTCTATCCTTGATCCTAGAAGCCTAGAACCATGCCCTTCAGCTGGACCGATTAAGAAAATACGCTCATACCTATTAGACAACACGTCTCATGGCGGCATGACCGGGAACCCTATCGATATAAAGGATCCCACTCTCTGCCATTCAAGAACACACGTAAATATGTTACAAAACCACGTCAGCGTACAAACGTTAGAGCCCCTCGCGATTTTTCAAGCAACCTACGCCCACGAAGTCACAAACATGATTATACCCCGATGATAAGGTGAACGTCTCAGCACTCATAAACTTACCAACGCGACCTCAAGCGTCAATCTACAAACTCCCGCGCTCGCGCCATCATGAAGGGGGATCGTCCGGAAGTCTCTATCCTCGGTACCAACA
The DNA here is from genome assembly GCF_030247195.1 of Topomyia yanbarensis. Classification (NCBI taxonomy): domain Eukaryota; kingdom Metazoa; phylum Arthropoda; class Insecta; order Diptera; family Culicidae; genus Topomyia; species Topomyia yanbarensis. Next base: position 339,905,945 of record NC_080671.1, read on the forward strand.
GTCTAGGCCCATGTTAATTAAAAAAATTAAAATTAAAAAATTAAGAAAAAAATAACCACTAGTCAAAACGTTCCATGGCGACATGACCGGGAACTCTAGTGATATGAGGTAACTCACTCCCTGTCGGAATGTGATCCGTACACCGAAAACTAAATATCAAAATTACGGTCCGCGAATAAATGGATGGCCGCAGAGTTTCAAAATCGAATTTATACACGCGAAGTCACATACACGCGAGCACACGCGACAAACACGTCAACATACGAACGCTTAAGCCCTTCGCG